>NC_085931.1:37715875-38387125 GCF_028885625.2 Pongo pygmaeus
TTTGACTTCAAGTTTACCAGCTTTCTTAATGTTTTCAAAGAATGAGCTTTTGGTCTCATGATTTTCTTTGGTGTTCATCTGTTTTGTATTTCTTTTTTTACTTTTTAAATTGCATTTTATTAATCATTATTGTCCTTCCTACTTTATATTTAATTTGTCCTCCTTTTTGTAGCATTCTAATGTGAGAGATTAGATTATTGTGTTTAAACTCTCTCTAATATGAACATTTAAATCTATAAATTTCCCTCTAACCACTATTTTACCAATATGCCACATATTGTAATACATTGTACTTATTTAATAACTTTACTGAGTTACAACAGACATACAATATATTACTGATTTTTAAGGAGCACAGTTTGATATATTTTGACATATATATTTACCTGTGAAATCATCACCACAGTTAAGGTAATGAACATATTCATCATTTCCAAATTTTCCCTATGCTCCTTTTTAGTTTTTCTCTTGCTTCTTTTTAGTTTTTCTCTCCTGTCTTTCCACCCCAACTCTCCAACTCTAGGCAATCACAGATTTCCTTTATGTCACTATGGATTATATAAATACAGTGTGTACGGTACTCATATGGTATGTACTCTTTTTATTTTCTGACTTCTTTCACATAGCAGAATTATTTTGAGATTTGTCCATATGTTTTATGTATCAACAGTTAGTTTCTCTGTTTTTTTTTTTTTTTGCTGAATAGTATTTCATTGTATAGATATACCGCAATATTTTATCTTTTCATATGTTGATGGACATTTGGGTTGTTTTCAGTTTTGAGCTATAACTAATGAAGCTGCTACGAACATTTACATACAAGTCCATGTAGATACGTATGCTTTGTTTCTTGGGTAAATACTGTGATGGTTAATTTATGTATCAGTTTTTTACTGGGCCACAGTTTGCCTAGACATTTAGCCAGACATTATTCTGGGTGTATCTGAGGGTGTTTCTGGATGATGTTAACATTTGTATTGGTAGACTGAGTAAAGCAGATTTTCCTGTTAGTCCATTTGTGTTGCTATAAAGGAATACTTGAGACTGGGTAATTTACAAAGAAAAGAGGTTTATTTTGGCTTAGGATTCGGCAGGCTGTACAAGAAGCACAGTGCTAGCATCTACTTCTGATGAGGGCTTCAGGAATCTCACAATCATGGCAGAAGGCAAAGGGGCAGCAGGTGGTCACATAGTGGGATAGGAAGCAGGAGAGAGGTGGAGGTTCCAGGCTCTTTTAAATAACCAGATCTCGTGTGAACTCATTACTGTAGGGATGGCACCTGCGATTCACAAGAGATCTGCCCCCATGACCCAAACACCTCCCACTAGGTCCCACCTTGAGATTTGGGTGGGACAAATATCCTAACCATAACACCCTCCATTATGTGGGTTGATCTCATCCAACCCATTGAAGATGAGAATAGAACAAAAAGACTAAGAGGGAACTCCTCTTACCTGAATGCTTGAGCTGGACCATTGGTTTTTACCGGTGTTTGGACTCAGACTGAAACATCTGCTCTCTTAGGACCTGAAATGAAACCATACGTTCGCTCTCCTGAGTCTCCACCTTCTTGACTGTGGATTTGGGACTTCTCAGCCTCCATAAACATGTGAGCCAACTCCTTATAATAAATCTCTGTGTATGTGTGTATAAATATAAATTTGGAAATATATTGGTCTGTTTCTCTGGCAAACCCTGACTAATTCAAATATCCAGGAATGGAATGACTGTGTCATATGGTAGGTGTATGTTTAAATTTCTGGAAGTCGCTCAACTCTTTTCCAAAGTTGTTCCATTTACATTCCCACCAACAGTGTATTAGAGTTCCCCTTGCTCCATGTCTTTACCAACACTTAGTATGGTCAGTTTTGTTTTCAAAGTTTAGTCATTTTCATGTTCAGTGGCATATTATTGTGATATTAATTGTATTTCCCTAATGACTAAGGATGTTGACTATCTTTTCAAGTGTCCAAAGAAGATATAGTAAATAGCAAATAAGCACATGAAAAGATATATGAATGAGCACATGAGTGGTCGTTCAACTCCTAGATATTTGTATTAGTCAAATTATATATATATAAAATATATGTGTATTATATGTATAATATATGTGTGTTATATATGCATATATATATTATATATACAGCTCTGAGGTTTGGGGAGTATCCTCAAGTTAGAAAGTCACAAACTGCAATTTCTATCACTTTTAATTGCATTTTTCAGGATCAAATTCATCTCTAGTGTCTTTAAATAGATTTTATTTTATTTTATCTAGTGTTTATATTTGTTATCTGTAGGAGGATTCATTCCTCTGTCATTTAAAAAAGTCTGCATCCATTGAGTTCGTAATTTTAAATGTTTTATTTTCAGTTCTAGAATGTACATTTGATTCTTTTAAAAAATAGGCTCCATTTTTTTTGGTGAAATTCTTTATTTTCTAATCTATTTTGTTAAAAATTGTAGTTATTAAAAGTCCTTGTCTGCTAATTATAATAACTTTACCAACTGTAGTTCTTCTTCTAGTGTCTGTTTTTTATTTCATAGCATCTTGCATATTCACATGTCTAGTACTTTTACATTTTATGTTGGCAATCGTAAATGATAGAATGTTAGAGGTTCTAAATTAAGTTATCGTCTGCCAGAAGATAACACGATGGCCTTTACTCTGTTAGATAGGGTGGAGTGCTCATCACCTCAATCCAACAGGCACTTGTATTTGCAGTTGTGAGGCTGCAGGTTTGATAAGATCTAGTCTACTTTTGATTTGCCCTGTTTCTGGGGCATGGCCCTCTAATGTTTTTAACTGAAAGTCTAGCAGATATTTTTATCCTCAGTTTTGCCAGCCTCAGGAAGATTCTGTTCTGCCCTTCAGAGGTTTTCCGTATAGCTCTTTAGTCTTATACCCACACAACTTCAATTTTAACATGTGTCTTAAGGGGTATCTATCCATGTGCTTGTGACCCTTCGGTCTCCAATTGCTTACAGCTGTTTTGATTGAATGTCTACATCTCTGCTGATTCCTCACTTCCCCAACAGTTTTCTTCTCCTAGGATCCAGTCCCGAGATCTCAGCTGCCAGCTATTCCTGAATAAGCAGATGCTCCCAGGGGAAAGAGCCCTTGCTCCTCTGTGATCATGGAGGTGACCATCCATGCTAATTTGCCTGGGACCTAGTGGATTCTTGACACACAGGACTTTTTCCTTTAAAACTGAAATAGCCCCAGGCAAACCAGGCGGAATTGGGCACTGTCACGTCGATGCCCCATTCATTTTGGTACTTTCCTCTCTGGTTCTCATGTTTATAGTTTACCATCCCCCTTTTCCTGGAGGGTCTTTTTTCTTAAGTATAGCAAGCCCTTGAGATCTGCAGCTTCCACATTTGCAGACTCAACAAGCCCTGGATACAAATACTTAGACAAGAAAAACAATAAAAAATAATACAACAATTTTAAAAACACAAATAAAAGACAAGACAGCCATAACGATTTACATGGTATTTCCGTTGTATTAGGTATTATACTTAATCTAGAGATGATTTAAAGTATACCGGAAGACGTGTGTATGTAGGTTATGTAAGGGACTGGAGCTTCCTCAGATTTTGGTATCCATGGGCGGCGGGAGGTGGGTCCTAGAGCCAATGCTCCATGGATACCGAGGGATGACTGTATTGCGATCCTGTGGGAAATTTCACTCTGCTTTTCAGAAGCTTTTGGGCTTGCTCTTTGGCCTCCCAGGAAGCAGTGGAAGTCATTACGAAACACACTGTGGGTAGAGTAAACTGGCCTTTCAAATTTCAAATTTTATCACCATAGCCCCACAACTGCCAAAAGCTTTGCTTGTTTCTCCAGTGCTACACCTTGCATATTGGCCACCAAGAGTGAATAATTTATTAACACCGCCTCCTTTTTTCATATGATAACATTAATTTGAATAATAACCATGTAACAATCAGGAATAATCATTATTTTGGTCTTACAATAAATAATTTTTTAAATTTAATTGTTAATTAAGTTTTTCCATTTTTAAAATACTAATATTTTCTGTGTGAACTAAACTTTGTACTTATTAAACAAAACTATTACTTCTCATAGTTAATGCTCTATTTTTATTTTATTTTATTTTGAGACAGAGTCTCCCTATGTCTCCCAGGCTGGAGTGCAGTGGCGTGATCTTGGCTCATTGCAACCTCCACCTCCCAGGTTCAAGTGATTCTTCTCTCCCAGCCTCCCGAGTAGCTGGGATTACAGGTGTGCACCACCATGCCTGACAATTTTTGTATTTTTAGTAGAGACGGGGTTTTACCATGTTGGCCAGAAGGGTCTTGAACTCCTGACTTCAGGAGATCCGCCCACCTCAGCCTCCCGGAGTGCTGGGATTACAGGGGTGAGCCACCGCTCTCGGCCTATGCTCTATTTTTAAATTTAACTGTTTTAAAATTTAACATAAGTAAAAACTCCAAGTGGTCTCATATAGAATGATGGAATTTAAGTAACTCAAGTTCTTTACTATCGTGGCTTATTTGAAATCTATTATTTAAGTGAAGGAATATGGAGTAGTATAGAGGTGAGAGACACAAAGTTCACCCTAAATAAGTGCAGATGACTCTAAGTCATTATGAACTTAATTTTGAATGAATGTCTTTAGTTAAATTTGTGTATAGTCAAAGCTGACTACACAATTGAGTTTTCTGAATTAGCTTCCACGCATAATACGATATTTATTAAAAGATAAGTTTAAAAATGTGCTAATTTGAAGTTTACATTTATGACTAAACCTTAACACTAAGTATAGCAATTGTTTAGAACTTATAAAAAATAATTGGGGGGGAGTATTTCATCTCTGAAATTGTTTAGAATTACTAACTCACGGTGATAACGAAAAGCAGATTGATGTTTAATCTTTTTTTTTTTTTTTTTTGAGACGGAGTTTTGCTCTTGTTGCCCAGGGTGGAGTGCAATGGCGTGATCTCGGCTCACTGCAACCTCTGCCTCCGGGGTTCAAGAGATTCTCCTGCCTCAGCCTCCTGAGTAGCTGGGATTACAGGCATGCGCCACCACTCCTGGTTATTTTTGTATTTTTAGTAGAGAGAGGTTTCTCCATGTTGGTCCGGCTGGTCTTGAACTCCCAACCTCGGTGATCCACCTGCCTCAGCCTCCCAAAGTGCTGGGTTTACAGGTGTGAGCCACCGCGCCGGCCCATTGCTTTTATGTTCTCTACAGTCTCTGCACGCCTCTGTTGGCTGCATCGGGGGCAGACCACTCCCACTGCCTGTCCTTGGACTCCACTGTTTTGGTTTCCCCGGGCAGTTACCCTCTGTCTGGGCAAGTGAAGATTCTCAGCCTGAGCCCAATATCAACAGTGTTCCAGGCTGAAACAGCAGTAGCCAATTGTCTGCCCATTTCTGAACGGTTCTTACTATTCTGGAACTGTAGTCCTTATACTTTTTTTCTTTGCTTTCACAGTTCTGGATTCCCTTAAAAATACTATTTCTGTGTTAAGTGTTTTCTAGCTGTCAGTACAGATGCTGTCTTACCGTGACCTATTATATCTTTCTCGGAAACACAGAAGGCACTACTGGTTCTTGAATGCTGATCTTATATTTTGGAATCTCACTGAGTGTTGTTAGTCCTAAAACCTTATCTATAAATTCTCCTGGAAAGTTCCCTTCAATCCCTCTTTTAATGACAATTTGAATTATAAATGAGGATTGAATTTTTTCAAAATTTTTTCAGAATATTTAGCGAATTATGCAAATTTCTCATTTAATGTGATGTATTATACAAAAAGTTTTTCTGATATGGAACCATCCTTGCATTTCTTAGATTCACCCTATCCTTTCGTAATGTATTTTCTAAAATATTACTGAACCTGACTTCCTAGTTTTCCATTTTACTCTTTCATGTCTATTTTTCTATAGATTTCTTTACTTGTATTATTCTTAGTGGATTTTGGTATAAAGGTCTTATTAGCCTCAAATGATTTTGAATTATGCCCCACCTTTCTTGTTCTTTAATGCATAGACTATTGGATTTACCTGTACATTAAAGGTTTGACATAACAGGTTTATAAAGTGTTAAGCTCCCTGGGAATGAGGTGCGATGGTCAGGAGAGGGGATAATAATAGATTTTGTACAATGTTTAATGGGTATTAGGCTTTTAAGTCTAACATTTTTCTTCTTCTGCCAACTTTGGCCATTTTTATTTCTTTCAAATCATTTTATTTAAGTTTCAAATGTATTGGTAAGTATGCTGCTTGTAGTTTTTTTTTTTTTTTTTTGAGACAGAGTGTTGCTGTGTCACCCAGGCTGGAGTGCAGTGGCGCGATCTCGGCTCACTGCAAGCTCCGCCTCCCAGGTTCACGCCATTCTTCTGCCTCAGCCTCCCCAGTAGCTGGGACTACAGGTGCCCGCCACCACACCTGGCTGATTTTTTTGTATTTTTAGTAGAGACGCGGTTTCACTGTGTTAGCCAGCATGGTCTCAATCTCCTGACCTCATGATCCTCCCGCCTCAGCCTCCCAAAGTGCTGGGATTACAGGCATGAGCCACCATGCCCGGTCTGCTTGTAGTATTTTTGAAATAATTTGTAAAAGCTCTGCTGTTTTTGTAGTTAAAAGACTTATATTGTATAACTCTCCCTTCTCACTCCCTTTCTCCATTTTTTTCTTAATCAGACTTGCTAGAGGTTTTCTTTTTTATTAATTTATTTAAAAAGTGTGTTTTGTTTTGTTTGTTTGTTTTTGAGACAAGGTCTGGCTCTGCTGCACAGGCTGGAGTGCAGTGGCATGATCTCGGCTCACTGCAAGCTTTGCCTCACAGGCTGAAGCCAACTGAGTGGCTGGGACTACAGGCACATGCCACACCCAGCTAACTTTGTATTCTTTTCATAGAGATGGGGTTTCACCATGTTGCCCAGGCTGGTACTGAACTCCTGAGCTCAAGTGACCAGCCTGCCTCGGCCTCCCAGGGTGCTGGGATTACAGGTGTGAGCTACTGCTCTTGACCAAAAGTATTTTTTGTGCGTGTGGATATTCTCTATTGTTCCAGTGTCTTGGGGTCAGAGTGTTGGCAATTGTCTTGCTGGTAGCCAGATTTGAGGATGAGGAGTTTGCCCAAGGGAGACAATATTATAGTAAACAGTAATTGTGTGGCATCATTAAGTCCTTAAGGACAGGAATGGGGCATTATTCATCCTTTGATCTTCAGTATCCCCCACATGTAGAGAGCTCCATGATGCTTTGCAAACTGATGAATGGAATAGGACTGACAGAGATGCCAGAATTGCATACAAACCGTGTGACCTTTGCAATATCTACCCCCTAATACCTCATTGCCATCTCTGCAGTCAGTAAACTAGATTTTAGCAGAGATAGAAAGACCATTTATTTGGGTCACACTTCCTCAAATGCAAAATGGCTCCATCCATTGTGGGCTTTGGCCCTAAATATAGAACTTGCCAGAGCAGTTCTATTTGTTGGACAGGAAATGGCTCTACACCCTCCTCAATAGATGGATACCAATCAGTTTCATTCCAGCCAGGCCAAGCCAACTAAACCCAACAAAATCTACTTAATCCAACTCAATCCACATCAATTCAACTGAAATAAACCGACATAACGCAACTTAGTACAACCTCACCACCGACACAATACAACCCCATTCAACTTGGCCTTATTCAACAAAAACCAGTTGAACCCAACAAACTCCAACAAATTACATTTCAACACGATGCAACAGACCACTTCTCAGCCCTTGTAACCTAAGTCAACCCAATACAAGCCAATCCAAGTCAACACAACTCCCAGCACAGGATAGTCCCACAACCCAATGAAATTCAATCTAGCGCAATTTAATAAACTATTTCAACAACTCTTTTGTCTAAGGAAGGTAAGGTACTTTGGACAGAAGACCAAAATAATGTCTCTAAAATGTCTATTTGTTTACCATTAATGTTTAATGGAACTCTTGAAATCATAGTCTCTGCAAATCTCCTCAGTGTATGAGGTATCTGAAACTCAGGAATTAAAGCTGCCTCCCCTCTCTGGCCCCTGAATCATCACACTTTATTTTATGGAGTTACTGGTCTCATCTGAACTAGATTGTGAGTGCTTGGGGGCAGGAACTATGTCAAATTCATCTCCCTTCAGTACCTTTAGATGAGCATTAAGAAAATATAGTTTAAATGTATGAATGACTAGGAGAAGAAGTTTGTGAAGCTTATTCAGTTTTGGAGGTCAGTAGAGTTTTATCCCCTTTGGGGACCTGGCTGAGGAGGATTGTCAGGAGGGCCCACAGGCAGACCTAGGTTTGACTCCTGGCTTTGCCACCTACTATCTATGTGCCACTGGGCAAGTCATACCACCTTTCTGGGGCTCAGTTTCCTTGTTCATAAAGTGAGGGATGTATTACCGACTCTAGGGCTGTTCTGGGAATAAATATTGAGTTGACACATGTGAAGCACTTACCACCATATCTGACATATAATTGAGGATGCATAAATATCTACTATATTTTTTTTCCCTGAGTTTTCTTGTTCAGCATTTTCTTTTAGTGACTTGGGGACAGCAGCCTCTGTGGACCAGAAAATTTCAAAACTCTCTCTGGATCCCTTGTAGGATAATACCCTCTCTTGTGATAATTTCATTGACATAATTGCCAAATAACCACCATTTGTTTTGTATTTTACTATGGTTCCTTAGTTCAAAAAAGCCTGCGAATGATTGATCTGGTGGAAGTATGAATTTATACATATAAATAATTAGGGTACAACACACTATGAGAATCGCGATCATTTGGACACCCACTGTTTTCCCAGGATGGGTGGGTAGAGAGCTAAAAGCAATGCGATCCCTGTCCCCAAAGAAATTCCAGTTTAGTGGAGAACCTGATGCAGAAATAAGACTGGAAGGGGCTAACTTTGACTGAAGGCTCCAGCTACGGCAGCCTCGTATGCTGAGCAGTGGGTTGCCACGTAGGAAGGTAGCTTATTCTGGGCCACCATTGGTGAGTTTTCAACCAGGCCTTTTCTCTCTCTGACACTCAGTTTCTTCAACTGCAAAGTGGGGATCATGGGGCATAGAAGACATCCTCGTTGGTTGTTGTGAAGATTCAGTGAGAGAGTGACCAGTTCTTAAAGCATTTCTTTGTCTTGAGTCATGAAGAATACATTTATTGGACTCCACAGTCCATTATGAGAAATACACATTCCATCATCTGAACTACTGGACAAGCGCTTGCGGCTGTCAGACACACAAATGGCCCCGTATGAACAGTTTGGCCACCACCATCTCTCTGGGTGCCAGATTGCCTGTGGCAGGAGTTGTGGCCGACCCTAAGTCCTCAGACTGGGGCTCACATCTAAGCCACATTTGCTGTACTGGGCCTGCCAGGACAGCTGGTTCCAAAGTCAACTGCATTCCCTGCTGAGGAGCCAGGGCTGAATTCTTCATCATAGCCTGGCTATGGCTTAGGCATTATAACTAATGCTGTGCTGACAGCCAGGTGGACAGCATGCCTAACTGGATGATGCTTCATCTGTCCTGACAGGGACAGCCCTGCAAATAGAATCTGAGGGATGGCAGGCCCATTGGAGTCATCATGTCCTTCCACTGAGTCTGGTGGGACCCTCTTCAGCTCATCTCAGACTGGAAGATGCCTGTCTTTTTTCTTTCTTGTAAGTCTCCACAGAGAAAGGGTAACTTTCCCCAGGACACTCTTTATTTTTCTTTTGGCAATGGTTAGTGCAGGGTTAAAAAGTTCTGGAGTCAGATCTGTGTTCAAATCTGGATTGAGCCACTCACAAGCTGTATGACCTTGGGCAAGTTACCCAACCTCTCTGAGCCTCAGTTCCCTTACCGTTAAAATAAAAGAGGAGAATGATGACCAGCTCCAAGAGTTGATGTGTGTTTCAGATGGAATAAGGATCACAGGAAATGCTCCAGGAATGGGAGGTGTGATTTTTTTGGGAGACACCAGGTCATCAAGGACAATTGCTCCGCCCCCTCCCTTGGTGTGCATGGGAATGGTGAGAGCTGCCCATCACTCGGGACAGGTATAGCTCTGTCCGGTTCCAGGGCTAGATAAGACCCCCTCTGAAGGGCCACTGGTGTCTTCTCCCAGGCCCTACTCAGGAGGCAGAGTAGCACAATGGGAGGACACAGGACTGAGGATCAGGGCTTGATTCCTAGCTGGGTGACCTTAGTACATCAAGTGCTTTCTGTAGGCCATAGCTGGTGGGGAAAGCCCTGGGTAGAGCTTTAAAAAATAGCCATGTTTGTGTTTGTGTTTCTCAAACTACACTTCAGGCATCAGAAGTGCCTCAGATGTGGCTGTGCTCACCGCCATGCCCAGCCTCCATTAAAAATAGATTTGTGGCTGAATGCAGTGGCTCATGCCTGTCATCTCAGCACTTTGGGAGGCTGAAGTAAAAGGGTTGCTTGAGGCCACAAGTTCTAGATCAGCTTGGGCAATGTAGTGAGATCCCATCTCTACAAAAATATTTTAAAAATTAACCAGGGATGGTGGCTCACATCTGTAGTCTCAGCTACTCAAAAGGCAAAACAAGAGGATCGTTTGAGCTCAGGAATTTGAGGCTGCAATGAGCTATGGTCGTACCACTGCACTCCAGCCTGAGTGACAGAGTGAGACCTCATCTCTAAAAAATTAGAAAAATAAAAAATAGATTTGTGCTCCAAGTAAAAGCTTAACAAGCTTCTGTTGCCAGCAGACTCTAGGTTTACCTGGAGGAGGTGGGGATTATATTCTGCCTCCAGCACCGTGTCCCTCAAAGGCACCCAATGGTAAGTGTCCTCCATGGCTCCCTGTTGCTTGTTGAGAGTCAGGCCTTCGCTGGGCACTCAAGGCTTCTCCAAGCTGACCTGCCCCCTCCAGCTCACTCCCACACTTTGGTGCTCCAGTTATTCAACTCCTGCTTTTGCTGTGGCCCAACATTTCCTTTTGCTCACTGCAATTCCCTCCACCTTGAAAGCTGTTCATCTGCTTCTCCATGGAGTCCCATTCTTTTTTTTTTTTTTGACCTAAATTGTTTATTAGGTATGAATTTTACAAACTTCACTTATATTAGTGGTAAAGGTGGAGCTGGAGAGTACTGTGCCTTCTCTAAGCTGCCCAGCGAGAACCACCAATAGTGTGGTGGAACTTACGGCCCTTTCCAAGGCCACGGCTCTTTCGGCCTGCAGATGTCAGCCCACGCATCTCCCTGTGCTTGTGGACTGGTTTGGTGATCCACTGGGTGTCAGGATTTCTTCTGATAGATTTATGGAATGGATCAATGAAGAGAACCTCAAAAAATTTGTATGTGGAATCTTCACCAACCCAATAAGAATTCAGGACTCTCAGAGCCCCACAGTGGCGTCCAGCTCACTCCTCTGCAACGGACTGAAGGCTTTGAGCAAACTTTAGCTGGTTAACACCATGATGGACAGGCTTGCCGTAAGTTGCACCCGTAGGAACTGGGCGTTTTCGGCCACCACGGCGAACACGAATCCAATATATAACGTAACCTTGCTTGGCCTTGTAGCCCAGTCGGCACGCTTTATCAGGCCGGGTGGGGCGGGGAGCCCTGTGGAGAGCAGAGAGCTGGCAGTAGTGCCAGCAGTGGACCCTCAGAAGAAAGCCCATGACATCAGACTGCTTCTTTCTCCATAGCTCCTGGATGTACTTGTATGCACCCGTCTTGGCTTACCTGATGGCTGCCGCCGGACTGGAGTCCCATTCTTTACTTATTCTTTAGACCACATTGAAATGTCCTCTCACATCAGAAGGTTTCTATTTTGAGCTCTCCAGGGAGAGGTCAGCAATTATTCATGCATTCCAGTGCTGCATTTGTGGAATGCTTACTATGTGCCAGACGTGGGGGATAAAGGGTGAACAAAAAGAGACACAGTCTCTAACTTCATGGAGTTTATATCCTGTTCAAAACAGAGAGTTAATCAAATACAGACACAATTGAGTATGTATTTAGAAATCTAAATTAGTGCCCCTAATGAAACAAGTTCTAGCAGAATGCTTAACAAGGGATCTGACTAAATTGGTGTATTAGAAGGGGCTTCCCTAAAGAAGGGATGCTGAAGTTTCAGGTCCAGTTAGCCAGGTGAGTGCGGAATAGGGAGGGCAGCATGTGCAAAGGTTCTGTGGCAGGAATGATGGTGTACAGTGACTGCCCATCTTGGTCTACCCTAGGCAGTCCCTATTGTCCTGGCTTATTGATTAATAGCATTCTCTTCCTTTCTCCAAAGTGGCCTGGTTTGGAAGGTAAATTATATGGTTGACTAACTGAATAAAAAGAAGCTGGCTGGGCACAGTGTCTCATGGCTGTAATCCCAGCACATTGAGAGATGGAGGTGGGTGGATCATGAGGTCAAGAGTTTGAGACCAGCCTGACCAACATGGTGAAACTCTGTGTTTACTAAAAATACAAAAATTAGCTGGGTGTGGTGGTTCATGCCTGTAATTCCAGTTACTCAGGAGGCTGAGGCAGGAGAATCGCTTGAACTTGGGAGGCAGAGGTTGCAGTGAGCCGAGATCACGCCATTGCACTTCAGCCTGGGTGCAAAGTGAGACTCCATGTCAAAAAAAAAAAAAAAAAAAAAGCCTGGAGTGTCAGGACTGCCATGCTGGAGAGGTTGGCAGGGACTAGACCACATAGTCCTTGAAGGCTGGAGAAGGAGATCATTATTTTGCTTAAGAATAATGAGACACCATTCACCATTGAAGGGTTTCAGACAGGGTGTGCCAGCATATTCTCTACTTTTCAAAACAACTTCCCCCTTCTCTGTTCTCCCAAAGTGTTTTTGGTGCCTGCTCTCTTGAGGATCCACCTTGCATATTATGGGTTGTCGTTTCCATAGTTCTCTCCCTAGACTGTGAGCTTTGTGAGGGACAGAAGGAACCTCTTCTGGACGATGCTGCATGTCCTTCTCCTTCCTGCTTGCTGAGTGTTAGGTAGGAACAAATTTATGGAGGATCTCCCATGGCTTCAAAGCTGGAGCTTCATTGGGTAGTTTATGTGAATAATAAATTAACTTCTATTATGTTTGAGCCATTATAAATGACTAGGAAATATTCAAAGGGAAAATACTAGCTACTGTGCATTGAGCTCTTGGCCTATGTTAGGCCTTGCACACTTTATACACACTATTTCATTTAATCTGAAAATAATTACTTCATGGATAAGGAAACAAAGATTCACAGAGGTGACTTGCGCAAGGCTACACAGTGAATGAGCTGGGATTTAAACCAAGAATGTCTGACTTAAAAGCCAAAGCTGGGCCTATCATGCCTGTAATCCTAGCACTTTAAGATGCCGAGGTGGGTGGATCACGAGGTCAAGAGATCAAGACCATCCTGGCCAACATGGTGAAACCCTGTCTCTACTAAAAATACAAAAAATTAGCTAGGTGTGGTGGTGCACGCCTGTAGTCCCAGCTACTCGGGAGGCTGAGGAAGGAGAATCGCTTGAACCCAGCAGGTGGAGGTTTCAGTGAGCTGAGATCGTGCCACTGCACTCCAGCCTGGCGACAGAGTGAAACACCATCTAAAAAAAAATAATCCAAAGCTCTTAAAACAGCAACCATGAATTTAGCAGCCCTCAATTTCTCCATTTGTGGGAGCAGAGAGAATCTCCCCACTCTGTGGATCCAGAGATGAGGTTGGCCATTGTCCTGCTAGGCAGAGCTTCACCAGAGCAGATGCTGGGGTAAGGGAGGTGTGTGGGAGAGACAGGGGCATCCCACACCCGCAGTCATAGCCTCTGGTCCCATGTCTACATCAAGTACCCAGCTCAGACAGGGGGCGGTGGTATTTCTTTCACCCGCCTGCAGTTTGGCAGGTTCCTCAAAGAGAAATGCTCTTAGATTCATTTAAAAGTCTAAGTAGGGACAGCACAAATTATTAGTGTTTGAAATATTTATAAAGTCTCTTGTTTGCCATGGCATAGGAGGTGATAGACCACAAATAAAAGAAAACCGCAGATGCACCACGCATGGAGAGAGACGGAGAGGGGCAGAAATGTTGTCTGCCTGCCGCCGCCTCATTTTTGAAGGCTGCTAAGCCAGGTGAATTTTCATTCTGTGTTTCCTGAAACTGACTTCCTTTCTACGGCTGTGTTCACCTCTCACTCCTTAAAATGATCACCAGGCACTTAAACAGAGGATTTCAACATCACAAACCATGAACATTAGGGCAAGCTGGGGGAAACGCAGATGAAATGACTCTGTTTTTATTTTTGTTTTTTTGAGAAAGGGTTTCACTCCTGTCACCCAGACTGGAGTGCAATGGCATGGTCTCGGCTCACTGCAACCTCTGTCTCCTGGGCTCAAGCAATTCTCCTGCCTCAGCCTCCCAAGTAGCTGCAACTACAGTTGCATGCCACTGTGCCCGGCTAATTTTTGTATTTTTGTAGAGACAGGGTTTTGCTGTGTTGCCCAGGCTGGTCTTGAACTGGGCTCAAGCGATCTGCCAACCTCAGCCTCCCAAAGTACTGGGATTACAGGCATGAGCCACTGCACCGGGCCAGAAACACTATTTTAAAGTTTTTCTGGGAGTCTAAAATAATATCAAAATTAAAAAGTTTAAAAAACACACACACACAACATAAACTTATACAGTGTTTAAGTTGGGGAAAAAAACATGGAGAAAAATAAATGTGCTTTTCTGATTTAACAGATGTCACCCAGTGAGTCAAGGATGAAAACTGAGGTCGTCCATCTGACTTCCAGCCCAGACCTCTCCTTTTGCTGATCTTTAGCCACTTAAATGCACATGCTAATAATTTAGAAAATAGGTGCTTAGGTCCCGCTTTGGGAATTATATGGCTTGAATGTGTTCATTGATGTGCATACGTACATACATCTGTTTATACATGTATATGCATTCATTCACCCATATCAGTTAATGAATGAATGAATTCATTTGTTCACTCATTTACTAACTCAACAAATACTATGCTATGTGCAGGAGATGCAGCAGTGAGCAAGAGAGATTTGGCCCTGCCTTTCCTGAGCTAGTAAAAGACATGGTTTCAGGTAACATCTTGCGCTTGCAGTTGATTCCACGAGGAGCTCTGGAGTGTGACTTGCACCCTAGAGTTGTCCCGCCTTGGAGTAAAGAGGCTGGCCTTTTGTACCCTTGTATTAGTCAATTATTGGCTACATGACAGCAATGTAGCCAACTGGTGCAGAGGGGATGGTGCACCCTCCCCAGGATTTCCAGGTAAGGCAGCTCCTGTCAGTGGAGGGCAATGTTAGCTGTGGGATGCTGCTGTGTTAGCAGCAAACATTCACCATAGCGGGGGGCTGGACTTACCAATGTACATTACCAGTTTAATATACATTTAATGTACAACACCAGTTTAATGCACATTTAATGTACAATCAAGGAGGTTGGATGCATTGACCTTTCAAATGGGATCTGAGTGGGGCGCCAATGGCATCTACTACGTGAGAGACGGGGCTTTATCCTACTGGGAAAGTGGGGGAGGCAATCTAGAATTCACACTTCTGTGTGATCTCAATTTGAGGGATGAGGGAGCTGGGCTATTTACCCACCAACTCCTGGCAGCCCTTACTGAAAGTGACTCCCGGGGAGGTTAATTCTCAGTGTGGCCTGTGTGTAGCCACAGAGAGCTCCAGCAGCAGACAGAGTCATGTGCTGGAAGGTAGAGATTGGGCAGATGTGCTTGGAAGTGGGGAGCATTATGGAAATGTGGGTGTGTGGGATGCCAAGATCATCTGTTCCAGGTGGCCTGGACCAATCAGACTTATCCCCCAGAAATGTGGAATGAGGAAGCTGGTGGAAGCTTGGAGTCTCAGGTCAGCTGAGGACCAGAGCAAGGAAATGACAGCTGTGGCTGGAGTGGTCATCATGGCCTTTTGTGTGGTGAAAATGTACGGGCATAAAGGTAAGGTGTCATCAGCATTAATGGCCAGGACAGATGGGGAGTAGGGAGCTGTGTGCATGGAGATGCTGGGGAATCACTTGGGCAAGGGGGTAGCTGGCTAGGGACCATTCTGATTATTCTTTCATTTGTTCATTCATTCTACAGATATTTATTGAGATTATTGAGATTATGATGTGCCAAGCATTGTGCTCAATGCGGGGAATGTGAAGGAGGAATAAAACAGACAGGGTCCTTGCTCCCTTGGAGTTTATATTATATGTGTGTGTGGGGGTGGGGGTGGGGGCAGGTAGGAGGGGGGATAAGTAAATAAATGAACAAGATAATCAGAGATTCAGGTACATTTAGTGTAAAGGAAACCCAACAGGGTGCAAGGTGGAGAGTATCTGATGATGAGGGTACTTTCAACAGGTGATCATAGGCAAATTCTGACCATCCCCACTTTACAGATGAGGAGACCGAGGCTTTGAGAGGGTAAGGAACCTGCCCAAGTGCATTCAGCTGGCAAGCGGCCCTTTCTGTAGATCCCCTCTGTCTCTCTGTAATACCTTCTACTCCTTGGCTCTGGGTTAATTCCTTGAGCCAACAGAGATTAGATCCACTCTTTCTGCTTTCCCTATCAGTGATTTTACGATTTGGAGAGCAGGACACTGATCCTCCTGAGTCCCTGCCCAGACCCTTCTGGGCATGCACTGGCCTGGGATGAGCTGTGACTCACAGCTTTGAGGCCAGCCTCACATTGCAACTGTCAGGGTCCAGGAGAGTAGAGTGGCTCTGGGGACAGGGAGGCTCGTCCCGGCCCACCATTCGTTCACTGTGGGACCTTGGGCAAATGACCTCACTTCTCCAAGTCCCAGTTTCCTCCTCTGTCCAATGCCGACACCAGTTGTCTCTACCTCCTGGCACTATTATGAAGATTAAACGAGCTAACACTTGTGTAGGACTTGGCGCTGTGCCCAGCACAGTAAACACTCGCATCAAACTCAGTGGGGGCAGCTGCTGCCCCCAAATATTCTGATCACCTGTCGGAGGGTCTGAAGGGGCAGGGGAAGGCAGGCACTCTCAGTCCTGGTCTTTAAGACCCTCAGCCCCTGAGTGACCCTGAACCGGAGCCGGGGGTGGAGAAGAGGCAATTTTCCGACTTTGGGTCAGGACTGCCAAAGCCAATTAGGGAAGTCAGACGGGCGGCAGCCTCCAGCACCCAAGCAAACCGATGTAGCAGCCAGCGGAGGGGCAAGCTCACTCTGACCTTAAACCCGAACGCTCCTGCCCACATCTGCAGCTAAATAAACCAAGTAAATCATGCTGGCAGCTAGATAATTAAATAATTATCAGGCACTTAATAACAAGGAGTGGGTGTTCTGAATTACCATATTAGACAGTGTCTTTGAGGACTAATTGTTGCATTACATCAGAGTTACTCATTCATTATTCTTGTCATTTCGGGTGATAATTTGCACTTTAGGAGACAGCGACAATTTTAGCAGGCAATTAGAGACGTGTCAGGCCTGGCCCCGTGAGTTACTGTCACAATTATTGCCTTTTTTTCCAGGGTCCTCATTTGCAGTCGTGTATTTAAGGGGATTTGGGTAATTCCAGGCCTGGGCAAAACAACCAACCCACAGGATAGTGGCAGGGTGAGGACACAGCAGCCGCCATCATTGGAGCAAGGAAGGGGCGGCTTTCCCAGAAGTGGTGGTGTGGAGCTCGGGCCAGCAGGCAGAGCTGAGCAGGGCTGTCGGAGCCACATCCAGTCACTGAAAATGAGCGTTCTACCTCCCAAGTAGTTCGTGACGCTGCCTGTTCCTCACTTGGCTTCTTGTCACCCACTCAACCTAGGCTTTTATTACTGCTTTCCTGAACCTTTGCGATGAGTTCTTCCCAGGCCTTGGGGAGGCAGAAAGGAGGAGAGAACGAGAAAGGAGAACAGAGAAGAGGAGAGGGGAAGGAATAAAAGAGAGGAATGAAAAAAGATGTAGAAATCATGTTTTTCACTTTCTGTCTTTGATGATGCTTGGGAATTGTGGAGGTCTTGAGGATCCAGGGAGGGAGTGCCCCTCCCAGGGTTAGGTAATTCCTAGAGATAGCAAACCACTTCCCTTCTGAGCAAGCCTTTGGTATGCAAACCAACCAATCCTGAGTCTTTTTTTCAACCTCCTGCCCTCCAGGACACTATCACCCTGTTCCAAATCACCCCAGGACCAGGAACCAGACAACTAGGGACTGCCCCTATAGCCCAGAGTCAGCCGAAATTATTCAAAATGGCCAGTGCTAAGTCTGCCTACCTTGGCTCACCTGTTCTTTCCAGCAAAATCCATGATATTGTTATCATTAGTAGTATTACTGTTTTTCAGACAAGGTCTCACTCTGTTTCCCAGGCTGGAGTACAGTGGCACAATCTTGGCTCACTGAAACCTCTGCCTCCCAGGCTGAAAAGATCCTCCCACTTCAGCCTCCCAAATAGCTGGGAGGACAGCGTGCACCACCGTGCCAGGCTAATTTTTTGTACTTCTTGTAGAGGCTGGGTTTCACCATGTTGCCCAGGCTAGTCTCGAACTCCTGGGCTCAAGAGACCTGCCTGCCTCGGCCTCCCAAAGTGCTGGGATTATAGGCGTGAGCCACCATGCCCAGCCTATTATTATTATTATTATTTTATTTTGGCCACCATCAACTGAGAAAACAAAATCCATGATAAAGGCCCTGGCCTGTGCTCTCCCCTGGCTTCTTCTGCCCTGTGTAACGTGTTACGCCCCCTCCTCTTGGGAACTGTGAGTAATAAATTATCTTTTCAGTAGCAGTCATCTTCCTGCTGTGTGGGTCTCACCTAAATAAAAACAAAATCCTGTGTGCAAAATAGAAAAGAATATAGGAAACAAGAGAATAGAAGAAGGAAGAGAAAAATGAAAGAAAAGAAAGAAGAGAGGGAGACGGAGAGAGAAATAAGAGAGAAAAGGGAATGGGAGAAAAAAGTTTGAAAGAAGGAGAGAGAAGACTGGAGAAAATAAAGAGGGAGAAAGAGATGAGAAAAGGGAAAAATCGATGTGGAAAGGAAGGAAAGGAGGGAGAGGGAGAAAGAGATGGGGGAGAAATGGAGGAAGAAGGGGAAGACTGGAGGGAAGGTTGCATGTGAAAGTTATATATGAGACCAACATTTTTTTTTTCCATTGCTTGGAGTGTTTACTTTTCAGTGAAATCCAGTGTCTGGGTTCATTTACCCACAGCTGACTCACTTGACCCTGGGTAACTTCAGAACAGACACCACGAATCAATGACTCAGAATAGGCCCTCAGAAAATATTTTTGACTGGCTCCACAGTGTGAATCAAGAATAATAAAGCACGATTAAATACAAATGTGAAACTCCACAGAAAGAGAAGAGTTTCAGCTTCAAAGCAATGACTTCTCAGCTCTGTCCTTAGCAATTAGACAGGAAGAGACTGCAGTGGCTGAATTGGGCCTCCTTTTTCCTTGGCTTAGACTTGGAAGGAATTATCGGCTCAGAATGCATGCTGCCAGGAGAGAGGGCAGCTGCTGGAGGGATGTGTGGCTCAATAACAGTCAGAGGTAGTAAAACTCCGTGCCTCAGAATGTGGGCCTGGAGTCTCAGCTCCACTACTTATTAGCTGTGTGACCTTGGGCAAGTCACATTTCTGAAATCATAATTTTCTCGTCTCAAGGTTGATGTGCTAGCAGCCTTTACTGAGCTTTAACAAAAGCAAGTCTATAAAGAATTATGGGCCAGGCACTGTGGCTCACACCTGTAATACTACACTTTGGGAGGATCGCTTGAGGCCAGGAGTTTGAAACCAGCCTGGGCAACGTAGTGAGACTCCCATCTCTACAAAAACTAGAAAAACTAGCTGGGTATGGTGACAAGCACCTGTAGTGCCAGATACTTGGGAGGCTGAGGGGGAAGATCTCTTGAGCTTAGGAGTTGGAGGCTGCAGTGAGCTCTGACTGAACCATTGCACTCCAACCTGGGTGGCAGAGTGAGACCTTTACTCTCCACTAAAAAAATGCATAGGACCTGATGCAAAGCAAGTATTTCTGGGTAAGTGGGAGCTACTGTTTTATTATTATTATTTTAAATTTGATTTAGTGTATGGTTATCTGTCCCTGTATGGCTTTGATCTGAACCCACCATCTCCCTAGTTCTATTGGGTTAGAAGATGATTCTGGTGTTTGGGCCGGTTCCCTCTGGCACTGGGACTGGCCCTTCCTAAGATGGTTCCTCTGAGGGTTAGGATTCTCCGTTGACCTCACTCCTTGAGGCATGCTACCCCAAACATCACAAGTCCACTCCCTGGCTGGGAAGCAGAAGGAAGGGCCATCTACAACATGCACTCAGCATCCACTGCATGGCAAGCCTCATGCCAACCACATAACATTCGTCACTTTGTTAAGCCTCACAGTAGCCTCTGAAGTAGGGACAATTAATCTATTCCCATTTTACACATGAGACAGGCAAAAAGAGGTAGAATAGGTTCTTTAGGGTGATACAGCCACTCAATGGCAGAGTCAAGATTTGAGCCTGACTCAGGATCTTTTTGCGTCTTCCCTGTCTCCTAAGATGCAATATTATTACCTGATGTGGTCACCCCACAGGTGAAAAACTCAAACAGTGCTTTGAACCCATTTCTGCAGCAAGAGTTGGCTTCATACACAAAATGGGTTTTTCCCAAATGTGTAAAAAATTATATTTGAAGAAAACCACAAACCATTATGTAAAAAGTAAAAGTGACTGTGGACAATGCATTTTAAGGATATGTATAACATATATAAATCTGTGTATATATATATACACTCACACACATACATCCTACACGCACGCACACACACATATATGCATAAGCTAAATGGAGTTAATTAAGTTAAAACCACAGTAAATCTGACATTTATATTAACACGATGGTCAAAACTGTAGGAAATATAGTATTTTGAAAAAGAATAAATCCAGCCAATTACAGATTTATGTTGACGCCAGCACAGTTACCACCGTTTTACAATAATCATTGATCAATCAACGTTTTATGACAAAACTATAATTTTCACGTGTTTCACCCTCACCTAAAAGTTTCCTCGTTTGCTTAATTCCCAGAATGTGATTCCATAAATCTTTCTCTTTGCGATATTAAGTAGATAATAAGAATGCCATGTAAGATTTGCTTATGGTTTAAACCACAGTTGCAAATGATTTATAATTAGGGCCAAATCTAAGACAAAACATTATTAAAGTCAAAACCTGCTGTAAATTGGTGCAGTCGGCTTGGGCATTTAGGAATTTATTGGGGTTTAATGACAGTATTTCCTCTGGTGATTTCCACGGGGTCTGCTGACACCAAGGGGAGATATTTATGATTAAGGGAAAGCTACAGAACTACCGGGGTGTCCCTGGTGGCATCAGCCAAGGGGACTGCCAGGCCTGACTCCGTGTGTCATCATCAAAGGCAAAACCCTCAGTGTGGTTCTCTCTAGGCATGTCAGCCACCACTGAGGGGCTCAGAGTCCACCCTGCTCTTCCCACGGGCCGATCTCCTTGGAGTTTTCAGCTGAAGAAGTTTCTTGGAACAAATCAGACCATTAGAGTGTCACTTGTGCAACATGTGTTTATTGAGCACCTACTATGTGCAAAGTCCTGGGGATACAGTGGTCAACTAATGAAGCAAATATCCCTGCTCTCATAGCGTTGTGGAGAAGAGACCTCATCCTCTACACATAGGAGGTAAGGCGGAGGCCAACGTAGGTGGGAGGTTGGAGAGATGCGGGTAATGGGTGAGAGGGAAGCTGGTAGGAAGTGGGAGAGAAGCTAGGCTGGTGGATAGTGGGAAGGGAGGTTGGTGGGAGGTGAGGGGGAAGTTACAGGGATACAGGGGAGGCTGGTAAGGGGTGGGAGGGAAGATGTAGAGTCCATTTAAAATAAAGTTGTCAAGGAAGGCCCCCTGGAGGAGATGGTGTTTCCTTTGTTTTAGGGGTAGAGAAGTGAGCCAGGGTCTGTCTGGGGAAAGAGCATTGGTAGATCTCTTTCTGAGGAGGAGAGATCAGTAAATGCAGAGGCTGTGAGAAGACAGCATCCCAGCACACATAAGTAACAGGGAAGAACCCAGTGTGACTGTGAAGAGTGAGTGATGGGGGGATCGGGGAGTGGAGTCAGGGCTCAGGCCATGCGCTGCCAAGACCTTGGATTTCTGGTGATGGGGAGGCCATAGGGGAGGGTTGAACCAGGTGGTGACCTACTCAGACATTTCAAAAATAATTGTTTTGGATACTGTCTGGACAAATGACTGTAGGGCCAGGAGCAAGATCGGAGGCATTCCTGCTATCCAGGTGGGAAAGGAAGGTGGCCAAGACCAAGAGGTAGAAAGAGGGAGAGATGAGTGCACTTGAAGTCATTTTTGGAGTGGAGCTGCCAGGACTTTTGATGAATTGGACATTGGATGTGACAAGGAGGGAGGAATAAAGGTTGGGTCGTTTGAGTGAAGGTTGAGTTGTTTTAGATCTGAGCACCTGTTTGCATGATGGTGCCTGTTCCTGAAATGAGGACTGGAGGTGATACCAGGTTAGAGAAAGAGTGGCATAGGATATAGATTTTGGCGAGGGGTTGTGAAGCTTGAGATGCCGTTAGTTTCCAAATGGAGAGGTCAAGGGAGCAGGTGACTATGTGAGTCTGACCTCTTTTGGGAGAGAGGTCAGGCTGGAGTGAGAAAATATGAAGGCATCAGCCTAAGGATGGGTTTAAGCCATGAGGTCACCAAGAACTGAGGACAGATAAGTACAAGGGAACATCTGCAGCTGAGTCCTCAAGCCTGCAACATTTAGGCATTGGGGGAAAGGAGAAGCACCCAATAGTGGACATCCAGAAGGAGATTTCACTGACATTGGAGGAAACCCAAGAGCACGTGGTGTCCTTGGAGAGAACATAAACCCAACCCACAAAGTTGAAGTCATCAGTGGTATCAAATATGGCTGAGAGATCAAGTAAGATGAACAATGGACTCTTGAATACTGGCTTTGGAAACATGATGGTCTTCGGCCACCTGGACATCAAAAGTTCTGAATTCTTGGACTGCACTTTGAGATTTTTTCATCAACCTCCCTGCAGGACATTTCAAGAATCAATAGTGTCAAAATTGCTTAATTTCTTGGAGACCTGTTTTTGAAGAGCATCCTCTACTGCATGACAACTGCCTTGGTATGAGCACCTAGGAGGTATTGCTTCCAGGGGAATATCAAGGAAATCTGCTTCTTTTGAATAACTGACTATATTTTCCATCTTTAAACACATAGATTCCTATTCCCTTCTTTGCTTTGGCCACCAGTTGCTTAGCAACTGCATCCAGACAGTGTATTTTGTGTGCCAAACTCATTCTTGGTTCCATCCTATTTTTTATTCTCATTTTCCCTTTGCCCTGGTTACCTTCTCTATTTTATTTTAATCCTCTTGTAATGTGCACTTTTCTCTCTAACGTGTGTATTTCTGGTGTGTAATCACTGTAAATTTCTTTGGAACCATATGGGGGTAAATAGTGTGACAAATGCCAAATGTTGTGACTGTTACGTAGATACCCCTGAGCCTTGATTAAGAACCCGCATGCATCCTGATGGGGAGAAAAGAGACCTGGGTGTGGAGCCAGGAGGTATTTATTCTAGTTCTGGCTCTGTCCCTAAATAGCTGGGTGACCCTGGCAAATCTAGTCCCCTCTCTGAATCTCAGCTACTTCCATTATCACACACAGGGATTATACTAGCTTGGGATTAGCAAACAAGAGGCGCCCATGCACTGACCATCACCTAGTTCCATAGCGGACATCACTCATCAGTTAGGCACTCTTTGACACTGGGCTTAAACAAGACATCAGAATCCTTCTTAACACCGTACCTCAGGCCACGGCTACCAGTTAATGGGAGTTGGCATGCTAAAGGAGGCCTGTTTGTACTATGGGACTAAGTAACATTTCCATGTGAGATTGATTGTTGCTGATGAACTAGAACCCTAGTACCATCTGTAGTGGCTGGCATTCTATTGTCCACATGATTGCATTTCAAAGCAGAGGGGATGGAAAGGCATTGTGGGAAGGCTCTATAATAATTATATACAATTATAAAGTATACCATGTATATCCTAGCATTTGCCATTGGATATATGAATATATCCTTAAGTATGTCCATAGAGGGTATGGTCAGACCATACTCTGTGTTTACTTAAGCTGAGCGTTTAGGACCTCAGGATATACAGGCTCACTGAATGCTAAATCTCAGAGATAATGATTTGCCTTCTATTGGAATAACCAAACTCATGTAATTTCCATGATCACTAAAATGTATTGTTTTTTGTTTTTTCTTTCCAAATAGAAATAAAGACATAATCTAACATTTCTGTTTAAATCACCCTTCACATGTCTGGGAAAAAAGAAAAAAAAAAACCTTAATAGAGAAACTGGGAAACTAACTTTTAATTAATTAATTGATGTTCAAAAAATTCCCTGTTGCCTAGTGTAATTGAGTGTATCTATGTCTATGTTCTTCGAGATTCACAGAGCCATAACTATGTGACTCACACAGTACTAAGACCTCCCTAATTAATTCCTTCCTATAACCCTTTGAGGTGGCTAATTTTATTGTTCCCATTTTAGCACTGAGAAAATTGAGGCTCAGAGAGTGACCAGATCAAAGTGCTTTCAAAAACCATCTTCAGAGATATCTCCACTATAACAAAATCCTCACCAAAAACTTACAAGAATTATGGCTTCCTATCCTCGTTTTTGAAATCTCAATGAGAAATTGATGGCTGCAGTAGAGATTCTGTCAACAGGCTTTTATCTCAGAAAGAGGGTGATATTTTCTACATTTTCCCATTTCCCCATTTAATCCCCCTTCAATCTGAGAGCTAGGCATGGTTGTGATACCCCTTTTACAGATGAGAATAAAAAGGCTTTGAAAGTGGTGCCTTGCCAAAACTTATAGATTTGAACCCGTGCATGACTCCAGATCCTCTTCTCCAGGATAAACTGCCTTTCAGGATGAACTGTCCTTCTCAGGACTAAGTGCAGGTGTATATTACTTCTTTGCAGAAATGAAAATGAAGGAACAAGATGATGATGGGGATTTCCAAATGTAGGTCCTTTATTCAGATGCCAGGTTGCTGGGGGAGGAGGGAGGAGATTTGGCCATCAGGAAAGACTTGGTGTCAGACGGCTGTTTGCATATGGTGATCTTGGTTTCTTGTAGCCAGTGACAAGTGGGTTACCAGGTTCTGCGGGCAGAAATATATTTTGGGATTCACTCTGGCCCAGGCACTATGGACAATAAATATTTCCTGAATAAATGATGGTTGAATAAGTGAACGAACAAATGAATGACAGCCCTGCTTGTTATCACCCCAGCAAATGTCCGACATCTTGCATCTTTCAAAAACCCATTTACGACGCCGAGCCCTAGAGGCCTTGCCTGCTCTGCCCCCAGATTCCAGCCTCTCTCCCATCTCTGTTTGGGGAGCCGCATCCAGGAGATTTGCTGCAGCAGCAGGAACCGGCTGACAACACAATTCTTCCTGTTTCCAGGGAAAGCCTTTATTTTGCTTTGTTCTGCACTTGAAGGGAGCATGCACAAGGCTGCCAGAACAGCTCAGCTACTTTAGGCTGTGCTGTTTGGAACGAGGGATGTTAAGCAGAAAGGCCCAGGCTGATGGGGGACTGGGAGGCTGCCTTCCAGCCCATCCCTGTTGCTTGACCTTGGATGCATCATTGGTGGAGGAACGTAGGTTCAGCTGTCTTTAAAATCAAGGCTGGGCCGGCGCGGTGGCTCACGCCTGGAATCCCAGGACTTTGGGAGGCGGAGGCGGGCGGATCACCTGAGGTTGGGAGGTCAAGTCCAGCTTGGCCAACATGGTGAAACCCTGCCTCTACCGAAAATACAAAAATTAGCTGGGCGTGGTGGTGCATGCCTGTAGTCCCAGCTATTCGGGAGGTGAAGGCAGGAGAATCACGTGAATCAGGGAGGCAGAGGTGGTAGTGAGCCGAGATTGTGCCACTGGGCAATAGCGCGAGACTCTGTCTCAAAAAAAAAAAAAAAAAAAAAAATCAAGGGCTGGTGAGATTGCACCACTGCTTTCCAGCCTGGGCAACAGAGTGACAGCCTGTCTCAACCACGACAAAAAAAAAAAAAAAAAAAAGGCTTGGCATGGTGGGTCGTGCCTATAATCCCAACACTTTGAGAGGCCCAGACAAGGAGGATCGCTTGAGGCCAGGAGTTTGAGACCAGCCTCAGCAACATAGTGAGACCTCTGTCTATAAAATTAAAAAAAAAAATTAGCCAGGCATGGTGGTGCATGCCTGTAGTCCCAGCTACTCAGGATGCCAAAGCAGGAGGATTACCTGAAGCCAGGAATTTGATACCAGCCTGGGAAACAAAGCTCTCTACAAAAAATATTTTAAAAATATTAGCTGGGCATGGTGGCACATGTGCACCTATAGTACTCAGGAGGCTGAGGCTGGAGGATTGTTTGAGCCCAGGAATTCAAGGCTGCAGTGAACTGTGATTATACCACTGCACCCTAGCCTGGGTGACAGAGCAAGACCCTGTCTTTAAAAAAAACAAGCAGGCTGGAAGAGATGCTCCTGGAGTCTTTTCTAGGTCAACAACATACCTTCATTTAGGTGGTAGGCACACAAACAGTGCCTTGCAGGGAGCAGGAGCTGAATATATCCTTGCTGTTCTGATTTCAAAAAACACCAATCCCTCCCTCCCTCCTCCCTCGCTCCCTCCCTTCCTTCCTCTCTCACTCTCCTTCCTTACTGTCTTTCTCTCTCTTTCCTTCCTTCCTTCCTTTCTCCTCTCTCTCTCCCTCCCTTTCTCTCCCTCCCTCCTTTCTCTCCCTCCCTTTCTCTCCCTCCCTCCTTTCTCTCCCTCCCTCTCTTTTCTCTTTCTTTCTTTCTTTCTTTCTTTTTCTTTCTTTCTTTCTTTCTTTCTTTCTTTCTTTCTTTCTTTCTTTCTTTCTTTCTTTCTTTCTTTCTTTCTTTCTTTCTTTCTTTCTTTCTTTCTTTCTTTCTCTCTCTCTTTCTCTCTCTCTCTCTCTCCCTCCCTCCCTCCCTTTCTTTCTTTCCTTCTTTCCTTCTTTCTTTCCTTTTCCACCTAGGCTGGAGTGCAGTGGGCGTGATCTCGGCTCACCACAACCTCCTCCTCCCCGGTTCCAGCAACTCTCCTGCCTTAGCCTCCTGTTTGTTTGTTTTAATAAAGATAGGGTTGCACCTTGTTGGCCAGGCTGGTCTGAACTCCTAACCTCAGGTGATCTGCCTCCCTCGGCCTCCCAAAGTGCTGGGATTGCACGCATGAGCCACCGCGGCGGCCCTTGCTCCTTTCCTGAGCGGCTATTTTGAGAGCGATGGAGGGGAGAGGGTATTAGATCCCTGACCTTGAGGTCGGGGAGGGGAGGGTGATGCTAAGTGGTGGACGAAAGACTTGAAGATCATGAGAAATCGCATCAACTTTACCCAGGCTGTTTCTGGGTCTAGAAGCAGGCAAAAATAAGGCGGGAGGGGGTGGGGGGAAGAAAAAGAGGCATTTATTTTGGAGCCGTATCGGAAGCACAAGTGTCAGGGGCTGAAAGGCCGCCTTCTCCTGCGGGCTAACGGTGTGGGCGACAGCCCGCACATTCAAATGAGGGAGCGATTAGACCGCGCTTGCTTCTGAAGACGGATTTCTTGGTAGGGGGAGCGGACTGGGGGGCTGGGCCGGTGTAAAGGGGACGGCAACATTAGGCTTTGGCAAGTTAATTAGGGTTCAGGAGTCCAGCGAGCGAGCAGGGGGAGAGGCTGGATTTGCATAAAGCCTATTTACATAATGTTCTTCACAAATTGTGCAACCAGAAGGCAGGGAGGGGGTGGGGAGGGAAAGGGCTGGGGAGGGGGAGGTGGTTAGACGCCCGAGGCAGCCGCCGCCAAAGGAGGAAGGGCGAGGCCCGAGATGGGACCCGCTCCTTCTTCACCACTTCACCTCTCCCCTGCTCTGTCTGCACCAGGGCCACCCCTTCCTATCTCGGCCCTCACCTCCATTCTGGCCGGACCCCACACTGCCCTCCACCATAGGGCCGGTCCAGAGCAGTCAGATTTCTAAACTGCCTCTGTGGTCACGGGTCTCCCTTGCTTTAACCCTGTCCGGGACTCCTGGCTGCACTCAGGGTCAAGTCCCGGCTCCCTAGCCAACCTATGTGACTTCTCGTGGTGGTCTTGCTCCTTTCACCCTCCTGACCTGGCTTCCTTCTAGTCCCCTCTTCCCAGCTAAGCTCAGTCCCACTGAAAAGCTCATGTCCCTGGACTCCTTTGGCTCTCACAAGCCTCCTCCGCTCCTGACTTGTCACCTGTCCTGGAATGTCCCTACCACAACACCTAGCTTCTTTGTGGCAACCTCACCTCCTGCTGCACCAAATACTCTGCTCTTGGGCCATTTTCTGAAGTCCCCATAACTTCCTCAAGTGGACTGCTAGCCCCCTTTTGTGCGGCCAGGGAACCTTCACCCACCTGTATTCCAGAACTTACCACGCTGTATAGTAACTGCACTGAGGAGGGTCTCTTTCCCCACTGGGCTCTGACTCCTCCAGAAAGGAACTTGCCCGATGCATCTCTGCATCCAGCTGGGGCAGGAGTATGCAAACAGTAGATTCCCAAAACTGTTGATTGAATGAATGAAATATGTCATCTCAGCCAGAGATTGAGACCAGGTTTCAGTCTGCCTGAAATGAGCCTGACCAGCTCTCTGATTTCTCTGGGGTTCTGTCTACACTTTCTTTCCTTATTGGGTTCCTCAGCCTGTCCTGTGTTAGTAGCTGCAGAGGATGAAGAAGCTGTGGTGACCTCTGAGCCGAATTCTCCACTGAGGGAAGCAGGCTAAGGCAGGCAAAAGGGGAAAGGGCAACCCAGGCTGGGCACACAGCATGTGCAAAGGCCTGGTGGCCGGAAAGTGCATGTAATGTTTGGAACGTGGAGGAGGATTGAGTGGGTTAAAGCCAGAGATGAAAGATGGAAAATATGGCGAAGCTCCTATTCTGAGCTTAAGAGGCTGAAAAGTTCTTGTAGATTTTTGTGAGCCCCTGAAGCTTTGTGATCAAGGAGAAGAAAGAAGAAAGTTACATCCACTGAGCACCTACTGCGTGCCACTGAACAGGTGATGTAATTCAATGGCCAAGAACAGTAGGGATTATTCTCTCCATAATTACCAGTGTGGAGGATGACGAGCCTGCTGGAGTCACTTGCCTGAAACCTCACAGCTGCAAAATGGTCAAGCAGGGCTTTGGACCCCTGGTTTCCAAATCCCGCGCTGCCTTCTGAATTCAATGTATTTATGTTTTAGAAAAGCATATAAAATGGAAAGGAAATAGAAGAGAGAAAGAGGCAAAGAGAAAGACAGTTTGGGGGAGGCAAGCAGTCATTTAGAAAGAGAGAGAGAAAAAGGAAGATAGAGAAGAGAGGAGAAAGACGGGGGAAGAAAGGGAGAGAAAAGAGGAGAGAGAAGAAAGAGATAAAGAGAGGAGAGAGAAGAGGGAAAGAGAGAAGAGAAAGGAAAAACAGAGGAGAGAGAAGAAGGAAAGAGAGAAGAGAAAGGAAAAAGAAAGAAAGGAGAAGAAAGAGAGAAAAAGAAAAGATCATGTCCTTTGCAGGAACGTGGATGGAGCTGGAGGCCATTATCCTTAGCAAACTAACACAGGAATGGAAAACTAAATACTGCATATTCTCATTTATAAGTGGGAGCTGAATGACAAGAATACATGGACACACAGAGGGGAAAAACACGCACTGGAGGTTATCGGAGGGTTGAGGGTGGGAGGAGGGAGTGGATCATAAAAAATAACTAATGGGTAGTGGGCTTCATACCTGGGTGATAAAATAATCTGTACAACAAATCCCTATGACACAGGTATACCTATATAGTAAAACTGCACATGTACCCCTGAACTTAGAGTAAAACTTAAAAAAAAAAAAGAGAGACAAGAGGGGAAGGCAAAAGAGAGAGAGAAGAGAGGGGAGAGAAGAAAGAGGAGAAAGAGAGGAGAGCGAGAAAGTGAGGGGAGGGGAGAGAAAGAAGAGAAGGGAGAAGGAAGAGAAGGGAGAAGGAGGGAGAGAGAAAAGAGGAGTGAGGGAAAGAGAGAAGAGGAGAGAGAGGAAGAGAGGGGGAAGTGGAGGAGAGAAGGCTGGGAGGAAGGAGAGGAGACTCAGGTGTCAGTCACCCTGCAGGGCGGCAGGGATGCTCCTGCTCCTAGACAGAGCTGTCCAATAGAACTTTCTGTAATCTCTAATCTGCACTCCAACTCAAGTGCTCAGTAGCCTCGGGTAGCTACTGAGCACTTGAAAAGTGGTTAGCGCAACTGAGAAGCTGAATTTGTATTGTACTTAGATTTATATTGAAATGCTCACATAAAGGTAGCAGCTACAGTATTGGACGGTGCAGCTTTAAGAGCAGTCCTTCTTTTTTCCATCAAGGTCCTGGCTTCGATTTTCTCTGGGTCCTTCTCGGCCTCCCCTTCTGGGACTCTGCTCTGAACCACGCATCCCTGATGTTTCCTTCCCTCATATTCCTGGACATCCCACCCACACCGAGGTTTAATTTTAGCTGATTCTCTCTCAAGGACAAAGTATATATTTTTATTTTAATTTATGTCGCCTGAACCATTTCCAAGTTTTACTTTTAGAACCTGTCAATATTAGTGACATGTGGCATTTTAGGTACTTTTCTGCTGGTGGGGCCTAAATTTATTGTCATTTTATGTCACTCGGCAAAATGCACAAAATGCCAGAAGTGTTATAAACAGAGACGATTTATGTTCGGGTTGGGGTGAGGTTAAGAGAATGAATATAATCAATTTTTTTTTCAGAGACTTTTATGCGAGTGTGAGGGCCAGCAGGTGCACATTTGAAGCTCAGTGGGAAGGAAGTGTTTTCCAAGCAACAGGAGACAGCAGATGCAGACAGGGTCCAATTACTGCTGCTTACGGCTGATCACGCCATTCACTTATGTGTGGATACCTGGCTTCTGGTCTCAGGCACCTAGTATGGGGCTATGCACATGGTAGGCACTCAGTTAAAGCTTCTGGAAGAAGGGATGGAGAAAGGGCAAGAGACATAAGTGGGAATTCTAAAGACTCTTCTGTTCAACCCCCGTCAGAGTGATCTTTCCGGACCTTGTCACTTAACTGCTCAAAACCTTTCAATGGCTCCCTAGTACCTCTGTTTTCTGACTTACAGGGTCCTTCAACATCTGCACCTGAGGGTGTCTCTAAGGGACTTGGAATGCTCTGAAAGTTTCATATCTTTGTTCCTTGCCTTCCCATGAGCTCCTCCTGTTCTTGGGAGTCCTCCCTCCTCTTTCTTGGCCCTTCTTCAGTAACCAGCTCAAACTCAAACTCCTCTGTCCTTGCACCCTTTACCTTTTATCCCTCCAATGAGAGTTTGGTGTTTCCTGTTGGTACCTTATATACAGTCATCCCTGGGTGCCCATGAAGGATTAGTTCCAGGACCCCCTGTGGATACCAAAATCCACGAATCCTCAAGTCACTGATACAAAATGACATAGTATTTGCATATAACCTACACAATCCACTTGTATGCTTTAAATCATATCTAGATTACTTATAATACCTAATATAATGTAAATGCTATGTAAATACTTGTTATACTCTATTGTTTAGGGAATAATGACAAGAAAAGAAGTCTGTACATGTTCAGTACAACCATTCTTTTTTTTTTTTGAGACAGCGTCTGTCTCTGTCACTCAGTCTGGGGTTCAGTGGCTCCATTATAGCTCATTGCGCCTCCACCTCCTGGGCTCAAGGGGTTCTCCCACTCAGCCTCCTGAGTTGCTAGAACTGTAGGCATGCACCACCATACCCAGCTTATTTTTTGATTTTTTTGGAGAGGCAGGATCTTGCTTTGTTGCCTAGGCTGATCTCAAATTCCTGAGCTCGAGCAATTCTCCTGCCTCAGCCTCCCAAAGTGCTGGGATTATAGGTGTGAGCCACTGTGCCTGGCTGAAAATACTTATTATGTTATGTCTTCTTATGTTACATTGAGTGGGTAAGTGAGTGAGAATCCTTAAATATAACAGAGAAACAGAAAACTAAGGGCCTATGGATTGTGTTGCCTTTCAAGATTCAGGTGAATTGCTTTTTGACTCTTCCAATAAGCTCTCAAGTATATTAAAAAAAAAATTTTTTTTTTAACGGAGGTGGTGTCTCACTATGTTAGGCCAGGTTGGTCTCCAACTCCTGGCCTCAAGTGATCCTCCCCATCCAGCCTCCCAAAGTGCTGGGATTACAGGCATGATCTACTGCACCTGGCCTGCAACCATCCTTTTATCCCCCTGATTATTTTCAATGTGTTGTTGGTTGAATCCACAAATGCAGAATCCAAGAATATGGAGGGCCAACTGTATGTCTGCATTACAGGGCTCCACATGTTGCCTCATTTGCTTCCCTGTTGCCACCAGAAGATCATGCACCACTGGGCGGCATGGTCTGGAGAGTCCCATTCATCTTCATCTGGGCCTGAACAGAGAAACTGACAAATGAAAGATAATTGAATGACATAATGAATGGATGCAAACTGGATTGCTCCCTCACCATCTCCACTTCTTAGCCATGTTGGATCTGCTAAGTCAATTACCACCATTGCCTACTCACTTCCCCATTTCCAAACCTCATAACTGTTACCTTTTCCTCCATTCTCCTTGTCCTTATGAGTTTATGCCTTTAAAACAAATCCTTTATTATAATAGTATTGTCTTTTAGGGAAGGAAATACATTAGAGGAGTGTGTTCAATCCACCATCTTCCCTGGAAGTCAGTAACAAATGAAAGGAAATTTATCTGATAGACTGTGGGCAAGTCACTTCTCTTCTTACGGTCTCTGATTCTTCAGCTGCGGCATGAGGAAGTTGGGCTGGATGAGTTCTAGGGTCCAGCCAAAGTCTGCGAGGGGGTCAGCGCTGGATTAGAGGTGCCTGGTGGACCATGGGCATGGATTTTACATAACAGCAGTCACTCTCTGGGATCCCTTCTCCAGCCAGTGCACTCCTTGGACTGCTGATTCTCTTTCCACACATTCAGGTTCTGACTCCCAAACTCTGAGGACGACGGCAGGTTCTGAGGTCCCTCCCATCTTGTACAACTCACAGTGACAGTAACTGTCTCAGCCTGTTCGGGCTGCTTATAACAAAGGAGCATGGACTGGGTGGCTCATAAACAACAGGAATTTATTTCTCACAGTTCTGGAGGCTGAAAGTCCTACATCAGGGCCAGCAGAATTGATTCTGATGGGGGTTTTCTTCCAGTTCACAGACTACCAACTTCTTGCTGTATCCTCACATGGTGGAAAGGGTGCTGGGGAGCCCCATGCAGTTTCTTTAATGAGGGCACTAATTCTATTCATGAGGGCTCCACACTCATGACCTAATCACTCCCACAGGTCCCACCTCCTAACAGCATCATGATTGGGGTAAGGATTTCAATATATGATTTTTGGGAGAACACATTCAGTCCATAGCAGTGACTGACACTTGTCCAGTTCAGTGGCTTACTCAGAGACCTCACCTTGACCTAACGCTTGTGCCAACCTGGTGAGAAATCTGGACTCCCATTCCACAGATTAGAAATCTGAGGTTTAGAGAGGGGAAGGAACTCGCCTAAGGCCATGGAGCAAGTCAGTAAGGACGCAAGGTGGCAGTCGTGGTCTAACTGACCTACATTCCTGGAGCGTCCGGCATCCTGCCCGTGGTGGCTGCTCAGCTGACATTTGTTTGGAATGAAAGGTGACCACATTTGAGTTGAGGTAGTCAGCCACGAGGGCAAGAAACAGCATTTTAAAGAGTATTTACTTAGTGTGACATTTTCAGAGCTATTCCATGCCACAGCGTGGATGAGTACTTCTTCATTCTTTATGGCTGAATAATATTCCATTGTATACCACATTTTGCTTATCCATCTGCTAATGGGCATTTGAGTTGTTTTCACTTTTTGGCTATTGTGAACAATGCTGCTGTGAACATTCATGTGCAGGTACATGTCTGACTCTAAGTGAAAGAAGCTCAACACAAAAGGTCACATACTGTATACGATTCTATTTGTATGAAATATCCAGAATAGGTAAATCCATAGAGACAGAAAGTAGATTAGTGGTTGGTTGCTGGAGCTGGGAGAAAGAGTGAAAAGGGAATGGCGGCCAGGCGCAGTGGCTCACGCCTGTAATCCCAGCACTTTGGGAGGCCGAGGCAGGGGGATCACAAGGTCAGGAGATCGGGACCATCCTGGCCAACATGATGAAACCCCATCTCTACTGAAAAATACAAAACTTAGCTGGGCGTGGTTGTGTATGCCTGTAGTCCCAGCTACTCAAGAGGCTGAGGCAGAAGAATTGCTTGAACCCAGGAGGCGGAGCTTGCAGTGAGCCAAGATCGCGCCACTGCACTCCAGCCTGGCAACAGAGCGAGACTCTGTCTTAAAAAAAAAAAAAAATGAAAGAAAGAAAAGGGAATGGCTACTGACGGTATGAGGTGTTCTTTGGAGGTAATGACAATGTTTTGGAGCTAGACAGAGCTATGGTTGCACAACACTGAATGAACTAATGCTATTGAATTGGATACTTGAAAGTTGTTAATTTTATGTAATGTGAATTTCACCTCAGTCAAACAATGAATGACTAAAGACTTCTCTCCAGTAACATTCAACAAAGCCTTCTGTGTGTCTAGTAAGTGTTTGGTTCTCCAGTTTAAAACACATAGTGCACACTTGGGAAACATTTGTGATATCAATTCACCAATGGGCAAGGTGATGGTTTCCGTCTTCAGCCTTGATACTCCCAGTCAAGTTCCCAGACCAGTGGCTTAGCATCCCCAGGAGCTGGTTGGAAATACAGAATTGTTGGCAACCCCAAACCCAGACCTACTGAATCTCTGCTGTATGGCATGTGTTTGCCCTTGCAGCCCACTTTCCTGCTGTCCTTGTCTAATCACTGAAGAGAGAAACTGTAAGAGAGGGATTGAGGCTAAATCTCCCTGAAGTTCGTCCTCGATGAATAGATGTGTGGCTCACCTTCTCCCTCTCCCTCTCTCTCTTTTTTTTCCCCTCTTTCTCTCTTTTCTCCCAGGTCACTCTCTTTCTGTCCCTCCCACCCTTTCCTCTCCATTCAGTAGAGTCGCTTCTCTCCTGCATTCTCTGAATTGATTTTTCTCACTCATCTTGGCAGGTTAGTAATCACCATTCTCAGCAGAAGTTCCTTCCATTTCATTACACTGGGTGAGAAATCCTGGGCAGCAGGGGGTGGGGTAGGGGCTGTGTTTCATTTCACTCCCATCTTTGTGTCAGGTGGGGAGGGAGGAATCTCCACACTGAGTATCCCACAGGAGGAAGGCCAGTGCTGGGAAGGGATGGAGACCCCTTGGTGGCTCTTTTCAGCTTCAAGGTCCTGTGCTGCAGCTCCTCCCAGTTCCCAGGGCCCCTGCCTTTCTCTTTCCTCAACAATCGCTCACATATGAGGGGCTTCCATGGCTGGCAGAACCTATTTCTATGCATTGCTCAGTTTAATCTTCACAACATTTCTGAGAGGTTGGCATTGTCACCTCCTTCATGTTACAGGAGAAGCAAGTGAGGCTCAGAGATACTTGCAAGACACCTGGGAATGAGAGCCGGTCTCCAGGCTCGGGCAAGGTTGTCCTGGACTGTACCAGAGTCACGGTATAATATATAATAAAGGTGATGCTATAATGATCCTATAATAAAAGGATCATGCTGCCCATCCACCTGCCAGCCATGGTGGGCTCTAGAAAGAGCCCAACATTTGTGATCCTATGGACTTGGGGTCCACTCCCAGCTCTGCCACTTACTGGCCATGCCACTCTGGGCAAATTGCCCCATCTTTCTGACCCTCCTCTCCTTAGCTGTTCACATGGGATTGGGGGGATGGGACAGACCTGCCAGAGTACACCTAAGAACAAGGAATTCTGTAATGCAAACCAGCTGTGGAACCCAGGGGAGGACCCACCATCTCTTGGAGGCACAATTTCCCTATTCTCAAAGCATATTTAGAAAAAACACCTACTTTCTGTGTTGTTGCAAGAATTGCGTGAACTATTACAGCTCTTGTGCAGCTTTTAGCACATGCCTGGAACACGAACAAGCACTGGATAAATAAATACCCTGGATGGAAATAATATTATTATAGCTCAAGGATTTAAGATGCTCTCACAATGGCAGATGGACCCTGAATTCAGAGATGCAAAATGTGAACGAAACGTGTGCTTAGAATTAAGAACATCATCCTGTATACGGTGCCTGCCCCATGTGAGGCACAAGGCGAAGCATTTTACAGACGTTTTCCTACTGAATCCCGATGAAGAGTCCTACAGGGTAGGGTGTAGTCTCCCTGTTACATAGGCGAGAAAACTGAGGATCAAGGAGATGAAGTTACTTCTTCTAACTCCTATAGTGTGTAAGAGGTAAAGCTGGAATCAACTGAGATCAGTCTGCTACCAAATCCAAAGTACAGATGAAAAAAACAAAAAATCAGATGTGAATAAGTTTTGCAAACTACATAGTTCTAGTTGTGTGTAGGGTGAAAGATGGAGGAAAACATCATCATCATCATCATCACATTGTCATATCTATTAAACATTAGATATCATCATCATATCTACTAAGCATTAACTGCTTATCACATGCCAAACACTGGGCTAAGAGATTTACATGGATTACCTCATTTAAGCTCTGCAACAACAACCCTGTTATAATCCTCATTTCACAGATAAGCAAACAGGCTCAGAGTGGTAAAGCAATTTACCCTAGGTCACACAGCCAGGAAGTGGTAAAGCTGGATTCTGACTTCAGGGCTTACAGGCTCCAGAGTGGAGTCCTTAACCCTTCACCTGAAATTGGAAGCTACTAATCTTGGCTGCAGGGAGTTTAGCTGGCAGGACCCTCTCAGTCCTTGGGGACCTCCCTATCACCCCTTGCCCCAGTCTGGGCTCCAAACTGGGAGTGGACTAGGCTCCCACCCATGTCTCTGTGATCAGCCCTTCTTCAGATCAGGCTGTCCCTCTCCTAGCCAGTCGTTGGAGCCCCAGCCGAGACCATGCTGTATGCAGATCACCCCATTAAAATTTCATGTGGATTCAAAAATTCAGTGTTGACTCCGGTGACGCAAATAAGTATGAAAATTCCGAGGAAGGCACACTGTTACTGAAATCAAATGGTTGAACGGCCACTAATGAGGCAGACAAGGAGCCTTGCTCACCCTCTGAGGATTGAGGAGAGACGAGAGGAGCAATCGCGCTACATTATTCATGCCCTCTTGTTTGAGTTTCAGATCTCAAGGAGGCTCTGGAAGGGGAAGGCAGAGAGGGCAGAGGCGGCGGGAGGTGGGGGTGGCAGCCTAGACAGGGCCCCACTCTGCCAGCTGCGGAAGGCCGGGTGACTAATTGACAACTACTCACTGATCCCCTTCCCTAGGGCGCCCCTCTTCCATCTCTCATTTTTAGCTCTGGCCCACAAGCACCTCCCTTGCACCTGCCACGGTGCCCAGATTTCCCCCAGCAGTGGCTGTGTGAGTGTGAGATGCAGAGGAAGACGTGGCATCTGGGCGGTCCTGGCTCTGTGTGATCTCGGGCAAGTGACTAAACCTCCCTGAACCTTGATTTTTTTGTTCCCCTTGTAAAATGGGAAAGCAGAAGGAGTGGCTCCTCTACCTTCTCTGGGGAGAGGTAGCATTTCTGAGAGTCAAATGCCGCATTGCCATGCTTCTCAAGTTTGAACGCTCAGGTGAATCCCAGAGGAGCTTGTTGGGATACTGGTGCTGATTCAGTAAGGCTGGGGCAGGGCCTGAGATTCTGCATTCCAACCAGCTCCCAGGTGAGGCCCATGTTGCTGGCTTGCAGCCCACCCTGTGAGCAGCGGGGCCATACAGATAGGAAAGCACTTTATAGCCACCACTCGCTGATCTAAGCCTCTCTGTGCATCAGCATTACTGGGGAGTTTGTAAAAACACGATGCCCTTCCCCATCCTCCTAGGGTCTGCTTTAATTGGTTAGGTCAAGGCACTTGTACTTTTTAATTCTCCTCCTGACACCTGCCACCATGGCCCCTATATGCAGCCAGATTTTTGTAGTTCTTGTTACTAATATGTCTTTATTGTTTATGCCCCTCATAGTTTCTTTTTTCTTTTTCAAGATGGGGCTCACTCTGTTGCCCAGGCTGGAGTGCAGTGGTGCACTCAAGTGATTCTCCCACCTCAGCCTCCCCAGTAGCTGGGACCACAGGCACATGCCACCATGCCTGGCTAATTAAAAAAAGAATGTAGAGACGAGATCTTGCTGTGTTGCCCAGGCCAAACTTGAACTCCTGAGTTCAAGTGATATGCCCACCTTGGGCTCCCAAAGTGCTGGGATTACAGGTGTAAGCCACCGTGCCTGGCCCCCCTCATATTTTATGACCATTTTGCAAGCTTCCTTTTCTTCAACTCCTCTTAAACGTCAATGCCACAATGCTTTCTCTCTTTTCCCCGAGCAAACCCGTTGTCAAGAAAGAGGCTGAAGAACCAATTGCTCCCACTCAGAGGAGGAAGGAATGCTTCACCCCTGGGAACTGACCTGTTTCCAGGGGTTGTCACCTCCCTCCAGGTTCTAATGGTGCACTTCGGGTCCCGCTATCTGAATAGTGCACCTGGGGCAAGTTTGCACCAGGGGTCACCTGGGCAGCTGCTCCCCTTCTCTTTTTAAGATTGAGGCCTGACCACACTGATAACACATTCTCTAGAAGTAGAAACCAGGTTTCAGACAAGCCACGGAGGTAAAACCAGCTCGAGAGGGAAGGAATTGATTTCCGCCAGAGAAACCTGCGCAGAATGTACAATCCCATCGTTGTCCATGCACCCAGCATAACCAATAAACAGGTTCCCCAGTCCTCCCTGCATTTTCTAATTATTACTCGGCTATAAAAATCCCTTCTCCCTCCTGCCAACATTATCTTAGTAAACGTTATGAGCGCTCACGAGGTTAATGCAGGGCCGTAAATCCGCCGTGGGTCGAACAAGTGAGACTTGAGGAACTGTTCATAAATCTATGGGAACGGCTCCAGTTTGTTTATTTAATAAAATATCATTTTGTAGAAATGCACAGGGCACTGTGGGGTTCATACTCAGTGGGCACGCGTGGAGAGGGGTGGGTGGTGGAGGTCTGCCGAGGGTGGGGGGGTGTGTGCACGGGCGTGCAGGCAGACTTCCACGTGGCCTCTGCCTGGAATGGCAGGGCGCCATGCCGTTTATTACTGCACCAGGCATTCTGAACTCAGTACCCGCTTCACTTAAGGCAGCCTGTTCTCTCAGAATTCTTTAATGGGCCTTGTCAATATCTGAAACGGTGCTACAAAGCCCAGGACACGTGTAATGCTGTTTGCACTACATGAACACCTCCTCGAGACAATCTTCTGGGATTTGTTAGGGGCGCTTTACCCACATTGGGCTGTTAAATCAACAAGAAGTCAGTCCACGGCATGGAATGAAATGCTAAAAGCATGGGCATTGGAGTAAATGGACATGGCTTCTAACACCAGATTTGCTACCTACTGGGTAGATGTCCTTGGCATTCACCTCCCTGGCCTTGATTTCCTTCTCTGTACCATGGAGATGATCATCTGTACTTTATGGAATACAGATGTGATATGCAGAGGGACTAGAATGGAGCAGTAAGTTTGCTTTTTTTTTTCTTTTTTTGAGGTGGAGTCTTGCTGTGTCGCCCAGGCTGGAGTGCAGTGGCAAGATCTTGGCTCACTGCAACCTCTGCCTCCTGGGTTCAAACAGTTCTTCTGCCTCAGCCTCCTGAGTAGCTGGAACTACAGGTGCACCACCATGCCTGGCTAATTTTTGTATTTTTAGTAGAGATGGGGTTCCACCATGTTGGCCAGTCTGGTCTTGAACACCTGACCTCAGGTGATCTGCCCACCTTGGCCTCCCAAAGTGCTGGGATTACAGGCATGAGCCACCGCACGCAGCCTCCTTTCATTTCTCTCTCATTTACCTGTGAGTTTTCAGCATTGCAGTATGCTGAGATGACTTTGTTAATTAGTTTTGGCTGAAGGTCATCTACAGAGCCCCCATTCTTTTCTTTGTAATTGTCTGGGCCCCAAACTCAAAGGCAGTGGAATGGGATCAATGGAAACAGGGGAGATTCTGCAGAACTGGGATGTGGCATTCCTGCCCATAGGGGTTTAGCATCCCTGAATCACCCCATCATAGAGTGCTGTGAATCATGTTACTGAAGGAAATAGGCAGTGTGATCTAGTGGTAAGGACCATGGAGTTGGCAGCCCTGGGTTTGAGTTCTAACTCAAACACTTAACTATCTGAGCAGCCTCTGTGGCCAAGTAATTGAAGCCTTGGGTTCTTGGGAATTGGAGATCTTAATACCCACCTTTTAGGGCTCTGAGCATTCCCTGAGCTAATATGGGTAAAGTGTGTGCATAGACATGGCACATCGTGTAAACACAATAAACCAACGACAGATGGAGAGTGGAGGAGGAAAATGAGAGAGGCAGAAGCAAGGATGACTAACCTGTACCAGTTTTCTCAGACCTGCTCCATTCTTAAAACAGGAAAGTCCTACATCCTGGGAACTCCGTTAGTCCTGGAAAAACTGGATGGTTGATTGCCCTTGCAGGAATGGACAAGTCAATGCTTGAAGCACTCTTAACTCTGGGTTTAATTTGGCTACAGCTATTGATGATTTAATAACAGCTGGCTGATTATGGAGGCTTCATCTAAAAGACTCTAATTCCCCAAGGCTAATTGTTGAGCGTTTGATTAACCCAGTGGCTCTCACTAGAATCACCTGAAGAGCTTTCTAAACATACCAATGACTGAGCCTCACCCCTAACTAGGGTTTCTCTGCCTTGACACTACTGACGTATTGGGCTGGATAATTTTTGTTGGGGCAGGTAGTGGGGAGTGGAACTGTTGTGTGCATTGTTGATGTTGAATAGCACCCTTAGATTCTATCCTGAAGATGCCAGGAGCCATGTCCCAGTCACATGACAACCAAAAATGTCTCCAGACATTGCTCAATGTCCCCTGCAGGGCAAAAATCACCCCCAGTTGAGAACAACTGCCCCAGCCTAATTTAAGAATCTGGGGGCAGAATAGAAATTAAGCTTTGGTGTTTCACATTAAGTTCCCTGCCCCCAGCTGCCTATATATAGCATTTGGCTAAGACCAACCTCACTGCTAATGTGGATGATGCTGACATCCAAGGAGAACTTTAGAAGGGGCTGGAGCTGACTTGGGGTTGGGTCTAGAATGACTACACAGAAGAGGCTGTGGGCAAAGACCTCACATGATAAGAGAGGTGCTGAATTCCTACTCTCTTTATTTGTGTATTTATGTATTTATTTATTTATTTTTGAGATGGAGTCTCACTCCGTCACCAGGCTGGAGTGCAGTGGTGCAATCTCGGCTCACTGCAACCCTCTGCCTCCCGGTTTCAAGTGATTCTCCTGCCTCAGTCTCCCAAGTAGCTGGGACTTCGGGCGTGTGCCGCCACACCCAGCTGATTTTATTTTTTTAGTAGAGATGAGGCTTCACCATGTTGGCCAGGATGGTTTTGATTTCTTGACCTTGTGATCTGCCCTCCTCGGCCTCCCAAAGTGCTGGAATTACAGGCGTAAGCCACCGCACCTGGCCCTACTCTTAAATATTCCCTTTCCCCCACCTTGATATACAGCCCAAACCTCACCATTAGATATGAGTTCTTGCAGAAAGTTCAGAGTGCTGTGTTTTGAGTTGTCCTCTTTTAAGTTCTTCTGGAAGGCAGATCATGACATTGCTTTTGGTCCCTGATGACCTCTTCTGGGTGGAGACAGTGCTGGGTCTCAAGATGTTTTGACATGCTAAATCATTTGCTCCTCACAGCTCTCCTAGGTGAGGTGGATTTCTTTGCACGTTTTATAGAAAAATGATGTTCAGAGAGTTTTAAACAATTTTCTGAAGCTCACACAGTTGGTTGGCAGCACAGATTAAAGCAAAACTCAGGACAATCACTAACTTCTAGTGACTGGCCCACTCTGACATGTTTCCTCCTATCCCTTAGACAGCCAAGTGCTGGCTGAGCACAGTGGGGATGGGAGTGGGACATGAATGCCCTGGCCAAGAAGGAAACATTCATGGCTGCTTTCTTTGTGCCAAGTCTTGCACTTACATTATCTCCTTGAATAGTCCCAATGTCCTGGGGCAGCAATGCCTATGATTCCCCCTTCTGGGGAGGAGAATGCTGAGGCCTAGACAAAGGAAGCAATTTGCCTAAAGTCATGCATCTGTTATCAAGGGGAGGTGCCCTGATCTCAAAATCAGGGTGGGGGAAGAGCATTATAAATGGATTAATATTTTAAATTTCTCAGCTGTTAAATGAGAGGCACTCTTTTTTTTTTGCAGCATTCCAGTGCTCAGAATTATTGAACAGCTCTGAATGGAAGCATCCACCAGTTGTATGTGTCTCTTTGGCATTCCTATGACTGAAAACATTAGACATTTTCTATGTTGATTGATCAGAGCTATCATCATCCCTCTGCTAACAAAGTCTTCCTTTAATTGGGAGGTTTCAGCCCAGCTCGGCTCTGATTGGCTCACACCTTACAGGAAGCATCTAAAGGTCTTAGAGCCGAGGCAGGAAGTGACTCTCTGTGAGGTCAGCATTTCTCCTCTTTTCTCCAAGGCCACCATAATCTTTATGGAGTGAAGGGTAGTCACAATGCCATTTTGAAAAGTGATTACAAGGATCATAATAGTACGAATGGTGAATGAGTTTTCTGACTGCCAGGAGAGGAAGCATTTTAGGATTGATTTCAGAAGAGAAATCCATCATTTTGATTTTAACTGTGGCAGATAACACAATGTTCACTCTAATTTTAGAAACATTTTGAGACAGGAATAAGTTGTACTAGTCTTTGTCAGGCTGTAGGTAACTTACATTTTCTGAGTCTAAAGTGGATACTAGCTAAAAGATTATGTTTAAAGAAAGTTACCTTTTTTAGAATCACACCAGAAATTTCTAGTGTAACGACAGCATTTCTTAACCCAAGTGGAACTCTGTGTGTGTGTTAAAATATCTGTGTTAATAACCAGCAACCTCGGAAGTGAGAGGGAAGGGAAAAATGGGGCTAGAAGGAGCCAAATCCTACTTGCATGGCAGAGGAGACCTGGAAGATAAGATGGAGCTAATCAGTCTGAAATAATGGGTGGTGAGAATTCTGCCGTTGAACCACCAATGCTCCCTAGTGTGAAATAATGGGAAAGTCATGGAGACTGGAACAGCACATGAAAAGCCACAGAGCATAAAATACCCAGCTGTTCTGGGGGTCCAGGAAAATTTCCAAGTGGTGGGAGCAAGAAGTATATGGCATGGGGAGGTCAAGAGATGTGATTAGTTGGGGAAGGTTAGGACACACTTATCCTACAGTTTGCTTTTTCCCTGACAACCAGTGGAGGCAGGCTTTAACCCCCAACCCACCCTGTCTCCAAGGACTGGCTTGGATGCCTGTCTTCCTGAGCTCCATCTTCACTGACTCCATGGAGGACAGAAAACTCATTACCATCAGACGCTCACCCTGGATGCCCTGTGTGGACCTGTGACTATGTTAGGTTTTGTGGCAAAGGAGTATTAAGATTGCAGGTGAAATTAAGTCTGCACAGCAGTTGACCTTAAAATGGGGGAGATTATCCTGGATTATATGGATAAGCCCAGTGGAACCACAAGGGTCCTCAAAAGTGGAAGAGGGAGGCAGAAGAGAGAGAGAACTATAGAGATGGCAGCTTGAGGAGGACTCAGCCTGAAAATGCTGGCTTTGAAGATGGAGAAGGGGGCCAAGAGCTAAGGAATGAGGGCAGCTTGTAGAAGCTGGAAAAGGCAAGGGAACTGATTTTCCCCTGTTCTCCAGAGGAAGAACAGCCTTGCTGACACCTTCACTCCAGCCCAGTGAGACCCATTTCAGACCTCTGACCCTCAGAACTGTAATATAATAAGCTCCTAATATTTTTAAGTCACTTAATATATGCTGATTTGTGTAAGCAGCAATAGAAAAGCAATATAGGCCCTTAGTTCTTTAATCTAATAAATGGGTTTAATAACCATTTCATTTTGTAGTGTATTGAAAATTGAATTAATGTACTACACCAAGTATTTAGCACAGCCCCTGGACAATGGTACCTTTTTTATTGATGCCACAGGTGGAATGACCACTGGTCCTCCTGGCTTAGTCCTCTGGCTGCTTTAATGTGGGACTAGAAGAAAGAGACCTAAATTAGGAATCTGACAGACCTGGGTTCAAGTCCTGGCTCTGCCTCTTTCTAATGGCCTTGGGCTTGTTTCTACCCTGGAAGAAGTTTTCCAGTCTATATTGTGGGTGTGGGAGGGATGATCTATCACATCTACCAGCAGTGAGCCTCCTGTGAGGATTCAGAGTGGGTGGGCTTTTGTAGCCCACTCAAGGCCCTCAGAGAGGTTTTCTGTAAACGTGGTACCTTGCACCAACTCCTTGGGAAGAGATTTTCTCAGGCTTCAGAGCTGAGGGTATTCACCCCTGACCCACTTGCTTCTTTCTCCAGGGAATGCTCATGCATTCCTGAGAAGTTGGCTGGAACTAAGGGAGCATTCAGAGACCACAGATCCAGTTGACTGGTCCCTGCTGACATCCAGTCCGCGTTGTTGGCCACATCAGCTCCTCTTCAAACTCATGATGCAAATCAACAGCTAAACATGTTGATATTTTTTATTTCTCTCAGCTAAGTGGATCCCTGAGTCCTCCTGGTGCAGTGGAAAGATTTGAGTTTTGCAGCCAAATAGAGTGAGGTTTAAATGGTGGCTAAGCGGCTCACGCCTGTAATCTCAGCACTTTGGGAGTCATAGGTGGGTGGATCACCTGAGGTCAGGAGTTCTAGAGCAGCCTGGACAACATGGTGAAATCTCGTCTCTACTAAAAATACAAAAATTAGCTGGATGTGGTAATCCCAGCTACCTGGGAGGCTGAGGCAGGAGAATTGCTTGAACCCGGGAGGCAGAGGTTGCAGTGAGCCAAGATCACGCCACTGCACCCCAGCCTGGGTGACAGAGTGAGATTCCATCTCAGTAAATAAATAAATAAATAAATAAATGGTGGCTAAGCCACTTGCTTGTGAGCAAAATGGTTAGCCTGCATAAGCCTTGGTTTATCCACCTGATAAATGAAGATACTAACAGTCAACATTAGATAACCGTACAGCCTAACTCATAAGGCCATTACGAGAATTGAGATGTTAGTTCAAGTAAAATGGTGCTATCATTTGGATGATTGTCTCCTCCAAGACTCATGTTGAAATTTAGTCCCCAATGTTGGAGGTTGGGCCTCATGAAAAGTGTTTGGGTCATGGGGAAGATCCGTCATGAATAGGTCAATACCTTCCCTCGGGAGTGAGTGAGTTCTTACTCTACTAGCTCCTGCAAGGGCTGCTTGTTGAAAAAAGCCGGGTATCTCCCTCTGCCTCTTTTGTTTTCTGTCTCCATGTGATCTGTATACACACCAGCTTCCCTTTGCCTTCCATCATGAGTGGAAGCAGCCTGAGGCCCTCATCACATGCCCAGTCTTGAACTTCTCAGCTCTCAGAATTGTGATCCAAATAACTCTTTTCTTTATAAATTACCCAGCCTTTATAACAACACAAGATGGACTAAGATACTTGTTATGATGCAGGAGGAATGAAGAAGTGTGGGAAGTATTACCTCGCTAGTAGGTGAAGGAGGGCACAATAATTACAGAAAAATTCCCATAGGAGGTTATACTTGAGCTGAACTTCAGTGGGTGAAATGGATGTAAAAAGTTTAGCACAATGCCTGATGTGAATTGTGTGCTCAGAAATTAAAAGGGAGAGAGGAAGAAATTGGGTTCTCTGAGGTTAGTGGGGGACCTAGGATCCCTCCTTGCCCCCTACTGAACCTGATCCACCCCAGTCCTCACTCTTCTTCTCTTCCTGCTTATTCCTCATGCCTCATCGCTGCATTCACTCTTGGTTCTGGCCCCTCACCCTGCATTCTACTGCTGGGGCAGCCAGCAGAGACAGACATGACAGGAGACAGGGAGAGGCAGAACTGGGAAGAGGGCTTGAAGAAGATTGATACTGGCATTGTTGTCATGGCAACACCAGGATGGACTAGAGGCCCCACTGCTGGGATCAGCTCCTGTAGTTCTTCTCAGATTCTAGAGCCTTTGAGGGTAGGCAAGAAGCTCAAATAGGGGCCCTGAGAAAAACAGGTGGGGCCTCAGGGTGACAGCCAGTGAGAGAGCAGGCACCGGGACCTGGGATGCCCTTCTGACAACATCTACTGAATCCATGGGACCTTAGAGAAGACCTGTCCAAACCCCTCAATTGAGTCATGGGGAACTGAGCACTAAGGGGGAGTGTGGAGAGAACACATTTCCTGAGTACCTACTATGTAGCTGGTACTTATTGCTAGCTTTTAATAACACGTCTCTTCACCAGACTATGTGATCTGCCAGAGCAGGGAGGCATCTTGGGTGAGGCTAGATGTAGAGACATCTGAGTCCAAATACTGACTCTGCCACTTATCCTCAGGATGGCAGTGCACGTGATCTCCCCTCTCTGGGCCTCAGTTTCCTCATCTGCAGAATGAGTAAAGTTGATGTTATGTATTACCTTCCTCACAGAGTGGTTGAGATTTTGAATGATGTAATTTATGTAACATGCTTAGTGCATGCTTGGCAAAGCATAAATGTCATATATAGTGATTAATATTACAAGCCTACCCAGAGAAAGAGAAATTTGTATCTTGATGGCTAAATAAAATAGACAGTGTTTGTATAGCTTTGGGAGAAGAGGGATCTAGTTTACTTCTTGAACCATCTGTTTTCACCCCTTTTCCTGCCTTACATTTTTATATGTATATATTTTTCTTTCTGTCTTTTAGAGAACAGAGCTCTATGTGCTCATGGGAGCACACTGGTCAGCAGTCAGAAAACATAGGTTAAAAATAATAATAGTTCTCATTTATTGAGAACTTGCAATGTGCCAGGCTTCTGGTTGCCCATTTGATATTACAACTATTTGATGTACAGTAGCTCTTAAAGTTAAATGCTCTTGTTATCCCATTTTGCAGGAGAGAAAACTGAGGCTCAGAGAGGTTGTATAAGTCATCCAAGGTCACACAGGGCTGGTAAGGGGCAGAGACGGGACCTCAGTCACTGGTGGACTTTATTGTTGAGGATGGGGATGGGAAGGAGAGCACCTGTGCCGCTGACCTTGGTCCTGAAACATCGGTGGGCACTGGGGCTGAGCTGCTCTTTGGAATGCTGGTTCTCCAATGATGATGCCCATCCTGCCTCCCCCAGAAATCTGAAAAGTGAGAGAAGATAAAGTAGGGAAAGGGCATGGAAGGTGGGATGCAGAGAGACAGTGAGAGAGAGAATCAGAGTCTTCTAGAAGGATCCAGCTCCTGAACGATTGCTCTGGGGGAAAAAGGGGACTTGATTTGATATATATTTTGAGCAACACTGTTGCTAGGGAAAGTGGTTTTCTTCTCGTTAGTTGGAAGAGGGACATTCAGTTTTCCCCCTTCTTGCCACACTAGTGGTTGGATACCTGTTTTCTGTCTCTTGCAAATAGTGTCTCATTATTCCTACCTTACAGATTGGTTTTGGGGAGCCCAGGAAAGAATACTGAAAAATCCAAGCCTGGTGCTCGTGCATGTGGGTGTTGAGTACGTGTCCTTTAGCCCTTCTCCTGGTCTTGTCAGTAGCCTCTGCCTATATTTGCTCAGGCCATGCTGATAATGTGTAGCCAGTCCCTGACCCAGAATGTGGGTTTCCTGGGAAGAATTTCTGCAGCCCAGCCACCCAAGTTCATTTGCAATGCGGGCATTCCCTGCCATAAAGCTCCAAGCTGCTTGGAAGAGTTAGGCATCACATTTCCCTGCATTCAAAAGTGCCTGGAGTAAGGATCATGTTCTGATGGCGGCATGTAAATGCCTCTTTCAAGAGAGGAAATTGCTTTGAAGTTACTATTTCCCTGGCTTTGATAATAATCTGCTTAATGTCTTGTGTCAAACTAATTACAGCGTAATTACCTTTTTTAATAACAGGTACTTTTAATTGGTGCGGGGTTAAACAATTCTGTTGTAAAAATTGGTTGTTTTACATTCATGGCTATAGTTTACAAAGAACTGGGACAACCTTGTAATATTAAACACTCCATAGAGCTGGGATGGGGCGTAAATGAGGGTACCACCATGCCTCCTCTCCATGACATTGAACCCTTTTCTTTGCAATGCTTCACCTTCTCACAGACAGAATTTCTTATGCCAAACGCTTGGAAAAGGAGAGGAAGGATGCTGTTAGGGCCTCATGTGTTCACACACATCATCTTGCTTCATTCTCACATGTCCATGCACAAAAGCATGGGAAAGAGGTATTGCTATCTCCATTGTGTAGGTGAGTAAATTGAGGGTTAGAGAGGTTAAGCAAACTGACCCAAATCACAAGGTCAAATGACTGAATCAGACTTTGAACTCATGCCTCTTTCTTCCAAGTCCCAAGTTTTTCTTTTTTCTTTCTTTCTTTTTTTCTTGTTTTTGTTTTTGAGACAGTCTCACTCTGTTGCCCAGGCTGGAGTGCAGTGGCGCAATCTTGGCTCACTGCAACCTCTGTCTCCCGGGTTCAAGCAGTTCTCCTCAGCCTCTCAAGTAGCTGGGATTATAGGCATGCACCACGATGCCTGGCTAAGTTTTTCCTATTTTTAGTAGAGATGGGGTTTCACCATGTTGGCCAGTCTGGTCTCAAACTCCTGACCTCAGGTGATCTGCCTGCCTCGGCCTCCCAAAGTGCTGAGATTACAGGCGTGAGCCACCGTGCCTGGCCTCAAGTCCCAAGTTTTTAAAAGGCTGTATGATTAAGTGGTTAACTAAGTGGGAGAGGGGTCTGGAGTCCAAATATCTGGTTTGATCACAGGTCTACAAAACAAGGTTGGATCTACAAAACAGCATTGAATCAATGCTATATAATTAAGTGGTTAACTAAGTGGGAGGGGGGTCTGGAGTTCAAAATATCTGGTTTGATCACACATCTACAGCATAATTGCTTTGGACCTAGGGTTGTTTTTTACCCTTTCTGGGCCTCAGTTTCTTTATCTGTAAAATCGAGAGGTAATAATAGCCTCTACCTCATGGGTTGATCAGATAATATAAAATAACACCGGCTAAGTGTCTAACATAGTAGGTACTCACACCGCAGTAACTCCTCCCAACGCATTGATCCAATCCTGTTTTTCTTCTCCCAGATTCTTTCTTTGTAGACCCCTGAGCACCCCATGGATGTATTTTCTCACGTCTTGGCTGGGAAAGTGCACACACTCATTTCATTACTGCAGCTTTTTGCATTTCATTAAAAAACCTGACAGGCCATTTCATAATAATTTATTAGCACAGAGTCAATTTTTATTAATTACAATCATTAATTTATCAGTGTTCCCGTCATCTGAAGTTTGGTCAGAAATGAACGGCGAGAAGTGCACAGAGAAAAATGGGGGAAAGTGGAAATCTAGGGGATGAGGATACAGCAGAGTGGGGGAAGGGATGGAGGGGGCTGTTTGGGCTGGAAGGCTTGATGGAATGGAGCTGCCATCTTGAATGCAAAGCACTGGGCAAGGCAGCACCTGGCCCCGGAACCTAGGGGTATGACCATTGAACGATGCTTCCTTCATTCATGCAGGAACAAAGGAGGTTTAGGAGTGACAAGTGGCAGGGGTTCACAGACTTTAGGAGCAAATTCCTCCAAGTTCTGGCTCTGTGTTGCCCTCCAGTGTCTTCTCCTTCCCCTTTCCCTATTGCTCACTCCGCCTGCATATGTGTTTTGCTAGTTGACATCTGTCCTTCCATGTTGTAAGCTCCTTGAGAGCAGCAGCCTTGTCTTGGTCAATACTTGGTCTCTGGGGTTTAGCAGAGCACTCAATGAATACTTGTTGAATTAATGAATAAATAAACTGTCTGCCCACCCCCTGTTCATTTTATGGAGTTGGAGGTTGAAGCCCAGAGAGGACATCTGCCCTACCCACAGTCACACAACTGACTAGTGGCTGAGTCAGACCCGAGAGTTAAACCTACTGGACCTTTAACGAGTGGCCTTTGCATACCTTAATAGTCTCCCCTTTTGTGGCTTGGCTTTTTCTCTGGCCCAGCCTTTGAGGTCTCTCTTCTTCATCCACAAAAGGTGAAATGAAAAGCAAACATTTGGATCGAGAACATGGGTTCCCCCTCAGGGAATGTCAGAGTCTGTTTCTTTCTGGGCCCTTGTCTTGTCTCTGGCACCCACATCCTGGCTCAATGTCTGTTCCCTTCTGGGCAAGGGGCCCTTCAAATGGCCTCACTGCAGAATCACTGGGGGAGCTGAGCTGGGGAAACATTTGGGTCCACTCTGGAGCTGTGATCCACACTAACACTGGTACTGTGTGAAGTGTAGGAACCACTGATCTTCCTGCTGACAGTACCCAGTCAACTCCATTGCCCACTGCCCTGCATCCCACATCTGTGTGGGAGTGCTTCCTCCCATTCTCTCCTCTTCCTGCTCTTAAAGACCAGGATGAAATTGAGTGGAAGCATCATCCCTCCACTGTCTCCTGTGTCCCAATCCCAGTTCACTGCAGCAGCAGGACATCTTCTTTGAGAGTTGGAGCCCCAGGGTCACACAGACCTTGGCTTGAATCCTAGTCCATGGGTTACCGTGAAGACTGAATGTCAGTGCTCATGCCCCAGCCAGGAGTAAGGAGGGGTGGTGGTGGGCATTAAAAAGCTTCCTTCAGGAGGTGGTACCAAGGCAGGGGACAGATGAGTAGGAATTAGCCAGGGACACTGTTGAGGATGTGGTGGGAAAGACATTCTGGGCAGAGGTGATGCTATACACAGAGACATGTAGGCAAACCCAGCACGGTGTGTCCCAGGCACCCTGAGGACCTTGGTAATATGCTGAGTGTAAACTTCATGGGAGAATTTTACACTCAGCATATTCCAGGGGAGGGTGGCAGGGACCAGATTGTGCAGGATGTTGCAGGGCATGGTAAGGTGAGTGGCCTTTGTTTTTAAGGCAATAGGGGGCCATGGGAAGGTTTGGAGCAGGGGAGTGATAAGACCAGATTTGAATTTTAGAATTCAAATGTATCAGGAGGATTTGAGAGGGAAGTGTGGAAACAACCAGTGAAGAAGCTACAACAGGCATTGCAGGTTGCGAGATGATGTTGGCCTGTCCAGATTTGTGAGGACATGGGAAGTGACTGTGGGGGATGGGGAGAAGTTGGATTCAAGAAGAATGAAGAATTCTTTGCTGAGATTCTTCCCCACTTCTATCCCATCCTTGAAAGTCAAACCTCAAGTGCAGCCCCTTGCATGAAGATGTCATGGGCCATCTACCTTCCTGAGCTGGAAGGATTCTCCCCTCTGACCTCTGAAGCCATCAGATATGGCATCATGAGATCATGAAGTTTCTGGGTCTGGTCTTTTTGGGGAAGAGTCTGTGCCAACTATCTTCTGTTCCCCATAATTTAGTTTGGGGCTCAGCTCAAATTTGGCATGGGATGAATAACTACTGGATGGAAGAATCAAGTAGTGTTGAAGCCGTTGTCCACACCCTGATGCCAACAGCCCAAGGCACAGAAAATATACGAATTATATCATGCCTCATTCCTCAGAAACCTTAGTGGTTTTACTTTTTTTTTTTTTTTTTGCCTGGAAAATAAAGCTGAGCCTTATTGACTATATTGGTTTTTCTGTCCCTGAACAGCTAAAAATAAAAATCTTAGGATCTCAGCTCAATTCATCCATAATTCCCTGAGCCTCAGTTTACTTGTTTGAAATTGGGGGTACGCACACCAATATTGCCAGGTGGCTATTTTCTGAATCCCCTTAAAACATGAATGTTTCTCTGATTGAGAGGAAACCCAAAATGAGCAAGCTCCCATTTCACAAATGATTGTGGCACACTTGGGTTGTGGGATCTACCAGGATTGCAGCAGGAGTGCCCGATAGAGAGGTGTTATGGGGCCAGCCTGTTCTTGGCCAGAGACGTGGCACATGGGAGAGGCTGGGGAGAGAGTGATTCAAGATTAATAACTTGGCTATTGGAGGCACTTTGTTCTGACCTGAGGACAGCCATCATGAGCCAGGCTGGGGACAGTTGGCCGCTTGCATGTCCAGATCTGTCATGGGGTTTATTGTGGCATAGTGTCGCCTGCCAGCAGCAAGTTTGGCAAAACATTCCTTGCACTCTTCTCTGGGGCAGGAGCAATCCAAGAGCTCCAGAAGATCCCAGGCTCCCTGTGATTCCAGGGAAAAGTCAGGGACTCTGAGGAATGGGGTTTGCAATGTCTGGATCATATTGTGTGCTTGGAGGCTGTGGACAAGCAGTCTTTGTATTGGATCACAGGCTTTGAATTGATTTCCTGGGCTGGATTCAAATGCTGAATCTGTAGATTGAAACTCTGGGACCTTGGGCAAGAGATTTAACTTTACTTAGCACAGTTCCTAGCACTTAGCAAGCTCTGGGCTCATGGCGAAGGGCATAAAGAAACACATTCAAAAAGCCCAAAGTCACACAGTAAGTTAAGAACGATCCCAACTTCTAGGCGAAGGTTTTTCCCAGAGCACAGCTGTAAATAATAAGACGGTCCTGAGGGGGATTTATCTTGATAGATTATGACTTGGGTAGTGATGTTAAGGGAGGAGAAGAGAGAGGAATGAAGGAGGTCCCTTTTATTATTGATGTCAAGAGTCAGGACATCCCCCCACCTTCTTTGTTTCTGCTTTAATCTCTTTTTTTTAAAGATAAGAATGCAAAGGGTGATATGCTTATTTTTTATATCATTCAGCTAATGTTTATTGAGCCCTTTTTATGTGCTAGAAGCTAGGGACAAATTCATGAGTAAGAACAGGCCGACTTTGGTGGCTCATGCCTGTAGTATCAACACTTTGTGAGGCCCAAGAGGGAGGATTGCTTGAGGACAGGGGTTCAAGACCAGCCTGGGCAACATAGCAAGACCCCATCTCTACAAAAAAAAAATTAGCCAGACTCAGTGGATGTGCCAGTAGTTCCAGCTACTCAGGAGGCTGAGGTGGGAAGATCGTTTGAGCCCAGGGATTTGAGACTACAGTGAGCTATGATCATGTCACTCCACTTCAACCTGGACAACAGAGTGAGACCCTGTCTCTAAACAACAACAACAACAACAACAGCAAACCCAGACGTGATCCCTTGCTTTGAGGGCTTGGGAGGTTTTATGGAAAATATGGTCAAATATGCATACAATGCTAAAACAATCCAGAACTCTTTCAACTACAAACTCTTATGACCATTTGGAACTAATTTTTAGAAAAGTATAGGAAGAATGCTACTCTTGAGATATATACGATATTGGCTAAACTGGGAAGTTTGACAGCAAATCTTTTTTAGAAAGAGAATCTATCTAGGAAGAACTATTTCTTTTCTAAGGCATCATTTCCACCCCCATCCCCATCACATTCACTTTGAATATGCTGTTTCAGCATGGGAGTTTTTTTCTGGAATGTCAGTTCTATCGATTTCTAACATATATATATGGATTTTATATATATGTATATATATATATTTAATTGTGTTAAAATACATATAAAATGTTCCGTCTTAACCATTTAAAAAATGTACAGTTCAGTAATGTTAAGTGTATTCAAATTGTTATAAAACCAAGTCTAGAAGTTTTTTATGGTGCAAAACTGAAATTATTTACCCATTAAACAGCTCCCCCTTGGCTCCTTCCCCCAGCCTCTGGCAGCCACCATTCTACTTTCTGTCTCTATGAATGTAACTACTATAGATGTCTCTTATAAGTGGAAACATTCAGTGTTTGACTTTCTGTGATTGGCTTATTTCACTTAGTATAATGTCCTCAAGATTCATCCATGTTGCAGCATGAGTCAGAATCTCCTTCTTTTTAGAGGCTAAATAATATTCTACCATATGTATATGCCATATTTTGCTTATCCATTGATCCACTGATGGACACTCGGGTTGGCTTCACAATGCTTATGGCTATTGTGAATAGTGCTGCTTTGAACTTGGGTTTACAAATATCTGTTCAAGCTCCCTTTTTTCCCATTCCACAGGATATAGTCCCAGATATGAAATACGGAATTTCTGAGTGATCTGATCGTTATATTTGTAGCTTTTTGAGGAATCGCCATACATTTTTGCAAAGCAGCTGCACCATTTTACATTCCCACCAACAGTGCACAAGGGTTCCAATTTCTCCACCCCCTTTCCCACACTTGTTACTTTCTCTTTTTCTTACATTTTTATACTAGCCGTCCTAATGCTTGTGAGACAAACACCTCTTTTTTTTTTTATAGTAGATGAGTTCACAGCATGCTTTGTGCTTCAGCACAACAGGTGAACATCCTTTCCTTGACCACATGTGATTGCCATCTGCTAGGGGTTGGGTGCACAGTGGTGCACCAGATGTGGTCCCCACCCTGGTGACACAGGCTTGGTCTGGCCTGAGACAGGCAATTGTGCTCAGTTCCAGATGATGCTGAAGGTGCCTATAGGGAAAGAGCAAGACGGGAGCTACTTGAATAGGCCCTAACAGAGTAGAGTGGTTTTACTGCATTGCCTTTGGCGTGGGAAAACCTGGGTTCAAGTCCCAGCTCAGCCACATTTGAGCTTGGTGAGCTTGAACAATGATTTTGTTTAACTCAGACTCAATTTCCTCATTTGTAAACTCTAATAGTGATGCCTATAGCCTTGATTTATTGTGCAGATTAAATGATCTATATTAAATATAGATTAGATAAAGATATATCCACATATATCTAATTCAATCTATATATAATCTGTATGTCCCTTAGCATAGTGCCTGGGAACAACCAAAAAAGGATAGTATCTATTTTTTTGGAAGGGGGACTCAGGTGCACAGAGTTGAGTAGACACCCTCTGCAAAGGTTCTTCTTTTGTTTTAAGTTACTCCCTGTCTTTCATCTTCCATCCTTTTTTGTTTTGTTTTGTTTTGTTTTTTAGAGACAAGGTCTCACTCCATTGCCCAGGTTGGAGTGTAGTAGCATGATCATAGCTCACTGCAGCCTCCAACCTGGCTCAAGGGATGCTCCTGCCTCGGCTTCCTGAGTAGCAGGGACTATAGGCATGTGTCATCACACCTGGACAATTTTTATTTTTTATTTTTTGAGACAGAGTTTCAGTCTTTTCACCCAGACTGGAGTGCAATGGTGCGATCCCAGCCCACTCCCCGCCTCCTGGGTTCACGTGATTCTCCTGCCTCAGCCTCCTGAGTAGCTGGGACTACAGGCATGCACCATCACGCCTGGCTAATTTTTGTATTATTAGTAGAGATGGGGTTTCACCATGTTGGCCAGGCTGGTCTTGAGCTCCTGACCTCAAGTGACCCACCTGCCTCGGCCTCCCAAAGTGCTGGGATTACAGGCATGAGCCACCACACCCGGCCTTAATTTTTAATTTTTTTGTAGAGACATGGTCTCAGTATGTTGCCCAGGCTGGTCTCGAACTCCTGGGCTCAAGTGATCTTTCTGGGCCTTCCAAAGTGCTGGAATTACAGGTGGGAGCCACTGCACCTGGGCTTCATCTTTCCATCCTAATACCTCTCCTCTTCCCACCCTGGGCACCATCCTGGTTTATGTTTCCTCCAGCCCACTGACTGGCCATTGGTATCTATTTTCACTCCGGAAAAGTGTATATATATATATGGTGTGTGTGTGTGTGTGTGTGCTTCTGCAAAGTACAGACATGGTTTCCAGTCCTCCTGGCTCTCACTCTACTTGCTCAGCATGGTTTTGAGATCTGCCTGTGTTGCTGCATTTAGATCTGGCTAGTTTCTTCTGATAGTTACAGAGTATGTTCCTAGTGTGCCTCCCACCACAGATTCCTCGTGGCTGCTCTGATGAAGGGGGAGTCCAACTTTGTGTCAATAGAACTGGGATGCAACGAACATCCTTGTGCATATCTTCTTGTGGCCCCAGGAAAGGATTTCTTCAAGCTCTGTCACCAAAGATGGAATTACTGGCTCTTGGTATCTGTACACTTAATTTCACTGAGTCTAGCCAGACTCAGATCTCAGATGGCTGCATTGTTCACACTCTCTCCAGCTGTACGTGTGAATTCCTCTTTCACCACATTTTTTGTCAAGATACGATACTGCCTTTCTCTCTGACTTTTGCTAGTCAAATGGGGAATAATGTGCTACTTCATGGTGATTTTAAGTTATTGTCACTCACCACTAGTAATTTTGAACAAATCTTTAATATACTTATTAGTAATTTTCTTTCACTTGCTGTGAATTGTTTACTTATATATTTTGTTCACTTCATTACCAGGTTTTTAAAGTGTTTTTTTGCCACCAGATTTGTATATCTCTGTATTTTCTAGATAGCTATTCTTTGCAAATCTCTTGTTCCACTCTATTAGCCTCATGCTAGCTTTGTCTCTGGTGTCCACGGGTCAGATCTCTTTAATTTTGATGTAACTGCATGTGTCCTTTTACGACTTCCATGACCTCTGCTATTTGAATATTTTCAAGAAGTCCTTACTCTTCCCATTCCAGATCACAAAAGTATTCTCCTCCATTTTGCTTTCACTTTTCATGTTCGGGTATTTAATATATCTGGAGTTTATTTTTGTGTGTGGTGTGAGGTTGGAATCCACCTGATTGTTCCACAAAGAGTGATTTCATTTTTCAATACACTTTATTGAATAATCCATCATTTCCTCACTCTTTGAGATTTGTGATGCTCTATGTATGTACATATGTATGTATGTATATATGTATCGATCTATCATCTATCTATCATCTACCTATTTACCTGTTATCTATCATTCTTCTATCATTTATTTATCTATCTTATATCAATTTATCTATCTATGTATCTATCTATGTATCTATCTATCTATCTATCTGATCTATCACCATTTTGCTCCACTTGTCTGTTTTTAAAATACGCTATTAATATGGTTTAAATAAACAACTGCAAAAGCTGAACCTCTCAATGGGCTTATCGGAAATCACGTCTACAAAGGCACGTTAGAAATTACCTGATCTGATCCCGTTGCATCACACACGGCATGATTAGTCTCAGGGAGGAAAGCTCGCCGGTCAAGGACATCATGTTAGAAATGGAATTCCTGTCTCCTGACCCCCATCCTCATCAAGCAGCCCTGAATATTTGTTCCATTCCATGACACCTGAGGTGTTTGGATGGGAGCGAGTGTCTTTTAGGGGCAAACATATTCCAAGCCTTAATGATAGATTAAATACCAAATACCTTAACATTTGAAAAAATGACATTTGATTACACCACGTTGTAAACAGAGAAAAAATTACAATGGAACCCAGTGTAGATCTTACATAAATGGCACCCATTCGGTGTAATGACTCTGAGAATGTCAGTGCTAACAAGCACATAATTGGCACCGGGGAGATAATTTTTGCCACCTTATGCAGAGGGGAAACCGTTCTGCATAATGATTTTACTAGGAATATTCTTTATTCAACAGGCCCATTTGCATAACCCTCCCAACTTTCTCGAGTTAATACAAAATGCTCTGGAGACATTGCCAAGTCTCTTCCAGAAGACGTCTGCTTCTTGAAATAAGCTTCCATTTTGCGAGCATGTGTTACGTGCCAGGCTCTGTGTTCCCTACCTCATGTGCAGTATTTACATTTACAGACAAGCATCTCATTGCTGGACATTTCTTGAGGGCTGAGTTCTTTTCTTTCCTATTCCCCATATTCCCAAAATCTAACACAAAGCCCTGGATGCAGGAGGTGCTCAACATTGTTAAATCAATGTATGAATGAGTATTGTGACTACCCTGTGAAGCAGAGGCTTTTGCCACATTGTTGAAATTGCTTTCTAAGGCCAAATGCTAGGAAATAGCCAACTGGGATTTGAATGTAGGTCAGCCTGACTCTCGTTATATGTATTTTACAAACATCTTCTATCTTTCCTTTAGGGAGCAGAGTGTCTAGTTTCACATCGGCCAATATACTAACTACCAGCTACATATGATTTTTTAAATGTAAATTAATTAAAATCAGATAAAATTTAAAATCAGATCCTCCATCATTAAACCATGTGTGATCTATTGTATTGAACAGCACAGCTCTAAAATATTCCATCATTAATAGAGAAAAATTCTACTGCAGAGTACTATGTTTGTATCTACTCTTGAGTAGATACAATTGTGTTTTGGGTCATGACTTAGATATTTGTGTATGTAGTGCTGGAACATGCTTGAGCTCTGGAATCACACAGACTTGGTTTCTAATCCTAGCTCAGGACTTGACTTTAGGTACAAAGCTTAGCTTCTCAGAGCCTGGGTTTCCTTTTCTGCACAATGGGGATAATAACAGGACCTAACTCATAAGGCTGTTGTGAAGATTAAAGGTGGTGATGCACAGAAAGCATTTAGTGAAGTCTCTGGCTGTGAAGATGAAAGATAATGATCCTCATCCTACAGTAAGGAAACACATTCAGAGAAGTGATGGGACTTGTCAAGGTTCTCACGCCAGTGAGCAGGTCCCCTGGGATATGAGCCAGAGTCTGCCTGGTGCCAAAGTGTGGGAGCTTTTGGTAACTGTGGACGCCTGTCTCTTGAAGCCTTTCCTTTGACAAGACAGGGAAGACTGCAGTGCCCACAACTGCAGGTAATCCAGGGAAGACAGGGAGTGGCTGAAGAGATGTGTCCATGACAAAGCAGTCCTCACTAACCAAAGAAGTCACGGTTCTCACAAAAATTTGACAAGAAGATTTTATTTTATTTTTATTTTTATTTATTTAATAAAAGTCCTTGTGTAGCTACCTGCACTAGGCATGGCTGGGACATTTCTTGAACTCTTCCTTCCCATGGAAGAACGCATGATATGCTGTGGTCTTACCACGATCTCAGCTCACTGCAAATTCCACCTCCCGGGTTCAAGTGATTCTTCTGCCTCAGCCTCCCAAGTAGCTGGGATTACAGGCACGCACCACCACACACAGCTAATTTTTGTATTTTTAGTAGAGATGGGGTTTCACCACGTTGACGAGACTGGTCTGGAACTCCTAACCTCAGGTGATCTGCCCACCTCAACCTCCCAAAGTGCTGGGATTACAGGCGTGAGCCACTGTGCCCAGCCAGAACATTTTATTTTAAAAATAAAAATAAAAACTTAGCCAAACCAAAGGCAATCTTTATTTTACATAATAGAAAAGCAGGCCTGGTGAGAGGGAATGAGTATCCTAGGCTCACCTACCTGCTTAATCTATGAACTAGAGTAAAATCTCATGTCTTTTAACTCTCAGTTCCATTTTTTTTGTCCTGCATTTTAATGATTTTAAAATAACTAGACTTTTTGACAGTTTTACTTATTGATTAGGTCCCTTTCAGTGACAAATACCAGAAGCCCAAATGAAATTGTCCTTGCTTAGACAGGGAGTGTATTGGTTTATGTGAGTGAAATGGGTGACAGCTTCAGGTATGGCTAGCTAGCTCCAGATGCTCAAACCATGTCATCAGGAATATTTGTCTTTCCATCTTTGGCTCTGCTTTTCTCTGAGCTGGCTCCATTCTTGGGGCAAGAATTTCTCTTCACTGTGTTAATATGGCCACTAGCAGTGGCAACTCTATTGGAATTGTTCGTCCCTCATTGCCAGCAGAAAGGGAGTCTCACTAAATGGCTTGGGCTCTCATTGAATGGCTTGGGCTGTGGACCAATCACAGTGATCTAGAGGAATAGGACTTGCCTGTGGAGCCAGGGGCAAGGATTAGTGCACCAAGAGTCCCGTGGACTGAGGATGAAAGAAGGGTCTCTAAAGGAATAGAAGCACCCTGTTCCCAGAAGATGGGGAAATAGATGCTGAGTGGCAAGCACAACAAATGTTTACTGTACATTGTCTGGGTCTCTGCTTACAATGACCCTGCCCACTTGTCTGGCACAGGGTCAGAATTGCGAGCATTGTGGTCTTCATCAACAAGAATTTAAAGGGTAATAAAAGGAGGACTATCAGTTGCTTGCATTCATGACTATAAAAGAGGATTCAGCGTAACTGAGAGCTCTGAGCACAGAGAGGTGTGGATGGGGAGAGGAATGCTATCAAAAGGGTCAGTGACCAATGGCAGGGAAGACATCATAGCTGTGTTCAGGGCAGGGGTTGGCTTGTAGATTAAGCTTCAGATTGCTCAACAGAACCAGGAGCTCCCTTGGGGGATGTGGGCAATTGGGAAGGCTTCCTGGAGTTGGTGATGACTGATCTGGGCTTGGAAGTGTAGGTGAGATTGGCATGGACCACGGGGAATGCATTTGAAAGGAAGAATATATTAACCACGGGATAAAGTGGGCAGTCTAGCAATGTGTGGAGAAGAAGGATCAAAGATGCTGGTTATTTTCTTCCCCTCCGTTCCCTTTCTCTATCTTTTTTTCATCCTTTTATCTAGGACTGTGGCTAGCCCATTTGGCACCTGCGTGAAAATTGGTGGTAGGCTCCTCTTCTGGAAAGAACCCAATCTTGTCCAGGATATATAGCTTCAAAGTACAGCATGAATTGGTTTTCAGCCCCTACCTGCCCTATTGACTGGACATCTTGAACAAGCAATGAGTCAGACAACTGTACCCTGCAGTCCTCTTCCTTCCTTATCCCTTTTCCTTTCGTTTTTTCCTCCCCTCATCCTCCTCCATTCCTCCCAGTTATTATGCATGTCCTGAAAATATGTCCCCTTTCATCTTTGGCCATCCAGCTAACCTGTACCCTGCATTACCCAGGACCATTTCAGCAGCCTCTGTTACTGCAGGCAACCCTTGCCCTTTGTTTTTCTTGCCCTGAGAGCCTGCACCTCTGAGGCTGCCAAAGAACCCTGCCACTGCCCAAATCCATCTCCAATTCCTCCCTGGCTAAAGGACTTTAATTCACAGGCCCAGGTCCCCCTTTTGACAGGCTTGATTTGGCTCCCTGCACATCTGGGCCTCCCATCTGGCCCCTGCACTTCACCTGTGTGGGTTGCTTTATGGATATAATAAATATTACTTCCTTAATATGATTTCGCTTAGGTTCCCAGTGACTCACTCAAGCAAATCTTCCATTTAACACATGACTTTCTCTTCAGAGGGAGCAGAGAAAATATTGTTATTGGAATAGGCACAGCTGTGAGGGTTTAGGGAGGAGTGTGTCCACCTAAGCTCAAAGTTTGCTGCTGCCCATGGGCCTGGCCCTGGTAAGACCTCAGCATATCATGCGTTCTTCCATGGGCAGGAAGATTTCAAGAAATGTCCCAGCCATGCCTAGTGCAGGTAGCTACAAAAGGACTTTAGATGTCACACGCAACCCAGTGATGTAGTGGGTCACACCTCCACTGCTTGGTGTGTGGAGTGGGGCCAAGTCCATTATATCATTCATCTGGATGGTGGAGAGGGCCAAACTTACCACCTAGTCAGTTTTTTAGACACATAAAATAGCCTTTGCTTTCAACAGGATGTTTTAAAATTACAATTTTAGCCAAGATTTGTTTTATCCAATGCTTAAGATATGAATAAATGGGACTGTCAAACAAAGATGGCCAGGAGTCTGTTAGCGACAACTATTGGTTAAACTGGTTATAGCAACCCAGCTCTATCTATTTTATCACCTTTGAGAGGTGGAAGAAATAAACACTTATTGAGTGGCTACAATGTGCTAAGTAAGTTAATTGTCATGCATTGAGTACTTATGGAATCCTCACTTTTTTTTAAAAAAAGAGTCAAGTTTATTGAGGTATGATTTATATAACATTTACCCTTTTTCAAGTGTACAGTTTGATGAGCTTTGATGAATGTGTACTACAGTATAAACACCAACACTATGAAAATATAGAACATTTTCACCTCCTCCAAAAATTCCCTCATACCACATTGAATTCATTGTTCTACTCCCAATCTCATGTCGGACAAGGCTTAATTCGATTTCTGTCCTTATAATTTTGCCTCTCCCAGAATGTCATATAATGGAATCACACAGTTTGCAGTCTTTTATATTTGCCTTCTTTCATTTTGCACAGTGATTTTGTGATTCTTGTATATTGCTGAACATATCAATAATTGATTTCATTGCGGCGTAGTATTTCATTGTATGGAAACATCATAGTTTGTTGATTGATTTTTCTGCCAACCTCACAATCATCTTTTGAGTTAATATATCCATTTTAAAGAAAAGAAAACTGAGATTCAAAGAAGTGAAGTAAAGTACCTAATGTCACTCAGCTAGCAGGGGGCTGCCACAGGATTTGGCACAGACTTGAACTTGAATTCTTGGAGTGGTTGTAATATTAACATTTCTCTTTCTGCTTATTCTGCTGAATAACCTCATTAGATCAAGAATATACTTCTGGCTGGGCACGGTGGCTCACGCCTGTAATCCCAGCACTTTGGGAGGCTGAGATGGGCGGATCACGAGGTCAAGAGATCGAGAGCATCCTGGCCATCATGGTGAAACCCTGTCTCTACTAAAAATACAAAAATTAGCTGGTCGTGGTGGGGTGAGCCTGTAGTTCCGGCTCCTTGGGAGACTGAAGCAGGAGAATAGCTTGAACCCAGGAGGCGGAGGTTGCAGTGAGCCAAGATTGCGCCATTGCACTCCGGGCTGGCGATAGAGCAAGACTCTGTCTCAAAAAGAAAAAAAAAAAAAAAAAGAATACACTTCCTCCACAGAGCTTCATTTCCTCCTTCCCTCTCTCAATAAAAACTTGATAAATAAACAGGTAAGCGCCACCAGGACTAGGAAAGGAGCTGTCTTTAGATGTCCTAGGGCTGTGCTGGAGGGAGTAGACCAGCCATCACTTCATGTGTTCAGCAGAGATGTATCAGCACTTTGCAAGAGGGTACTTGCTTGCAGAGATTTTAACTGTGGTGTAGGGAGTTGAGTTACATACCCCTAATTGTCTCTTTTTCCCTTGACTTTCTCATTAGAAGAGGAGTGTTTTGGGGGAAGAAAGCCTGAGTAAAAATGCTGTTCTGCTATGTGACATTGTTATTTCTGTTCCCTGAACCTCAGTTTTCCCATCTGCACAATGGACACCTTTCTCTGAGCTGTGGGGAGGATCATTTGAGGTGTCATGTGAAGGCACCAGCACAGCAGGGACTGCCCTTCTGGCTCCCATCCCACATCTTCCCCACTGAGCTATATAAGGACAGAAACATTCTTTCCACTTTCGTTTCTCTGCATGAGCAACTCCATCCTGCATGGAGTAGGAGGCATGCCCTTGGTTTCCCGGGAATTTGGCAGGTGTTGGGAATCCATTCCTAGACCTTGCCTGCCTCACACACATGCTTCCGCTTCTACCTGGCAGAGAAGCTACAAATCAAAGTTCTCGGTGTGGTGCGGTGGCTCATGCCTGTAATCCCAGCACTTTGGGAGGCCGAGGCAGGCGGATCACCTGAGGTCAGGAGTTGGAGACCAGCCTGGCCAACATGGCAAAACCCCGTCTTTACTAAAACTACAAAAATTAGCTGGGCATGGTGGCGGGTGCCTGTAATCCCAGCTTCTTGAGAGGCTGAGGCAGGAGAATCATTGAATCTGGGGAGGGGGGACGGGGGTTGCAGTGAGCCAAGATCGAGCCACTGCATTCCAGACTGGGTGAAAGAGTGAGACTCTGTCTCAAAAGAAAAAACAAAAAACCAAAAAACAAAGTTCTGTGCATTAATTCTTCCAAGGCGTTTATATCAGCTGGAGGGCATATTTCATGACCAGAGAATGGCTCTCTTCCTGTCTTATCACAACCATCTGTGCTTGTCCTGTGGTGCATGTCCTGACTAATCCCTCTCCCTAATCCTCCTACTGCCCCCCAACCCCCCTGCTGGGCTGGTTCTGAGAGCCCACCCATCTTGACAACAGAGGGCTCTATTGGTTGAGGACCAGCTGTGCAAAGGGACCACCTTACATCTCCTCCATCTCTCACCTTCCTCCCAAGTCTTGTGGGAGGCTGGATCCGCCCATGTTTCTTGCCACTGTACCCCATCTGGCTTTTGTACCATGAGGACATACAAAAGCAGAAGCTGAAGCTCAGAGGAGATGACATGGATTGCCCAGGGCAGCCCAAGAACCAGACAATAAGTGACTGATTCACCTCGATTCAGATAGTCCTCTGTGCAGGCGACTTCATCACACCATGTCACTGTATCTTACAGAAACCCCACAAGAGAAACACCATGCTCATCCCCATTTTTCAGGTGAAGACACTGATGCTCAGAGAAGTGAAGCCACTTGTCCAAGGTCACGCCTCTGGCACATGGTGAAACTGGGAGTCATATCCAGGTAATCCTGCCCCAGAGTACATGCTCTCAGTGTTTACGCTGTGCTGCATGTAACCCAGTGATTTGTGCTAGACACTGCAAAAAAAGGTGGAGATAGGTGGCTTGCCGTCAAGAAGACCACCATCAATCTAGGTTGAAGATATAGATACAGGAAAGGCATAGCTAATTAAGCCTGGGTGGAATAATACTTGGCATCAACAGAACATCATGCGATTTGAAATTTGCCTTCCTTTCCTTCTTTCTCTGGCCCCTGTACTTTCCTTCTTCCCACTTCATCTTTTCTGTGTCTCTGTTTATAGGTTTCACACTGTCTAGTTTGGAGCAGGATTTAATCGTGGCTTCATTAATAAATCAAAGGAAGAATGACAGTATTGAAAAAAACAATGAAAAGAAGATTGAATGAATGTAGAGGCACAGAGGGAGGGAGGAGAGGGAGGAAGCTGGTTCCAGTCTCGTAGAAGTCTCGAAAGAGAAGACTCCAGCTTTTGCCATCAGTGCCTGCAGGTGTGATTATAAGGGTTGGTGGGTAGGACTTTAGCTGGGTGTGGACCTAGAAGGAGAAGCAGGTTGAAAGAGGACTGTTTAAGACTGGCCGTAGGGTGGGTGGCGCTGCTTCTGCTGCTGCTCCAGCCTTTGGCGTCTACACTTGTCAAAATAAAACACGAACCCCAGACGTGGGCATGCAAGGCTTGCTGTGAAGTTCTGACAAGAAAATGGACATCCTTGAAAAACAATGGCCACACACACAAAAAAACTGGGAACATGAAGTCCAACAACTCCGGATCAGATCTTGCAGACGTCATGGGAGCTCTGGATCTCCATTTGCTCATTTGGATGCTGGAATGATAACCACTGATTCCAATCATTTGACTATAAATCAGCAAGCAGAGAACCCTTTGGTTTAACTAACACTCCTATGAAATAGAGCCTGGTTTTGGTGAAGAAAGTCCCAAAGTGGGGTCTCTGGGGACATTAGTTCTAACTCAGATTGGCTCCTGATTTCATGTGTGATCTTTGGGAAGCCATTTTCCCCCAGAAAACCCTCCCTGGGCCCCTAGGGCACTCAGAGTGAAATCCAAAGCCCTGGCCTGGTCTCTAGCAACCCTATGGCCTCATTTGCAAGCCCTGTTGCCCGTACTCAGGAAGCACGATGCCCATTTCCCTTCTGTTTCTTTCTTAAGTTTGTTCCCACTTCGCAGCCTTTTCACTTGCAGTCTTCCCTTCCTGGAGGGCCCTTCCTCAGATCTTCAGATGGTTCACTCCTTTACTTCCTTCAGGCCCTGCTCAAATGTCACTAAGTCACCATCCCTGGCCCCTCTACTAAAGAGGCACATGTGGCCTTCCTAGGTTTTCTGACATATTTGTTTACTTTACCTCTGTTTCCCCACAAAAATAAGTATGTCATCTGCCTCCTTCAACAGCCATATCCCTGAGGCCTAGAAGACTTGACACTTGATTAACTATATGGTGAATGAATGAATGAACTATATGGTGAATTAATGAATGAATGAGGTTTCTGGCTCTCTTGGACTCAGGCTTCCCCTCTACAAACTCAGAGAGGGAAACAGCATCCTAAAACGTGTGTGTCCCCACGCTTTCCCCCCTGCCACCCGGCAAGAAGGGTGTGTGGTGTGCAGTATGGGGCCTTGTGTGGCCCAGAGTTCCTGACGAATGAGGCTGATCCTGGTGACGCAGCCTTTATTGATCTGAGCAGGTTGTCACTGAAGGGGAAGTTGTAATTGCTGCTGTAGTTTCATTGTAACCACCAGCCCCGAAGGGAAATTAAACTTTGCAGCTAATGGGGCTATATGATCCTTCAACCTTTGATGTATTGAATCCAGCGTGGTCCCTGGAATACTGAATGACTGCTCAGAGCAGTTGTTTTTAAGCAGAAGCTGCCTCAGAGCTGATATTCTTTTTAGGCCTGGAGAAGGGGTGGAGCTGAATGGCTCCTACATTCTTTCTTTCTACCCGTTTTCTAAAGAGGCTTAGAGCACCTCTAAGAATCAAACCATGAAGTGTTTCAGCTGGAAGGAGCCTCAAGGCATAAACACCCACCTTCAGCTTCACCTCCTCCAATCCAGGCTCCTTACCGTAGCCCCACAAGATACTAAAGGCCAGATCTGACTCTATCATGTCCTGCTGAAATACCGTCCGTGGAATTCTGTTGTCTGGAACCTTGCTACTCAAAGTGGACCTGCAGCTTTGGCCACTCTTGGGAGCGGGTTAGAATGCAGACTCCTGGTCCCCACTCCAGATCTGCTTATCCGGAATCTGATTCCTGTTCACAGTAGTTTTTAAAGCACTGGACTAGAGGATACATTCTAAGCTAATTTTCATGGCCTATAGGCAAATTTGATCCAAAGAGGTAACACAGTGTTAAGAGTCCAGGGTCTGGAACTAGGCAGACTTTTAGATAATCCTGATGTGGCCACTTACCAGCTATGTGGCTGTGTGTGATTTCCTTCCCTGCTTTGAACTTCACAGGGTTGTGATGAAAATCAAATACATTTTTACATGCAAAGTGCTTAAAAGAGTGCATGGCAAATAGTAAACACAGAAAATAGCAGTGTCTTTTAGCTCCTGCCAAAAGTCTGCACACAGGCCCTTTATTTAGGGCTAAGTATAAATGACTGATATGGCCAACTAATAATCAACATGATAATCATTCTTATATAGGTCTGTTTTTCAGAGGAGGAAACGATACTCGGAGAGGTGAAGCAAATGGTGAAAGGGGATGAAGAGGGAATTTGAGCACAAAACTGTCTTACTCCAGAGTCTGGGTGCATAAACTTGACTTATGCATACTTGATTTAATTTTTTTTTTTTTTTGCAAACTACCTGGTGAGTAGATTTGCAGATGGTGAAGCAAGGGCTCAGAGACAGGAAGTGGAATTTATGATTCCCAGCTTATGGATTGTAGGGAGTTTTCCTAACTCCAAGTTTTCCATTCATACAACCAGCATTTACTGAGCATAGATATTGCATGAGGCACCGTTGTAGTCCCTGGGGATCCTGCAATGGCTAAGACAGGCTCAGCCCTGGCCCCCCAGAGTTAAGAGCAGACACCAAGACTCTTCAACATATTGCAAGGGTCCTGGCTCTCACTTCCCAATGTCCTGGTGACATAGAGGACTTTCTCCACCCTTCCCACTAGGCCTTCCTTCTTTCCCCTTGCCTCTCAATCCAGTCCCAGCACACGGCATCTCCTGGGCATGCATCCAAGCCAAGTAGGAGATGGGGCATATTTTATCCTGGAACCATTTCTCATCCTGTTATTGACTTACAGGAAATTATCATTTCTTCCCAGCTGGCATTCTCCCTTTGTCATTTCTCTTGAGAGAGGGACTGGGGATGGGCCCTCCATGGGACTCCTGTGTTCTGGCTGGGGAGCTGACTTCTCTGGGGCTGGTGGCTGCCAATGTGTAGATGGGGATGCTGACAAGATGAATGCAGAGACAGCCCAGCTAGAAACCCACACGGTGCTGGACTGGTAGGCAGGACAACTTGGTTTGCATCCCTGATCTGCTATGCTCTTTTGAATGATCTTGGGCATCACTTAATCCCTTTGGGCCTCTGTAGTCTCACCCATGAAATGATGTTCACCTGCTATGCACATCATATTCAAGAACACGCCTAGGTCACCTTATGTGAAGATATTGTTATATGTAAACATCCCTCATAGAAACGTTGTCTGTATTTTACAGATAATACATGCTACAATGATTAGCGAAGTCTCCCAGGAGAAGAGGGAACCTGAGCTGGTCTCCCTTGCCCCTCACCCTCCCTAAGATTCCATCTGAAGGCCTGTCAGTATGTGGTGGACTTTCCATACTCCGTCAAGTCCTCCCCAGAAAGACATCTCAATGCCCTGTGAGCAGGAATAGTCCCAGGTGAAACTCCAGTCTGACCGTTTATGGCACGTGACCTTGGGGAGGCCGAGGTCATACATTAGTCTGTATTCTCCATGACAACTGTATTATGTTCTTAGTTTCAACTAAGAAACAACTGTATTAGTTTCTTATTGTTGTTTTAACTTAGGGGTTAAAACAACACCCACATTTATCATCTTAAAGTTTTGGAGGTCAGAAATTCAAAATCAAGGTGTTGGCAGGGCTAGGTTCCTTCTGGAGGCTGCAAAGGAGACCTCGTTTTCTTGCCTTTTTCAGCACCTAGAGGTCACCTGCATCCCTTCGCTCATGACTCCAACCTCTGCCTCCACAGTCACATCTCCTGCTAACTCTGCTCTTCTTGCCTCCCTCTTAGAAGGACCCTTGTGATTGCAGGATAATCCCCCCATCTCAAGATCCTTAACTTAGTCACGTCTGAGCAGTCCCTTTTGCCATGTAAAGTAACATTCACAGGTTCCAGGGATTAAGACATGCACATCTTTGGGGGACCATTATTCAGAAGACCACATCAACACTTGCAGGCAGGACTTCTTATCATTTGGAAACAGAGGCCCAGAGAGGAATGTGACCACCCAAGGCCACTGGTCATAAATGGTCACCCTGCGGTTTGAACCTTGACCTTTCCCTGCTCTCAATACAATGACATGCCTCTCTGGACAGGAGTTGATGGCGTTGGAGTGGGGGTGGTCAACTGGAGAACATCATGAATAAAGGCTTTATCATGGAGGATTCCAGGAGAGAAAAGGATGTATCTTTTTCTTATTTATAAAAACCTTCTCAGGGCTTAGTACAGATCCTGGTACATGGAGATCCTTAATAAGCATTTGATGAATAAATCAACATAAGGAAGAGAACATGAGGCATTTTTCCAAAGAAAAGCAGTGATAAAGTAAAGAATATAATCAGGGTGTCAGATTGTAAAGGGCCTTAAATGCCAGAACAAGGAGGTTAAACATCACCATAATACAACTGTGAGCCACTGGTGATATCTGATAGGAATGGGGTATTTCAAGGAGATGAGTTTGGCGTTGATGTGCAAGGAGGACTCTAGGGGAAAGAGGTTGGGGGCTGTAGAAAGGTTAGGAAAAATTCACTGGAGCATTCAGCATTTTGCCAAGCTTGCAAACTCTTGAAATAGCCAAGAAAATATAAACAAGAGAGGCTAGTATGAGATATGCAACTGAATTGGCAAAACAAAAAGAGAAGTATACCTTGACCACTGATTGGAATAGTCACAGCTATAAAGGACTAGATACCCACCATGTGTTATAAACTGGACTAGGTACTGGCACCTTTCCATACATATTCTTACCCACCCTCCCTAAATATGATTTTAAAATTCTCCTTTGCAGGTGATGCAACTGAAAGTGAGGGGTGAGGCAATTCACCTATGTGGGTGCAGTTGGGAAGTGGCAGAGCCAGCATTCAAACTCTTGCACCTCCACAGCTGAACTGGTATTTGTCCTGGTGACATCTTGTCTCTGGGGTAATGCTGAGAATGATTGGTCAAGGATATACAATAGGTAAAATGACAGTGGTTCTCTCTTATCCAGAATTTCGATTTCTGTGGTTTCCGTTACCCATGGTCAACCATGGTCTGAAAATAGTAAATTGAAGATTTCAGAAATAAACAATTCATAAGTTTTAGATGGCATATTGTTCTGAGTAGCATGATCAAATCTCACGCTGCCCAGCTCCATCCCACCTGGGATGTGAATCTTCCCTTTGTCTAGGTATCCAATCTGTCTATACAACTTGCCCCTTACCCACTAGTGGCTGTCTTGGTTATCACATTGGCTGTTGAGATATCACAGTGCTAGCATTGAAAGAACACCTTATTTTATTTTTATTACAATATATTGTTATAATTCTTCTATTTTATTATTAAGTATTGTTCTGTTGTTAATCTCTTCTTACTGTGTCTAATTTACAAACTTTATTATAGGTATTTATGTATAGGAGAAACATAAATATTATGTTTAATTTATATTATATAAACTTTAAAGTTTATCATAGGTATTTATGTATAGGAGAAAATGTAGTGTATATAGGGTTAGTTACTATCTGCAAGTTTCAGACATCCAATGAGGGTCTTGGAACATATTCCCCACCTTGGATAATGGGGGGACTCCTGAATTCTACTCTGGGCATATAGATGACATCTGATGAGCATGACAGGCTAGGACTGCTGATATGGGGAGCCTAGGAAGGTCCAAGGGAGAAAACCACCTTGAGTTGGAAATTTGTGTCTGGCTGGAACTTGGGAGAAGAGCTGCAGATGGAGATCCAGATCTGGGAGTTGCAGCAGACACTGTTGGTGTCCTCACCCATATCCCTGCAGCCTTGCCTTCGTAGCACTTGCTGGGATGACTTCCAACAGTCTAAGGGCTTTGCTGTTGTCTGTGGCCTATTCTGCTTATCTGCATGCAAGCTAGAAGTGCCTGAGAATTACCATCCTCCAGGAGCAACCATCAACTAAGGATTAACAGGAGTTGGTAAATAAATGGCTCAGAACCCTGGCTCCTCGAGCGGGATAACTCCAACAAGCATGTTCTGCATTGCTTCCCAGCATTCTCCAGGAGGATTAGGCTCCAGCTGCCCATGGGAGTTTCTGAGTTGATTATGCACCCTTGATTGGCTGTCTTTCCTTCCTGTTCACTTCTGCATCCTCCTTTCTGGTGTTTCCTGGGACCACAAATAAACTACTTGTCCTCAAAACTTTGGCTGAGGATCTCTCCTTGTGGTGGAGCTGAAATTCAAATGGGAATCCTCTCCATGGAACTGGACAATAGGCTAAGTAGAGAAATCAGAATCATTCTTTGGAGGTATGGATACATGTAATAGGTGAAATAAGGAAGAGAGTTGAGGGGTAAGCAGAAAACAGGAAAGCCTAGAATTCTGGAATCCAAGAAGGAAATTGGCTTGGGGATATTGATCAGCAGTGGCAAGGTCTCATGCTTGACCCACAGGTCAAGTATGAGAGCTGGAATCAGGTCTTAGATTTAGCAATTTTATGATTACTGATTATTTGGAGGGTAATCTTGGTAAGAGTGATGGGATCAGAGCCCTATATCCAGAAGCTGAAGAAGGTGGAGCAAAATATAGTAAGCATTATTAATTTCTGATAAATATTTATTAAGCCTGTTTTATGAGTGGAGTACTTTCACATTTATATCATTGAGTTCTCAGTGCATTTCTAGAAATCAGGGCATAATACCCATTTCATGGATGAGGAATATGGAGCTCACAGTGGTTTGGGTGACAAGTTGGATCATCGGCAGTGGAAGAAAGGAGACACATGCTGGAGACTGAAGGAGGAGAGTGAGATATGGAATTCTCATTTATTGAACACCTACTGTGTGCAAGCCTGAACATTACTAATTGTGTAATCTTGTGCCTATCACATATAATTGGTTGCATGTTCGTTGTTACATATATTAGTTATTAGTAATTTATATATAATTAGTTACTATCTGTAGAACATTTAGAACAGTGCCTAGTACAAGGTGAACCCTTGATAAGTTAGTGATTACTATTTTTATTATTAATGTCAATATTATTACTGCTATAATTAGCAGTAATAGAAATTAGCAATGATGTATATATAGGTCATAGCATCTGTGACCTATAGCAGCCAAAGGTAGTCACAACCTCCAATTTATAGATGAGATCAATGATGCTAAGAAATGTGTCCAAGGTCACAGAACTCGAAAGAGTACAGCTTGCATTTGAATTCTTCTCTATGTGATTTCAAGGCCCATTTTCTTCCATTGCAGCAGCTTGGGCAGGGTTTTTTCAAGTCATAAGTGGCTTGTGATAGATTGAAGGGAGAGGAGAAGAAGAAAAATTGAAGATGAGAGAGAGTTAAGTGGACAGCAGGTGTGTCTGGTGTTGTAGAGAGTGTAATCAAAAGGCCAGATTTACAGATTTGCCCTGGACCTTACTACACAAACAAAAAGGAAGGAGGAGAAGTGAATTTGGCATTTTGGCAACAGTGAATTGTGGGTGAGAGGTTCCTGTTCAGGGCTTTTTGCTGACCTGAGAAAATTTTGTTTCATGTTTTTAAGCTGGTGAGCATGGGAGGAAGGATGGGAGGTTTAAGGAGCAGTAAAATCTGGCCTGGTCTTTATGGGCATCGTGGCCTATAATAGAATCGTGGCCCATAAAAGACTCATGCAGGAGCCTGCAAGGACTAGGGGAGATAGCTCAACTTATCTGTGTGATAGGTCATCAGTGTCCTGCTCCTCGGTCAAAAGCTGCAAGTCTTGTTGGCTCAAAGATCAAGGAAGAACACCAAAGGCAATGTAGCATGGTAGAAACATCAAAAACTTTGAGTCAGACATTCTGGACTTGAAGTGGGGATCTGCCAATCCCTGGCTTTGTGACTTGTGCCTAGTCAATTTCCTTCTCTGAGCTTTACATTCCTCATCTATAAAAGAGGGTTAATAGTACTTTTCTCACAGGTGGTTGGGCAGATGAAATGACATCATGTTTATAAGTGTGCCTGATGTATAGAAAGTCCTGATAGCAGATATGAACTATCATTAATATAGTCACGACTTAGAATTTTTCCCAATTTCCTAATGCAAGCTAAATTGATGTCTGTCTCAGCACCTTGCTTTTCTCCATGGGAAAACTGACAGAGCTGGTGTATTTTCTCCGTATCTGGTTCTTGAAGTCTGCACTGTCTTTCACGAACTTGGGCTTGGAAAAATCCTGGCCTGAACCTTGGCAAGACTGAATCCCCAGAAAGACAGATTTTCTGCGGTTCACCTTTCCTGAAATGTGGACAGGGATGCCTCAGAGGAGGCCAGGTCAAGCATTTTATGAGCAGCTCTTACCTTAGGTGGAGCTCTATGGAAGAGTTGGAGTTATGGGAGTTTTGGTGTGGCTTATGGAAAGTTCAGGCCTTTGTATACCTCATTCCACCAAAGAAAGAGATTATGATCCCCTGGGGAGAAAAGTATACACTAAGACCTTAATTCTTTTTTTCTTTTTAAATTAATTGAGTGACCATTTACTGCACACCAGGAAGCCATGCAATAATGTAAGCCACACCAGGAAGGCCAGGCCCAAGGAGCCTGCCGCCCAGGAGCTGTCCGTGGTTCTGAAACCTTTGTGTTGGCATTGTGGAGGGGAACCCGTCTCTGGCTCTGGTTCATGGTCTCTACTCTGAGAGATCCTTCTGAGTTCACTTCTGCATGATACAATCTGCAAGTTCTGACACACATCCTATATGTTAAAAAAATAACCTTCAAGCACCTAATAGCCCTGATTCTATTCTAGTCTCTTTTAATGACCAACAACTCCTGTAGTTAAACTCTAGCTGGAAAACAGAAGGAAAACTTGAATCTCTGACTTAGGTCCCAACTTTTATTCCAGCTATGCTCTAGCAACATGTATTAGGAAGATTTTAAGCCATCTTTAAAGACAACTGTGTTCATCACAAAAGAAAGGCACAGGGTAGTAGAAAGACCTGGTTTGAATCATGACTGCTTCATTGACCAGGTATGTGGCTTGAACAATTTTTTTTTTATCTCTCTGGTCCATCAAAGGTTCACTTTTTTTCAAACACACTGCCCACCACCTTCTGGGAAGCCTTTTTCCTTTGAGACAGAGTCTTGCTCTGTTGCCCAAGCTGGAGTGCAGTGGCACAATCTCAGCTCACTGCAAATGCCACCTCCCTTCACCTCCTGGGTTCAGGCAATTCTCCTGCCTCAGCCTCCCAAGTAGTTGGGATTACAGGCACCTGCCCCCATGCCTGGCTAATTTTTGTATTTTTAGTAGAGATGGGGTTTCACCATGTTGGCCAGGCTGGCCTTGAACTCCCAGCCTCAGGTGATCCTCCCACCTCACCCTCCCAAAGTACTGGGATTATAGGCATGAGCCACTGCACCTGGCCTCTGGGAAGCCTTTAGTGCCACCTCTAATCCCCACTAAATCCCTCTGCTGGGGTCACGCTATATCTATTTTTGTCTTAGCCATTTCTAAATTCCCAAGGTACATATTCACCCCATATTTATTTAGTCAAATATATTTATGGATTATATGGATTTGATTAAAATCAAATAAATATGGCAGATTGAACACTGAATCAGCAGTCAGGACAACTTGGATCTACTCTGATTCTGCTGTCATTTTTTTGCATGGCCCTGGGAAACCCTCTGCTCCTTTCTGAGGTATCAGTTTTTGCCATCTGAAAGGCAACAGGTGGTATTAAATAAATGTTAAGGGTAGTTCCAGTCTTTTGTTTAATACACATTCAATGGGTACTTATTAAGCAACTATTGTGTGCTAAGTTGCTAAGTAGTAGAAGTTCTGAAGAAGGACAAAACAAGACCCTGGCCTCAAAATGTTCTTATTCCAGTGAGGCAGGGAGGACAATGATCAGATAATTACCATGGCACATGATTTGTTAAGTTCTAAGACTATAACTGGTATCAGCACAGGTGGCGATTGCAGCTCAGAAGAGAGGTAGGTAACCCAGCCTGGGGTGGTGAAGAAAAGCGGTGCTTTCTGGGGGAGGAGCTCTCTAAGATAATGCCTAGGAGAAGTGTAAGAGTTGCTTACTACAGAGATCTAGGGGGAAATTTAAGGAGTTTTCAGTGGAGAAAAAATCACTTGCAGAGGCTTGGGTATCTAAGGGGTATTGAATATTTGTGAGGCCACAGCTGAAGCATGAGCTGTGTGTATAAAAGGGGGAGTAACGGCTGGGTGTGGTGGCTCACGCCTGTAATCCCAGCACTTAGGGAGGTCGAGGCGGGTGGATCACCTGAGGTCAGGAGTTCGAGACCAGCCTGGACAACATGGTGAAACCCCGTCTCTACTAAAAATACAAAAAATTATCTGGATAAGGTGGTGGGCAGCTGTAATCCCTGCTAGTTGGGAGGCTGAGGCAGGAGAATCTCTTGAGCCTGGGAGATGGAGGTTGCAGTGAGCCGAGATTGCTCCATTGCACTCCAGCCTGGGCAACAAGAGCGAAACTCCATCTCAAAAATAAAATATAATAAATAAAATAAAATAAAAAAGGGAGTGTAGATGTCAAGAGGCTAGCCTAAAAATGTAAGCAAGGACCAGATGTCTCATTGGTCCCATTAAAGTGACCTTTAGCTGGAGGAAAGCACTAAGGAGTTTAATCAGGAGAAGAATCTGGTCAGATTACATTGCAGAAAGCATCTCTGGTTGCAATATGAGATTGGAGGGGAGGAAGGGTTAGATTCAGCGGACCGCTAGGGTGAATCCAGGTGGTGGCTGGTACTAGGGCAGTGATGGTAGGGAAGGAGAAAAGTGGGTACAATTGGGAGACATTTACAAGGTCCTGTTGACTGGGTGTAGACAGTGTGAGAAAAGAAATTGAGTTTTCTAGTGGGAAAACCAGATGTCTGCACAGCCATTTATTGAACAGGGAGGAGAAGAATGAAAACATTGCTGGGTGTGTGTGATGCTTTCCGTTTTGGACAAATTGACTTTATGGTGCCATGGGGCATCCCAATGAAGATATAAAAGTTTAGAGCTCAGAAAACCGGTCTTGATTGGAGTTAGAGACAAAACTAAGATGCAAGTGGCTCTGACGTTCTCTCCTTCCACTCTATTCCCTGAAGGATCTTTTCCTTTCCTGAACTCTTTGAGCTTGTTGGTGCCACACAATTAGGCACTTAATTGCTTTCTAATTGATATGTGCCTTAGCCTGTCTCACCAAATAAATTTGCAGGCTTCTTGAGGGTAGAGGGCTCCTTATAGTGCCCTCCCCGAGACTCGCCCTGGGCACTACATGAGATTTGTGAGCTATCTGAATGGAGGATGGGAGAATTTAGGTTGTTAGTCATTGATGGCTGCTCTAGATCTCAGTTTTCTCATCTGTAGAATGGGAGCCACTAGACTTCCTCCTGTCATTCTTTGATCTCCTAAGGATTTTAGATTTGTTCATCCCCCAGAATGGCAAAGAGGGGGCTAGGGGCAGAGTGCAGCTCATTACATCTCCGAGATGCATGGCCCTGGACTGGTCCAACATTAGGATGTTTAGGAAGGAAACAGACATTTAAAAAAAAATAAAAGAGTGAAGAAAAATTGTTTCCCTCCAGTAGTAGCAGGCACTCAGCAAAACAAACAAGTCTAACGGAATGCTTTGGCGATTATACAGACAAACAAATCACTTTCCCAAAGTGCTTCTTGGGGGAATTACGGCTCCTGGAAATGAAACACAAACAGATTATTAAAAAAGAGCTCCCCGTTGGGAGAGAAACAGTATTTACAAGAGAAGATGTGCCTAGCCGGACCTCTAATTGCCGTTCATTATCTCATATTGATTTAATTAGCTGTTGCACTCAGGTCTGAATTGCCTGCTGCCCGCAGCAGGGGACTGGCGAAGAGAGGGGGTTCAGATTGACCGAGCAGGCTTCTACCATCCCTCATTCTCCTCCTCCCTTTCCCCTGAAACAAGGGGGTCAGCTCACATGGTGTCCTTGCGGTGGCAAAGTGGCGGCTGGCGGCCGGAGGCGGCCAGCCACATCCAAGGCCTTGGGGGCAGCTCTGTCTCTCGCGTGCCTCAACTGGGGTGGCTGCGAGGAGCTAATTAGCCACAGTAATTAGAGACAGCGTCTTCATAATGTGGAATTAGAGTGGTTTGGTGAAAGCATGGGGAGATATATGGCCCAGACTAGCTGTGGTAATTGGGGAGAAGCTGGCAGAGGGGAGATGAGGCGGTCTCCCGGAGTGTCCTTTGGCCCTTGCGGGGTGACTCTTTTACCCGTTTCTCCAGGGTCGCCACTCCCATGTCAGCCTATTCAGCCCTTTGTGGCTGCTCCACCCCTCTGTGATCCAGAGACTCCGACTGAGCAGAGATTTCCGATGAAAAAGGAAGGTTATTAACGTTTCTCTCTAGTGGGCGTCTGGGACCAATTGTTTTGAAGATTTGGGGTTTATAATTGCAAGTGATTAATGGGGGAGTTGGCAATCAGGCTTAAAAGGTTGCTAATTGCTCTTTTAACATAATTGTGTCCGAGCAAGCTAGAGCACTGTGCGCACGGGTTTGGCATGCAGAATGCGCTGCATGGGGCATTAAACGGTATCTGTGCCTTTCCTTCCTCCCTCCATCCATTAAACAAATCTTGATTGAGAGTCTGTGGAGCTCCTGGCCCAATGCTGGCTACTGGGGACACAGCTGTGAATGAGGCAGAGCCCCTGCCCTCAAGCCTGGTGAGCTGGGGAACACTGAGGAATGGAATTCCCTTATCTGCTGTGTTTGTGCCAAGACAACTGAGCCAATCCACAATTATAGAGAAAGCCTGGGAATTTACAGTGTTGTCCAGAGAGAGGACAATGGGGGAACAGTGAATTGAGTAGGTTCTCACTCACTTGGAAGTGTTTAATAGGATGGCTGTATAAGTGCAGCACAGCCAACAAGCAGAAGGAAAGCAGGCTGAAAAAACATCTTCCAAGTCTGTACATTCAGTTCCTGCACTGCTAGAACTCACCCTCAGGCTGCCTCACTCCGGGCCTAATAACTTTATATTTACACACAATTATAACAAGCCTGATGATTACATTTTTTTCCACAACAGGTAAAAAGCAGTGATATCTATACAGAGCACATCTCAGAAGATACGTGCCACCTGACAGAGAAGGGAATTCAGGCTTATGGAGGCTGGGATTACTCAAAGTTGCATAATCTGTAAATTGGGTTTCAGACTTCTAATCTCATATTCTTTGCATCAGGCTTGTGATAGGTCCCCAAAGGTCAGAGAAAAATCCCTTAGAGTCTATTGCATTGAAGAGTGGCAAGTAGATTTCATCTTGCTCACAAATTTTGCATTTTTTCCTTTTTTTTTTTTTCGTATTTTTTTGTAAAGGCTGCTTGGAATGTTGTATAGGGCAAGGATTTGAAAGGTACATCTGGTCACCGTGCGGAAAAATCAGTGATCAATCAGTAATCTCTGCTTTGACTAAAGGAGAGAGTGCAGTGATGTGGATGCACAAATTTGCCATCCTTGATAAAATTTCATCTCCTTCTCTTGCAGATATGCAGCCAAGACTCTCAAAGAGTGGAAGTGACTTGCCCAAGCCTCTTGGGAGTCCCTTCAGCAACGATTTACTCACCTGTTCCCATAGGTCCAGTCCTGCAGGGAAAACAGGAACTGTGGCTTGGACTCTTGAGGAGATGACATATTACTGAGAGGGGCCAGATGTAGATAAATAGTGTGTGCAGAGACAGTCCAGAGAAATAGTGAAGGAAGGGCATCACTCAGGAGGAGGATCTTGGAGGACTGAACAAATTAATTTGGGCAGCCAAAAAGATTGAGGGAGGATAGCTCAGGGGGGAGGCACTGCAAGGGCAAAGGCAGAGAGTTGGAGGAAAATTATGTGTGTGACAGAGTCAAGGAAGAGGCTGGCTTCGTTAGAGTGGAGGCTGTGTGTTAGGAAGTGATGGGGAGAAAACTAAGAATCCCTTAAAAAAGGAGGATCTTTCATCGCTCTGGTTCCCTTGTAATGATCATGGTGCCATGTACACACTAGGTGCTCAATAGGTGTTAAATCCTTCTCCAGTCATTCATTCATTCATGACATCCTTTCGGTGTCATTCATTAATTCAACAAACAGTGAGTGCTTAGTATGTACCAGATCTAGGATTGAGTGCTGGGAAACAGTAACAAATAAAAAAGACAAGGTGTCCATTCCTGTGACACTTAACCACCTGGCAGGAGAGGCTGCATGGCCAGAGGCATGAGCTCTGGGCTGGGCATCAGGAAGCCTGGGCTCTGGTCTCTTGCAGTCACGAATTTGCATTGTTATTCTGAGAAAATCACTTGCCTAGTGTGAGTCTCCCCTTGTTGCTCCTGCACGTCTGGGATCTGACTCTGCTCACCACTGCCTGTCATTCTACTCAGGGGTCCATTCTGCTAATTCCCTAAACTCTGAGCTCATTCCCACCCTAGGGTCTTCGCAAATGCCTCCTCCACATTCCACCTGGCTGGCTTCTGCTTATCCTTTGGGCCGCCCTGTAAGCGCCACCTCTTCCAGGAAGCCTTCCCTGACTTCCTCTGTAGGATCATCCCTTTGTTCTGGGTCACAGTCCTCTTTTCCTCCACGGAGCACCTACTACACCTTTTAAGTGTCCACTTGCTGCTTGGTTACCTTGTGTTTTTCCCTCTAGTTTGAGAACAAGTTTCCCATTTTGTTCCCATTGCCATGTCCAGTGGTTGGCTCATAGTTATACACATGGGCAAGACTGAATGAATAAATGGCCAGTTTGGCTGGACTTTCTCAGAATCAGTGGTCAAGACCTTCTCACTGGGATGCCAGGAGACCTGGATTATTATTCTGACTCAAACACTCAGCAGGTGTGACTCTGGGAAATCTCTTCACCTCTCTGATCTTCAGTGTCTTCCTCTGTAAAACGGTGGTGATCAGTGTACCCACCAGAGTGTTGTCTGGAGGACAAAATGAGATTAAAAAATGACTGAACTTGGCTGGGCGCGGTGGCTCATGCCTGTAATCCCAGCACTTTGGGAGGCCGAGGCAGGCGGATCACCTGAGGTCAGGAGTTCGAGACCAGCCTGGCCAACACGGTGAAACCCCGTCTCTACTAAAAATACAAAAATTAGCCGGGTGTGGTGGCAGGTGCCTATAATCCCAGCTGCTTGGGAGGTGGAGGCAGGAGAATCTCTTGAACCTGGGAGCTGGAGGTTGCAGTGAGCCGAGATCACGCCATTGTACTCCAGCCTGGGTGACAGAGTGAAACTCTGTCCCCCCCAAAAAAACCAAAAAAAAACTGAACTCAAAGTCCAATGCTTGGAACTTCTCTTCTCAGTGTTAGGCTGTTTAATATTATTTTTATTATTATTAGTGTTTCCAAATAGCAGAATATGCTGCCTTGGGTGGGTAAGGGCAGAAATGGAAAGGGGCAGGTGTGGCAGGAGGGCTTCACCTATTCAGCTGGGGTGAGAGATGGGACCAGGCCTTCATGTGCTGTCCGGTCCTGCCTGTCAGAGGCTGGTCCAGGGCTATAAAGAAGGAATCAGCCCCATGGAGTTCTGATTTAATTAGCTTGGTGATATTGCCCTATCGATCACTCATTTCAAGTCTGCCAACTGGGGGAAGTGCGGTTTGCCCATCACCCTCTCACTTACAGAAGCCGACATCGACTTGTTTATTCAAGCCCAGCTGGGGAGCCCTTCAGAGCCCCTCCCTCCCCCAGCACATATTTGAGTTTGGATAAATCTCTCTCTTCTGCAGACTGCTCAGCCAGCCCTTCTTCCTGCTTCCTGGGCTTCTAAGGCCCTCTCCCCATCGCCTCTTTTCCAATTGAATTAGCTTTAATATTTTTTTGATGGAAAGAGTATTTGCTTTATCTCTGCTGCTAAATGTCCTAATTGTTTCCTTCATCTTGGGTAATACCTTGTTAATTTCGCGGCTGCCTGCCTGCCTCTTCCAGAACAGCCATAGCCTTCAGGGTTTCTTTTTTCCTTGTCTTTTTTTTTTTCCTTTTTCTTTCTTTCTTTTTTTTTTCTGCAGCTGATGATGCTGGGTTGGAGGGGATCCAGTCACATTGGGGCTCGCTTGGGTTCTTCTCTCTCTCACCCTCCCTGGTTATCTGTCTGTCTCTCCCCTTCTCCTCTGCCTTTCTCTCTGCCTCTTTCCCTTCTTCCTCCTTTCACCTCCCTTCTCGCAGATTCTCCTCCTTTCCTGGAAAGAGAATTCAGATTAGCTTTGACATGAGAACCTGGTAGGAAAAGAGATGATTCCATTAGAACCCAGAGAGCCCAGCTGGGATCTAGGTGCACTCTAACTGTCCCCACCATGGCCTGCCTGCCCTGCTTTATTTTCTCCACAGGAACCATTAATTTAGGGTTTTCCTCAAATACGTGACACTGAATGTAAACTCCAGGCACCTGTGGTCATGGGAGGGGATGAGAAGGGCCTCTGATCAAATACACTGAGGAATGCTGTGCAATGTAGGGAACTCATGAACAATCAAACTCACTGGGGAATTAAAGGCCCTGAGAAGGCCCACAGTAATGAAACCTATTGAATTTTGTTTCATCCAAAGATTTCTGAACTTAATCACTTTTTCAAGTGCCGCATGGAACTTACTCACTTGGGAAGTATCAGCTTCATCTAACAATGTTCCTTCCCTACTCTTCCTTCTTTGCCAATGAAAAGTTTGCGTTTTAAGAAAAGACACTTTTCAGATGCCCCAGTTCCTTAAGGAAGAACTAATGACCTCTCCTGTGTGCCCAGAAGAGATGAGTTTGAGACTCTGTTGGAGAATTGTCATGGACATCTTTTCTTCAGAGCTTGTCTGTGGCTCTGCATTCCTTAAAGGCAGGTGCTACGGGGGAGAAGATGGCCTGGCAGTCAGACACAAGTTCAAATCCCAGATCCACCGCTTGGTGGCTGAGCTTCCCTGGCCTGTCACTAAAATTCTCTGTGACTTAGTTTGCTTACTTGTCAAATAGGATAATCATACCAATATCCCCAGAGTATGGGAGAGTTTATTGAGATAACACAAATGAAATGTGGGGCTCCTGGGAGGAGCTCGGTGCATTCTGGTGTGTGTGTTTGTTTACTGAGATAAATTTTATGTAATATAAAATTAACCATTTACAGTCTGCAATTCAGTAGCATTTAGTGCATTCACAATGCTGTGCAACCATCATCTCTATCCAGTTCTGACTTTTTCATCAACCCTAAAGGAAATCCCGGGAGTATCAGTCACCACGTCCCTCCCCCAGCGCCTGGCAACCACCAATCTGCTTTCTGTCTCTGTAGATTTGCCCATTCTGAATATTTTATATCAATGGAATTGTACAATATACAGTCTTTTGTGTCTGGCTTCTTAGCATAATGTTTTCTAAGGCTCATCAATGTTGTAGCGTGTATCAGAACTTCATTCCTTTACGTGTTTCAATAATATTCCATTGTGTGGATATGGCACATTTTATTTATCCATTCATCACTCAGTACATTCTCCAGTGGAATTATTGAAGGCACTCACTTCTCTCCTTTGGCTAAAGGGTGAAGCTTTACTCAAATCAATTTGTAGAAACCACACTAGAGTTAGAGTTTAAAAATTAACACCAGATAGTGGGGTGTGGTTTGTGGAACTCTGGACTGGAAGCCAGGAGACTGGGACTTTGTTTCTGAGTTTGCTGTGTGATCTTGAGAATCTCCTTTCCCCTGTCTGGGCCTCAGTCTTCCCACCTGTAAAATGGAACTGGGTCAAGATGATTTTCTGATTACTTTCTGCTCCAACATCCCATGATTTTAATTGTCTCTTGAGTTTCCAACAGGGTGCAAATATCTGGAGGGAAACTCTTATTAGGGATATCAGAAGGCTGTTTTGTCATATTCCTGATTCACATATCAGGCCTAAGGGTGACATAGGCAAAGGGGAGTCAGTGTTTCCATTTGTAAAATCAGGAGGGAAGTATGGACCCAGGCTTCAGCTTTACGCATCTGTGAATTACACACTCACTGCAATGGAGCTGGCATTTCTGCAGCTCCTCCTGATCAGTGCGCTGGTGGGACTGTGATTACTCAAACTTGGTTTTAAAACATCAACATCATAGGACCCTCTGCCGACAGCCTGGTCACCTGCACTCCAGGTAAAGGTTCTACTGAATTCCAATGTGATATCTGCAAGCGCCCAGTATCTGGATTTTCTCTTTGGTAGCTCCTCATTGAGACATATTTTGACAAATTAAGGATGTCTGTGTTTATTTCTGTTAAAATGGCGCCCTGTTTGCTATTGGTGAGCAGGATCTAATTAGAAATTAATGTACATGCTAGCATGGCAGCCCCACCACTGTCAGCAGTGATTTTAAGAGCTACATGGTCAATAGCAGCAGAGGGAAGAGCTTGGCGTTCTGGGGGATCCACTGCACTTGCTCTCTGAGTTCAGCGATCAGGCCTAGGGGAGGGAGACTCCTACAGCTGGGTCTTAGAGAAAGGGTCTACTGGCCAGAAGTCATCTGTGGGCAAACAGGTCACCATGAGGAAATCACACATCTCCTAGGTGCTCTGAGGCTAATAGCAGTGGCACTGGGCAAATTACAAAAGGTAGCGTCAGCTTGCAGGGCAGACTCCATGAGGGCAAGATCCTCATTGTATTGTTTATTTTGCTTATGTTATCTATCCAGCACTAGCACAGGGCTTCACCCATGGTGAGTGCTTAATGAATATTTGTAACTTGCCCTAAAGCCATGATGCTGGCATGTAGCAATTGTGGGATATGAATTTAGGCAACCTTAGACTAAAAGATCTGTGCTTCCTACCTGACACAATCTTCCTCGTTCTGCACGTACCACATGGTGCTGTCACTGTCAGGCCATTTGTCCATCTCCTTTCCTGGGCCATGAGTTACTTAAGTGAAGGAGGAGTGTTTTTTTTTCACCTTCATATTTCTGATCCCCAGCACAGGGTCAGACCTACAGTAGGTGTTCAATAAACGCTTGTCACATTGAGTTGGATGAGATCTCAGTGAGCCACAGGGAATTTTTCTGCAGCAAGACAGACTAGAGTTTTAGACTGAGACCTGGTACTCTTGCATATCCCAGCACCCAGCCCTGAGCCTGGTATGTATCAGAGCTTAATATTTGGGGTTAAACTGAAATGTATGTATCCCACCCCATTCAACCCCAAAAGAATGGCCACTTTGCATTCAAGCGCAGTGTTGTCATTCAAGTTACATTTCCTGAGGGCCAGTTATAATTAGGACATGTTCCCATCATCTGCATTTTTAAAATAAGTGAATGGAAACTCACAGGGGTTGACTTAGATTGCGTTCCCAGGAAACAGATTCTGAGATGGAAATTTGTATGTGGAATGTTTATTGGGGAGCGCGCTTGGGAGATGTACCTGGAAAAAAGGAGGCAAGGAAGGAAAGAAGGAAGAAAAGGAGAGAGGGAGGGAGGGAGGGACAGAAAGAGAGAAGGAAGAAGGGAAGGAGGGAAGGATTGGGCAGAGGGTTGATCCACCATGCAGTTGTTACTGAGATCTTAGTGGACCATACAGAGAGCTCTGGAGTGGGAATAGAACTTCAGAGTCATCTCAAGTTGAGAGATGAGGGCTGAGCCCTTGTGTATCCATCTCAGTCCCTGGGAAGAGATATGACCTTGGGTGGTGCAATTCCTCACCACCAAGGGCATCACAGTGAGGGATGCAGCTATAAGCCATCAGGAGCCAAAATTCTCAGCAGCTGAGGATAGCAGGGTGCGTGTGTCAGCCCTGAAGAGGGTATCTCTATAGGTGGATCACTATAGTAACTAGAGGGATAGTGGGTCCCTGTGTCCCTCAGCTTCTAAATGACAGACCCAAGAGTTAACCCTGGTTTCTGAAACCTGGGTATTTGTTTACTACATCAATGGACTCACCTTACAGTAACAATACAAGGCACACCTGCCCCTATTATACAAAAGATCACAAACCACTGATTTGGGAGATTGGAGGAGAAGATAATGGCTGGCAGGTATCTGGTCTGGGCAATGACCATTGTCAACTAAAGGACAAAGGCAAGATAATGCTGAACTGTGATCAGAACAAGTGGGAGGATTGCCATTTCATAGGCAGGACTAGAACTCAAACTGCCAAGACTCTTATCACAGTGCTTGCTCTACTATGACGCACCTTATGGAAAGGGGAGGACAACTAATAATTATTTTAAATCCACCATGTGCCAGGCTCCTTGTGATACGGGCTGCCTTCTTCTCCTTCGCTTGCTCCTCCTCCTCCTCTCTCTCCTCCTCTTTCTCTTTTTTCTTTTATTTTCACCCTCTTTCTCATCCATCTTCTCTGGTATTCCTTTTCTCATTGAATCCTCACAACAACCCTGGGAGACAGCACTAATGTATGCCCAGTTTACAGGTGGGGACACCAAGGCTCTGAGAATGAAAATGGCATGCCCCAGTCACAGTGGTGGTAAGCAGAGAATAAGAAAGAAAGAAAGACCTCAAAGCAACCTTCCCCACCCATGGGTTCAACATTAAGAGTTTGGTTTTGGAACTTTAAGTTAAACTGGCTGTAGATCTTCAGACATCTTACAATTATCCCTGGGGGAGGTCATACAGATCCCACAACCACGAAGTGGCTTTCTGTGGATATAGTCATTGTTCCTCAGACCCAGTTCCAACCAGTGATGATCAAGCGCTCATCAGGGGAGTAGCAGCAAGTGGGATAGTCCAACGGATGCTCACACTGGGCTGGTAGAGCATCATTAGAGATGCTCTGCAGCTTGACCCACCTGTCTTTGTGATGAAGAATTGCTTTATTTTGTTTATCTCCCTTCCCTGACATGCAAAATATTCCCAGATTAAATTGCAGAGGAAACATACAGCTTCATGGCATCCTCATCTAGGGAAACTCTGGGTTTCTGACAGCCATTTACCTAGTGGGGTGTCAGTGACATTAGGAAGGATGGGGTGAGGGGGGCAATGGAATATCTCCAATCACATGAGGCGTGAGGTCTACCTGAAGGGGTGGCTGAGAGAACCTCTTATAAGAACTCTCTTCCCTTCTCTTTGCCCTGGAGATTCCCAATGGTACTGAAAATTTCTGCAAAACATTCCACTTGAAATGTAGCAAAAACATGAGGGATGGAGAGAGGTGCAGTCTCATGTTGGGATGTCAGATGTATCACGCAGTAGGGGATCAATAATTATTTGTTGAATAAATGAATGAACCAGGTACCAGGGACGATCTAGACACATGCATACATTAGTTATTTTTTTCAAAGCACTCTTTGGGGATAGATATTATCCTCATTTCTGAGAGGAGGAAGGCAGGGATGTAGCAGCAGAGGCTGTAATAGATGCTGCCAGGGACCTGCTCCTCCCTCTTTGACACTCTTGTCGACACAAACACCTTTGACTCTCAGTGTGGGAGCTTTCTACTGGCCACAGGACCATGCTTAGCCCCTTCATGAAACATGTCAGAAGTGCTTGAGAGTTAATGGCCTTGGGGCAGTTCTTAATCACAGATGGGAGTTGGTGCACTAATATCCCAGTCTCCCAGGCAGTAAAACTGAACCACACGCTCTATGCTGTCTCCCAGAGTCCTCCAGTGGGATTGAGGTACAGTTGCCCATTGTGGTTATTTGCTTGGTCATCTACTCTGCATTGACTTTCTCCCCTTCCCTGTCTCACTTCCCTACTCTTATATCTGTGTTTCTTGGGATCATCACTCATGTCAACTACTACAAATAGAATCCTCTCCAAGTGCACTTCTAGTGGAAGCCGAACCACAAGAGGGGCTCAGAGAGGTAGAGAAGTGCTCCTGTGTCCGCAGCAGGTGGGAAGCTGAACCAAGATTTGAACTTGTGCCTTGCACCAATGCCTGCCCTCTGTCTAGTATTGCTTCTTCACCCAAGAACTCATTTTAATCTCCATGAAACCATTTAGAAAATAATAGCCATCATGTATCAAGTGCTTAGGGTGTGTCAGGCACAGAACTGAGCACTGTACATACTTTATCTCAAGGTTTGTCCAACTTGGTCATGAGCACAATACTTTCAGTTCTAATGTGCTTACCTACCACCTGTTCATATGACCTTTTTAATAAAATTCTCCAAATCAGTTCAGTTGCTTTTTAAATAAACAAAATTACTTGTCATGGGAATATTAGTTTTCCTCTGTGAGTAGAAAAGTGAAATCACTTTCTGTAAGTACAAGCTAATTTTTAAACTAAAGACTTAAATTAAGTATAAAATGTTTAATTGTCTTCCTATTTAAAATTTGATTGTATATCTTTGGCAGTTTATGGCCCACACTTTGGTCAACTCTGTACCATATCTATGAGGTAGGCACCATTATCTTTCCCATTTTTTGAAGAAAGAAAACTGAGGCTCTGAAGGTGAATTGACCCATCTGGAAAAATGGCACAGCAGGGAATCGACCCTAGGTTTAGTCGATAGAAAGCTCTTAGCCACTGAACCCGTAGAATCAAGGAGACAATGAACTTCCCATGAGTTGAGTAGAACTTCCCATAATACTCTGCATTACAGTATGATGTTGAAAACAGCAACATTCCTTCCATTTCTCTTTTTTTCCTCATTAAAAAGGCAATGATGCTTGTTTTTATGGGAATTGAAAAAGAACATATCAATGGAAGTGGTAAGACTTAATACTTAAGCCCCCCTTGTTTGGCCATTTCTGTGTCAATGTCTTTGATCTTTGAAAGCCATCCCTGAGGGAACATTATTCTTGACCTTCTCATTACCACATTTAACATGGTGATCCTGGCATACAGCAGCACTGAGCTTGTTTACATGATAACCGTGCTCAGAATTTCCCTTGAGCACTTTGGAAGGGTCCCCACCATTGCCTCATATTCCCTTCCCACCAGGTCTTCCCTCCTCTTCTTGATAACTACTACAACTAGAATCCTTCTCTCCAAGTGCACTTGGAGAGTGCCCAATGGCCCCCTTATGCTTTAATATGCTGTTGCAGAAAGGCAGAGGGTAGGAGAAGCCCAGCAACTATCTGTATGGATGGGTCACTTTTAACTCTGACACTGGACACGTGCAGAAGTTCTCAGAATTTATTAGGTTAAACCAGCATTTCTTAAAATGAGACTCCTGGGTAAACTTGAGACTCTTTCAGGAGATACCTGAGTGAAAAACTATTTTTATTATAATGTTAAGATATCATTTGTTCTGTCTCTCATTCTCCTATGAGTACACAACAGAGTTTTCCAACAAATGCTATTATTTGCTATGTGTCAATTACTTTCTAGAGGCTATGTGACATCGAATGATGTCATCGCTTTGACAATTAATGGAAGATGGGCTTGTATATCTTGTATATTTTCATGTTTTAAATATTTCTTAATTTTAATTTTCTAATATGGTAAATATCTGGAGCTATACCTCACTTACACAAATGCTTTGAGGAGTGCTTAACAATTGTTAAGAGGATAAAAGGGTCCTGAGACCAGAAGTTAAACCATATGAAGTTGATGATATTTGACAACGTTTAACCTATAAAGATGGCAGCTTCATATCAGCCTGATATTTACACAAGGTTGTTTAAAAACTCACACATGCCTTTTTCTTAGCTTGAGCAGTCTCTCTTCCCCTCTTAAGTAAGCTCCTTCTTGTGTTTCAGAGTTCATCACAACCTTCGCCTCCTCCAGGAAGTGGTCTCTGAGCCCTCTGGCCATGTGCCTCTCCTTCGATGCACTTATTGTGGTTGAAAGTTTACATTTGTCTGTCTGGTAGTTTCACTAATGATGTCTGACTCCCACCCACACTACGAGCTTCCTGTGTGCCAGGACCATAAGTGGTTTTGTTCATCAGTGGACCCTCAAACCCACAGAGCAAGTCTTGACAGAGGGCATTGTTTGTTAATCCATCCATCCACCCATGCATTCATCCATCCATCCATCCATCAGTCCATCTGTCTGTGTATCCACTAATCCATCTATCCATCCATCCATCCATCCATCTATCCCCTAATCTATCTATCCATTCATCCATCTGTCCATCCATCCATCCATCCATCCCCTAATCTATCTATCTATCCATTCATCCATCTATCCATCCATCCATCCATCCATCCATCCATCCATCCATCCATCCATTTGTCCATCTGTCCATTAATCCATCTATCCATCCATCCATCCACCCATCCATTCATCTATCCATTCAGTCATCTAACATTTATTAACATAAGCTGAGTTTCCAGCTCTGGGCTTGGCAGTTTACCTAACTTCCTATTTAATCTTGAGAGATATCAAAGAGAAATTACTCCGGACATTTGGCGAAAACAGCAAGATACATTTTATTCAAGCTACTGCGATAGAGGAGAGTGACTTAAGCACAGAACTGAGCTCAACTCTGAATCTAGTAAGGGCATCTGGGGATTTATAGCCAATGGGCAGGATGAGAGAATAAGTGGATGGAAAATGACTAAGAGGAACTTGATTAGACATAAGAGTGGGGAGATTCTTGTTAAACTTACTTAGCAGGATTCTTTTTTTTTGCTAAACCTGAGTTTTGCAGGCCAAGGATGGCAGGTCAGGGAAAAGGCCTAGTTGGGAAGAGGTATCGGAAGAGACTGACTAATGTTTGGTAAAGGTGGGAGTCCTCGTCAGGGGGAGGTTCAATTTTCTGGATAAATAAACTGAGGCTCAGAGATGATCTCAGGCTGAAAAGTGGTAGAGCAGGTTCAAACTGGATCTGAAAGATCCAGTTTTGTACTCCTTCCACAGTCCTTAGTGCCCCTCTGCAGAGGGAAGAAATCCTAGAAGACTTCAGAGAATTGGTGACTTTTCAGCTAGATGCTAACTCACAAAGTATGATCCAGTGTCTTCATTGGGGCCTCTTCTCAGCCTCACTGTCATCTGTGTACTCCATCAGTATTCTTTAGGTAGGATGCTAGAAGCTGAGGTTACAGAGAAATATTAGACAAACAGGAGCAAAGAAATGAATAAACAAGTAAACACAACTGTAACTGTGAGATACCACAGTGTGGTATGAAAAAGGAAGGATGATAACAGGTTGCTATGAGAAAAGGAAAAAAAAAAAAAAACTAGGTTGGGAGGGAACATCTATTCTAGAAATTTTCAAGTAAGTGATTTCTCTATCAGAGCCTCTTGGGAAAAGTCCTGCTTCAGGGTATATTTTTAAGAGAGGATTGAAGGCACAATTTCTTTATCAAAAGTGAGCTATCACATTCTCTGATTAGATATTGGTGCATCTCTTTTGGCTGTAGCATTGACAATAATCACTACCAAATGCTATTACTTCTATGTGCTAAGAACCTGAATGTATTTATTCGTTGAATCCTGACAGTCACCCTATAAGGCAGGTACAACTGTTGGCTCCACTGTACAGATGCAGAAACTGAGACTCAGAGCTGCATTGAAGCTCAGATCTGAGGCCAGAATCCATGCTCTTTTCCACTACATTATCTATGGAGGTCCAAGGGCTTCCTTCTTTCCCAGCTGGAGGAGGTGGTTAGTGACGGCCCCAGAGGATGCACGTTTGTATGTGTGTGCTGGGGTTGGGGAGGGAGTCATGGCAGCTGATCACCAGACTCTAAACACTCATGATCCTTAGGAAAGGGAAGCTGAGTTGCACGGTGGTCACAATCAGACACATTTGAGTCAGCAGACATGGGTATTCTCCCTCCTCTGCCTGTCCTAGCTAGGTGACCATGATGACTTCTTCACCTGGCACCTCAGTTTCCTTCTATGTTAAATGGGATTAATACTTCTTCATGAAAGTTAAGTGAAGCAGCACAAGCCCAGGATCAAGGATACATCCCATTCTTTCTCTCCCTTCCTTCTTCCCCCGCAGTGCCGCAGTAAGGTTATTGGGGCACTTGTAATTTGTGTTTCTTAAGTGTGGGATATTTGGCTCCAAAGCCAAAGCCAGGTTCACCAGTTTCCAATTTGGCCTCTTCCTTACCCCTAAGAGAGGCTGTTTGACTACAGGCCAGTGCTTTGTTGATTTAAGAATGCAGTGTGCCTGTCACCTGTAAAGCACTACACATTCTGAAAAGTTCCTCCAAGTCTAGGAGCCATTAATCATCCTCTGTAATTAAATAACACAGCAACCTGTAATTAGGGCATTGATTTGTTGGTTTAATTGTGTACTCTTGGGCTCCCCTCTAGCCTGTGAGCTCCATGAGGGCAAGAATTACGTCCATTTTTTATTCACAGCTGGGTCCCTAGTGCCTTCCCCAGTGCCTGGTACTCAGAAGGCTCTCAATAAATGTTGGTTGAATAAAGAAATGGGTGGATATAGGGGCTCATGGTTAAGTGTCTCCCAGGCATTATACTAAGTTCAAGAGAGGGGTTGGCAGTTAGCAAGGAAAGTCAGTCATAATAATGATTCTTTGTATTTGGGCTGTGCTTCATAGTTTAGATAACACTCAATACCAATGTGTGCTGATGATGAAAATGATGATGGTGATGGAGATAATGGTGATGTTTGATGATGGCAATGGTGATGATGGTGATGATAATGATGGTAATGATGGCAATGGTATTGGTGATAATTGCAATGATGACAATAATAGTGGTGATGGTGATAATCACAGTGATGATGATGGTGGTGATAATGGTGATGATAATAGGAAGATAATGGTTAGAATAATGATGATGATGATGGTGTTGATAATAATGATGATGACAAGGTGCTGATGGTGATGGTGGTGATGGTGATGGTGATGGTGATGATGACAATAATGGTGATAATGATGATGGTAATGATGATGATGATGATAGTGATGATGACGATGATGGTGGTGATGATGATGGCTGATGATGACAATGGTGATGTTGATAATGATGATACCATTTCTTGAATTTTGTTATGTACCAGGTATTTTATATGCATTATCAACACATAATTATCACAATAACTCTATGTTTATTATTTACATTTTAGTTACAAAGAAACAAGACTCAAAGTGTTTGCTCAAAGCAATCCAGCAGTTAAGGGGCAGAGTTGAGACCCGAGCTCACACCTGTCTAACTTTGCTCTCAACCATGAAACTCTAATGCCTGTCTTTGACCATGATCTCAATTAATCCTGTTAAGCATATAATAAGACAGTCACCACTGTCACATTTTTGCAGATGAGGAAGAACTTCAGAGAGAGAAGAGACCTGGCTAAGGTCACACAGATCAAGAGGGCGAGGGTGGTGACTAGAATCCTATTGTTCTCATTTCCAACGTGGAGCTTTTCTTACTACAGGACAAAACTCAGGAGATTTGGGGGATCTGAAAACAGAAGATAACACAGAGGCAAGATACTTGGATCCTAATTCTGGCATTGCCTCTTACTAGCCATATGAACTTGGGCATATCATTGAAACTCAATTTTCTCATCCATAAAATGGGAGCCATTTTAAGAGGATTTTACTGAGATCATAGGTATGAGAATAATTTCTAAGACAAAGAGCTCTATGCTTTCAATATTGTCAATTCCAATGCCTTGATAAGTCAACATATCCATGCCTTTGACAGTCCAGTGACATTTTTGAGTAGTCAGTTTCTCTGCTAAAATTAGTCACCTCTAAAATCCTTCTGGCTCTGACATTTTATGGCACCCAAGTAGTAACATAAAATGCTTTATTCAAAAAATGGAAAAGAGACATGATGTCCAAATGCCAGACTTCGATGTTGGTAATATTGGTAAGAAAAGGCCCCTTACTCACTATGTTCTAGTCACCTGGCTCATCTTCCCATCCAGAAAACATTTCATTTTCAGTCTCATCACAAGGCCTTTGCTCTGGATGTTTTCTTGCCTGGAACAAGCTCCCCATTCGATTCAGTAGGATGTCAGCTCAGACATCGTCTCCACAGAGAAGCCTTCTTACCCACCGCTATCTAAAGAAGTGCTACCCACTCCATCCCCCATCACCACTCTTTCCCAATCCATTGTTCTATTGTTTTTTCAGCATTCGCCAAACCAGCTGGAATTACCTAGTCAGTATATTCTATTCTCTTCTCTGTCTCCAGCATGAAAACATGTGTCTCACAAAAGTGGGACTGGTATCCCCAATGCCTGAATAAGTGACCAGCAAAAAAATAAGCATTTAATAAATATTAGTGTAATAAAATGGTGAATAAATGAATTTTATCCCATGTTACTGGGGCATGCCTGTGTTGTGGATAGATTCTGACTCCCTCAATCTCAGAGAGGAGATGCCACATCCCATTTCCAGTCCCCTGAGTCATCGAGTGTCATGCCTGATAAATAGCCGTCATTGTGGAAAGGCATCAGATCTTATTTCTCAGCTGGGGCTGACACCAGTACCTCCTGCCAAATGTGGGTGAGGGAAGCTGAGTCCACAACCGGAAGGGCCAGGAGGAGATGGGCACTCCAGTCCATGCTGTTTCAAAAAAAAGTCCAGTTTTCTTGTTTCTATCCACTTGTGAAATCTGCTGTCACCCTTTTGTAAGGATGTCTGAGAAAGTGCAAAACCAGATTTCCTGGATCCAGGGATGCAATAGTTTGTGCAATTATAACCCAACACATCACAGAAGTCAGATTGGTGCTCGCTGCTTGCATAATTCATCACTCATTTTCTTGTCATGGCTTAAGACCTTTCATATCTGGTGGACTTAAAAAATTAAGTTTACATTGCTCAATTAAAAATTCAGAAGTTTAAGGGCAGGAAAAATGAAGAATGTGAGTTGTATCATCATTAAATAGACAGATATAAATAAAGCACTGGAAGAGGAAACATGGAAAAGGCGGCAAGAGAGAGACAATGGAAAAAGGTAAACCTTGTTGGTAACTTGTCATTCTCAGATTAAGAATGTCAGTAGAGACTTCATTAATTCCTTCTTCCTAATGGTCAAAATTCAGGGACTGTGGCAGGATGGGAAGTGAGAAGCTTTGCGGCCCGGAGGGTTTTCTAATCCTCCCTCCCTCTCTCTCTCCTTCCCTCCTTCCCTTTGTCTCTCCTCTTTCTCCCTCTCTTCATTCCTCTTTTCCAAAATTTTATTTAAGTCCCTATTCTTTACCAGCCATACTGCAAAGCCCTAAGGATGTAAAGTGAATGAATCAGAATCCTATATTGATGAGGGACCTGCAGATTGTTTGGAGAAAACACAATTCCAGCCCAGAGTGATTATTGATGATATAGAGGAAGCAGAGAGGTTGTGGGAGCCCAAAAGGGATGGCTGATCCAGCCAGGGAAAGGCCAGGGAAGCTTCTAAGAGAAAGCAATGCTTGAATGGTTCCTCTTTTTTTTTTTTTTTTTTTTTTTTAGACGGAGTCTTGCTCTGTTGCCCAGGCTGGAGTGCAGCGGTGCCACCTCGGCTCACTGCAAACTCTGCCTCCCGGGTTCATGCCATTCTCCTGTCTCAGCCTCCCAAGTAGCTGGGACTACAGGTGCCCGCCACCATGCCTGGATGATTTTTTTGTATTTTTAGTAGAGACACGGTTTCACTGTGTTAGCCAGGATGGTCTCGACTTCCTTACCTCATGATCCGCCCGCCTTGGCCTCCCAAAGTGCTGGGATTACAGGTGTGAGCCACCGCGTCCGGCCCTTGATTTGGTCCTTAAAGAAGGCATGAGTATTAGCTGGGTGATGGATAGGGGATAGTGTGAGGGATGGCATTCTGTGTAGGAGTGAACAACATGCGCAGAGGCCCAAAGGCAGGATAAAATATGATGTGTTTGTGGGGAGGGTGAAGATTGGGCTGGGTGGAGATGGGGTTAGAGTGAGGCAGGGCTCAGGTCATTAAGAACCTTGTGGGCTAAATTAAGAAGCTTCTACTTAGCTCCCACTAGATTGAAAGGTTCCTTGAAGGCAGGGACTATGTCTTTTCTATTCTTTGGCCAGTGACAACCCATTCCCTGGCATATGATCTGGCACAAAACAGGACTCAATGAGTATTTGTTGACTGACTTTATTATTTCAGAAGTTATAGGGAGCCATTGAAGAATCTTGAGCACAGGAGCAACATAATCATGTCTGAACTCTTGAAAGATCCGTCTGGATGGACAATGGGTGAAAATGACTTGGAGGAGGAAGAGAGGAGCTGGCCAGGGCCCTAGGCTGGAGACTGTGGTCAAGACTATTAATGGTCACAACTATTTAATCTCCTCTTCTTCCTTTTGGTGATAGAATCCCCTGAAGCACAGGGCACAAAACTGCCTAGCTAGAGACTGCATTTCCCAACCTCCCTTGCAATGAGGTGTGGCCATGTGACTAGGTTCTAGCCAATGAAATGTGAGTGGATGTGATAGGTGTGTGTTTAACTTTCACACTTCCTCCTTAAAAGGGAGCTACTTGTCCCATTTCTCTCTCTTTTTCCTGTCTTGGATATAGTCAGAATGATGGGGAACAGTTTCAACCATGGAGATAAGGCTCATTCTCTAGGGCAGGGATTGGCAAACTTTGCTTGTGAACCTGTACCTCCTGGCCGTTTGTTTTTGCAAATAAAGTTTGATTGAAACACAGCCACATGCATTCATTTACTTATTGTCCATGGCTGCTTTTTGCTACAGAGGCAGAGTTGAATGGTTGTGACAGAAATATTTATGGCTCTCTAAGTCTAAAATATTGACTATTTGGACCCACTGTGGTGGCTCATGCTTATAATCCCAGCACTTTGGGAGTTTAAGGTGGTGGCTCACTTGACTCTAGGAGTTGGAGACCAGCCTGGGCAACATAGCAAAACTTCGTCCATATGAAAAATCAACCATGCATGGTGGCATACACCTATAGTCCCAGCTACTCAGGAGGCTGAGGTTGGAGGATCACCTGACCCTGGGAGGTTGAGGCTGCAGTGAGCCGTGATTATGCCACTGCATTCCCGCCTGGGTGACAGAGTGAGACCATGTCTCAAAGAATAAAATATTGACTATTTGATGCTTTACAGAGAGTTTGTCAATCCTGTTTTAGGGGATGGCAGAGCTACAAGGTGGTAAAAACCTGGGTCCCGGGATGGCTTTGTGGAGCAGAGACACCTACCTACTTTAACAGCCCATTTACATCAAAAGTGATAAATGAGGGAAAATAAACTTCTCTAGTTTTAGATGTAGATGTTTGGTTCTCTGTTGTGGAGGCAGCTCAGTTCTATAACAGAACTCATCAAATACTTATTGATTCCGTTGAATTGGGGCAGATGGAAGATGGAGTGATCTGAACTAGGGCAGAGTTGATGAGGAGGAGAGAAGTGAGTGGAGTCCAGAGACACTGGGGACCTCAGTGGGCAAATCTGGTGTCTATCTGGAGGAAGAAGTGATGGAAGAACCAGAAATGACTCCCAGGCTAGCGAGGTGACTGCAGAGGACAGGGGAGCAGGTTGGGAAAACTGAACTCCGTTTTGTTTATATGATGGTTGAGGTATCTGTGGGTCCCAATGGGTCTGGGAGACGGTTGGTTTTCAGGGGCGGATTTGGAGAAGTGACATAGTGTGTATGAGTGGAACAGAGCCCACCCCTTGGTAAGGTGATGCTAGCACCAGAGTTTGAGCTAGAAAAAGCTTTAACTATCACTCAGCCATTTCCCCGTGGTATCACTAAAAAGACTGAGGCTTAGATATGATAACAAGCTCTTCCAAAGCCACACAGAGGGTTGTTGGCAAAGCCCAGGCATCCTGACTCTGGGTCTCGTACTGACTCCCCTCCTTCCCGGACATCCACATGCCAGGTCTGCTGCCAGGCATAGGGTTACAGTGGAAAGCCAAACACACATGGTCACTACCAGGTGAATGATGACACGCCAACTGTAAGAGGCACCCGATTTCAGAGATGTGGAGACTTGCCAGATGTGCATCTTAGGAAAATGAGCTAGGTGATTAAGAGCAGCTACTATTTCCTGAGCATATCTCACCATGGGCTGAATCATAGTCAGTTCTCACAGCACAAGGGTAGGTGTTACTACTAGCCTCACTTTGAGGATGAGAAAAAGTTAGGTTCAGAGATGCCATCTCTAGTCAAAGGTCACACAGCAAGAAAATTGCCAGAGTTGCTCATTCATGAATTCACACATCCATTCAATAAATACTTACTGAGAACCTACTAAGTGAAAAGTGCCATTCTAGCATCTAGATTTATAGCAAGAAAGAAAATTGATCAAGTTACTGCTCTCCTGGGGTTTGATTTCTAGTAGTGGGGGGAGGAAATGTAAATAAATAAATAAATAAATAAGCAAATAAGTAAGTAATGTATCAGATAACGTCAAGTTCTGAAAAGAAGAACAACAAAAGAAATATAAAAGAGGTTGAGAAATAAAGGGGTGGTGCTATTTCATAGAAGATGGCCACAAAGGACTTCTTAATAAAGTGATTTTGGCTGGGCACAGTGGTTCAGGCCTGTAATCGCAGCACTTTGGGAGGCCGAGGTGGGCAGATCACTTGAGGTCAGGAATTTGAGACCAGCCTGGCCAGATGGTGAAACCTCATCTCTACTTAAAAAAAAAAATACACACACACAAAAATTAGCTGGGCATGGTGGCGTATGCCTGTAATCCCAGCTACTTGGGAAGCTGAGGCAGGAGAATCACTTGAACCCAGGAGGCAGAGGTTGCAGTGAGCTGAGATCACACCACTGCACTCCAGCCTGGGTAACAGAGCAAGGCTCTGTCTCAAAAAAAATAAAAAATAAAAAATAAACAAAAAAATTAATAAAGTGACTTTGAGCAGAAACCTGGATCAAGTGAGGATGGGGTAAGCCACATAGAGATGCTTCCGCAGTGGGAACAGCAAGTATAAAGGTGTTGGGGTGGGACTGAAACTCAGGTCTATCTGTGGTTAACACCTTTTCCCCCACTCTGCTGTATTCAATTCAACATGCACTTTTCTGAGAACATGCTATGTGGCAGCCTGAATCAGAGGCTGGATAAGATAATGAATTCTACCAGACCCAATTCCTGCCCTCAGTGTTTTTCACAAAGTGACAGGGGAGATGCACACATCCAGTGGACATTCTGTGAGGACCCCATGCAGATACAGAATAGGTGAAATAAAATAGGAATGGGAGCTTGTCTGGACAAGGAAGAACTTGCCCTGGAGTTCAAAGGCAGGAGGATTTTTTTTTAAAGCTCCTCTTAGTAGTATAAATACACCAAACAAGTGCACGGCTTGATACGTTTCACAAGATGAATGCCCCCAGCATCCTCATCATGAAACAGAGTATGGCAGGCTCCCCAGAAGTTCCTTAAGACTCCTTCCAGTGACTCCCAGGTAACCCCTAACCCGACTTCTAGCACCACAGATTATTTTTTCCTACCTTTTGTGTCTGACTTCTCTTGCTTAAGACTATGTTTGTGAGATCCATCCATGTTGTGTGTAGCTGTACCTCATGCATTCTCATTACTATCCAGCACCCCAATGTGTGGATACACCATAATTTATTTGCCCATTCTGCTGTTGCTGGAGAATTGAGTTGTTTCCGTTTTTGGCCATGGTGGGTTGTGCTGCTATGACATTCTAGTGCATGTCTTTGGAGGAACATATGTACACATTTCTGTTGGATATGACCTAAGAGTAAGCTTTCTGGGTCATGTGCTGTGCATATGCTGAGCTTTAGTAGACTCTGCCAAGCAATTTTCCAAAATGGTTCTACCAATTAACACTCCCACCAGAAGTGTATGAGCATTTGAGCAGCGTATCCTCAATAACATTTGGTATTTTCTGTCATTTTCATTTTACTTCATTTTTATTCTTTTGGGGTGAGATGGTATTACATTGTAGTTTTAATTTGCATTGCCTTGAGGACTAATGCAGCTGAACATGTTTTCATGTTTACTGGCCATTTGATCATTTTCTTTTGGTGCAGTATCTGTTCAAGTATTTTGCCTATTTTTATTCTATTGGGTGCTCTACCTTTTTCTTATTGGTTAGTAGGTGATTATACATTCTGGATACAAGTCCTTGGTTGAAGATCCTATTGCAAGTATCTTCTCTGCTCTGTGGGTTTCTATCTCGTTCTCCTAATGAAGACATTTGATGGATAGATATTCTCACTTTTAATATAGTACATTTTATCTCTCTTTTTTCTTACAGTAGAATAGAATTTTCTCAAGGATGTTTAAATGCAGAAAGCAGTCTTTTCCAGTGGAGGGAGGGGTGGGGAGGTGGGAAAGTCAGGGTCTTGGAGGACACAGGTGTGACCTGACCCTCAGAGATGTGTAAAAATCTGGGAGGGGTGGGGAAGGCTGCAGAAGTTTTGGGAGACCAATCATGGAGGCTTCCTTAAAGCCATGCTGTGAAGTTGGACTTCCTTCCTGAAATAGACAGAGGACTGAAGTTTTGAGCAGGGGTTGGCAAGACCACAGCTGAGGTTAGGAATGTTAATCCCACAGTGAATGCCTGATAGAGTAAAGTGGAGTTGGGGAGGGTCCAGCCTGGAAAGACTTGGGACAGCCTTATAGAGAGGGCTTGGCATTCTTTCTCCCCACAGGAGGATACCCGGGGGGTGGAGGTCGGGACACATTTATGGATGATGTATCCTTAAGGGTAATGTCACAGCCCTCTCTGGCCCTGACTTAGTCTAGGGCTGTTTTTCTGCTGTTATGTAGAAGCTCAGAGAACAAGCAGATGCCTCAGAGGGTCACAGGTCAATCCTTTATCCATCAGCCCTCAGAGCTTTGGAGGAGATGGGGCAAGCTTGTCTGTCTTATGTCTGGGAAGAGTTCTCTGAGGTGGAAGACAGGGTGGAGGCCTGGGAAGAGCTGGGGGGCATGGGCAGGAGACCTGGATTATAAGCTTGGTTCTACTTCCATCCATTGACATATGACCTCGGGGAAGTTCCTTCCCTTCTCTGGGCCTGAGTTCCCTTATCCACAAAGAGGGTTGTAAGACTCACATGAATGCATGGACATGAAATGGTCTGTGGTTAACACTTCACAAATGTAATGAATTACTGTGTCTTCCCCTTCCTCTCTCCACCTCTAAGCCAGGAACCTGGGGATCAGAGAACTTTGCATTTATCCTGCTAATGATCATGCCAGCAGTGGTCTATCTACAGGGCCTGTATTACCAGACCTAATCCAGAATTAAAGGTGTTCATCACCTAGGCTTCCTTGCTTAACTGAGTTACGAGGAGTTCCCACCAATACCAACCTCCTCTGTCTGAAATCCAAGCATCTTACAACCCAGATAGGGACATGGAAATTACATATTTTCATTTGTAATGTATTCTCAGTTTCTCTAAAAATATTTAAGGTGACTGGAAAAATAATAATAACTATATCCTTAGGTCAGACACTATGCTGGTCATTCTGGTAGGAGACATGCTTGGAGTTGTGCACAGACAGGATGCCATAGGCAGAGGCATGTAGTGGGAATAGTGCAGGAGCTCAAAGAGCCTGTAGTGGGGAGTTGCATGTGTCAACCTGGTGAGGCTATCGCACCCAGTCAACCCAACACTGATCTAGGTGTTGCTCTAAAGGCATTTTGTAGATATGGTTAATATCTACCATCAGTTGACTTTAGATAAGGAGATTATCCTCAATAATCCAGCCCTATTCAGTCAGTTAAAAGGCCTGAAGAGTGGAACTGAGGTTTCTCTGAGGAAGAAGAAATTCTGCCTGAAAACTGCAGCATCAGTTCCTCCCTGAGCACTTCCAGCCTGCTGACCTTTCCTCCAGATTTCAGATTTGTTAGGCCCACAATTCCTTGAGCAGATACCTTAAAATAAGTCTCTTATTGTGTCTCTCTATCTCTATCTCTATCTTACTCTATCTACCTCTATTTCTACCTCTCTTTCCATTTCTATCTCTGTCATCTTCATCTCCATCTCTGTCTCTGTCATCTCCATCTCCAATTTATCTCCATCTCTATCTCCATCTCCATCTCTGTCATCTCCATCTCTATCTATATTATCTCCATCTCCATCTCCATCATCTCCATCTCCATATCTATCTCCATCTTTCTCTCTGTTATCTCCATCTTTATCTCCATCTCCATCTCTGTCTTCATCTCTATCTCTATGTGTGCATCTACATCTCTGTCTACATGTCCTGTTGGTTCTGTTTCTCTGGAGACCCTCCCTGCCAGGCACAGAGCCCTAAGAAAGTACTTAAAGCCAATGTCGATGGGAGCAGTGGATGATGAGGACCAGCTCTCTGGCTTCAGCATCTTCTGTTTTCTCTCCCTTACTCTGCTGTAGCCACAAAGACCTTCTTTCTAGTCCTTAAATATGTCAATCACATTCTAGCTGTCAGACCTTGGCACTGACTCTTCCCTCCACTCAGAGAGCTCTTCCCCACAACCTGAGCATCTACTTTATCTAGGTCTCTGTGTAGATGCCACCTTGTAGAGAGGCCTTCCCTGATGGCTCTAATTTAAAATATCTACTGCCATCATCCTCTTTTTACTCAGATATTTTTCTTCCCAGTGCTTATCACTGTTGGCTATTTCATATCTTTCTTTTAATTGTCTGCTTTGCCCACTGGAATAGGAGCTCCATGAGAGCAGAGACATCACTTATTCTTTCCTATGTCCTAGTCCTTATCACAGTGCCTGGCACAGAGTGGCACTCAATGGGTCCAAAACTGTTGTAGATTTTGAATGCTGGGCTAAGTAACTGTAAGGAGTTGAAACCAGCTTCACCAACTGATCTCCTTCTGACAGCTGCGGACTCCCGGAGGGACGCAATGGAGGGAACTTGTAAAGAGACGCCAGCACGAAACAGCTTGGAGGTACTTGACAATTTTGCCTTATCTCCAATCCACGTTGCCTGGCCAAGTTGTTCATGAAGGAGGCCTTATGATGCATCTCAAAAAAGCAACCCCAGCCTCTCAATCACTCAGCAAATTTTGGAAGGAAAAACAGATATCAAAAACGAAAGTGCACAGTGGTAACATATGATATCAGATCCGTCATTCTTTACAGCAACATGGACGATGATGTTTGGGAAACAGCAGTTGCACCCAAAAGATAGACAGGCAGTTTTGACATATCTTGCCAGAGAAGGATCACCCACCTCATCCCCGTACCCCCACCTTCCCAACCCGATCACAAGGAATGACAGAATTACAAACAAATCAATCAGGCAGATAGCAGAAGCTGCGGATATTTAGGGGTGGGTAGTAACAACAAGACGAAGTTCCAGGGAACCAGGTATCAGCATATTCTCAGTCTAGGCAAGGGGGTGGCTGCCCACAAGGTGAGACTTGGCGGGCTCTGGAAGGACTCACTTGCCTCCCATAATGCTTTCAATGATCTGTCCAGGGTGCTGAATTGGCACCACTCAGGGTTAATTAGTTGGCACGGAGTCATAACAGGGGATGATTATCAGTCATTGGCTCCTTTGTTAGAGTGAGTTTATTGTGAGCTAATAAAGCTGGAGTAGGGAGTAGATATCTAGAAATTACAATCATAAGCTTACAAGGGCCAGTTGATAACATAAGCAAGTTATAAGGCAATAGGGAGTGGTGGGGATTGTGGTTAACTTGAGAGTACAGGCTCCACCTAAAAAGGGAAGCCACCACCCAGTTTCAGCTGTTTGAGGCCAGGTGGAATGTGAGACTGGTGATTTTAATCATGATTTATAGGAGGAGCTATACACCTCTTTTATGTGAGATCTCTTGGTTTTAAATCCTGGCAACTAATTTTAATATGTTCTAGGCTAACTCCTTATCTTAAGGTGAGGAGATCCAGGCCCAGAGAGGGGAAGAGACTTGCTCATAGCAGCTCAGAAAGTTGGCTTCAGGGTAGGGACTGGAATCCCATTGCCTGACTCCCAGTTTAGTGCTCTTTCCTCTTTACTCCAGCATGCTTTCCTCTTTAACAGGAGAAGTCTTTCCTCTCTGACCCCTAAACTTAGAAAATATGAGCGAAGGGAAGAAACAGAGTTGGGGAGATGTCTGAGCAAACCAATTCTAAATTTTACAAGAGCACAAGATAGCCACAATTATTTCATCACACTCCAGCTCAGCTGAAGCTCCAGGCTGAGAGGTTAGAGACTGGAGAATGAGGATATTAGGATTGATGGAGCAGTAGGCTTTGCAAAGATATGTGCCCCTCCTGGGCCATCTGCAGAGTTCTGGGACATCCCCTTGGGAGCACCTCTGAGCTCAGAGCCAGATGCTCCCCCTTTTCCTTTTATCCTAACCAAGTTTCACAAGAACAGATCCTATTGATCCCCAGTAGTAGCAGACTCTCTTTGTGGGAGTTCTCTGGGCAAGAAAAATCAGGCAGACCATAGGGAATAATCAGTCAGGATGTACCTGGTCTAGCCACCTACCCTACCTCAATCCCATCCTCCACCTACTCCGAGGCTTGGGGCCCCTGAGCCCTCATCCCCAAAAGCTGGAGGAATCTTTCTTCCTCGGCAATGCTGGGGACAGAGTCTGCATTAGACAAATCAACAAGGCCATCTCAGAAGAGACCAAATAGGAAATAAGAGGCCCCATTGCCTAATGGGACTTATCAATTATGATCTAGGGCCATATTTCTTTGAGGGGTGATTGTTTCACGGAGTCTGACATCTCATATAGCTTTAAATTACTCACATCCGGGATGGCTTACAAGATAGCAGTAAAATCAGGAGAGGATTGGGCAATGTAATTATAGTATGGAAATGATGTTGATCACTCAAGCAGGGAGCAGACCTTGAATAGAAAATCCTGCTCTGTCTCCCCACCCCCTGCCTTCCACAGCTCCCACTGGAGCTTTAGCCACCACATGCAGGAAACCGGGAGGTAACCTCGTTCCTGCTTAGAAGCTGGAAGGTGGCCAGGTCCCTATGCAGGGTATAATGAGGTGTGGGGCTGGTGTGGACCAAGGGATCAGGACCAAGGACAGATCACATGGGACCCAGTATCAGGTTAATGGGAAAATCTGAGTCGGCAGGGCTAACCCATTACCCTAGTTTACGAAGGTAACAATTTCCCAAACAGTTAATATGTGCGAAGAACTATATTAGGATCTGAAATTATATATATATATCCTTCCTTCCTCCCTCCTTCCCTTTCTTCCTTCCTTTCTCCCACCCACCCTTTCTTTCATTCATTCTTCTGTCCATTATCCATCCATTCTGAAATACTTCATTTCATTTTTAATTCCCCTCCTCCTTCCTTCCTTTATCCCACCCATCCTTCCTTTTTTTCATCCATTCATCCATTCATGTATCCATCATCCACCCATCTGTTATGAAACTATTAAATCCATCCTTTCTTTCTTCCTCCGTGTCTCCCTTCCTTACTTCCTTCCTTTTATCTACTCATTTACTGAGTACCACCTCCATGCCAGAAAATACGTAAGGCTTTCAAGGATACAGAGGTGGATTATTTCAACTATTCAGTGAGCATATACTATGTGCAAACATTGTGCTAGCATCCAGATAAGGAAAAACTCATTATTCATATTATTCCTCAAATACTTATGGATAATTGATAAGTTTGTAGGACTACTCACTGCTCATCAAATCAATTTCCTCTTTTTACTGAGCCCACAGTTTAAGCTACATCTCCCAGCCTTCCCTGCAGTGAGGTCTGGCCATGTGACTGAATTCTAACCAAAGAAACTTGAGCAGAAGTGATATGGGCTAGTCCCTGGCTTAGCCACAAAATCGTCCTACTCTTTCTTCAACCCGCCAGTTGGGCTTCAGCACCCAGTGTGACCCTAGAAGGCCACTTGTTGAAACTTGCAGGATCATCAGGAGCCTGGGTTCTTGAATGAACAAGTGGAACAGAGCTTCTCTCTCACTCCTGATCCTCTGCTGCCCTGAACCTGCATTGCTTCATCAGGTAAATAAGATAAACCTGTGCTTTTTGGGTGGAAGAGACATGGGATTTGTCAGTTGCAGTAGTTAGCTAGACTCTATACCAGGTGCCGGGGGTGGAAACATACATGCAAACCTTTCCTTGGCACCTACTGTGGTCCAGGCAGCATACTGAGTGCCCGGGATGTGGAACACAGCTCATTCATTCAAACACTTATTGTTCTAGGCTCTGGGGCTATGGAGATAGACAAATAGCAATTAATTGGTCATTTTCACAAACATTCATTAGGTAATTAGTATGTCCTAGTCTTGGAGTTAAACACTGGGGGCACAAAGAACAATTTATTCAATCATGGATTAAGTTTCCTACCACGTGCTGGACACTAGGTTAAGCATTAGGGAATTGAAGATAGACAAGACTCCTGTCCTCAAGGCATTCACCATTTAGTGGAAGAGCCACATCACATCCTGGTGGTGTAAGTACAGAAAGTGTTCAAATAGAACTTTTTATGAGGTTGTGTGGTAACCCAGGAAATGATCTCTACTTGGAGCTGAGAAGGAAGAGGTGGGAGCAGGGAAGATTTTGATAAGTGGTGGTTTTATATCTGGGCAGAGAATAGGTGGAAGGGAAATCCAGGCAGAGGACACAGCACGTGCTAAGGAGGTGTGTCCTGGGATCAATGAAGAGTTCTGCGTGAATGGAGCTCAGAGACAGGTGGCAAGGACAGAAGCAGGTGAACAGGGTGGCAGCCTGACTCCAGGGCAGATGCTCTTCTCTTTCTCCCTGAAGGGTTTGTGTGATTGCAGCTAGCAGGGGTCAGAGGCTAAGACTGATTCCATCTCTGGCTGAGGTGGGAGTAGACACTCTATCTTACGCCTCTCCCACTTCCATGGACAGGGGCTGTTTTGTTTCTCCTTTTTAAACAATACCTTTCACGGGAGCGCGAGCTCTTGATGTTATCCCACTAATATTATCTCCATTTTATGAATGAGCAAACTGATGATCAGAGAGGTAAATTACTCACTCAAATCACACAGCTGTCTGATCCCAGGGTTGGCACTTACATCTCCAAGTGAGATCACATTCACGATGTGCTTGTGGCCCTTGCAGAGTAAGAAACAAGTTTCCAGCCCCAACAATGATGCAGAGGCTCTGAAAGTCTCTGGGGGTGATTGACTATATTTGGCAGAGGCCAAGGAGCTTCCCCTCCCAAACACTAAACAGAACTCGCTCCACATGGAGCTCGTGTGTGTGTGTGTCTGTGTGTATGTGTGTGCAGTTAGGAGTATAAGGGTGGGGGAGTCCTAGCTGAGCCAGGACCAGCCCGAGCTATGCCGGGAAGGAATAAATCTCTCTCTGAGCCAACATTAATATAAGCTTGGCAGGTTCTGGGCAGGCCCCCGGTTGATTATGCCAGTGGACGCTGGGGAGGGGAAGATTAAGCTGCTGGAGGGTGGTGTGAATGCACATCACACAGGGTAATGCCTTGAAAATATATAGCATCTAAGCAGGCAGACAGCTGAAGGCAGGGTAAAGGAGGATGGTGGGGGGTGGGGATGGCATCTGTTTGCAATTATGATGACCAGAACCCACTGAACAAGGCTGCGGAATAAGATACCTAGGGTACCTACTTTAAGTGAGCTGCAGGAGAGCCAATTCTACATTTATCACATGTTTACTGGACACCTACTCAGTGCCAGGCACTAGGGGTAAAGGAGTGAATAGCCAGACACAGCCCTGCCCTCATGGAACTCATAGACCTAAGTAAGCCATCACGCCAATTGGATACATGTAACTGCAAAATATGCATTAAGGAAGAGAGCAGGGAACATTGAAGGCCTGTAGCGGCTTAGGTGGAGATGAGGGAGGTCTACCTGGAAGAGATGACATTTGAAAGGAGAGCTGGCCAGGTGTGGTGGCTCAGGCCTGTAATCCCAGCATTTTGGGAGGCCAAGGCGGGTGGATCACTTGAGGTCAGGAGTTAAAGACCAGCCTGGCCAACATGGTGAAACCCTGTCTCTACTAAAAACACAAAAAATTAGCTGGGTGTGGTGGCAGGTGCCTGTAAGCCCAGCTACTTGGGCGACTGAGGCAGAAGAATCGCTTGAACCCAGTAGGCGGAGGTTGCAGTGAGCCGAGATCGTGCCACTGCACTCCAGGCTGGGCAACAGAATGAGACTCTGTCTAAAAAAAAAAAAAAGCAAGTGTATTGGGGTTAATTGGTTAATTTTACCCCAGCACGTCTGTGAGGGAATTTGACAAAGGTCATGAGGCTCAGCCCAGAATTTGAAAGCCATGGACAGCCATGTCCTAGAGAAACAGCATGATGACTTGCATAGGAGTCTGGCTTGGAAATAGCTAATGGGAAAGATCTGAAAAGGCCAAGGGTCTATGGAGAGCCAGAGACCTCAAGACAGCATAGCAGAGCAGGTCACAGAGTAGGCTTCTTATCTCAGGGCTTTGGAGGCTAAGAAGCTGCCTTGAGCACTCATCAGCTGGAAATTCAAAAAGAAAATAACAAAAACCAAAATAAAATTTAAGATTATTTCCTTTGGAAACATCTTCTCACCTCAAGTTTGGAACAAGTGGTCTCATCTATTTGTCATATATTAGTATGGTCATATTCAGCCAACATAATGGTAATTATGGTAATAATGGATATCGGTAACAATAATTCATTCATCTGGTGAACAAATGAGAACTTACTATAGGACCAACACTAAACTAACAACTGGAAATAGAGTGGCAGAGACTGGGATGAAGTCTGGTCCATGGAGCCTGCTGTTTTGTCTAGGATAATATTAACTACCCTTAGTTGAGAGTCTGCTAGGCACCATCTAAACAAGATGTGCCATGTCCCCATCCCCTTCCTTAACCTCCCAGCCACCCTCTGGAGATGGCACTCACAGCAGACTTTGTTGGTCCCTGTTCAAATCCTCTTTGCCTTGTCAGTGCACCCAGCCCTGAGCTACTATGGGTGTTGGTTGCTGACTCCTCTCTCTGCTTTCCAAGATTGGCTCTAGAACTACCTTGCTCAGAAATGCCCGAGAAGTTAGGCACACTCAGGGATTGTCTGTAGTCAGTGACTAATATAGGAGCTCCCCTGTCTTCCTGGAGGGCAACATTTTGGTGTCATTCATGGTCCACAGCTCCCAGGAATCAGGCAGAGGTGAGCACTGAATTGAAACCACTACTTTGCCTGGCTTCTTCCCCTTCTCTGTTCAGTTCCCCTCATCTTTACAAGCTTTTCTCCTGAGAGCTCTCCCAAAAGAAATCTCTTGCATAAAAGTCACCAAAGCCTCAGGGACAGGACTAGGGTGAGGCAGAAGAGGCACTCAGGGCACAAAATGTAAGGAGGCTTCTACTTTCAGAGGTTGACTTTGCACTTGTATGTGCCGGAGAGTGAGGGTTTCTTTAAATTTTGTACCCTGCGCACCTCACTTGCCATCTAAACAAGATGCGCCAAACACACCCTCTTCTCCTGTCCTCACTCTGGCCCCAGTTCCAGACTTAGGTTCTCCTTAGGAAACACAACTCAAGACAGTATCTTCTATTGTACCTAATCCATAGTTGGAGACATGAAATTGGACAGACTCAGAAATTTATCCAGGATCCCACAGCTTGGAAGTGGTGGACCTCAGATAATTTGAAGTCAAATCTGATCATATTGTCTTCAGGGAAATATGTTTGCTTATACTGGGAGCAGAGACTCAAAGGTGAGTTAAATTGAGAAAAGAAATCCCAGATCTTCAAACAAACCTCCAGTTTTATCTGGTGCAGCCACTGCCTCTAGGCACCTATGACAGTTGCTATGGCCGTTTTAAGGGTGAGGAAACTGAGAACCAGGTGGTTAAAAGTCAAGACTGAAGCCACACTAGAGGCTTAATTCTCCCTTTCAAAGCTACCTGAGTGAGGAGGAACAGAATTAGGACCTGGATGCTCACGTCTCTGGCTTTGACACTTTGAGGTGGTCTTGAAGGTTGAGAGGGATCTGGGGGGCAGGTGGTGGTGAGTGGTAGAAGTAGATGGTGCCACCCAAGATGGTTGGCATGATCCAAGAAAGGCAAACCTCTGTTATGGATCTGACCTGAGTTTTAGAGGAATGAGGTTGCCCTCCATATCTTTAAGCCTGGGGTGTGTACCACTGTCTGTTGGCATGGGATTTATTCTCTGCCTCTAATCCATGCATGGCCTTGTAACTGCCTCTCTGCTAAATACTGACACAATCAGGTCTCAAGGAAAAACGGCTTTCCTTTGCTCACCTCATATTTATCTTATTATGATCTGTCCCAGCAAATACAGCAGCTGATTCCGCTCTTATAATGATGGCTTAAGATGTCCCCTCCTTTTCTAGTTCAGTTTCTAAGTGGAATTACCTGTTAAACCTGCCATCTTGGAGTTGCTAAAATGGAAACACAGGAAGAAAGGAATTAACCTGTGGAATGGAGGATCAGTAGGCTGGAGGGGGAACACCTGGGTGCGTGATCTTTGGCCAGTCATGGCTCAGTCTGGACTATGGTTTCTTCCTCTGTAAATTGGTGGGAGGGGGCTCTGTCCAACCCTATTTTCTCTCTCCATCCTTCTAGATGACCCCACCTCCCCAAACTGTGTGCTCTTCTGGATGTGCAAGATACGTGCACTCGTGATGCACACGAGCCTAGGAGGGGGTGGATTCCAGAATATGAGTTTCTGGGGGCTCAAAAAGGAAACAGATATTTATCGTGCATCATTATGCACCCTGCTATCTGCAGATACTTCAGTGTTACTGCAGAAGATTCTCTGAATTTCTCTGCTTTTGGCCTCCCATTTTCCCCTTCCCCCAGCTCAATCCCCCATTGATCCAGTCTCCTGCACTCTGGAAGCTGTTTCAATGGAAACTTATTATCTAGATCTAAATGACTTTTAAGTCACCATTGCTTGGTTCTGTGCCAAACCCATGCAAAAGTAGAACTCCAAAATTACCTAACTTTTCAGAGTCCTGGTTCCAAATCTCTTACTCCATGCCATTCCTTACTGTGTACTGGACTGTCTTCTGCTTCCCCCAAGTTTCTTGCTCCATCTTTTTTCCCCTTGATTGCTTGATGTTTCCTGCAACATGATTCTGGATAGATTCTTGAGAAAGAGGATGTGCTGCTGTATATAAAGCTCTATGTGTCCCGAATGCTTTCAGCTAGTCCAAAGACCAGGAACCATATCCCTAGGTTTTACCTCTTCCCTGTATCCCTGACATCTATAAAATAAAGGCTTAACTCTTCAGCAATACAACAGCTAGTCTCAGTGAGTCCTCCCCATCTCCATGCCATTGTCCAGACAGTTCTCCCTAATTCTCTCTAATTAACAGTTAATTAGAGCTTATTCTGTGTTTTTATGACAAGGGGATGCAATAAGCAATTTTGAGAGCTGTGGATTCCAGAAGAGGGAGGGCTGGATAAGATTGTCACTCCCTTCTTGTATTTTGCTATAATCCACATGGAGGATCTAAGGCTTGCTGAGTAATGTTCAGGGAGCTAGTTCTCTTCTCTGAGCCTCCACATTGCCCATCTGTTCAAATGGGTGGGCTGGGTAGACTCAGAGCCAATGGTTCTCTGAGATGAAGCCTTATGTGCTGTCTGCTGGTCTTTCCTGAGTCTCATGGGGCAGAAGGGTTTTGAGAGCATTCATCAGTTAATGCATCACTTGTTCATTAAAGATTCTTTCTAGACATTCCACTTTTCCAGGCATTCAACCCCCATTCCCAACCGTGCTGACAAATGGCTGCTTGAAGTTCCTGGTCCCAGAGGCCTTCTTAAAATATTCAGGAATGTAGGCATGGAAGGTAAGGAGGGGAGTGTGGGGGCGTGCTGGCTGGAGGCCAGCAGCCACAGCTGCGGGAGGAAGGGACAGAGGGGTGGGGTGCAGGCACCCCGAGATTGCTCAGACAGCAAGGCGGTCAGCGGCATCCTGACTTTGAAAGCAATCCAAAACAAGGCCTGCGTCTTAGTCTCCAGTGATGTCACAGCTAATCATTAGCCTGGTAATTACATTGAAAGCCTTCTGCGATCTTATCCTCAGCAGGGTCATTAATGCAAGGCAACCACACCAGTAAATGTCTCATTAGTCTTATTTGAGACTTATGTATTTTTCAGGACTACAGAATTTTAATAGTCTGCTTTCCTCTCAGCTCCCCCTCCTGCGACATTAATATCTCTTCCTCATGCCAGACTCTTCCAACACAGCCCCCTCCCTGTTTTCCCTGCCTAAATCCCCCAAGAGGAAGGCCCAGCATGGAAGGGAGGCTGGAGTGGGGGTCGGTAGGGGAGAGTCTTTGGCTTCCTCGCTAGCCCCAGCTCTGATTCTGGCCCCATTCTCTTTCCTGTAATGACAACCTTGTCCTGTGTATTCTATATCTTCCTCAGGAAGCCTCACTCTTTATTTTAACCCACTTTAAACCTTTTTTCTTATTATTAAAGAAATGTATACTCATTACAAAGACAGGAAGAAAAAATTACTGTTAATCTCAGACTCCAGGAAGAATGATTCCCTGACCGCCCCTTGCTCCCCACTCCAGCTGTGCTGGCTTTTCTTCTGTCCCTGGAGTGGGCTGGTCCTCTCCCCTCTCAGAGCCTTTGAACATTGCTGTGCCTTCTGCACAAAGCACTTTCCTCTCTACTCTGCCCCTAGCTGACTCCTGCTCATTCTTCAGGGTGCAACTCAAACATCACTTCCTCCTAGGAGCCCTTCCTGGCTGCCTTCCCATTCAAGTTTAGAATTGTGCCTCTGTCATTTGATGCCATAGTCTCTGCCACACATCCCACAGGTCACAATCACCATTAACCGTCTATATGTGACATTGATTGGTTGCAGTCTGCCTGAGTAGGCAGCATGCTTCAGGTGGGCAGAGACTACCTTTGTGTGGCTCATCAACTATTGAGTCCCGTTTGTCACTTCATGGGCAGCAGATACAAGGAAGTACTCAATAAATACTTGTTGAATGAATGGATGAATGAGTGGATGGGTTGAAGAGTGAGTGGATGAAGGGCTGGATGGGTAGATGGCTAGACTGACTGATGAATGGATGAATGAATGAATTAATGAATGAATAGATGGATGGATGAATAGATGAGTAGATGGATGGGTGAATAGGTGGTTGGATGGATGAATAAATGGGTGGATGGATGGATAGATAAATGGGTAGTTGGGTGGATAGACCAATGAATGGGTGGATGTTTGGATGGATGAATGGGTGAGTGGATGAATGGATAGATGAGCATATGGGTGAATGGGTGGATGAATGGCTGGTTGGCTGGCTGGATGGATAGCTGGGTGGATGAATGGGTGAGTGGTTGGGTGGATGGGTGAATGGTTAGATAACTGAACGAATGGAAGGATAGCTGAACTTATTCTGCATATCCTTCTTCAGTCTTTCCTTGACAGTTTTAGATATCAATAAAATAACACAATGTGTAATTTTGTATCTGACTTTTTCATTCTACATTTTTCTATATATTAACAGCTATAAGTACTCTTGATGGCTGTGTAGTATTCCATTGGGTGGACACTCCCTAACTCACTCAATCAGTTTCGTACTGGTGTGCATTTGAGAAGATGATATTTCATGAAAGTTAAGGCATTGGGCTCCAGCCCTAAGCACCAGGGTTCAGAAATTGCCATACCAGCATCTCAGCAGCATGACCACGTGATTACAGACAGGCTGTGTAAACTCTCTGTGTCTTAGTTTCCTCATCTATAAAACAATGGTGATAACGTCTGGAGTTCTTATAAAGATGAAATCAATTCAAGTAAAATATGGTGAACAGTTCTCGGTACCTAGTGAACGGTAATTACTGTTTTCAGTTGTCACTCATACATGATTCAGTGAGGGCTGTCCAGGTGGATGGAACCTTAACTGTATCTCTGACTGTTTTGTCAGGATAGTCAGAGTATTGCTAGAATTCTAAACCTTAGAATGCTCAGGATAGGAGCCGAAACATCTCCTTTTCCACTAACGGGCTCACAATTTAAAGTGACCATTCTGCAAAGCATGTCTGTCAGGAACCTGTACTATCATTTCTCTTTCACATTTCTGGTCTTGTCTTCAGATCTTTCCTCTGAACAGTGTGGCAGGAAGAGCCAGGGCTTTGGAGTAAGGGAGGCCTGGAGAATTTTGGAAAGTAACTTTCAGTTTTTGAGCCTTAGTGTTATCCATAAACAGTAGCAAACATGCCTAGATTGCAGGGGTGCTGAGAGAATCAATGGACAAATGTACGTCTGGTGTTTGGCCTGTGCCAGTGCTCCGACCTCTTATTCTTCAGCGGTCACCATCCTGAAACGTGCTGAGTGGCCCCTGTGTACCTGGCCACATGTCAGGGGCTTGCCACGCTTTATCACAGTAAACAAGCAAAGAAAGGAAGGAAGAAAGGCAGGCAGAGAAATGGGTAGATTTTGATTATGGAAATTCAGAGATGCAAAACAGACCTTTTCCTCTTCTTTGCAAGCTTTGGTTCTGAAACGTTACAATAACATCACCCTTGCAGTCCTCATTTATTTAGCATCAAGAATTGCATGGTAGGTGAGGACGATTCCATGAGATAACTGTTAACACACAGTGAGTAAGCTATTTTGTTTTCCTTTACTGTAAAAAGGGACAGGCCCGGAAGAACCCGAAAGTCACAGAATCAGAGTGTTATGACTGGAGAGGAGCTTGGAGATTGGGTCTTCTTACTCCTAGAGCTGGACAGACCCTTTGTCCTGAGCCACACTGCCTCTGGTTTCCATCATTGATGCTTACTGAACTCAGAAATGAGGCAACTATCACGTGTCACCCACCTCACCTTACTCCCAAATCTTTGTTCTCATTGCTATGGAGCCTGAAGGCCCTCCTACCAGACTATCATGCCAGGTCACAAAGATGTGTCATGGAGTTTGGGGACCTTTTCATTGGTGTACATGCACCATAGGGCATAATTCATGCGGATCTTTTTTGCTACTGGTTACCCAGAGACTGGCATGGTGCCTGGCCTGGACACATGTAGGGGCCTCATAATTATCTGTCGAATGAATGAGGGAATACATTTTTACCTGGAGAAGGAGCTGCAAGCCTAGAGAGGCCAGCTGCCAAGCCTCTTTCCCTGGCTCCTTCCCTGAAGCCTGTGATATTTAATTAATATGAGCCAAGCAGAGCCCACTTTATGGTGCTGGCCCAGGGGCCACCCATAATTGAGAAATGATAGGAGGCACCTGTGACTTGACCTTGGCTAATGATGGATGGACCCATATGGAGACCAGGAGCCAAGGATTCACGGGCTGGAGCATCCATCCAGAGAGCACATGTGGAAGAAAGGGAAAAGAGATGTTTGCAGCCCTGGCCTGTGATCTCAGAAAGTGGAACAGCTCCTGCGAAATTCTGATGATAGCATTTCCCAGGGGGAACATGCGGAGGTGTTGAGGGCCTGCCAGAAGCCAGGCTGTGGCTGAGCACTTTACAAGGAGCCTTAGAATGACAGTAAGTGCTGGTGTTCTTTATGGGGACTTAGTACATATCTGTTTATTGAGTGAATAAATGAAAGAATTGAGGGATGCTTTGTAGGGAAGCAGAATAGAAATAGCATCTCACCAGGTGAAGGGGAATGAGCCTTAGACTAGTGCAGCCCTCTCTGCTCCTGCCTTTTGGCTCTGGTGATGTGTTGGGAGTGAAGAGGAGCTCTATGTTGCAGACTCCAGTCTGGGGTCAGCTCCTCTGCTTCCCTGGCTCCAGCATCTGAATCCTCAAAGATACAGCCCCCTTATTTCCCTCCCAAGGGAAGAGGGCTCTATTTGGGGGAGATGCTGCCATCATTTCCATCTCCACAGAAGCAGAATCTTAGGTATCTCCCACCTGTGCTGAGCAATGTTCTGGCACAGAAAGAAACACCAGAGGCCCTTTCACACCCTCCAGAGGAGACATTGCACTTGCCAAAGGTATAAAAGACAGAAATAGAATTCAGATAACAAGGCTCTGGTGGGTGGTGGTGGGGCCTTCGACAGGGAAGGCATTTGGCTCCAGCCACAAGGTCGCAGAAGCGTGGACCTCCTGTGACCAAGAGGTGAATGCAAAATGACAAGATTGCAGAAAACAGTGCTTTAGAGTTTATAGGGCATTTTTCAAATCCAGCATGGAGAGGAGAAAAATACAATTAATGTTTCTATGAATGGAGGCACCAACTGCTGCTTGGAGAGCAGAAGCTGCCAGCTGAGGGCTCAGGGATGAGCAGTATCAGCACTGAGCACCGAGATTCAAACCGCGGTTCCAGGCCAATGCTCTGCTCTCTTCCCCCAACTGCTCTCCACCCTTTCTGAGCCCTCAGGAGAGAAAGAGAGAGAGAGAGAGAGAGAGAGAAAGAAGAGAGAGCACACATCTCACCCTCTCTCTAATTTTGGTAAAATACACATCACATAAAATCTACAATTTTAGCCATTTTTAAGTGTACATTTCAGTGACATTAAGTACATTGTTATGCAGCCATCACCACCATCCATCTCCAGTACTCTCTACATCTTGCAAAACTGAAACTCTGTACCTATAAAAAAATAACCCCATTCCCTCCTCCCCTACCTTCCAGTTTCTGGCAACCACATTCTACTTTGTCTCTGTGAATTTGACTCCCCTAGGTACCTCATATAAGTGGAATCATATGGTATTTATCTTTTTGTGACTGGCTTATTTCACTTAATGTCTTCAAGGTTCATCTATGTTGTGACCGTATATCAGAATTTTCTTCCTTTTTATTGCTAAACAATATTCCACATATATGAGTTGCATGGATATATCACATTTTGCTCATTCATTCATCTGTTGATGGACAGGGTTTATTTCCATGTTTTGGCTTTTGTGAATATATTGCTATGAACACTGGAGTTCAAATATCTCTTTGAGATACTGCTTTCCATTCTTTAGGGTATATAACCAGATGCAGAATTTCTGGATGACAAGATAATTCTATGTTTAACTTTTTGAAAATCTGCCAGACTGCTTTCTACAGCAGCTGCACCATTTTACATTCCCACCAACAGTGCAGATTTCCAATTTCTCCACATCCTCGCCAACACTTGTTATTTCCTTTCCTTTTTTTTTTTAATAGTAGCCATTCTAATGGGTATGTGGTGGTATCTCATTGTGGTATTGATTTGCATTTACCTAGTGTCTAGAGGATGTTGAGCATTGTTTTCATGTGCTTGTTGGCCATTTGTAAATCGCCTTTCCATGTGATGCAGAGAAAAGAGCCCATCTTTTAAGAGTCCAAAAAGTCCCCTGCTAGCCTAGTCACGGCTCAACCTTTAACTTCTTTACTGTGTGACTTTGCAAAAATGGCTTCACCTCTCTGGGCTCCAGTTTCCTCACTGATGAAATAAAGAAAATTATGCATGCCCATGGGGGCCAACATGAGAACTTGAGGAGGGTTTAAGATTCTAGTTCCTAGCTCATATGCAACGCTTAATGAATGCTAATTCATTTACCTCCATAGTTCATCTTCTTTTGAAGTTGGGATGCTGGTGATTGACTAGGGGTGCAGTATCTCTGTGAACTGGCCTCAGTGACCAGCCAGAGGCACAAACAGGCATTCAGGGAAAGGGTGATTCTGACCTGTGTCTTTGCTTTTTTAAAGAATGGGCTTGAGGCTTGCACCATATCCAGTTTGGCCACTCCAGTGCTGTGCCTGTGCCTCACCACCCGGAATTTGCAGTTCTTTGAGGGCTGGAGTCATGCCCTGTTCCTTTCTCTATTACTCCATAATGGCTAGCATTGTAGATAAAGCAAAGACTCTCTAATTGTTCAGCACACTAATTTTCCATTGCATCTAGACCTATAGCAAGGCCGCATTTCCAGCCTCTCTTGCTGTGGGTCGGGGCTGTCTTACTGCGTTCTGGCCATGGTCATTATGAGAAGGGTCAGTGGTGAGGGGGCTGCCATACCCACTCTGGTCATAAGGACTTACAGCTGAGGCCCATCCTGTTCCACTGCCTGCCTGGGTTGTGCCTGAGAAGTTCTACCTCCCTGAGCAGTTCTACCTCCCACAAGAAGCAGCCTCTGATTATAGTCACACTGTCTCCAAAGCACCCTGACCAGGCAAAGGACTGTAGCCCAGTGGTTTCGAAACCCAGGTCTACTACTGCCTCAGTGTGTGAACTTGAACATGAGCACTCACTGAGCCTGCTTCTTCCCTTGTAAAATGCGATTAAAATCCCCACTTTGTTGGGTTGCTGTGAAGTTGAAACAAGATTATGCGTAACATGCTGACGATGATGACATTTCCTGGGGAACCCAGTTAGTCTCCAGAAGGTCAGCATCTGTAAAATAATCGAATCACTGTGGAATATCAAGTGCTCCCTGTCACATCAGGGGCAGCCTTGGGAGAATGGGGATCAGTAAACTACAGCCCGTGAGCCAAATCTGGCCCACTGCCTGTTTTCGTCAATAAAGTTTTATTGGAACACAGTCACACTCATTTGTTAATATATGACTGTTCATTAATGTAGGGCTGCTTTTGCAATATGATGGCAAAGGTGAGTAGTTGGAACAGAGACCCTGTGGCCCTCGAAGCCTAAAATATTTCTAATCTGGCTCTCTACAGTGAGATTTTGCTGATCCTTGGTGTAGAACAATATGAGCAGTGGCACTTATAAGACCAGAGTTCAAAACTCACCTTTGCCCTCCTTGGCTGTGTGGTGTTGACACGTATTATGTAAAACCATCGTTCCTCATTTGCCAAATTGAAGTGATAAATTTATACCATAGGATTGTGGGGATGATGAGATAAGATGCTTGTGCAAAATGCTTCTCACTGTGTCTGCATGCAAGAAGAACTCAAGGAACCTTCAGGCTTTAGCTGCTGTGTGTCACAGTCCCTGGTATCCAGTGAGTGCCGAATATGTTCCTGTTGCCTCATGCAGGAATCTTCCCCATCATCTCTGCCTAGGCAGAGGTTGGGGACCTCATCTCTGCTACAGAGTAGTTAGTTGCTGGCCCATGGTGGGCACTCAGCAACAGCAATTAATGAGTCCACTCAGCCCTTCAAGGCTCAAAGCAAATCCACCAATTCAAAAGCCGCTGTTGGCCTGGGCATGGTGGCTCATGCCTATAATCCTGGCATTCTGGGAGGCGGAGGCAGGTGAATAGCTTGAGCCCAGGAGTTTGACACCAGCCTGGGCAACATGGCAAGACCCTGTTTCTACAAAAAATGCAAAAATTAGCTGAGCATGATGGTGCACACCTATAATCCCAGCTACTCGGGAGGCTGAGGTGAGACAATCACTTAAGTCCAGAAGGCAGAGTTGCAGTGAGCCAAAACTGTACCACTGCACCCAGTCTTGGCGACAGAGAGAGACTCTGTCTCAGAAAAAAAAAAAAAAAGCTGCCCTTAACACCAGGGTAAGGGCACTTTTCTGTCCTGATGCCCTGTACTCTCTGCTCAACTCCCATCACACTTCCTGTAAGTGATGGAAAGAAGTCAGTCAGAGGAAAAAGACAGATCGAGTGCCTCCGTGGCCTTGGCATTTCCCTGCAGATCTCTGGATTTCCATATATTTGAAAACCTAATATAAACAACAGAGAAGAAATTTGCATTTCGGGCAGCAAGGAATGAAAAATTGAGGCGGTGTAATGTATTGCTGAGCCAGAAAGAGGGATGACCGTGGTGAGTCCAACCTCTTATGACAGACCCAATAGGCCGGTGGCAAACTCATTTCCTGGCAGAATATAGGGTTCATCTGTTGGAACATTTAACAGGCATCAAAGAAGATCGCTTCCACCTCTCGCCATCGCCCGAGATGCCACGCTCCTGCCTCTCTTCTTGCCATTTTATTAAACCCCTTTATGCGGTTTTAATATAATATGTATGATCCACATGGAGACAAATAAATTCTTATGTACTTTTCAGGATTTGGAGGGTTCTAATGGTTATGTATTCTTTATTTATATTTTCTAAGAGACATTAAAAGGACGATGTGTAAAAATATGCAACCCAAACCGATGGTGATTTATGGTTACTCATGGAGTGATGGCAAAATGGAAAGTTATGAAGTTAATTTCCAGATGTGTGGCGGTGGGGAAGGGGACACTATAGCCTGCAGTAGTGGCAAAGGTCTTAGTTCTGGCAAAGGCTGGATTTGGTGGGAAATTTGTCATTGGGATGATCATGGATCTAAGGCCTTTTATGGAAGTAGTGTAGAGCCAGTGGGAATATTAAGGGTGTTTCTTTTGATGCTGGAGATGGGGAAGGGCTGCCCAGAGAGGTTAAATCAGTTTTCTAAAGTCACACAGCAAGGGATGGCAGAGCTAGCATTAGAAGTCCTTCTGTGGTTCCTCCTTGGGGTGTCACAAAGCTGCTTAAGAATCTGCCACAGGTTTCATAATGCCTCTGGTGGCCTCCAAGTGGTAGGAAGACAGCCACAACTCCAAAATGGGCAGACAAGGGCAATCTGAAGAAGTCCCTCCTTGACCTTCTTCTAGCATGCCACACCAGGGCAGAGTAGAACCAGCACATGTGGAAACACTGGAGCTAAGATCTATGCGAGTGGCTCTGGGAATCCATTCATGGGGGCACTGGGGATCTGGAAGCTGGCAGTGCCACCCACTTCATGGACCAGACAGGCATGAATTTACCTATGGCACTTGGCTGGGGATGTTGGTTTACTGGGAGCCTGGAGGGTGAAGGGATTCGGGGAACTCATACTGAAACAAGTTCTCCCCTTTCCTGCTGGACTTCCCCCACACTCTGCCCTTCAAGTCTAATGTCCTCTTAGCTCTTGATTTTGGAGTCAGTGATTCTGCAGAACAAGTGTTTAGAGCCTAGGCTGCCTGGGTTCAAACTTCAGCCTCACTGCTTAGGAGGGCTAGCTGCTTAACTTCTCCAGGGGCCTCATTTCCTCACCTGTGTAGAGGGATGATGACTCTTACTCTGGAGAAGTGTTGGGAGCTGGGGATAGTCCAATGCACAGAAGGAGCTTAGCAAAGCATTCCCAGTCCAAATAAATGCTGGCTTTCATCACTGCTGTTATGTTCCACCTGTTTCTGGACCTCAGTTTTCCCATCTGCACAATAAAGGAACTTAAATAGTTGATGTGAAACTCCCTAGGCTGTGTCCTGGACTTTAACAGGGCAATCCCAAAATCTGGCAGCTCCAACATTCACTAATGCTTGTGGGATGATATTTACAAGGGGTCCCTTCTACTTCTTGGCTTGATGTATCAAAAGCTGTAGAAACATTCATTTCCTTTGATTCAGCAGCTTTTACTTCTGGAAGCTTTTACCTTAGAGGATTAATCATGGGCATATGCAAAGCATTAACTACAAGCATTTCTGTTGTGTTGTTTAACATAGAGAAAATTGGAAGTGTCCCAAATGGGAACAATGGGGAACAGGTTAAATCCACTGTGATGAAGCAATAGACGATCTGGTGGGCTAATTGGGCACTTACTGTATGCCCAGCCTAGGACGAGCACTTGACAGTTTTGCATTGCGCTTAATTCCACAATCACATTGATAAGTTGTGATTGGTTTGGCCACAAGGGAGCCAAGCTCAGAGAAGTAAAGCACCCACCCCAGCCCACACAGCTGGCAAGTGGCAGAGCTTGGAGCCAACCTGAATTTCTGACTCCAAACCTGGCCTCTGTCACCACACCACATTCCTCAGGTTGATGTCAGGAAAGTGGCCCCGAGGAAAAAGGGCTCCTTGATGACTGGCACGCATGAAGTCACCTGTGAGTTATAGGCTTTGAGACCATGAGAACACAGCAGTGTACTTAAACTTCTATGAAGCCACCATGTGTGACTTGATGTTAATTTTATCATTGTGTGTTTATGAATTTGCCCTGGATCACCTTGCTATGGTTTTTATCTGTGGGAAATATTTACCTTTTGTTTACTCCAATGCCAGTTTTTAGGCTCCAAGATTATGATGACTCAACATCAGGTTTATGTTCCTACTCTTCATCCATCCCTCTAAATGTCTGTGGATGCTCATCTAACCACCAACTCACTCCTTCACTCATCTATCCATTACCCATCCCTCAGTCCGTCCATCCATCCATCCATCCATCCATCTACCCATCCATTTGCCCATCTACCTGCACATTTGTCCTTCCTTTTATTCACTCATCTACTCACCCATCCATCTACACAATCACCCAGCAACCCATTCACCAATATACCTGCCCATCCATCCATCCATCCATCCATCCCTCCCTCCCTCCACCCATCCATCCATCCATCCATCCATATATTCCTCCATTCACCCACCTATCCCTCCAACCATCCACCCACCCATCTTTCTATTTATTCATCTGTTTGATTGATTGGCTTCTTCATTTATTCATTTATTCATTAAATCATCAAATATTTATTGAATAACTCCTAGGTACGAGGCACTGTGCTAGTCAGCAGGGTTACAGAAATTAACAAGCCAAACACAGCCTCTGCCTTGAAGGATCTTGCAGACCAGTAGGGCTGTTGAATGAGCAAGCAAATTATTGTGATCATTTGCCAGTCAATAAAGATTTATGTTATTCTGCTTTATTTTTCTCCATAGCATTTATCATGCACTGCCAGGACACTATTTTACTGTTTATTTTTTGTCACCCCGCATGCTAGCTCCATGACATCAGGAATTTTGTTCTGTGATTACTGTATCTTCCACTCTAGGTGAGTATCTGCTCAACACACAATTAATTAATGACAAGATGAGTATATGGAGTAGACTGAAGCTGATGTGATCTTGGCCTTGCCAAGCTCATTGTGTCTTGGGAATTCAGATAATGATCAAGTTATTAGAAAAATGACATCAGTTTGGAGGAGAGGAACAGTGCAATAAAAGTCCCCAATAGAGATTTTGAGTCAGTCTGAAAGTTTCAGGAAGGGGTCAGAGTTTTCCAGGTAAAGGGGTTGAGGTAGGGCACACATACAAGGAACAACATAGATAAGGGCTTTGAGATGCAAAAGAGCCTTTAAAATAATCAGATTCTACCCATGTACATAGCACTTTCCAGTTGGTGTAACATTTTTCTTCTCTATGGTCCTTTTATATGCAAAGCACATTTATGTGGCAAGACAACTGTTTTCTCTCTCTCATATTTCTAGATAGAGAAACTGAGGCCCCAGAAAAAGTCCCATGGCAGAGTGATGCCTCATGCCTTGACTGCAGTGCTGGATGGCCATGTGGCCCTGCTACTCATCATGGTGATCACTGGGCTGGAACATAGAATATGGTCACTTTACCTTCATATTGGGTGAGATAACTATCAAATGTATTGTAGGTTGGTGAGTGAGCTCTGCTTCCAGGTGAGGTGGTGGTGATGTGAACACTGACTCTGGGGCCAAGCGGATGGGGTTCACATCCCAGCTCTACTCACTCCTCTCTTTCTTCTCAGATACAATTAACTAAAAAGTGGAATGAACTCATGCCTGTAATCCCAGCACTTTGGGAGGCCAAGGTGGGTGGATCGTGAGGTCAGGAGTTCGAGACCAGCCTGGCCAACATGGTGAAACCCCGTCTCTACTGAAAATACAGAAATTAGCTGGGCTTGGTGGTGTATGCCTGTCGTCCTAGCTACTTGGGAGGCTGAGGCAGGAGAATCGCTTGAACCTGGGAGGTGGAGGTTGCAGCGAGCCGAAATCAAGCCATTGAACTCCAGCCTGGGGGACAGAGTGAGACTCTCTCACAAACAAACAAATAAACAAACAAACAAACGAAAGTGGAATGAAGACCTGATACCCATGAGTAAGTCCTCAGTAAATGTAAGATTTCCTCTCAAAATACTGACAGAACCTACTCTGTGCAGCTCTTGTACTGTCATCTAGGGATGCATTGATAACGAAGACCAGATGTTATTATTGTTTATACACCGGTAGGCTCTCTAGGAAACCTCTCTTCCTGATGTTTCCCAAGGCAGATGTCACCACGTCCTTTCCATGAAGGAGCTACAACTCTTGCATAACTTTGCGCAAATTTTTGGATCACCCTGGGGCTTGGTTTCCCCATATCTTTAGTTACTTCTCCAAGCCAGACATTCAAGATTATCTGACTCTGAGTGACCCCATGATGGCATGGGACCTCATGGCTGACACACCTACCAATGCCCAGAGCCCTGGAGGAAAAGCAAGACCACTTCTGATCACAAAATGAAATTGGGGGCTTTCTGCAGAAGCCTTTAATCCTGCAGAGGCTGACAGTCCCAAAAACGAGCTGACAAGGAGCAATTTATTTGAGACTGTCCTCAAAAAAGACAATAAGGCTAGTTTGTAGGAAACGTGCCCAGACATCTGAAGGCACATTTCCAAGATGGCACTTCCTGCTGGAGGCTCTGGGTGATATAAGGCTACCTCTCTGGCCTGCTTTGAGGGTCCACCTGGCACTGGGAAGTGAGGCACCAGGAACCTACCTCTCCTGCTTTTAGGCTGGTGCTGGAATTGTGTGTTTGCTGTGAATCACTTAACAAAACTTTCTTGAGACATCAGCATGTTGTCTTGGAACAGAGAGTTTCTTATGGAAATTCTAGTAGCTGGGAAAAAAAACTCCTAATGTTTCCTTTCTTTCTTTCCTTCCTTCCTTCCTTCTTTCTTTTTTTTTTTTTGACGGAGTCTTGTTCTGTCGCCCAGGCTGGAGCACAGTGTCATGATCTTGGCTCACTGCAAGCTCCGCCTCCCGGGTTCATGCCATTCTCCTGGCTCAGCCTCCTGAGTAGCTGGGACCACAGGCGCCCGCCACCACGCCCGGCTAATTTTTTGTATTTTTAGTAGAGATGGGGTTTCACCCTTTCAGCAAGGATGGTCTCGATCTCCTGACCTAGTGATTTGCCCCCCTTGGCCTCCCAGAGTGCTGGGATTACAGGCGTGAGCTAAGAAACCCAGGAGTATAAAAAGGGGGCTTTCATGTGAATTATTCCCCTTCCTTGGAATATCTAATGAATCAATCTGCAGGTCCTGTCAGTTCTGTCTCCAGATTCATCTCTGGATATCTCTAGGTTCTGAGCCCAACTCACTATCTGCATTGCTCCACTCCAGCCCAAGCCACTGTCATTTCACTCCTGGGAGGCAGTGAGTCTCCCACCGGATCTCTGTGCTTATTTTACTCCTGCCTCCTGCCTCCTGCCCCTGCCTTTTCTCTACCAGCACAGTGGAACACTCCTCTAAAATAACATAACTAGGATCCTGTCTTCCACCTGTTAAAATGCTTCAATGGCTTCCTGTGGATGGAGTCCCACATCCTGCCCCTGACCCAAAGACCAGTTCTTCTTATCACTGAACTCCTAACATCATCCTGTTTCTACTTCCCCTTGCTTCCTGTGCCCCAAGTACCAGAGTATTCTTTCATTTCCTTGAATATATCAAGACTGTTCCTACCCCAGGACCTTGTCAAACCCTACTTATTCTGGGAGGGGATGCCCTCCCCTCCTAAACTGTGACCATCTTTCAAATCTCAGCTTCACTATCACTCCCCTTCAAGTACGTTCCCTATAGTAGCAACCAGTCCATGAATCTTTCATAATATTTAGAACTATTTACAGCTATATTTTGTTTACTTTTTTTTTTTTTTTTGAGACGGAGTCTCGCTTTGTCACCCAGGCTGGAGTGCAGTGGCCCGATCTTGGCTCACTGCAACCTCCGCCCCCCAGGTTCAAGCGATTCTCCTGCCTCAGCTTCCCAAGTAGTTGGGACTACAGGCGCCCACCACCGCCACGCCTGGCTAATTTTTGTATTTTTAGTAGAGACCATGTTTCACTATGATGGCCAGACTGATCTCAAACTCCTGATCTCATGATTTGCCTGCCTCGGCCTCCCAAAGTACTGGGATTACAGGTGTGAACCACCACGCCTGGCCTATATTTTGTTTACTTTTTTACCTTGTGTCTTACATACTGGACTACAAGCTCCATGAAGGCAGGGATCACATCTGGTCTACCCATGGCTATCTCCCCAACTCCAGTCTTCAAGCTTTGATTTTTTATCACGAACATAGGAACAATGCTGCCCTAATCATTTGCATCATTATGAAGGGGGCTAATGATCCAAGGCCTAGTTGAAATTGTGGATGTGGAAGTGTTTTCACAGGTTTCAATGACTCATGGTATGAAGGGGAGGTGCGGGCGGATTTTCTGAGAGCATAGTGATCCTGTGACCCCTATTTGCTGAGGAAGCTCTGAGTTCGAGAAAATGACTTCAGTCTAGCAGGAGAAAAAAGAGCCCAGCCTTTGGAATTGAACTAACTTAGGTCAAATCTCTTTTCTGCTTTCTTACCACCTATGTACCCATCAGCAAGGGACTTTGGTTTTTCTCCTGTGTCAAATGGAATAATGGTGTCATTAGGGTATTTGGGGGGTTAGTGGGTGGAGCTTCATGAGGAGCCATAAAACAATCTCAATACACATCCAGTGTCAGTGTCCTTGTGTTGTCTTGATCCTCAAGATGACCCAACATTTGATTCCATGGACATGGTCCTCGCATCTATCTATAAGACCTTGAAGACCTCTCCCCACTCTAAAGTTCATGGAAATCATATTGATAAAGTGACTTTAAAAAACTCGAATTCCAACCTAGATGTCCATAAAGGGAAGAAATGTGGTATGCCTCCTCGAAGTGGAAAAGGAATTCGGAAGTCAAGCATGCTTCTTTTAAATCTGTCTCCTCTCCAACCTGTCCCCTCCCAGTGGTGAAACCAGCAACTCACTGTGCCCTGCAATATGAAAAGCTCATGATGGAAGGCAATTGAATCTATTGCAAGCTTGTTCAACCCATGGCTTATAGGCCACATGTGGTCCAGGTTGGCTTTGAATGTGGCCCAATACAAATTTGTAAACCTTCTTAAAACTATAGATTTTTTTGTAATTTTTTTTTTTTTTTTTTTTTTTTTTTGCTCATCAGCTATTGTTAGTGTTAGTGTATTTTTAGTGTGGCCCAAGATAATTCTTTTTCTTCCAATGTGGTTCAGGGAAGCCAAAAGATTGGACACCCCTGGCCTAGTGATTAAGTAAGCACGGCTGCTCTGCCACTTCAGAGCTGTGTGACTGTAAGAGGTGGAATGGCCCCCCTAAAGTATATGTGTCTCTGGAACCTCAGAACGGGGCATTATTTGGAATAGAGCATTTGCAGATGTAATTAAGGTAAGAATCTCCCAATGATATTATCCTGGATTAAAATGAGCCCTAAATCTAAACTTATGTTGGGGCTCAGAAGTCCACACTGCAAAGACTGGCGCTTTGACACGCAGAGAATCAATCTCAGAATCGAACTCCCTCCCACCTTTTCTTTTCTCTCCTACCCCAAGCCCAGGAAGGGACTCTCTCTGGAATTTCCTTACTGTCTGAAAAAGCTTCTTTCCAAAAGAAACACAATTGCTTTCCTCCCCTTTCTGAAATCTCATTATCTATCTTAGAAAAGAAGACCAAGGAGTGCAATCATACCTGGAGGGACTTTTTCATAAGATAATGTCTGTCTCTAAGGCTCATTCAAATCTACAAGTTAATTTCTGTCCGTTCCTTACCCCTAATAATCACTAGCTGACCCTCGAAAGTATTATAGACATTCCCTAACTCCCTCTGCCCCTGTGAAACAGGGTACATAAGCTTCCCTACCTCATTAGGTTATTGGGGAATCATTGTCTCGTGATTCCCCTGTGTTTTGTGCATTAAAGTAAATTTTGTATGCCTTTTCTTCTATTCATCTGCCTTTTCTCAGTTAAATTTCAGGGAAGCTTCAGAGGGCGAAGAGGAAGTTTTCCCTTTGCCCCTACACTTAGAAGAGAAAGGAAGAAGGGAAGACAGTGACCCAGAGGAGAATGTTATGTGAAGATGGAGCAGAGACTGGGGTCACGAGCCTACAAGCCAAGGACTGCTGCCGCCCCCAGAAGCTAGGAGAGAGACATGGTACAGATTCTCTCTCAGAGCCTCCAGAAGGAACCAACCTGCTAACTCCTTGATTTCCAACTTCTAGCCTTCAGAACTGTGACAGTGTAAATTTCTGTTGTTTTAAGCCTCCTAGTTTGTAGTATTAGGTTGGTGCAAAAGCAGCTCTGGTTTTTGCCATTAAAACTGCAGTTGCTTTTGTGCCAACCTAATACTTTACTATGGCGGCCCTAGGAAACGAATGCTGTGACCTCAGCCAACTTGGTTAGACTTTTGAACCTCTCTTTCCTCATCTATAAAGTGGGCATCTTGTAGACTTTATTCTTGAGAGGCATTGAAAAATTAAGCGTGCAGACTATTAGGGATATTGCCTGGCACATAGTTGGTGCTCAATAAATTGTAGTTATTATTAACTGTTGTTAATACTGATGAGTCTTCTCTTGAGCTTCTTCCAGCTTGAACCAAAACAGTTCCTTGCTCTCCCTTTAGCAAGAAAATAGCCCCCCTGGAAAAGGCAGGGAGTGGGGGCGGGGTGGGAGGGTATGGAGTGCCCTTTAAGTTGGCCATGACAGTAAAGAGGACACTGATCTCCCTCGTTGTCAGTCCTAATGTCCTTGCCCCTACTTCCATTTCAGAAGCCACCATTACATCCCTCTGTATCATCGACATTTCTCTAATAATCTTTGACTCACTCATTCTCAGAAAGAGGAACAGTTTTATTTTTCAGGAACAATACCAGGGAGCAGTTATAAAAATGCAGTGCTTGCTGATAAATGTTAAGGACTCATCTCCTGGCCTCTCTCTCCTTCTCTTTCTATCTCACTCTTGCCCTCTCTCTTTCTTTATCTTCCCCTCCTTCCCTCTCTTCTCCCTCTTTTCTTCCCCTCCCTCTTTTCATTGGAAATGGCTATGCTTCAAAGATTTAACAGATTTGTAAAAATCATGCCTCCAAAAGGCTACCATTTAATAGGAGCACTCAGAGGACAGCGTGCGGTTGAGAAGCGGCACCATAAATTGAACATCGCCAGCCCACAGTGCGCCAGCTCAGGGCGGGCCCAAAGTCATAACTTTCTCCTCTTCCCCTCCCTACCCTCCAATTCCATGGCCCTTGCCAACACCATTCTATTTTCAGGAAGGCTTCCTTGATCCGTGGGTCCTTCAGCCACAACAGAGGTGGCGCCGGCTGGAATCCAGGCGTGAAATTATGAAAGAATGGGGCTGCTGCTGACTCCAGTTGTGCACTGGCCTCAGATGTGAAATTGCCATTTTTTTCTCCCCCCTCACACTGGCCTGGCGCATGCAGGGCGGAAAAGATTGTATTTATCACCTGTCAGGATCTGCCAGAACTGAGTTACGTGAGGCAGGACAGCATAAAATTATCATACACAAGCATGAAATTACAAAATCGCTCGGAACTGAACAACAAAATTATTTCATTTCGGAGGGAGGCCATTCCATTTTTTAGCCCTGACACCTTGACTGCCAAACTTTGAATTGAAATTGAGTGTGAGGGCCATGGAATAGAGACAGCAATAACAAGAAGTAGCATGTAAACTAGCCATGCAGACACACTACATTAATGGTCCTCGAAACCTCCCACCAGAGATATGTAACTAAATAAATGTCACATGTCCCAGTGATTCAACTTGCCTTCCACAACTAGAAATGACTCAGGCCAGTGTTAAAGCCTAGGTCCAATATCTAGGGGTTTCTGGGAGAAACTGGGTCTGGGTTGGTTCTCCTAACCCACAGAGCGATATCCTGATGAAATAGAAAGCATGCAGGCTTTGGAGTCATGCATGCATAAGTTTGAATGCTGACTCCAACATTAATGAGCTGTGTGACATTGCGTGACTTTCTTAACCTGTCTGAGCCTCCATTTCCTCATCTGTGAAAATGAAGACAATCATTTCTGTTTCTTCAAGTTGTTGTGAGGACAAAAACAGCTCAGATATGGAGTCTGACATATAGTAGGTTTTCAATATGAAGGTTGGGACAAGTGAATTACCTGCCCTCATCTTTCCCCCTTCAAAGTTTTTGTGCCATTTTTACACTCTGTGATGAAAGCATTTATCCAACAAACTTTTGCTAAGAATGGAAAAAAATAACTGTGACAGTTAATTTGTGTTTAGATATAAAACAGAGTTAAGTTGGATTATTGATTTTTGTTCCCAATGTTTCAAGCTTCCATGTACCTCTGCCCTTTGCCATGTGACTTTGAGGCCCCTCCCACTAGAGGTGGGGCTTATTTCCTCATCCAGTTGTTACTGAGCTTGGTCATGTAACTGCATTTGACCAATGATCCCTGAGCAGACATAATGCAAAGGGAAGGTTTAAATACATTGTGTGGTTTGCCTTGGCTTCTTGCAGTCCTGTTATTTGCATGAGAACAGCATGCCCCAGGTACATGCCGGTCTATGGAGGAAGAAATATAGGGGAAGCAGCCTAGAGTCAAATGCAGTCAATCTGTAGGGCTTGTAAGAAAAATAAATGCTTTTTGCCAGTCATTGAGATTTTGGGGATTATTTGTTACACAGCAAACACTGACTAATAAAATAGCTAGACTCAGGTGTTTATAAACAAAGGTTTACCTTCATGAATGTTCTATAGAACATTTAAAATTCATGTGTGACTCAGGGCGATTCTTTAGTGAGTGCGAACTACAGTATGCCTAGAGTCTCTGGCTTCTACCACTTCAATATCAATGTTGACCTTTCAATATGGGAACTAGACAGTGAAACTCTGCCTTACCAGACCACACATACTCTTTTCGTTATACACATTATAACCTCCACTTCACTATTCTGAATTGAAAATCATACATTTCATCTACATATACATGTAATTTCAAAAAAGTTAATATAATGCCTTAACTGTACTGTAAGGGAGGAATAAAATGAAAGCAATTTATAATAAAATAATATCTATTTTAATATGTAAATTATCAAAAACCACTACGTGCCAGGAAACATGATGAAGTGGTCTGATGCTTGTGTCTATTTATAATGAGTAAGTTGAAATTTCAGACAAATATTCAATTGAATATTGTCGACATTTTTTCCTCTATTTTTGACTTTTTGAAATAAGAGCTAAATTAGTATATTCATATATATGGGTAGTGTCACTGTGAATAGGACTGCAAAAGTCGACTGACACAGGTGTGCAGGCAGCAATTCACGTTCCACGATCAACTTTGAGGTCAATGCCTGGATTTTCCAAAGTGAAAAACAACTCGTTGGGGTTTTGGATAAAACAAAGTATTCCCTTCCCCCAATTTACACTGCAACTACATTCAAGGGAAATCCCATGTAAAGCAAATCTGTGCCAAAACACGTAGCTGTATGTAAGATGGATTTAAATTCTAGGCTCAGATAATTATTAAGCAGGAATTATATCTACATGAATGCCCAGAAGGGCACTCAAAATTCCTGAGGCACTTGGGGTCATTCTTCTTGGTGTGGGACTGTCTTGGGAGTTGCATGTCCTGCATTGCTGATGTAATTCTCCCCAATTACTAGGATGGATCTTCTCAACCTTAGTACCATTGATATCTTGGATCAGATTAAGTTGTTATTGTAGGGGGTTTTCCTGTGCATTGTGGGATGTTTAGCAGCCTCCCTGGTTTCTGTGATGCCAGAAACATCTCCCCCTTAAGTTATGACAATCAAAAATATCTCTAGATATTGCCAATGTCTCCTGAGGGTGCAAAATATCCACTTGTTGAGAACCACTGGGATAAAATAATAGAAAATGCTTCACATCCTACATTCCTAAAATTCCCCTTAGGAGATGCTACTAACTCCATTAAGATACACTTGTCCAGGAAGCCCTGGATTTTATTGTGTTATTTCATTCCAACACCAGAAATTGAGCACCTATGTTGTGTCAGGTGTCATGGATATAGCAAGGAATATGAAGATCTTTTAACTCTTTGGGTTCAAAGACTATCCTTCCGCCTCCCCTCTACTGTCCTTGCTCACAGTGGGAAGATGGCCCTCCAGGGAGTTGGGAGCTGGGACTGGATTGTGGAAAGCCTTGAATGTCAAGCCAAGGAGTGGCCAAACCTCAGAATTAGGATGACTCTTAAGAAACGTCTGGTTGGCCGGGCGCGGTGGCTCACGCCTGTAATCCCAGCACTTTGGGAGGCCCAGGTGGGTGGATCATTTAAGATCAGGAGTCCAAGACCAGCCTGGCCAACAGGGTGAAACCCTCCCTCTACTAAAAATACAAAAATTAGCTGGGTGTGGTGGCAGGTGACTGTAATCCCAGCTACTTGGGAGACTGAGGCAGGAGAATTGCTTGAGCCTGGAAAGTGGAGGCTGTGGTGAGCCGAGATCGCACTAATGCACTCCAGTCTGGGTGACAGAGTGAGACCCTGTCACAAAAAAAAAAAAAAAAGAAACATCTGCTCCCCCAGTGGCCATGTCCACCAAAACAAGACCTTCTTCTGAGGTGATGGTATCCCCTGTAGATCCCTTAAAAAGGAAAAAAAATACAAAGGGAGAGTTAGGTTATTCCAAGATCAGATAGTAGAAGGGCGGGGGAAGAGGTGCAGAACTTAACTGCAGTCTGCGGCAGCTCCTTCTCATTTCCTTTCCCCTGCTGGGCTATGAGAGTTACTATCTTACAGCACCTTCTCAATGCCTTGCATGGCAAGTAGTGTTATCCTCATTTTACAGATGATAACACTGAGCCTCAGGGAGAGAAAGTCATTAGCCAAAGGTCACTGAGCCTGTAAATGTCAGAACTGGAATTAGAACCAAATCCCCCAGAGATTTGGCCAAGCCGCTAGTACCTCCTGTGTGGTGACTGGACAAGTCTCCTTAATGGTTTCATTGAGTCCATGTTGGTCACCCCACCTATTGGTCCTTCACTCCACAGCAGAGGGGTTTCAAAATGTACAGATCTGATGTGATGAAGTTAGTGCATACCTTTCTCTTCCACTGATTCTAGGGCTAAGCCCTAGAATGGCCACATCCACAATGGCCACAATGCCCCGTGAGAGCTTCCTCCTGCTTATCTCTCCAAACCCATCTCTCTACCCTTCTTTTTGCTCAGTCTCTGAGCTTCAGGCATACAAGTTATCTCTTGGCAACTTGGGGCCTTTGCATATGATATATTCCCTTTGCCTATTCAGATGCTTTTCACCTTCTGCTCTACCAAACCTCAGATCAAGCATCACTTCTTTATGCAAGTTTCTCCCATCCCCATTTATATCCCCAGTCATCTGGGTCAGGTCCATGTATCGTATATGCTCATACAACAGTGTTTCTTTCTATTGTATTATTAAAGTTTAATCTATTCTCTTCCAGTAAACTTCCCACAAAGGCACCAACTCAGCTTGCTATGCTCTTCTCATTCGTTGGTTTACTGCATGGCACATAGTAGGTGCTCAATAAGTGTCTGATCGGTGAATGAATGAATGTCTGACTCAGATTCCTGTGCTTCATCTTCTGCTCCCACCACCTTAACATTTGTTTGACATTGCCTTGAGGGGGTTTGCCACTCCTCTTACCGCTTGGTGGCATCCATGATAGCCCATCAGGGAGTCACGGTGTCTGGAGTCTCAGAGTAAATGGCTGTTGGCCTCAAGCTGTGCTGGACTACCAGCACCCATGAGGAGAGCTGCAGGCTGCAGTGGGGAAGCAACACTGTCATTTTGCAGAGTGCTAACAGCTACAGGTACCAGTCACAGGCCATTGCCCCCCAGCCTTCACTATGTAAATCCTCCACTAACGATTTGTGTAAACTTCTGTTGCAAGTGTTATTTATCACTGCAAATAACTTCCACAGTGAGTTGGACTGTGTGCTTTGTGCATTCACACACACACACACCTCAGGGAAAAGCATGGGCTGAGTGGAGGAGGAGGTCCTGTAGTTAAACTGCCTGTGTAGAGCTCCAGCTCTACCTCCCATTTATGAGCTGGGTGGCATTGGGCAAAATCCTACCACTCGCTTTGCCTTGTTTTCCTCAACTGTTCAGTTGGGATAAGAATAGTGCCCACATCAAAGGGGACTGGAAGAATTAAGTGAGGGCAGATAAAGCCTCACATGGGGCTGGACACATAGTAAGCACTCAATAAAAATTAGTTGCCACCACCACCACCATCATCACCACCAGTATCATCATGGTGACCATCACCACCATCACCATCATCATCACCATCACCATCATCATCATCACCACCATCATCATTGCCATCATCACCACCATTATCACGACCATATCATCAACACCATCATCATCATCATTGCCATCATCATCACCACCATCATCACCATATCATCATCATCACCATCATCATCACCACCATCATCATCATCACCATCACCATCATCACCATATCATCATCATCAGCAGCAGCATCATTATCACCATCACCATCATCATCACCACCATCATCAACATCGCCATTATCATCACCATCATCATCACCATCACCATCATCATCATCACCATCATCATCATCATCAACACCATCATCATCATCACCACCATCATCACCATATCACCATCATCAGCAGCAGCATCATTATCACCATCACCATCATCATCACTGCCATCATCAACATCCCCAGTATCATCACCATCATCATCACCATATCACCATCACCACCATCATCATCACCATCACCATCATCATCATCATCACCACCATCATCATCGCCATCAACATCACCATTATCACCACCATATCATCAACACCATCATCATCATCATCATCGCCATCATCATCACCATCACCATCATCATCACCATCATCACCATCATCATCGTCATCACCACCATCATCACCATCACCATCATCATTATCATCACCACCATCATCATCGCCATCAACATCACCATTATCACCACCATATCATCAACACCATCATCATCATCATCCCCATCATTATCACCATATCACCATTGCCATCATCATTATCACCATCACCATCATCATTATCACCATCACCATCATCATTATCACCATCACCATCAACACCACCATCACCATCACCATCTCATCATCATCAGCAGCAGCATCATCACCATCACCCCATCATCATCACCGTCACCATCACCACCATCATCATCATCACCATCACCCCATCATCACCATCATCACCATTGTCATCACCATCACCCCATCATCACCACCATCACCATCACCACCATCATCATCATCACCATCACCCCATCATCACCATCATCACCATCATCATCATCACCACACCATCACCACCACCATCATCATCACCATCATCATCATCACCACCACCATCATCACCACTATCACCATCACCACCATCATCATCGCTATCATCACCACCATTATCACCACCATATCATCACCACCATCATCATCATCACCATCATCATCACCACCACCATCATCACCATATCATCATCACCATCACCATCATCATTATCACCATCACCATCATCATCACCACCATCATCACCATCAATCACCACCACCATCATCACCATATCATCATCAGCAGCAGCAGCATCATTATCACCGTCACCATCATCATCACCACCATCATCAACATCGCCATTATCATCACCGTCATCATCACCATATCATCATCATCATCACCATCACCATCATCATCATCATCACCACCATCATCATCTCCATCAACATCACCATTATCACCACCATATCATCAACACCATCATTATCATCATCGCCATCATCATCACCATATCATCACCATCACCATCATCATTATCACTATCACCATCATGATTATCAGCATCACCATCATCACCACCATCACCATCACCATATCATCATCATCAGCAGCATCATCATCACCATCACCATCATCATCAACACCATCATCAACATCGCCATTATCATCACCATCATGATCACCATATCATCATCATCAACATCATCATCATCATCTTACACAGGGACTCAAAGCAGCATCCCACTCCACGAGGCTGTAAGAACAAGAGAGAAGGGATTCCATCTCCTGCTCATTTAAAGTCTCTAGTACACATCTCTGTCACACAGTAGGTGCTCAACCAGTATTAGTTAATTAAATGAGATGAGACAGATTCAGGCTCAGAATCAGCTACAGCCCTAAGCCAGTTGCATAGAAGGGGCCAGATTCACGTGTCCTTATGCCCATTTTCTAGTCAGTGTAGATGTGAAAACTCTGTCCTCGAGAGTTTTCATTCCAGTGGGAGGAGAGAAATATGAAACACAAGGTCTGAAGATTAATCTCACTGTTGAAAAAAGAGTATGCTGAGGGGATCAACGTGATGGAGCAAGGGGTTGCACTTCTCAGTATGGTGGCCGAGGGAGGACTCATTGAGAAAGATGCCATTCAAACAGACTTGAAGAAGTCATGGATATAATATTTCCCAGTATCTATGGGAAAGGCATTTCAGGCAGAGGGAACAGCATGTGCAAAGTCCCTGAGGTGGGCATGTGCCTGTTCAAGAAACAACAAAAGTGAAGAAGTTGATTTGCCTGGGGCAGAGTGAGTGGATACAGGAGATGAAATCATCAATGAGCTCACATGGACCTAGACTGTGCAGAGTCTTGTGGGACATCATAAGGACTTTGGTTTTTACTTTTAGTGGGATGAAAGTCACGGGAGGCTCTTGAGTAGAGAAGTGCCAAGATTGGACTTAGATTTTGAAAGGATCACTTCTGCTTCCACAGCAGTGGAGAAAGAGCAAAAGCCAGGAGATCAGTTAGGAGGCCACTGCAGTGCCCGTGGCACAGGGCCATGGAGGCTGGGTGACACCTTGATACGTCTTTGCTGGGGATCCTCATGTCACCCTTCTTAGGGAAAAGAAACAGGAAGGCATTCAGCAGGCAACACTCACTTAGGCTGTGAGAGCCATGCCTAGTTTGAGGATGGCTTTTCCACACTGGGTGACACTGTCTCCCTTAGTTCCTCAGATGTGCAGGACTCCAAAACTTTCTCCTTCCAGGCCCCAGTCCTGTCTATCTCATTCTGACTCCTTCCTGCTCCACACCTGCCTTGCCAAACCCCAGTTGTGTTTGGCAGCCTGTGTGAACCTTGGCTGCCACCCACCAGCCACCTGGCCCGCAGCAGCCCTTGGGAACAGCAGCTGGCTGGGTATGTCCAGGGTCTGATCCTCCTGGGTCATTGGTCAGGGCTTTGGGCCACTTCTTCCCTGTATCAGTTTCTAGGGCTGCTGTAACAAAGTAGCATAAACAGGGTGGCTTAAAAGAGTAAAACTTTATTATCTTACAGTTTTAGAAGCCAGAAGCTCAAAATCAAGGTGTTGACAGCGCCATGCTCCCTCCATGCGCTCTATGGAAGAAACTTCCTTGCCTTTCCTGGCTTCCAGTGCTTGCTGGCAATCCTTGGCTTTCCTTGGCTTTCACAGGCATCACGTCAAATTCTGCCTCTGTCCTTACGGGGCTTTCTTCTGTGTATGTCTTGCCTTTGTACATCTACAAATCTCCATCTCCTTATAAGAACATCAGTCATTGGTTTTAGGGCCCACCCTAATCCAGTATGACCTCATCTTAAATTGGTTGCATCTACAAATATCCTATTTCCAAATAAGGCCACATTCACAGGTACCAAATGTTAGAGTTTCAACATCTCTTTTTAGGGGCACGACTGTGGTTTGGTCTACCATCTCCTCTCAACTTCCTCACTGGTGTCCCTGCCATCAGCCTCTACCTCTCCTGTCCAGCCTCCTCCCTGCAGTCAGAAATCTTTCTAAACTATCTGAGAGTGCCACTTCCTTGCAACAAACACTTCCATGCCCTCCCAATAAAGTCAGCACTCCTTAGCATGTAATTGAAGGCCCTGTTGTTCTGGTCCTTGTAGCCTCTCTCTTCTCCCTGTGTTTGGTCTTGCTATTTTAGCTTGGTAGTTTTCACCACTGGCTGCCTATTACAAACAACTAGAAACTTTCAAAAAATGTCCATGCCTGGGCTCCTGGACTAATTAAAGTGGATATCTGGGATAGAGGCTCGTTGCTGTGGGCTGTGGAAACTCCCAGGTGATTCCAATGAGCAGTCAGTGCTGAAGACAACTGCTCTGGCTCTACAAGTGGTTCTCACACTGGAGCAAGACTCAGAACCCCCTGGAGGGCTTGTTACAATAAGGACTTCTACCCCTCAGAGTTTCTGATTCAACAGATCTGGAGTGGGGCCAGATAGTTTGCATTTTTAACAAGTTCCCAGGCAATGTTAATGCTGCTGGTATACTGGAGTTTCTCAACCTTGGCACTATTGATATTTGGGCTGGGTGATTCTTTGTGGCGGGGACTGTCTTGTGCATTGTGGGATGCTTAACGGCATCTTTGCCCTCAACTGTTAGATGCCAGTAGCACCCCTACCCCAATACACACACTTGTAATAATCTGAAATGTCTCCAGACATTGCTAAGTGTCTCCGAGAAAAGAGGAGACAGAATTTCTCCACACAGTGGCACTGGGTAAGCACAGACGCCAGGCTGGGGCCAGACAGTGATCAGGGAAGGCCTTGGTGGTTGTGATAAATGACAGATAACTCCCATAAGTGTGACTGACATGGCCTCTCCTGCCTCAGGGCCTTTGAACATGCTGATCCTATTGCAGGAAACTCTACTCCCTTGTCTTTCCCTGACTGTCTACTGCAGGTCAGTCAGCTCTCAGTTTCTCCATCACCTCCCCTGGGAGGTCTTCTCCGATCACTGCCTGATGCCAGCCTGGCTTCTGTGTTTACCCAATATCACAGTGTGGAGAAATGGACAGTCCACAACTGTTCCTAACAGCAACCCCAAAGGGATGCCCCACAGAGAAGCAAAGCAACTGTGCGTGGCTAGAGTTCAGGGGAAGGAATGTTCCCTGGGGATAGGCCAGAATGGGAAGTCTTCTGGAGGAGGTGGCCTCAGAACCATAAAGGATGGGTAGGTACTGGATAAGCTGAGAGGAACTAAGGGGACACTGGCCCTGAGGGAACCTCAATGCGTGAGTGTGGAGGCTGGAAAGCCAAGGCTATTTCCTTGCCTGTAAAATGAGGCCAATAATCACACTTGCTTTACAGAATTGCTGGGGGGATCTAATGCATGGTATGTGCCAGGTAGGAAGTGCCCAGTAGATGTCAGAGAGGATGAAGATGATGGTGGGTGGGGAGTCTTGATCATTCCCGTGTGGCTGGAATGGGCAGGGTAGGGAGGAGGCTTGTGGGAGAGAACCAGAGAGGGTGCTTGGACTTTGAGGCAATGCAAAGGCATGGAAGGGGTTGGGGGAGGGCAGGGGATGTGGAATACGGGCTCTTTGGGGAGTCTGTCTGCAAGGCGAGGTTAGAAGCAGGAGCACAGGGAGAAAATGTGGCAGCCAAGGTTCTGGCAGGAGACAGGTGGAATCTTTCAACGGGAATTTGAAGAGTAGTATTAAAGGGACTATTTATAAACGTGGCGACAGGATGTAGGGAAATCAGAGAGCAGGGGCAGCACTGGGGTTAGTCATAGCAGGAAGCTGTTACTACCTTTAAGTGCAAAGGGGCAAGGGAGGTGAGAGGTTCCCAGAACCACAGGATAGGGAGGGTGAGTGATGGGAGCCTGCAGACAGGAGCTATGGACCTCAGTGGTGGGGACCAGTCTCCTCGAGGGACTTCCCTCATAGGAAGCCTTCAACCTTACTTCTCTCATCTCCTGCTGGGCCTTGCTGTTGGCTTAACACAACAAGAAACCCTTGATGCATGCATAGGTGGACCTCGACGGCAGAGAGTGGGGTGGAGAAGGGTACAGAGTAGGGCAGACGGGCTGATGGAAAAATTGCCAGCACTGGCTATATAAGAAGGCCAGAGTGTGTGAAGTGTGTGTGTGAGATTATGTGTGTATGTGTACTTGTGCACATGAGTGTCAGAGAGTGTCTATATGTGTTCATTTATATGTGAGTGTATATGTGTGAAAGGGTGTGTGTACATTTGCATGTACATGTATGTGTAAGTGTGTGTATGAGAGACTGTGTGCACAGAGTACATGAGTGTGTATGTATATGTGTACATAAGAGAGGGTATACAGGGGAGGGAGAGTGTGTATGTGTGTGAGAGATGGAGGGTGTGTGGGTACATTTGTGTACATGTGTATGTGAGAGTGTGTGTATGTGTAAGAGTGTGCATATGTGTGTGCACGAGTGTGACAGGGATAGAGTTGTGTACACGTATATGAGAAAGATGGAGTGTGTGTACATGTGTACATGCATATATGAATGTGAAAGAGTTGTCCACGTGCATATGTGTGTACATGTTCTTATGAGAGTGTGTACAGGTGTGTACACATGTGTGCATGTGTGGACAAATATACATAAGTGTGTGATTGTGTACATGTGTGCACATGTACATGCGAATGTGTGTGAGAGAATATGTACATGTATATACAAGCATGGATATGTGTGCATATGCACTTGTGTGAGAGAGGGAGTGTGCACATATGTGCACACATGTATACGTGCATATGAATGCACATGATTGTATGTACATGGATCTGCATGTGTCTATGTGAGAATGTGTGCACATATGTGTGTGTGACAGAGGAACAGGGGAGAGAGAGAGGGAGAGAGTGTGTGTGTGTGTGTGTGTGTGTGTTTTGTGTTGGGGAATGAGGGAGACAGTGGCTGGGGAATGTAGAAGTTCTCTATCACCTGGCCAGGTTATAAAAAGTGAAGGTGTCAGGTGTGAAATAAAACAACCACCTTGGTAACAGGCTTCCACACTTTTTGGTAATTATGCAGATGTGCAAAGACGCCTACTACTAGAAGCCTTCTTCCTACATGCTGTGCATCTCACGTGCACGTGACACTCACTACCTTCACAGTGGGTACCGCTTTCTCCCTTTACAACGAGGCACCGAGAGGTGAAATGACTTCTCCAGGGTCACAGAATTTGTAAGCGACAGCACCAGAACCCAAACTCAGGTCAACCCCACTGCAGCACCCCCAATGGCACAGTGCCTTCAAGACACTGTCGAGGCAACGCCCTGGCTTTCTAGATGGGGAAACTGAGTCAGGAGGGGGCTGTGACTGGGAGCTATAGCCCACAGTCTCCAGCCTGCAGTTCCTCTGTCCCCTGGGTGGGTCACCACCATCACCCCACGGCCTGCATCGATACCAGCTTTATTCCCTGAGAAAGAGCCACTTGTTTCTCACAAATAAAATACTGTAGGAGTGTTGCTGGGTGACTCTCAAGGCGAGATTGAATTGGTGCTGTAGTTTCTGCTCCAGCTCTCCCTGAGGACACGCATCTTTGGGCCCTGAGGCTGCCGTGTGACATGTTTGTGGCCCTGAAGCCACCATGCTGGGAAGACCATGTGGAGAGAGGGCATGGAGACGGAGATGCCCATGGATCCCTACTGTCCCTTTCTGAGCTGTTGTATCTGCCCAGCTCAGGCACCAGGCATGGAAGTGAAGAAACTTTGAAGATATCCCCATTCTGGTCACCATCTGACTGGCATCTCAAGAGAGATCCCAAGCCAGCACCACCCAGCAGGGCTATTTCCAAATTCCGAATCCCCAGAAACCATAAGAAATAGTGAGTAGTTGTTATTTCGGGCAACCAAATTGTGGGATTATTTGTTACGCAGCAGTACTTAACTGATGGCTGAAGATTCCTGCTGTCTTCTCCTTATTTGGCATAACACCCCATTTCTTACACAGGGAATCTGTTCTGAACCCAGATACCCTTTTCTGACAGTGGAAACTTCCAATTATTGGCCAGTTGGTACATGTTGGGCTCTGTGCTTAAAGCTAGTATGGTACATACATGATTTCCTTAATCTTCTTAACAACCACACAAAGAAGATAGCATTATTTTCATTTTACAGATGAGAAAACTGAGGCTCAGAGTAGTGGAATGATGCTCCCAACTTAAACATGGGCCTAGTGGCTTCAAACCTGAGCGTTTTTCCTGAGCTAGTCTGAATTGAGCTAACCAGGGGGTCAGGTGATGGTCTTACCCCTGGACATTACAGGCTTCTGGGACAGGTAGCCAGGCAAAGCAGGGTATGAGGCTGGGTTGGAGGTCTGGTCTGAAGAGCAGGTCAGAGGAGGGGAGAGTAATTCTGCTACAAGGGGCTTCCTTAGCGCCAGTGACCCAAGATAGATTGACAATAGGCTTCCATACTGTCCTGACCTTCTGGAAGTGTGGAGACTGCTGTCTTACCCTGCCCAAGGAAGACTGGTGTGGCGCCAATATACTATGGATGCGGCCCCCCTGAATGTGCTGTCTGCAGCTCCCTCTTCATCTGAGGCTAAGCCCAGGTGCTCTCACAGAGGCCCCTAATGCCCCAAAACATGTGCCAGGCTCTGCCCATCAACCCAAATAGCATCATCTCACTGCCTCAAGGCTCCATCTTGCAGCCCCATTCTCGGTCCAGGCTTCCAATAGATAATGATACTTCATTTAAACAGTTTCCTGTTCATTTTAAAAGGATTTACTTAACAATTAAGCACTTATTAGCTTTCTCTTTATGAGAACAAGGCAAGCACATTACAGAAAATGTGCAGGAAAAATTCCTCTCCATCCATTCAACAACCATTTCTCATGCACCCACTGTATGTCAGTGCTGTGTCGGATGCCGAGGACATAGAGGTGAGAGAACTATCATGTCATTCCCACTCCACTGACTCACACATCATGGAATTGGGGGAAGAACATCTTAAAAATCCCTTTCTATCTCCCAGAGAAAGGGACCATTCACATTTTGCCGTATGGCCTCCAGGAACGTTTCCCCATAAAATTTCTATGTATACATATAAATATATATATAAATAATATATATCTTTGAAACATAGCCTCCTACCATACATATTACTCTGTAACTTGGTTTTTTTAGTTGTAGTTTTTTTTTCACTTGAGAACTGATTGTCAACATTATGTCACATCAATACATTTTCTACAGTATCACTAACTACCTAGGGGAGGTGGGAGAAATTTCTCCAGCGCTCAATTATCCAGCGTCAGGTATTTCTGTTCTTGAAAAGAATAATAAGGACAAGTGAGGTTGTGGGTAGGAGAAGAGTGAGAGAGAGGCCCAAATCAGTATTGGCTGCCCCTCAAGATGCATCCCATCCTATTCAGAGTCTGCTTGCCTCCACCACCACCCAAAGCTAGACCTGTTCTGTCAAGGTGGGAGGTGTTCTGTCAAGGTGGGAGGTGTTACGTCAAGGTGGGAGGTGTTACACTCTTCTGGGGATGTTTCTGTTTTAATGAGGGATTTTTTTTTTAAGCAAGAACATAAATACCCCTGGGGTAGATAACCCACCCCAAGTAGGCAGCTGCCTGTGTTACCAAGTAGGTCCCACAGAGTCCAGCCCTGAAGGCAGAGATCTGAGAAGCAGGACCAATGAGAATCAAAGCTGGAAGGGGACTTGGTTAGCTCCAGGACAAACCTGCTCATTTTAGAGATGGGGCCACTGGGACCCAGAGAGGCTCAAACACTGCCTGAACAAGACCAGAAGTAGGTCTTCAGCCCCCAACTCGGCAGTCTTTCCCAGGTTGATTAGGGTGGAGGAGTTTCTCCTTTGAACGTAGGAATGAGCCATCTTTACATGAGTATTTTGGAAACTTCCAGCACAGATGGAAGACCAAGACAGGCACGTTGCAGGAAGAATAGATCGCTGGAAGCTATGAGCCAATGGGGGAGATGGAATGGAAAAAGGGCAATTGCATCCCCCAAAAGCCATTTGACTCAAGGGCTGTTGTCTCCCTGGTTGAAAGGGCTCACTAGGGGAAGGAAGTATGTGTCCCCCTGGGAAAGTCACCTGCAAAGTGCTCTCCTTTCTACTCTCCACACAAATGTGGTGCAGTGAAGCCACCAGCCCTGGAATCTACAACTTGAGTGCAGATCCAAGATCTGAAGCTTCCTGGCTGTGTGACCTTAGGCAAGTAACTTCACCTCTCTCAGCCTCAGTTTTACCATCTATAAAACAGGGCTGATAATGCCTCCCCAGAAAGATAGTGGGAGGCTTGCAGATAAAGTATGTTAAATGCCTTACATTTGGGAAGGGTTCAATTAAAGTTATCTGTGGTAGGGTTAACCCCTTAGAGGCTGTGCATCTTATTTTTACGCTTTATAAAAACACAATGTGGGGCATCAGGTGCCTTGAGTTCTCATCTCAGCTCCTGTGTGATCCTGGACAAGTTAGCTAACCTCTCAGTCTCTTAGTTTTCTTTTCTGAAAAATGGGAATAATAGTAGAATTGACTTTGCAGGATTGGGATATGGAATAATTAGGATAATTACTATACACAAAGAACTTAGCTGAATACCAGACATGCAGATGGAGTTTAGTTCATGCTAGCTGTTATCATTATTAGCAGTGGTATTTTAATTATTACTACCCTTTGGAAACATGGAAGACCTTTCTCTTTTAGCTACTCTATACATCCCTTAATCTATGTCTAGGGAGGGGAACTGTTATGAGAAATATATTCATTGAGCATGTACTATGTGGCTGTTATGGGGTAGGTAATTACACATGCTGTATTTCAGGTAATTTTTCTGAAATCTTCTGAAGTAGAGAATCGTCCCCAACACCATTAGTATCTATGGAGAGAAATTACAAGCATGTGAAGAGACTGGCCCAAAGTTACAGACTGACAAAGTAGACAACCTGGGATTTGAACCCAGATCTGCCTGAATCCAAAATCTTAACCCTTCCTTCTCCACCAGACTCACCCATGTCTTTCTCCAATTGCCCCCCTCAGCAGTTTCCTAAAAATCCATTACTCACGTTATTCCTGGAAACTATGGTTCCCTCTCTTGGCCTGTGCTTCATATTGTAACTAATGGTTTACTCATTTTTGCCTACATTTATCACGTTCATCAAGGATCTACTATGCATCAGGAGCAACTGCTTCATTTACTCAATTGCTCAATGGGCATGAACCATAATAGTGATGCCCTACATTTGTACAGTCCGTTATATGTTGTATAGTGTTTTTACATAAATGATCTCATTTCACCCTCATGACAGCCCTCTGAGATTAAAATTATTTTACAGATGAGGAAACTGAGGCTATGATATGTAAAATAGTTTGTTTTAGGTCATTCAACTTGTATGTGATGGAGCGAAGACATCAACCAGATGTTTTTAGTTTGATTTGGGAGCCCTTTTAGCCATGCTAGTAAGCACCTGTTATAACCATCCATCCATCTATCCATCCATCCATCTATCCATCCATCCATCCATCCATCCATCCCCCCTTGTACCCATACGTCCTTCTATTCACTCACACATATATCCATCCACCCACCCTTCCACCCATCCTCCAATCCTCCTATCCTTCCACCTACCCACTCATCCATCCATCCTTCCATTCATTTATTCATCTACCTATCCATCCATTCACCCATTCACCCAAACATTCTTCCACTAACTCACTCACTCACTCACACATCCATCCATCAACCCCCCCATCCATTCTTCCATCTATTCACCCATCTACACATTCATCCTTCTGTTCACCTACTCATATATACATCCATCTATTCACCCATCTACACAACCATTCTTCCGTCCATCCATCCATCCATCCATCCTTCCATGCACTTATTCAACTATCTATCCATCCATTCACCCATCCACTCAACTGTTCTTCCACTCACCCACTCATGTATCCATCCATCCACCCCCCCATCCATTCTTCCATCTATTCACCCATCTACACATTCATCCTTCTACTCACCCACTCATATATCCCTCCATCTATTCACTCATCTACACATCCATTCTTCCATCCGTCCATCCATCCATCCATCCATCCATCCATCCATCCATTGTAAAGCAGGGATTGCAAGGCAGGTAAGACATAGTCCATGTTTTCAATGGTCTTTCTTTCTAGGTTTGTGCTGTCCAATGTGGTAGACATCTGTAACTATTTAAATCTAAAAGTATATTAATTATAGTTAAATAAAATGTAAAACGTGGTTTCTCAGTCACATCAGTCACACTGCAAGGGTTCCACATGAAACTGGTGGCTCCCATATTGGACAGCTCAGATATGCAAAGTTTCCATCATCACAGAAAGTTTTATTAGAAACAGGATGTGTGGATGGATGGATGGATGGATGGATAGATGGATGGGTGGTTTCAGCTTCTAGAGGCAGAAGCTGAAAGATACACAATTATGAAAACATAAGGCAGGTGGTGAGAACTTCTGTGAAGTATGTAAAGAGCTACAAATACAATCAACCACAGGACAACAGCAACAGCCACGGTTGCTTGTTGGTTAAGAACTTTATAATTTGCAAAATCCAGGGACACCCATTTGCTGTTTGAACACTTTGCTAAATGGGAATTTTAAATATATTTTACAGATAAGGAAATTGAGGTTCATAGAGATAAAGAAACAAACACGGGGGAGTTTGGGAATTATTTCCTTCCTTCCTTCCTTCCTTCTTTCCTTCCTTCCTTCCTTCCTTCTTTCCTTCCTTCCTTCTTTTCTCTTTCTTTCTTTCTTTCTTTCTTTCTTTTCTTTCCTTTCTTTCTTTCTTTCTTTCTTTCTTTCTTTCTTTCTTTCTTTCTTTCTTTCTTTCTTTCTTTCTTTCTTTTCTTTTCTTTCTTTCTTTCTTTCTTTCTTTCTTTCCCTCCTTGGAAAATATCTTTCAGGGCTCTATTTTCTCTTGATTGGAAAATGCCCAGCACCCAAACACACCTCCTCCTTGGCATCCCGTCATTTTTCTTTTAAAATTTCTTAGCTGTGATGAATCTGATGCAGCCAGCCTCATGGCTTCTGGCTTCTCTCCTTTCAGTCTGACCCAACAGTAGCTACCAGAGAGGTCTCCCTAAAAGGCAAAATGACCAAGCCTTTCCCCTGCTTAGAACCTGCCCTGGCTTCCCATTCCTTTTACAGTAAAGTGCAAACTGCACACCGTGATCCAGGCCCTGCTGACTTACCTGCTGAGAATCCCCTCATTCTTCAGACACTTGGGTTAGTTCTTTAGGGCGTCATTCCACAGGTCGCTTTATGCTCCTTACAATATAGTATCCCTTTGCCCCGACACCCTTCTGGCTCTTGACAGCCTGATGGACTTCTAGTCTTTTTCCACCACTGCTCTCAAATACGCAGAGCTGCTTCTAGTCATATACCTGTATGTGATGGAGAGAAGCAGAAAGAGAGGTAGGGGTAGAAAGAATGGGAAGGAGAGAGGGAGGGAGACAGAGAAGAGAGGATAGGAGGGAGAAAGGAAGGTAGGAAGACAAAGGGGTGAAGAGAAAGACAGAAGAGGGGAGAGGAGGAGAGGGGAGGGGATAAGAGGGATAAAGAAAGAGAGGAAGAGAGACAAGCAGAGAGAGATGGGAAGGCTGAGAGAGAGAGTAAGGGAAGAGAGGGGAGGGGAGGGGAAAAGAAAGAAGGGAAGGAGAGAGGAGACAGATGGGGAGGAAGAGAGGAAAATAGAAGGAGATATCTAAAATGATATTTGCCCCCCCAAATGTTAAGTGATTATCCTTGGGGGGAAGAACTTTGGAAGTTACACTTTCAATTTTGTTTTTTAAAATTGTTTGTATTTTTAGTCCACTTACAGATACACTTTTTCCAAACAGCATACAACGACAAGAAAGTAACATTCAAATATTACCAGATCACTTCAGCTGTGAATTCTTTTCAGGACCCCCCTTTTTTCTTCCAGAATTATGTACATCTTCCCTTCTGCCCACCCGCCCCAAATGGAGGGGTGTAGCTGGCCACCTGGGAGTTGTTGAAAGACAGGAAGATCAGTGCCTTATCTTCCTGGTCTCCAGTGTCCTGCACTGAACCTGGCCAGGACAGGCTGGGCCTTGTAAATACTGGTTTAATGACGAGAGGCAGGAAACTCATTATAACACCATGCATTGTCCAGGTTAAATAATGGAAAGGATTATTACAGCAATGATGCTGCAATATACTCTCAATTAGCCATGACAATGAGGAGCATGGGGACAGCTCATGCCACCAAGCTGGGGATCATCAAAAGGCAATTTTCCCTTCTGTGGACCACCATGCCATCTTTGTGTTTTAGTTACTGGTGATTCCCTATGCATACACCATCCCCCACGCCCACATACATACACCTTTTTTCTTTTTCTTTTTAGGGCAGGGGCACTGACTCAAATCTCAATCGTATCTGGTTGGAGTTGATCATGAAACCAGCTAGTTTCTTAACACAGATGATGAACCACCAGTGAGCAGCTGTTCTCAAAGCGTGGACCCCATATTTGCCACCTCGGCATTGTTGCCTGAGAACTTGTTAGAAAGGCACATTTTGAGGTCCACTTCTGAATCAGAATCTTTAGGTTGGTGTTCAGAAATCTACACTCCCACAAGTCTTTCAGGCGATTCTGATGCATGCTCAAGCTTAAGGATCATTGGCCCGAAAGGGGACTCAGTTGCTTGGGTTCCATTTCTGGCTGTGCTGCTTGTTGGCTGTCCCATCTCTGGCAAGTCCCCTCACCTCTTCATGTCTCTGCGTCCTCATCTGTAATATAGGCACATCCACAGTGCCCATCTCATGGGGTGTGTCAGGATTGGCGAAGAGCAGTCAAACAGCACTCACACTTAGTCCCAGCAGATGCTACCTGGTACCATATTTCATGGAGTAGAAGCTGCCTTTGATCATCAGACTTATCCAGAATTCACATAGTAAATGTAGGGCATAAGTTTGCCTTAAAACAGTATTTCTCAAACTTCAGTGTACACACAAATCACCTGGGAATGTTGTTAAAAGGTAGACTCTGATTCAGCAGGGCTGAGGCCAGAGACACTGCATTCTTAGCAAGCTCTCATGTGGGAGGATGCTGCTGGTCCCTGGATCACACTTTTGTTGTATGGATTGGATCCAGCACCAGCACCTTTGTGTACGGATTGGATCTCACAGTGGGCTCACATGATGTGCTGGCAATGGTCATGGACTGTTCCTGGGAGAGGGTGGTGGAACAGGATGTGGTTCATTTTGCTCATTCCTCTCTGGCCAAAGGACAGCAAGCATTGGCATAAGAACTGGAGACATGGTTTGAGCTCCTTGTAAGCCCACTCACTGGCCTAAAGGAAGCCCTTTGATCTCAGCATCCTCATTTGCCAAATAGACCACCCAATGCCCACCAAGTCCATTCTAAGGGCAAGTGGGGAAAATCAAATACCCATGTTCTCAGTGAGTGAATTAACGACACATCTTTCCTTGGGACCATGGTTTTTCCAGAGTTTAAAAATAATGAAATGATGTGGATATTTAAACGCATCAGGACAAGGCATTGCTGGTGAAGTTGGCTAATTATTACATTACTATATGATCATCATCAGTGTGAGTGATAAGCCCTGCACTGTGATTCTCTTTTGAGCACCAGCCCTGGGAATAACCAGTCCTTACAATCACCCTGGAATTCTGACAGTTCCAGGGGACACCTGTCAGGCCACCCTCCTGGGTGGGCTTAGCATACTGAGGGCCATGCAGAGGGAGCCCCGGTTTTATCCTCAAAGCCTCCTTACTATAACCATCATCTTTGCAGCCACTCTCTGATTTCAAGGCACTGCTCACTTCCAAGGGGACATGACAGGGCTGGAGAGAGAAGGGGTCATACACCGCTCATTTCCAGAATGAACAAAGAACACTTATGAAGGAGAGAAAAAATGCCTCTTGACCACCTCCAATATGTGTGTGCACAAATACACACACAAACACACACATACACACATGCGTGCACATGCACATACATACATGTGCACACATGGGCATACACACACACACACACACAGAGGCTGCCCCAGCCTGCATATCACCATCAATCAGCGGCTTCCCACTTGCTGTTTGCAGGCAGAGTTCCCTACAGATGTGCTCGGGGGGCTGGGAGAAGGAGAAGAAGGTGGAGCTGGGGCTAGGGAGGGAGGGAGGCAGAGATGTCCTCAAAGAGTTAAAACCTTGCCTCACCAGACTGCGAATCCTCCTCGACTCTCCCCCACCTCCATCCCCCTCAATCCAGCCAAACAACAGCTTGACATTTTCCATCCTTCACGAAAAAGACAAAGACGGGAAGATATTCCCATGATCCCTTTCTGCATGCCTAACCGTGAGCTCAGGTGCTGTAGCGTTTGCCCCGCGCCGGCCCCATCAACATGAAGGGCGAACTCATCCTTTCTGCATCTTTTTCTCGCCACTGCTTGATTAATTGGCTGACTACTACGCCGGCGGAATACCTAATGCCTTTCCTTCCCCTATTCTTCCTTCACAGTTTTTTTTTCCTCCTTTGCTCCATTTACATATACTTTATATCCCATAATTTTCACCCAAAAAGAAAAAAAAAAAAAAAGGGCCCATCTCAGTAATTTGATGTAATGACGGCATGTCACCAAAAAGAGGAATTAGAAAAATCTGTAGGTATTTAATTTATTCTTGTTTTTTTTTTTTTTTTTTGAAGTAGAGCTCTCTGAGAAAAGCATTAATATTCATGGGCAAGAGAAAAAAGTATACTCAATAGGAAAATTCCAGATTTTTTAGGGGTGGGGAGGCAGCTAAATTCAATGCATTTTTAAGCACCATTATTTAACTAATAGTGCCTGAGTCCCTCTGGCCCTAGTTCCTCCCTTTCAATGAAAATAAGTGGGTTTTAGTTTGCCTTCAAGGGTTGTGTCTGTTGCGCTCACACCCATGCTGTTGAAGCAGGAAAGCTGGGTTCTGTGTTTTCCTCCCCTCCTGGGAGGACTCAAATGAAGAAGAAAAACATAAATAAAGGCCTTTCAGAGTCCCAGGGCTGGAGTTTTGGTTCTCCTTCAGCCTCCCCTGTTGGCTGTCATAGTTTTCTGATGGCTGTACAGACAGAACAATTTCCTTGAGGTTTTCTGCTAGACCACCCCCTTCCCGTTAACTTGGGTTTGGGTTTTGTGCTATTAATTAACTACTTACTTATCAAAGTAAGTGTTGAGTTATACCATAATCATGATCGTTACCAATGAAGCAGGAAATAAAATAACGAAGCATCAGACAGATGCCATAAATGTGAGACCTGAGACCCAGAATGGGAGCAGTCTTTCTCTCTCCAAGGCAGGTCTTTCCAAAGGGTCCCAGGGTGTGTGGTTCTCCTAGTAACAGTGATAAGTTTGAGGCATCTGAGTATTTGACTCAGTCTAGTAGGAAGATGAGTTCTCAGCCATGGGGACCTAAATGCTCACCTTCATCTTAATCAGTGGGATCGGAAACATGTATGAGTTTATGGGCCCCGAGTCTAAATCATTTGCCAATTGTGATAATAAAAATTATTATTAGCATAATGATTATAATAAGCAACTCTATGTACTATTATTTTTTCTTTATTTTTAAATGGGGTTATAACTTACAGTAAGCTGCACGAATCTTACGTGCAGCTTGATGAATATTTTACCCATGTTTGTACTTTACCCAGATCAGTATATAGAACATTTCCAACACCCTAGAAGGATTTCTTGTGCCACACAAGTCAATGCATACCTCCTCAAAGATGGCCACTCTTCTGACTTCAGGCACATAGATTCATTTTGCCGTTCTTGAACTTTAAACAGATGGAATTATACAGCATATACTATTTTCTGTTGAGGCTTTTTCTTAAAAACAAAGTTTTGGGGACTGGTCCATGTTGCTACGTGTCACGGTAGTTCATTGTTATCATTGCTGTGCAATATTCCAATGCATAAACACATTAGAATTCAATTATCCATTTTCCTGTGGATGGTTATTTGGGCTCTTTCCAGTTTGGGCTATTTTGAGTCAAGTGGGCATGAAACTCTCCTCTACGCCTTTGGGGTAATACAAGCTCTCATTTCTCCTTGGAATATATCCAGGAATGGGATATTTGGTCACAGGGTAAATAGACCTGTAGCTTTAGTAGAAACTGCCAGTTTTCAAAGTGGTTGCGCCAATTTACACTTCCACCAACGGTGGCTGGGGTTTCAGTTGCTCTGTATCTTCACCAACTCTTGGGATCATTGTCATTTCTTTTACCTTTAGCTATCGTTACGGGTGTAGGAGGGGCAAGAAGGAACCTTGGCAGAAACCAAGCAAGGAGAAAACAAAGGATGCTTACTCAGCAAGACACAGAGAAACAGAATCAGAGACACACACACAGAGAGAAATAGGAAAACAGCCAGGAAAAACCAGAGAAATACAGGTGGAAATGAAGACAGAGGAAAGCTTTGAAAGCAAGGTAAATGGATGGGGAAAGGGGCCCAGAAAAGAGAAAAAGAAGAGAGAGAAGAAAAATGGAAAAGGTGAAGTTGAAACGGAAAGAGGAAAGGTTGATAGAGGAGAGAAAAGCAGGCAAGAGAAGGGAGGAGAGAATGAACAACCCTGGGTGACCGGCCAGGGGAGCAGGGCAAGTGCAGAAATTGGTCTCTTGGTATTTTATGAAACATGGCCCTTTCTTTCTTTCTTTTTTTTTTTTTGAAGTGCTTCTTGATATTTTTATGTTTATACGTTTTAACTTGGGCCCAACCTCATGGAAAATGCATGAGAAATAAGTGGTTTCTAGGAATGTTTTATACATGGCCGGGGAGTTGTAAGGATGCAGAGGTGGGCAGAAGAGAGGGAGGGTGTGGACAGCCCCTTCCTTGGGTCTCTCTGGCAGGGCTTGGCTGGGGGCTGTGGGCAGGTGCTGTCAAAGTTGTGTAGAAGGTAACCTAGGGTGGCAGACAACAGATGCACCCAGGATCTGCTCCAACCATGTGACTTTGGGCAATCCACATCCCCTGATCTGAGTCTCGGTTTCCTCCTCTGCAATATAGGATGCTAACATTGCGAGTTTTGCAGAAGAGGGGGGCTCTTAATCTGATCCAGGGCCAGGTGGGGACCACAGGGCTCTAGGAAATCTTAGGCAGTCAGCGGTTTAAAGCAGAGGATGAAATGCAAAAGACTGTCTCTGAAATCAACAGAGGACTCAAGAAAGCTTCCTGATGCATCTACCTGGTAAAACCTTTCCTAGTGTGAGGTTCTTGATATAGGCCCCATCTATTCCCATGCTTTGCTGCCACCATCCAGGAGCCCCATCCTCAAGGACTCTGTTTTTCCAACATGCCACATAAGATTGCATCCCTTGTCACTGGACACACTGTTGCTGTAACTTGAAATGCCTCCTTATCCAGTAAGACAGTGCTTATTAAAATCCCTGTGGAGGAACAGAGACTAAAATCCATTTTACCAACCAGATGGGAAATTGTACTCCCTTTCCCAAGGAAAACAATGCACATTCTCACCATCTTGTTTACAATGTCAATGGTTTCCCTGGCCTCAATAGTTACATCTCTAGACTCTGATTTAGGAGTTTCTACTTCAAGAACTTGCTGCTAAGGTCATTGCCTTCATAGAAGCTTCTATCCAGGTTTGCCCTAAAACACCATCAGCCCCTCTCCTGAGACTGGTCTCCTTGGGACTTGGAATTTTGCTCCATCATGTTTATGTGTCATCTGTTCATATGTCTTTCTCCTCCACTAGCAGAGGAGGGTTTGTGCCTGTCTCTGCATCCCTGAAGCCCAACACAGGAACTGGCCCAGGGGAGGACCTCAGGAAACATCAAATGCATTTGTAGACATGTCTCTTTTGGCCTTCACGGTCAGAGTTTTGCAGTAGCTGCAAAGGCAGAATGGGAGCCTTCTGGAGCTTTCCTTCTTGAAGCGGGACCTTGTCTCTTTGCAAGGATGAAGGCATCCTCCAGTGGAAGGGTGGGTTTGTGCAGGGAAACCAAGGCCTCCAAAAAGCCTAACACACTCACTCCCAAGAAGCAGGAAGCCTCCCAATATCATGAGCATACTTTATGCTAAAATTGGCAGAGGCAGCTGCCAGTACGATGGGAGGAAGTAAACTGTAAGAAGTAAGGAGTGGGTTCCCATTCCTGCTCTGTCACTGTCTCCTGTGTGACATTGGGCAGGTCACTTTCCCTCTATGGGCCTCAGTTTCCTCATCTGTACATTGGGGTGGAGTGAGAAAGGATTGGGGATCTTCAAGGATCCCCCCAACTCTGAGAGTCTATGAGCTCTGAAGATGCTCTTCAGGAAGGCTGTGATTTATATCACAGATGTGCAGGAGAGAAACAGTTGAAGAGGAGTCAATTTTTCTCTTGTAAACGGAATCTTTTTTAGAGGACTCCAGGGAGAAAGAAAAGGACAAACATTTCTAGAAGGCCTACAATGAGGCAGAAGACACCGTGTAAACCTGGTCTTGTTCAGGTCCTTACACTAAAGTTTATTTACCTTGCAAATGTATTATATGACTAAAATTTAAAAATAAAACAATAATAGGTTGATGTTTTGTCTCAAAAAAAAGAAACCACATGATCCTGATGAAAATGTAGAAAATAAAAAAAAAAGAAGTAAAGGGACAAATAATCCATTCATTCAACAGGAATTTATTGAATACGCACTATGTGTCAGTTACGATACAAAGAAACTGGGTTTTTACACAGCTTTGTATATATATGTGTATGTGTATGTGTATGTATATGTATATATATACACATATACATACACATATATATGATTATATATATAATAATCATATATATACATATACATACACATATATATGATTATAAGCATAGAGTCTACAATATTTAAATTCTGCAATTTAGTTTACATTTCAATTCTATTCATTTTGGTGTTGTAATATAGCTAGTTCTTAATAAGCCTACCAGTTACAAGTCAGCTTTCTTTTTTCTGATTATAAAAATAACACACGTTTACTGAAAAATATGTGGACATTACAAGCACATAAAAAGAAAGGAATAAAGATTACTTATAATCTACCACCCATACTTCTTTCTACTTATACATTTAGACGCTCAAAGTACATGGATATCACCTCCTTCCTTCCCCCAGGGGACCCCCATTGCCCATTCATCAGCCCCCACCAAAGTTACACACACGATAATGTTGCATGCTACCCCAAATCAGTGATTCTGTCTATTTAAATACTGCTTTCTATTCAGCACCTTGGACGGTGCCTGGTGCACAGTAGACGTTCCATACCTCACAAATGTTCTTTATAATGGAAGGAATGACTGACAAGTGGGTCATACAGAACACAAGGTTTTATAAGACGCTTTTAACAGAAGTATCACCATGCCACAAGTAGTTTCAATACTTGATCTTAGCCAAAAGGCTGTGAAGCAATTGTAAGTAGTTTCTGGTATTGTGAAATATTCTGCTGTAATATAATGGATGCTGCCTTCCTCATATCCTGTCATATATGTCTATATATGACAAATCACAATTACTTTCCCAAGTCTCATCTTGTGGCCATCGAAATAATGGGTTCAGAAAGATCCTGGTAGCTGTTCTCTGCACAATTTCATGATCATTTTCTTGGGATAAGTTTCCAGACGTGCAATTGGTGGGTCAAAAAGCAGGCACATGCAATGGAACATTATTCAGTCGTGAAAAGGGGTGAAGAACTGATGCGTGTTACAACATGGATGTACCTGGAAGACACCACGCTAAGTGAAAGAAGCCAGACATAAAAGATCACATGATCCATCATTTATATGATATATCCAGAATAGGTGAATCCACAGAGACAGAAAGTGGATTAGTGGTTGCCAGTGGCTGTGGGGAAGGGCAATGGGAGTGACTGCTTAAGGGGTATTGGATTTTCTTTTAGGGTGATGAGAATGCTTTGGAACTAGGTAGAGGTGATGGTAGTATGGTATCATAAATGTGCACAACGCTGTTGAAATTATTCACCTTAAAATGGTTAATTTTATGTTATGTGAATTTCACCTTAATTAAAAAAAATAAACAGGCATGACATCAAGGCCAACTTTCTGTTCCCATTTGTGTATCCATCATTAATGCAATTGAGTGCCTGTTTCCTCAAAAAATCAGATTCTATGAACCTGGCCAGTTTTGTAAGCAAAATATATTGATTATTAGTGATATCAGTTTTACCTTTCTCATGGGCTAGTGGATATTTATATTCCACTGACATGTTCATATCTGCCAATCATACTGGAGTGCTGGTCTTACCAATTTCTAAGAATGCATTTCTCCATTGACGATAACCCTTGCCATGTACATCTCAATCTTCATCACCTATTTATTTTTGCCACTTAATTTTAACATAATCTTAATTTTTTAATTGTAACTGACCTACAACCAGTGACTACCACACCATCCTGTTGACTGCCTGCTAGACATTGAGCTCCGACACCCATTTTCCTCCTCCTCATAGAGTCCAAGTCCACCATCTGTGTCCTGGAGCCAGCCCTGCCTCCAGTCTCAGAGAGCAGGCCCTGACTGACCAATCCAATTACAGCCACTTTATTTATCTTCTCAAGGTTGGTTAAGACCTGGACATATGGCACAATCACAGGCCATGAGATATAAAGGAAAATTTGCTGGGGGCCCCTGGGAAACTTTGTTTGGCTTTTACAAAGAGGCATTCATGAGGCAATGTCCCCATTCTTTCTCTAAATGTGGCTGGATCTGGGTGTGATGCTGGGATCTCTGCAGCCATTTTGTGTCCATGAGGAAAGAGAGCCCAGGAAATAAAGCTAACATGTAGAAAAGGACAACTGCAAGCACCTTCTCAGTGCACTCTCACTCTGGGCTTCTCATAAGGTAAGATAGTGGATGTCCTGACCCCTTCAGGCAGCTGAGTTAAGATGCCTGTACTTGAAGCTGAGAGTGTCCTAAACCACCAACCCCATCCAGGGCAGTTGTTTCACTTTTTTTGTTTTTTAAATTTACAAACCAACTGCTTCAATAAGCACCTTCTTAAATAAAACTTTTTCCGTAGTTTCATATACATCCTCAGATTGATTCCCAGAAGTGGAATTAAAAGATGACATGATATTAATTTTATTTTTTTTGAGACAGAGTCTCGCTCTGTCACCCAGGCTGGAGTGCAGTGGCGCAATCTTGGCTCACTGCAAGCTTTACCTCCCAGGTTCACGCCATTCTCCTGCCTCAGCCTCCTGAGTAGCTGAGACTACAGGTGCCCGTCGCCACACCCGGCTAATTTTTTTGTATTTTTGGTAGAGATGGGGTTTCACCGTGTTAGCCAGGATGGTCTTGTTCTCCTGACCTTGCAATCTGCCCACCTTGGCCTCCCAAAGTGCTGGGATTACAGGCGTGAGCCACCACACCTGAAGTTGCTTGATTCATATTTTTATTTGCTTTCCAGTTGAAGGCTCTACAGAATTAGTCTCTAAAGCTAGAAAATAAGGGGATGGGGGCTAGAACCCAGATCTTCTGATATCACATCCAAAGCTAGATATGGAAAGTGAGCTGATCTTTACTTCCTTTAAATCTGAAATCATGGGTAATGGGTTCAGTTTGTCTGAATAAAGCATCCCCTGGATAGCCAAACCACGCTGCTATATGCATTTCTGTGCTTTATACTTTATTATGCAGGGTTTCAGAATGTATCTCTAAGTGTAATTGGATCTGGGGGTGATGGTGTGGCTTCTGCAGCCATTTTGTGTCCATGAGTAGAGTCAGCCCCTGAAATAACTGTCCCTGAATAGGGTTGGTGGTTCAGGATGCTCTCAGCAGCAGGTAAAAGGCACCTTAACTCAGCTGCCTGAAGGGTTCAGGACAGCTTTTTTTTGTTGTTGCTGTTGTTGTTTTTTAGATGAAATCTCACTCTGTCACCCAGGCTGCAGTGCAATGACACGATCTTGGTTCACTGCAACCTTCGCCTTCTGGGTTCAAGTGATTCTCCTGTTTCAGCCTCCCGAGTAGCTGGGATTGCAGGTGTGCACCACCACGCCTGGCTAATAGTTTGTATTTTTAGTAGAGATGGAGTTTCACCATGTCAGCCAGGCTGGTCTTGAACTCCTTACCTCAAGTGACCCACCCACCTCGGCCTCCCACAGTGCTGGCATTATAGGCGTGAGCCACTGTGCCTGGCCAGGACAGCTATTATGTTACCTCATGGGAAGCCCATGTAGGATTGGGACTGACATTAATGGTTGTAATTTGAGGTGGGGTGGGTCATGAGCCCCCGTGATGACCTGATGAAATGTGTGAACCATCCCCCAGAAAGTGGCATGCTCACCTGTGTTGGTCTTCTAGGGCTACCATGACAGGATACTGTAGACCAGGGGGCTGAGAAAAAGGGAAATTTATTTGTTTACAGGCTTGGAGGCCAGAAGTTAGAGATCAAGGTATGGGCAGGGCGGGCTCCTTCTGAAGGCTGTAAGACAGCATATGTTCCAAGCCTCTCTCTTATCTGCCTGTGGTCCCAGGGGTCCTTGGCTTGTAGATGGCTGTTTTCTTCCTGTATCTTTCCATTGTCTTTGTTCTATGTATGTCTGTGTCCAAATTCCCCCCTTTGATAAGGATATAGTCATATTAAATTAGGTCCTACCCCATGACCTTATCTTAGTTTGTTCATCGGCAAAGATCCTATTTCCAAATAAGGTCTTATTCTCAAGTTTGGGAGGTTAGGATTTCAACATCATTTTGGGGACACAATTCAACAGGTAACACCATCCAAATGCATAAGCTTGCACCTAGAATGTCAGGGGTCATGAACATATTACAGTTTATCTAGAAACCTCAAGGCAGGATTCTATTTTATTCTGAACTATTCACTAGTAATAAGAATTCATGAGTAATAAGAAAGAAGTGATAGAGAAACCAAGGCCTGAAGAGGGAAGCACATGTTCTCACAGCACCCATGAGAACATGCAAGGACTGGAACCAGGACTCCTGGGCTTTCGTGGAGCATCTCATCAGGATTCCAGCCTTTGCTGAGGCCAGTTCTCCAGCACTCACAGAAGCTGAGCCTTTGAATTAGACAAGCTGAAAAAGGACTGGTGGGCCAACTTCAAGGGAGGCAGAGAGAAGCTGGCAGGAGCTGGGGTTCCCTGCCGGGGGACAATCCTTCCCTGGCAGGTGAAGGAGGCTAGAGCGCTGGGAGTCAGGGGCAGGAAGGTGTCAGGTCCTGGGGAGGCCAGAGCTTGTGCAAATCAATGCAGATCCTAGGAGGTGTGGAAGAGGAAGCTCGCTCTCACAGCAAACTCCTCAGGGCCACAGCGGGGTGGATTCCGGCTTCAGTTCCCATTGACCACGACCACTGGGCATTTAAGGGAGCAGCCAGGAGGGGGCGAGGAACCCTCCTCTCTGCTGCCTGTGCCAGCTGCCCATCTATAGGAAGCCAACATGTCAGCCCTCCTGCCCACCGACGCCAGCCCAGAGGTGCCAAGACACCAAGTGCAGCGGAGCCAGCTGGCAGCATAACGGAGAGCCAACGGCCCGGCCGGCCGGCCCATCTGCTCCTCACTGCCAGCTGCATGCCTGTGGGAGGCGGGCCGGCAGCCCATCCGAGTGGCCGAGGTGCCAGCCACCGGGTGCTCTGGGCCAGCTGGCAGGCTGGCAGGACTGGCCAGCATACCCATCTGCCCGCCGGCGCCAGATGAATGTGCAGGGAAACTGTGCCCGGGGACCTCAGGGTGCCAGTCTGCCTCGAGTTCCAAGGCATCGGAGACCCTGGTTCTCCTCTTCCCTCTCTCTCAACCTTCGTGAGCCCTGAGATGTTACTAACAAAGACCCAAACGAAGGCATGGGGAATCACAGAGGGGGAGACAGGAAGTAACCCTTCTTGCAGGACTCCAGAACGGTGAATTCACAGGCTGTCAGGAGCACAGCCCATCGGTGATTAAGAGCACAGACAGTGGGGCCAGATTGCCTGGGTCCAGATTGCAACTCTGACACTAATTATCTGCATGACTTAGGGCAGGACTCTTAATTGCTGGTAGCCTCGGTTTTCTCACATGTAAAATGGGAATGTAGCACCCACTTTTTTGGGCTAAATGAGGAAGAAATAGAATGTGGTAAACCCTCAATACCTGATGCTTATTATTATCAATCACATTATTGCGTATTGAATCAGATTCAAGGAGTGTTTTAAACTCAAGTGTGCCTCAGATATCATCTGGTCCAATTTCATCATTTTAAAGTGGAGGAATTAAGGCCCAGAGAGAAGAAGGGCCATACTCAAAGTCACGATCACGTTAAGAGTCATTTAGGGTACAGAGGCTAGATTCCAGGTCTCCTGTCACTCTCCCTAGTCTGTTGCCACGAAATGCTCCCCTGAAATAGAAGAGGTGATGGAAAAGTAGGCAGGGGCCTTCCTGTCCTGTCCCAATGCACCTAAATGCCTCAGGTGCACAGCTGCCACACTCCCTGGTTAGCCCTCAGAATGCACTGCCTGACATATGAGTGTGGGTGTTTCTTTCCGAGTGTTGACATCTATTCTTGTGTATCTACTGTGTGAGCATAAATGTTTGGTACTGCCAAATGGATCCAAATCTCAAGTTCCGAGACCATGTTTTATTCGGGAACATCAACCCCCACCCCCACAAAGTCACCCCTCTCGAATCCTCAGATATCATATCCAGAAAGCCTCTGACATCCCTGAGCCCCTATGCTTAGCACAATACCTGGAATATAGACAGAGCCCTGGTTCAGCTGGTGCAGCTCCTTTAATTTGATGAATCAAAACTTTTACTATCCACCCAACAACCAATAAGAGCAAGGATCCTAATGTTTTAAATCCTTTATGCTGATCAGCAGCCCTTGGATCTCACTTAGAGCCTTGCTATTCTTGGTTTGCACACAGCACTAACAAAGATGGTTAGCTGATCTTCCTGTCTACAAATTGAATTCAACAAATCAAAAGGGAGAAGGAAAAGCTGCAGGTAATAAAGGCTGATGAAGGTGGCTGGTGGTGTCCTCATGGGCAACAGAAATAGGTAGGATTATTTGAAAATAGCCTCACTAATGGCAAAAACTGAGCGGTATAGGGTCATTTTGTGAAGGGGCAAAGGGGGAGACCCCTTTGCATTGTACAGAGCCTTTCATTTCTCACGGGAAAATAAATGATGCCCATAATGATAGATCTGTGATTTAGTTCAAGGGCTGCTGTCCAAACTATCAAAGAGCATAGTGCATTTTACAGAGATTTTCATCCCAAACATAATTTTTAAGATGGTAATTAGAGGCGATTTTACATCAACCAGAAACCTTGGCTTTCTCAAATGACTAAGTCAGGGAAGGTTATATGCTACAGGATCCACTGCTCTTTGTGTGGATGGAGATGACAATTAGAGAATTTAAGGGAAGCAGAGGGAAAGTGAAAGGTGGAGAGGGGGATCAATCAGGGTTGCTTTGCATGCTGGACATGAATATTAACTCTGCTTAGCTACATATGTATAGAATGGGCAGTTTTCAAAACTATTTTGCACCCATTATACATCACCTCATTTACTGAGATTCTTGTCTACCAAAGAGGAAACACATGCACCTATGTATGCACACACACACACACAGATGTGTACACATACATGAGGATACACATCCATACACATGTACACGCAGACACTGACGCACAGGGTAAGTCCCATCCTAAAATATAAGAAGCAATCAATGAAAAAAAATCACTTTGCAGAAAAGTACACATATGTGCATGATGCCCACACATGCACGTACATGCATATACAAATACACACACACGTATGCATAGAGATACACACAGGCTCACACACATCTACACACAATTACATGCAAAGATGCACATAAACACACAGACATGCACACATGTTGCCGTCCTTCATTATTGCCTGAGAACAGTGAGCCTGAAAGATTTTTTTCACTGTCTTGGATTGGTGAAACTCCACATAATTTTGGGATCACGACTTTTTTTTTTTTTTTTTTTTGAGACAGAGTTTCACTCTTGTTTCCCAGGCTGGAGTGCAATGGTGTGATCTTGGCTCACTGCAGCTTCTGCCTCCCGGGTTCAAGCAATTCTCCTGCCTCAGCCTCCTGAGTAGCTGGGATTGTAGGTGCACACCACAACGCCTAACTAATTTTTTGTATTTTTAGTAGAGACAGGGTTTCACCACGTTGGCTAGACTGGTCTCAAACTCCTGACCTCTGGTGATCCTCCCACCTTGCCCTCCCAAAGTGCTAGGATTACAGGCGTAAGCCACTGCTCCTGGCCTGGGATCATGACTATTAGGAGAGGATGATGATACTGTAACTGCCACCATTCTGAGGGGGGCCTCATATTTTCAAGATCTTGTGCCCAGGCACAAATGCCAGCATTTGACACTCCAATTGCCACCCTCTATATCTTTTTCTTTTCCCCCCTTCCTTCTTTTTTTCTTTCTCTACCTTTTTCTTTTTCTCTCTTTCACAAGCAGTTCCATGAGCACTTTCTCACTGTAAAACATCAACATTATACTGACAAAACAAACCTTCCTCGTGTATATTTCCTGCCTTCATAACCACTCAATTTCTGAGCAATAATGGCTGTGATCAATTTCAAGTGGAACCTGCATCCCCCAATTTGACATGCAGTTCTATAGTACATACAGAAAAGCCCTGAATGTCCGCAAACAGGGTGAAGGTTAAGCACACTCTGAAATACCGTACAATAGCTGAAAATAAGCAAAGCAAATTTTTGGAATAATATTAGTCAGCATCTACCAAGCCCTAAATAGGAGCTGGCACTCTCCCTGCATTCCATCATTTAATCCTTTCAGGTACACCTGCACACGATTAATATTCCCATTTAACAGATGTGAACACCGAGCAAAGGTGGGATTAGGACTTTAGGACATTTGTCGTGCTCATACACTATAATTGGAATGATAGACGATTAGCATGGTCCCTGTGCAAGGATGACATGCAAATTTGTGAAGGACGTTAGGACATTTGTCCAGCCGGCATGTTGCAGACCTGAGAATTAAACCACATGATCTGTCTCTAAAGCCTGCATTCTTCTTCTTCTTCTTCTTTTTTTTTTTTTTTTTTTTTTGAGATGGAGTCTCGCTCTGTCATCCAGGCTGGAGAGCAGTGGCGTGATCTCAGCTCACTGCAACCTCTGCCTCCTGAGTTCAAGCAATTCTCCTGCCTCAGCCTCCTGAGTAGCTGGGATTACAGGCACCCGCCACCACGCCCAGCTAATTTTTGTGTTGTTAGTAGAGACAGGGTTTCACCACGTTGGCCAGGATGGTCCCGAACTCCTGATTTCTTGATCTGCCCACTTTGACCTCCCAAAGTGCTGGGATTACAGGCATGAGCCACTGTGTCTGGCCTTAAAGTCTGCATTCTTAAGACCCATACTAAGATAACCAAGAAGCAATAAGTGAAAAAAAAATCCACTTGCAGAATATGGTGCATGATATGATCCCGTTTATACAAAAACTGAACACATATATATGGGTGCATACATGAATGTATGGCTTTCTATAACGCTTGCAACATTCCAGTACACTTTTAACAAATGACTGGCGCAGCAGAGGTGAACGGACTTTCTATGGCTGTGGAGCTGGGTTCAAGTTCACCTCTGTCCGATGACACACCTTGTGCTGTATTCACCATACTTTTCTTCCTATGATATCAGAGTGAACTTTGCGTGGTGGTGGGTGAATTGGGAGAGGATTGTTTTTAAAGAGTTTGCAGCTAAAAGCATCTTTTGGGGAGAACACCTGTCCCTCACTGTTTCATGCCTCTAGAAGGGAATGGGTAGCTCCATGAGGTCAGAGAAGAAAGAACTCTGGGCTGTATAAAGTATAAGTCATCACAGAGGGACGACCCCTCCAGCACTGACGATTGAAAGACGCCTCCAATGCCTCCATTATAGGGCAACATAGTTGACTGGTCTCTTGGTTTGGCAGTTCTAAGTCTCTTAAAAAATCTTAGCAAGTTTCAAATGCAGTATGGGGCTGAGAAAAGTGCTTCAGCTGGGGCCCAGGAGACCTGGGTTGCAATACTTTCTCTGCCTCTTGCTTACTGTCTGTCTTTTCCCTGCTCTGTTTTCCAACTCTGCTCACTGGGGCAGGGGTTTGGACTTAGGGAGTGGACTTGGGGAGCCAGTGGAGAGAACACCAGGTTTAGCTTTCAAAACTCAGCCTCGTGTCTTACAAAATTCACGACGTGAAGCAACACGCTTAATATCCTGGAGCGTCACTTTCCTCATCCACAAAGTAGAAATGATTATTTGATTCATATCTGTCTCATGGGCAGTTACTATTTATGAGTTCTTGGTAGTGTTCTAGGCAGAGGCAATTGCAAGTACAAAGGCCCTGTGGCATCATGCTTGATGCTCTATGACTGCCATCTCAGAGAGGAAGGCACCAACTGTGGGCCACCTTGCATTGATCACTCCACCTCTACTCATGATGATCAAGAGGACCAGAGTGGTCAAGTAACTGGCTCGAGATTGCGGAGCTCTCCGATGACAAAGCAAGGACTGGAACCAGACAGGACTAGAGTGAGACAATTGTTGGGCACAAAACTTAAGGGGCACCAACAAGTTCAGTAGTCAAGATAAATAGCACTAATAAAACATTACTTAAAAAATGAAAGTTAATGCAAATAAACACCTGATGAGCAGAAGATCAACATTTTAAACCATTACAGGATGAGTATTACTGATTTCTCCAGTTGCCTCAGCCTCCAAAATGGTTCTTCATAAAGCTTTATTTAGAATTTTTAGACTTTGTTCACTGTGGATTTTTTCATTAAATTTGATTTCTAAAAATACCACGTTAAAATATTTATTCCGGCTGCTGAGGTTTCTGGTGCCCCTTAAGTTTCATGCCACCCATCTTACTCTGGTCTGGGCCCTACAGGTCTGCCAACCAGGATGCCTTGTTCCTTCCCTGCATCTCCTCTCTCATTCATTCATTCACTTACTTATTTGGTCATTCAGCAAGTATTTTGAGGAGTCAGTGATTTCAGGAACTGGGAAAATATCGGTGTATTAGTCTGTTCTCACACACACTGCTAATAAAGACATATCCAAGACTGGGTAACTTTTAAAGGAAAGAGATTTAATTGACTCACAGTTCCACATGTCTGGGGAGACCTCACAATCACAGTGGAAGGCAAAGAAGGAGCAAAGTCACGTCTTACATGGCAGCAGGCAAGAGAGCTTTTGCAGGATAACTCCCATTTATAAAACCATCAGATCTTGTGAGACTTCCACCAGAACAGTATGGGGAAACCACCCCCATAATTCAGTTATCTCCACCTGGCCCTGCCCTTGTCATGTGGAGATTATTACAATTCAAGGTGAGATTTGGGTGGAGACACAGCCAAACCATATCAGTCAGTAAACAAGATAGTCATCGTATCTGCTCTCCTGAAACTCACAGTCTAGCTGGGGAGACAGATATGATTCAAATAATCACATAAACCAATGTAGAAGTAGCAATGTGGAAATAGAACAAAGGGGCAGTTATGGGGGCATTGACCAAGAAAGGCAGAGAGGGAAGGCTTCCCTGAGGAGGTGGTGTTTGGGTGAGAAGGAATTAACCAGCTCTGGGTGGATTGAAGATATGTGGCTAAGAATGATCTAGGCAGAGGAAACAGCAGGTGCAAGGGTCCTGTGGCAGGATCAAGATCGTGGAGAGTTCTAGAAACACAAAGGAAGCCAGTGCAGCTGGCATGCTGAGTGCCAGGAAGAGTAGGGGGCAAGACAGGGATGGAGAAGTGGGCCTGCAGACACAGTGGAGAAGGATTTGATCTCTGGTCCAAGGACGATAGGGAGCCACGGGAGGGTTTCAAGCTGAGAAGTGACATGATCAGGTTTGCTCTTTGGAGTGATGCCCCTGGCTGCTGGGTAGAAGGTAGGCTGGCACTGTGGATAGATCCCAGACTCCCTAGGTTTCTAGTCCAGCTTCCCCCTTGCTTGTGGTGTGACCGTGGGCAAGTTACAGAGCAGTTGCTTTCTCTGTGAAGCACTTGCTTCTGAAAAGCACTTGCTTTTCAGTTCACTCATCTGTAAAATGTGTTACCAGCCTCTTAAAGTTGTTGAGAAGATTAAATGAGATATGCATTGGTCTCCTAGAATAACGCTGGCATAGGGTTAGCATTCTATAAGTGTTGTCATGATTGTTATTACAGATGATAGATTTGGGGACAAAATAGAAGACAGCGAGAGATCAGCTCCTGCCCTCAGCCCCAGGGGTGGCTCAGTCCATCTTCTCTGCCTGAAGTTCGTGGCTCCCCTCATTAGAAAGTGGCTGTTCTTTCGGCTGTGTGCTCTCTGGAGGAGAGGGCATGGTGGAGGCTGCAGGAACGCTGTGAAGGTCTTAAAAGAAATTATAGCCTGCATAAAAATATTCACTCCAGTGGAGGGCCTTAAACCATTCTCTTGGGCATTGAACAGTGACTGAGAGTATATTACTGTGCACTTAAGGTGACTGCAGCCACCCAAGGTCAGAGAGAACGGAAGGGAAGCACTTAAGCATGGAAGTGCCCCTAAATAGGAGCATCCTTCCTGGAGCTGTCCCTCTCCTCCATCTGCCAATGTCTCATCAGTCCCCTCCTTATCACCAACCCCAAGGAAAAGAGCAGTCACTGAGATTCCTTAGGGAGGTAAAGGAAGGAGAGAGGAAAGAGGATGAGCCTGGGCTGGGAACAAGAGAGTGTCCCAATTTTAGGGTTCAGTGGCTCGTGCCTATAATCCCAGCACTTTGCGGGTCTGAGACGGATGGATCAAAAGAGGCCGAGAATTTGAGACTAGCCTTGCCAGCATAGCGAAACCACATCTCTGCTAAAAATACAGAAATTAGTGGGGCATGGTGGTGCATGTTTGTAATCCCAGCTGCTGGAGAGGCTGAGGCAGGAGAATCGCTTGAACCCGGGAGGTGGAGGATGCAGTGTGCTGACATTGCACCACTGAACTCCAGCTTGAGCGACAGAGTGAGACTCCATCTCAAAAACAAACAAACAAACAAATAAACAAAGAGTATCCCAGTCTTAGCCATGATCTAGGAAGAGTTACTTAAAACTTCAGATCTCAGAAGCATCATCTGTAAAATGGGAGCCAGGCCACCTGCTTAGTTCTAATTTCAGCTAAGACTGAATGAAGAATCCCAGCCTGGAATGCCACATAGAAATGGCTCAGAAATGATCCTTTGTCCTTCTTGTTGCTTTTTTTCTTTATTCCCAAACATTCTTTTTTCTGTCCTAAACTCTAGGTGACTTTACTTCTTGGCAAGTTTCATAACCTCTGCAAGCCTCAGTTTGCTCATCTTAAAAGTGGGTATAGTAACTGTAAGGACTTACTGGTGGATTGTGGAGATTAATGAATCATTTTGAGCTGTTGCATGCTGAGAGCAGGGAGACTGCATCTCACCTGTCTTGATAGGTTTCGTCTTTTCACAGTAAAAAGGCAGTAGTAGGTAGACATCATCTTCACCCACTTACTCCTGTGCAGTATTTTCTCTCACGGTCTCAGCAGTGTGGAATCATAGGTAATCCTGGATCTTAGCAGGTCCATGAATCAGCTCTCTGCAGCCATGCACACAAACTCTTCATGTCCTTAGATAGAGGTGAGAAACAGGTCCCTGGCATCCCAAAGAACAAAGGAGCATGGTATCACAGGGAAAGGTGCTCTGGGCCAGGACTCAGAATCCAGATGTGGACTCTCACTGGCCCAGGGTCAGACTCTTTAGCTAGTTGTTCTGGCCTCATTTTTGTCACTGAGAAACAATGGGTTAAGCAAGGGGGAAGAATGGAGTGTGCTTCATAGGGTTATTGTGAGAGGTAAGCAGCACAATGCATCTGAAATACTTAGCACATAGTTGGAACACCAAATCTATTAGCTTGTTTTCCTCTTTCCTTGGGATAGAGCTACATTTTGTGCAATATGCGTCACACTTCCATTTGCTCTCTGACCAGTATAAAAATTAAAAAAAAATATATATATGTATATATTCACACACAGATATATATATTCATCAAGAGAGACTAAATAAAGAAGAAAACTACGCTCACTGGCTAGTAGAAAGATCCATCACTACCAAGGAATATTTTTTGGTGTATGTGGGGACAAAAAGACATTCTGTGGTTCAATAGGTGAGGTAAGCCTTGCACTGATAAAAGTAAATGGGTGTCCATCCTGGCTAACACGGTGAAACCCCGTCTCTACTAAAAATACAAAAAAAATTTAGCCGGGTGTGGTGGTGGGCACCTGTAGTCCCAGCTACTTGGGAGGCTGAGGCAGGAGAATGGCGTGAACCCAGGAGGCAGAGCTTGCGGTGAGCAGAGATCACACCACTGCACTCCAGCCTGGGCAACAGAGCAAGACTCTGTCTCAAAAAAAAAAAGTAAATGGGTGTCTTTCCCATAAGGTAGGTTGGACCCTTAGCATGAGATGTGCATTTCAAAGCAACAAGAAGAACTTAGATATTCGGTGTTTTCTTTTTCCCCCCCTCCCCCCCAACCTATGTGGCGGTGAATGCTCTGTGTGGGGCATCTCTCTGGACTAAGCCTGTAGGGCACACTACTTGGGGGTGGAGCAGGGAATTAAAAACTGCAGTAGCCAATCTCTAAGAGCTCCTCTAACTAGTGAAAGTTGATGCCTCTATTTTAGGTGTTTCATTTGTCTTTTTTTTCAATAACTCCTCCACATAACTCTTCATTTTTGTCTGTGCTTGTCTTGATGCGGTTCAGAATCATGGTTTTATTGACCTTGTTTTCGTGTTACAAAATCACTCTGTGTTTGTGATTTGTTTCACGGTATTTCTCAAGAAGTGGCTTCAGTCCCCTCTGGGATAGGCATGTTACTGTGCACCGTGGGGCAGGCCAGGCTGCAGGAGGAGCTTGCAGTCCTGGAGGCTCCTGGCTCTCCTCTCACCCCGCTGCCCGCCCCTCGGTGATTAGTTGGAATCCAAGACAGCAATACAAGAAGTGTCGTTGGTGGGAGTGATGGAGTGCCTGCTGAGTGGGCCGCAGATAAGCACCGTGATTTCGGAGGACGCTTCATCATTTCGCCGTAAGAACATGTTAACGGGTGATTGTTTGAATGTCTCCAGCTAATAGGATATTATTCATAACACTCTGGCTAGTTGGAATGGAAGATGATAAGAAATTAAATCCTTAATGGCTTTCTTTAAGGGAGGACTTTTCCCAGGGGAACCAGGAACCCTGGGAAATCGCTCCATGTACCCTGGCAATATCTATATGGAGAGAATTGGCTTTAAATGAACCTCTGAGGGTTACACAAAGGGTAAAGGAAAGAGAACAAAAAGCACTTGACATTAACCGGGTCCCTACTACGTGCCAAGTACTTAGACATTTTACATACATCACGTTACTTCATCCCGGCCCTGTCTCTGTTGTGACAAGGCACTATTAAGCTCATTTTAGAACTGGGAAAACTGAGGCACACACAGGTGAGTTGACTTGGCCAAGGTCTCATTTCTGGTGCTGGAGACATGATTTGCATTCTAAAGCAATCTTCTTCTCATGAAATGAATTATGGAGAGAGGAGTTGTCTGGAAGAAGTAGCCCTTACATGCAATTTGAAAGGTGGAGAAGCCATAGTAGCATACAGGGAGCTGCAGCAGGTGCAGAGGGAAAGCGAGGGTTGTGCAGGTGGCTTCTATTGACGCCTGGGAATCATCTATTTCCTGGATACCTGCAGCCAACATTACCCATGAATATTTCCTGTGGTTCCTGAGCTTCTGGATTTCCTGGAAGTTTTTCTGAGCTTTGCTCTCCCTGTCTTTCCAACAAGTAAGGAAGCTTCTGACTCTATGTATTAAATCCCCTCCTGCTTGAAATACTGAGAACTATGACAGAACCCTGCTTGCAAAGTACCCTGGTAAGCATTACACACATGCACGGCACACACACACACACACACACACTCAACTCACAAAGGTAAATTCCCAAGAATAGAATTACAGGTCACACATGTTGGGGACATAAGATATTACAATGATAACAGTAACAGTATGTTTTTTTTTCAACATGGAAACCATTTCTGGAACAATTTCTACAAGCCTGGGAAGAAAGAGACCACACTACTTTTTACCAACAACTGCTTTTTACACATAATGAAATCCTCCTTCTAGATAAACAGGACAGAAATGGTGGTGAAATTCTTCAACAAGCGAGATTCACTTTCAGTGGGAACTCACCATAGCAACTGGCTGCAAATATTTAAAAGTGAATGCGATTTTTGTTTGTTTGTTTTTATTTTTGTAGGGTACAAAATATCCAATATGTTCCCAGCCTCCCCACTCTTCTTCCTTCAGGTCTCATCAGCTCCCACAGTGAAAGCCAGCTTGGTTTTCCATTTGCAAAGTTCACAATTCACCCAGCCATGAGCTGTGCCTTTAACCACTGGTAAATTGTTTCCTGACAGCCCTTGCTACAATTTTCTCCCCTGACATTTGATTTACATATGATCTTTAAGCACTGCCATGGCGGTAATAGCGATTTGGTTAATATTCCATGCGCTCCCCCATGCCCCACACCTTGCAGGGCCATTTCATTGCTGCAGTGTGGCAAAATGCATGTACCAAATAAATGTATTGCTAATGAAATAAACAGATTATGGGGAAGAATCAATTGCTCTGCTGCCAGGATGAGGCACCAGGAGTTAATTTTGTCTGGATCTGTAGCTGTTAATACAATAGGCTTTTTACCTAATTGGAGGCAAAGTAAATGAAGTACAGTAATATTCCATGATGCATTGGATGAATTTACTTCATTTTCTCTTAGTCTTGCTTGATGAGTGTTTACAGCACAATAGAATGTATGGTCTCTCTCCTCTCCCTATTTTTCTTTTCTTTCCCTGTTCTTCATTCTTTCTTTTTCTTCCCTTTACATCTCATTTTCTTTTCTTTCTTCTTCCCTCCTTCCCTTTTGTCCTCCTTTCTATTCATTCACCCTCATCCACCCATCCATCCATCTATCCATCCATCCATCCATCCATCCTTCCACTCACCCATCTATCCACCCACTCATGTATCCATCCATCCATCCTTCCATCCATCCATCCATCCATCCATCCATCCATCCATCCATCCATCCATCCATTCATCCATCCATCCATTTCTTCATCGAGCTAAGAAATCAGGGTCTCAAATGCAAATGTCTCCAGGAAACAGTAATATAAATGAGAAAATCTTGGTGAATCCTGTGGCAAAAGGGAACCATCACTATCCTTCTCCTCCTCCTCATCAACATCAACATATCTGTCATTTATTGAATGTGTCCATTCATCTTCCATTCTTTCAACATTTACTGAAGCCTGACTATGCTAGTTAAGACCTGATTGGCTTCTGTGGATATGATCAAAGAAAACAGTGTTGCTGAAAAGCTCCTTTACACCAATCTGTGTATCTGGCTAATGCCTAGCCTCTTACCCAGGGCCTTTTCTCTCTCTTCTCCTGATGAACACATTGAAATTCTGTTGCAACAAATGTGCTTGCTTGCCAAGGGCTGGAACCAATAGGTGTCAGGTGAAGGGTTGTCAGATCAGTGGTATCAGGAGTAGGAGACATCACTAAAAATCTTAAAGAGAAGGATCTAGGCACATTCAAGCGTTTCCGGACTTTTTTCCTAGTGCGAAGTCACGCATGGGAGATCAGATACCAGGGGAAAGAACAGAACGTGGCTTACTGAAAGGAGAGGTCATGAGTTAGGGGCCGAGGCCTATGGCAGCTCCAGGGACAGCCTCAAGGCCTTCAATCTGGGCAAATCTGACCTTGTAAAACAACTCCTGAGATACTCTCTCTGATAGCAATAATCCTAAATGGCATTTACTGAACACCTACTATATACCAAACATTGTTCTTTCCATATGTTGTCTCATTGAATTCTATAGCGAGCTTTCAAGAGGTGAATCACGTTATCCAGCTCTGGATGAGGAAAGAGACTCAGATTCAAAGAACATCGTGCCATGTTATGCGAGATCACATGACTGATAAGAAGCAGGATTAGGATTGGAACTCAGGATTTAGAGCCCATAGTTATCCCCAAAATTTAGCACATCAAAATTCCTTGGGAACTTTTCTACCCCATTGATTCTTAATGAGTAAGATCCCCAGGTGATCCTGATGCAGGTGTTTTTGCAGACCACACTCTGATAAACTCCACCTGAACCTTGCTGTTTTGGGGGGGACTTCTTTTATTTTTGCAGCATCCTTTGGTTGCTCATTGTCCTTAGGAATGTGACAGTGCTCAGAGAAGAATCAACATGGGGCTGGGGGAGAGCCAGGGTAGCAGTTACTTACACATGAACTTTTTGTTTGCAAAAAGTTTCAGGTTTTATTTTCAAGGGCACGACTTCGTCTACTATAAATGTGGGACAGACTGGGGTCTATCATTTTCTTACTGAGGACCAAATCTCTGCACAGATCCAGAACCCAGATTTTGATTTCTAGTTAAACGCTCTGTCCAGGGTGAGTCATTTCCTGAAAGCCTACTACGTGGGAGATACTTTGCTGGACACTGAGGATGCAGAAATAAATTCACCACAATCTTTAGCCTCCAGGAGCTCAATGTCAAAACCACATTCACCTCTCTGTTCTGCGTCTGTTGGGCTGACGCTCTATAAAGCATTTATCATCTTGTTCAACTGTCTCCTCTTTTCCACCTTCTCTTACTGCAGACTTCTGCCTGTGTAAACTTTGCTGAGAATTTGAGCAGAAATAGTAAATAATGAAGCTCCAGAGGGTTGCACTAATTTCCCAGACATTTAATCAATACGGAGCTGCCCTGTTCATTACAGCTGTCAAAAATATGCAAAATCGTCCATCTGGTCCTCTCAGGTACAAAGCTCTGAGCTGGAGTCACCAGTTGCCTGCTTAATTACCACACCCCATTTTCCCTCATTCTGCAGCCTCTCCATTAACCACCAGCTACCAGCTTAAGTATAAAGGCAAACAATAAATATTTGAAATGGCATTACCTAGTCTGGGGTCTTTAACACCGGTTGAGTTGGGTCTCTAGATGAGGAATACAGGTGGAGTTTCGTGGAAGAGCAGCCTCCCCCAGCTTCTCCCTTGCACCACAACTTTGCCCAGTCTGCAACCTCCTTCCTTCTGAGGCCCCTCCCTGCCCCTCAAATATTTAGACCTATTAAAAACCATTGGGGGGAAAAATGATCTATACAAAAGCTTTGCATAAAAAAGTGATCAATGCAAATTCCTCTGAGGAAATTGCTTCAACAGATGGAAACGGCCCATTTGCAACAAATGCCGCTGGCTGTGCAGATGGTAATTATGGGATGTATGTAAACATGCAAGCTCTGGCAAGCAGAGCAAACTGCACTGCTGAACTTAGCCTGCATCAGGGCTGCCTGCCCTGGCACTGCCCCTGCCCTGACTGGCCCATAGGCCAGGAGTTCAAGAGGATGGATGGTGGTTTGGAATTCCAGGACCTATTAGCCTCTATTTAATTACAGGTCTTTCTGAAAAGGTCCCTGTGAGGCAAACCATACATTCTCTAATCTCTGGGTGGACCCAGGCTATGGCATGGCCCCCTGGAAGAAAAAAATCAACAGGTATTGAGCTCTCACTGTATGCTAGGCACTGTGCTGTTAATCTTGAATGCATTATTTTGTTTAATCTTCAAAAAGACTTTGGGAGGTTAGCCTTATTACATCATCGTAATCACCACCATTTTGCGAATGGGAAATGAAGGCTTGGAGACCAGGTGAAGTGAAAATTTTCAAGATCACAAAGTTAGGAAGTAAGGGGACCAAGATATATCAGTTAGCTGTTGCTGAGTAACAAACAACCCCAAAGTTCAGTGGCTTTGAACAACAAGCATTTGTTATTGCCTACAAGCCTACGGGTCAGCTGGGCAGTTTTAGTAGTCTGGGCTGGACTCAGCTAATCATGACTGGGCTTATACATGTAAAAAGATGGATTTGCATAAGTCTAGTGGTTGGCTGACTATTGTACCAGGATGATGGGGGTGTAGGGCCATGTGTCTCTAATCCACTAACAGATCATGGTAGATGAGCAAGTTCCAAGAGAAATCGCAGAAACTCACAAGGCCTTTTCGGGCCCAGGCTTGGAAAAGGCACAGGATCATTGCACACATTCTATGGGTAAAGTAAGTGACACTGCCAATCCAAATTGAAGAGTTGGAGACAGACACAACCATCTAATTGAGGGAACTGAAAAGACACATTGCAAATGGCAAGGACACAGGAAGGTAGGGAAAACTTGGGCCAGTTTTGCAAGCAAATAAATCACATAAGACTTGAACTTAGAGTCCTCTGGCTCTAAGTTCAAATGTTCTAAGGCCAGCCATGATGGCCCATCATCCTAGAGATAACTTAGCCCTTATTTTCTTTCTCACCCTGACTCTCTCTTGTCTGCATATAAGTCTTAGCTCATCTCTTCTTTCTCCCAGTGATTCTCACTCCCACTCTCAGCCTCCTTTCCTTGGACATCTGAATTAGATGGCATTTTGAGCAGGAAGGGAGGAGTTGGCTCATTTGAGCTCTGTTTCTATCTCCATTTGTTTCTATACCCTTTTGGGTCTCAGACAATCCCTCATCCTCCCTGAGCCTCAGTGTTGCCATCTTTACAATATGTAAGATGGAGAAGATTCTATTTGAGATTCCTTCCAGGCAAATTCTTAATGATTCTATGAGTAGTAAGTGGTTCCCTAGCCCTAGTGGTCTAGCTCATGCCTCTACCTGTCCTGAAATTACCACCATCCTAGTTTCTACTTTAGGGAAATATCTGGGCTCCAGAAAATCTATATTGGATAATATATGTGTATAAAGCTTTATCACGGGAGTCAGCATAGTGTCACGGACTTAGTTCTGGAATGAGATAGGCCTTGGTCCAGGCAAGGGTCTTCAGGCAATCTGCTGGCTACACGACCTTGGGTAAATCACTCATTTTTTCCTCCATCAGGCCAGCCTGGGCTTGTTCTCATGGTGCATGGTCCATGGTGCATGGACTCTCTCTCTAGAGTCCAAGAGAGAGAAGAATTGCAAGAGGCCCTTTGAGATACCAGCTTGGAAACAGCACAGTATCTCTGTTCCCATATTCTCTGAGCTTCTGTTTTTTCATCTGCTCGCAAGGTTACTGTTGACTAAATAGCACATAGTAGAGGCTTAACAAATGTTAGTTACTACACTTATTTTATTTGTGCCACAGAACTCTTTTTTCTAGACATTATCTCATTAAAGTCCATGATACAAGACAGGTGGATATTTTTATAGATTTATTTCACTTACGGGGAAAGAAAAGACCTTAAGAGAGGGTGTGACTTGTTCAAGACAACACAGAATGTCAGCAGTAAAGCTGGGGTTGGCTTCTTGACCCACAGTCTGGTGCTCATTTCGCGGTAACTCATCAGACCTGTCCCTCTCTTTCCCACTTATTATTCTGGTGTCCAGAGTACTCAACTTTGGCTTATCATGGGGATGGAGTGGGGAGCCCTGGGAGTGGAAGGGCTGAAAGGGAGGAAGCATGGTCAGGAAAAAGCAATGAGCTTGGGCTCAGGTGATACATAGACTTAGGTTTGCATGCCAGATCTGCCATTACCTGACTTAGTGACTTCACCTCTCTGAGCCTCAATTTCATTGTGTGTAGAATAAGACCACCTCCAAGATTAAATGAGATGAAGCTCATACAGGAGGTAACACATGGTAGGTACTTAATACATTGTAGTTCCCATTTTTCTAGCAATAGTTGCCAAAATACTGTGTTGTAGGGGGATGGTAGGGGAGTGCTTCAGGAGAGTGTATGTAATGATCTCACTGCCACTGTGTCTTTGCTTGTTCTGGATGTGAGTCCTGGATTCCACTCCTTGAAATGCCAATTGCACTTCAAGATTTGATCTCAGAGGACCCAGAATCTCCAGGACCTGTTTGTGATATGAGCTTTATAACTTGTCTTGCAATATTCTCCTTAATGATGATGATGACAGCGTTTCACATTGAGGAAACATTGAATCATTTCTTTCACTCATTCAACAAGTATATTCTCTTCTATGTCAAGCACAGGAGATACATACGGATATATAAGATAGGGTCTCAGTCCTCCCAGGTTGCAGGCTGCAGAGGGACATAGTCATGCAAACCGACAAGTTTTAAAGCTTTAAGGTGTATCTAATCTTTCAGTAAAATATGCATCTCAGAGTCCTGCCACTGGAGTCTAATTCAAGAGGTCTGGGGCCTGCATTTCTGAATAAGTGTTCTTTAGGCCACAGTTCCAGAATCACTGGCTCAGATACCAGGGTTCTAAACATTTTAGAGTTTTATGCAATCCTTCGTGTACCTATTGAGAGCTTCTCACGTCCATTATTTTACTCCCAATCACTTCCAATACTTGCTTTTACCACATGGCCTTTGTACTCACTGCTCTGTGTGCCAGGGAGGCCCTTCCTTCCCCCTCTTCCTTTAGTCCTAATCCCTTCTCAGCCCTAGTCCTCAGAGATGCCATTCCCAATCTATCAGACCAGGCCAACTACTGTGACTCCATCTTAACCTCTCTCCTTAGTGGGGATATGATATACATAGTTATCCACTGCAAAACAAAATAGCGGTCAACAATGGACCACATATATGACTGTGGTCCCATAAGATTATAATGGAGCATATATAGAAACCTGATGAATGGCATTTGATATTGACATTGCAGATCAAGTAGGGAAAATGACTGATATTCAGTAATGGTGCTGAAACATTTGGTTTTCCATATGAAAAAAATATTAGGTTGGTATAAAAGTAATCAGGGTTTTTTGCCATTACTTTTAAGGCAAAACCACAATTACTTTTGCACCAACCTAATAGGTAAATAAAAACTTGCAAAAATATTAATACCATCTAGGTTTGTGTAAGTACCCCATGATGTCTGCACAATGATGAAATCACCTAATGACACATTTCTCAAAACGTATCCCTGTTGTTAAATGACGCATGACTGTATTTACATGTTGTTTGATGAAGGTTTGTCTTCCTGCTCTAGAGCCATAATCCTTGTGAGGGCAGGAAGTCCATTTGTTTTGTTCATCTCTGTGTCCAGTGTCCTGTGATTATTGAATAAATGGCTGAGCAAGGCAATGAATCGTCCAGGATGCTCAAAGACCCCATGAAATCTATTCATAGGCCCCAAGTTAAACTTCGGTTAGAGGTATCACCCACTCCCTTCTGCCCCTTTAAGCTCTTTCTGTTTGCCAATATGAATGGGTGGGAGAAAACACAGCTAATCTCTCTCATCTTTAGAGACCAGAACAAGGAGAAGCTTTGGAAGTACCTAGGAGGCAATGTAGACCTTTCTAACTAGTAAAGATGCTTGCAGGTGGAGCTGGCTGTCTCATAAAGTAGTGATCTCACCGCCACTGTGTCTTTGCTTGTCCTGGGTGTGCGTCCTGGATTCCACTCCTGGAAATGCCAATTGCACTTCAGGATTTGATCTCAGAGGACCCAGAATCTCCAGGACCTCTTTGTGACATAAGCTTCATAACTTGTCTTTCAATATCCTCCTTAACAATGATGATGACAACGTTTCACATTGAGAAAACATTGAATCATTTCATTCACTCATTCAATAAGCATATTCTCCTCTGCCAATCACAGGAGATATATAGAGATAAATAAGACAGGGCCCCAGTCCTCCCAGGTTACAGGCTGCAGAGGGACATAGTTATGGAAACAGACAGTGAAAGTTCAGTGTGATCAATTCCACGATTTTCATAGAACCTGTAGGCATAAAAGCACAGAGAAGGCATTGAACACTGTTAGGGGATTAGGGAGGACTGCCTGGAGGAGGAATGACTTGAGCTGTGCCTTGAAGGAAAGTAGAAATTAGCCAAGCAAGCCTGAGGTGGAAAAATGGGAAGCAGCATTCCAGGTGGAGCAAACAGTCAAAGCACAACCTTGAAGGTGGTAAAGAGCGTGTGGTGTTCTGGGAGCTGAAAGGCATCAGTGAAAATGTGGGAAGATGTGTGACTTTGAGGGCTCCTTCAGGCAGCCATAGTGGAGATGGCAGGCAGGGGCCAGGAGAGAGAGAAAAACCAGTTAGGAGAGAGACTGAGACAGAGGCGGATGGTGGCAGTGAGGCCTAGAGAATCAATCAGACCCAGGGAATGTTACCAGGGGTTGATTCCATGGGGCTGGCTTCTTACAGGAAGCAGGTGAGGCAGAAGAAGGAGACTGTCCAAGTTTCTGGTTTGAGGGTGGTTCCTTTCTTGGGAAGAGAAATGCACTTGGAGAGGGATGACAGGTTGTCATTGCAAGCTCTGGAACTGAGAGCAGCAGGCCATGACCTCCATGCCTATCATGAGCACTTTTGTGCATCCATGAAAAGCAATCTTTAGGTTTTCCCTTGCTCACCAAGACATTGTCCTCAGTGCTTTGCAGGGAGAGGTCATCAAATTCTCATATCAATGCTCTGAGTAGGAATTGCTCCTAACATCACTTTTCACCTGAGGAAGCTGTGGCACAGAGAGGCTAAGTAACTTGCCAGAGATCACACAGTCAGCCAAAGGCAGAGCTGGGAGGCGAGATTGGGCAGTTTTGTGCCACAGTTTATGTACTGTGATAATACTACATGCACACATGCTTGGAAACAAACAGGCTGAATGTGACGTCATGCATTAGTAGAGGCCCATCAACCCAAGTAAGTTGGCCCAGAGGAATGGTGGAAAATGGAAGACCCCTGGCTGTATATGGTCATCAGATGTGATTACATTTTGTTAATGTAGAGTTGTGAAAATTCTGAAGTCTCATATCCAAATTGTACTTCTCTTTAAAAATTAGGTCTGGTGACACCAGGCTGACATCCCTGCATGACATCAGACTTCCTGCTTTGGCAAGAGGGAAAGGGTAATGCTGCCTTCTTTCAATGAGACTTGCATTGCCCATTGTGCCCCAGTCTCCATCATTCCCTATTTCTCTTCACCTGGCCCACCTTGCTCCCTTATGTGCACCTCTGTCCAGCCCCTGTCCCAGGTCTTATCTCATAGAATAAGGCCTGGGACATAATAGGTGTTTAATAAATATTTGTTGAACGAATGCATGAACGCTTCATAGAATCAATTTATGCTATGGCATTGTGGTGCTAAGTACAAAGGGACAGCAAAGGTTTATAAAAAAATATGTTCTAGCAGAATCATTTTCTGCTTATAAACCAAAATGGATCTTTATTAGACAGAAACATGGATACCAGTACATATTCCATGTAGCATGATTGAACATGCCGTGTCAACCTTAATGCAAGGCCATTTTTTAAGATTCTTTGAAGATACAGTGTCATGTGAGTTTTTATTCTGGGTATTTGAGTATTTGAGTCTGCAGCCCCTGAACTCAGAACCTCTCTGGCACTAAAATTATTTGGATCTGTTCTATCTCAACAGCTCTGTGAAGAAGATAGTATTATCATACACCCATTTTACTGGTAAGGAGACTGAAGCTTATAGAGTAGAAGGGACGTGTTTAAAGCCTCAAACCTCCTGAGTCTGGCCTGGAGACAGAACCCGTGTCTTTTAACATCCAACCCTCTATGGGGAGGTTAGAGGCCTAGGATAGGACCTCAAGCCAGAGCCAAAACCTCTCCCCAAGGCCCGGCCAGGTACTTTTTCCCCTAATTCTGTTTCTTCATCCTTCAGACACTGCAAGGAAGCCAGATTCCTCTCCCTGCTGCCTTCAGCTCCCCCACTCACCCCCGCATTGATCTCCAGCTTTACGAGGATGACAGGCCATACCTTTTAATTGCATTATTACATCTTTATGGTCTACTCATTGAGCAGGTCTCCTCTGCTGGGCAGCCAGGCACTGGAATTTATATGCGGAACTGAAACGTTTATTGGAATCATATTGATAAAGGCATATTGTGAAAAGGCCTGTGGCTCTTAAGAAGAGACTGGGGTTCTCAGGAGACAGGGAGAAGGCAGGTCAGCATGCTCCCAAGGAGAGAGTTGGTCACTTGTGAGATACGAGGGCAGGGCCTCCCCTCATGCCCTTCCCAACCCTTAAGTATTTCCTCTTTCATCTGCCTGTTAGGAGCTGGGTAGGAAAGAAGAAATGCCTGCAAAAGGTACAGAGAAAGGGACTAGGAGATTTCTGAAGAGGAGCAGGATTCCAGGTTCATGGACTAGTTGGGATGGCAAACACAGGGATTGCCCCTGTTGACATGAGGGAGGGCCCTTCAGATAGAGGCTTCGTAAGAACAAAACATATAGCAGGGGCCATGTAAGGACATAATGGACTTTGCTTGGAGCAAGCTCTACAGGGAACGTATCTGGCCTGCTAGACAACTCCATGTGACTGTCGTGCAGGCATCTCAAACAGAGTGTGCCCCAAATGGAACCAACCCTCCCCATTCTATTAGCAGGTGTATCCATTGCAAGCAATGACAAATCCACCCTCCTAGGTGCTCAGGGAACCTTGGAGTCACCTTTATCTCTTCCCTTTATTCCACTGCCCACCTTCCACTCCATGACAACCACTGTGGACTCAAATATTCTGCGACTTTAAGCTGCCCTCACATTGCCACTGTTTCTGTCGTGGACGGAGGCCCAATCACCTTTCCTTGGACTCTTTAAGTAGCCTTGGAATAAAATTTTGATTCATTCATCTTCTTCTCAGCAAGATCCTCCCTGATAACCCTACTTTAAGTCACAATCTCTGCCATACACTACCGTCTGCTGCTTGACCCTGATTCATTTGGCTTCATAGAACTTTTTTCTATCAATGTGGTATACAATTTATTATTACTATTATCTGTCTCTCCCGCTACAATGTACGTATCTTAAAGGCAGAACCTTTTATCTTTTATTCTCTGCCCTAGCCCACATCTCCAGCACCAAGGACAGTGTCCAGCGCACAGTGGGTGCTCTCTCTCTCTCTCTCTCTCTATATATATATATAAAGAGACAGTAAGAGACAGGCTCTCTGTCTCACTGCAGACTCGAACTCCTGGGCTCAAGCAATTCTCCTGCCTCAGTTTCCTGAGTAGCTGGGACTACAGGCGTGCACCATCATGCCTGGTTAATTTTTAAACTTTTTGTATAGATGGGATCTCACTATGTTGCCTAGGCTGGTCTCAAACTCCTTGCCTCAAGATATTCTCTCACCTCAGCCTCCCAAAGTGCTGGGGTTACAGGTGCAAGCCACCATGCTTGGCTATAAATATTTGTTTACTGAGTTCAAGAATGGATTTGGTTGGAGCCAGGTCCTGGGGTGGGGGTAAGGGAGATCTTCCATGTTGCTCTGGGAGCTGAAGCATGTGCCCTGAGCTCTGATTTCCACCCGGCATGAAACTATGTGTTAGCAGAGTCCTTACCCACGTCTAAGGCAATCAGCATGCCTTCCCGGAACTCTGAATTAGTAATATCACGCGCCATGGAGTCAACCCTAAATGGAGAATTTAGAAGAGGAATAGCTCAGGGGTTAATTTGAATGTATTTCCGTGTCTCAAAATCAGCACATTGTAGGAAAAAGGAATCTGCTTAGCATAGTAAATGGCATTTGATGTGTAGCCTCTTTCTTTAAGTATGATCTGGGTTGTCTGTCTTTTTGATTTTGAGATGATTGTGGTACCCAGTTGAAGGGTGATTTGATGTTAATTGGTGGCAACTAATTAGACCCAGTTTGTGAACTCTCCCAGCCTATAAGCCATGGATGCTTTGGCTCAATGTTATAACAATCACTGTCCTTCTTTAAAATGGTTCTCTCTTTGATGAGAAACACTGGCATATGGCTGAATGAACCTCCAGAGATCTCTCCTAAAGAGAGGCAGAGTGGATGGCATTTTAGGGCTGGGATCCCAAGTTGGAAGGATCAGATTACAAAGTTTAGGCCAGATGTCTCTGGGTTCAAATCCTGGCTTAGCCACTCAATAGCTGTGTGGCCTTGGGTAAGTCCCTAACCATGCTGCACTTTAGTTTCCTCATCTGTGTAATAGGTAGGTTACAGCTTTATTCTCAAAGTTCTTGGGAGGCTTACATTAAATAACCAGAGAAGGGAGATTGAGTGCCTTTTATTTAATAGTAACTGTGGCTAAGTATATCCCAGCTGCTTCATAGGGACATTTGAAGATTCTCAAAAAGTATCTGTTAGGTGGGTATCTGAATGTATGAGTTATTGTTGAGTGAATGGATGCAATTCAGAGATTACAGGAATGGACCACATGTCCAGCGAAGAAGATGGCAGGACTCGGTGTTAAAAGTATAAAGAATGTTCATGAAAAATTCCGAAGTTTCAGAACTTGAAGGGGTCTCTAAAAGCCTTCTCGTTTTGAAGGTGAGTAGAATCAAATCCTAGGGAGGGGAAAGTGATGGGGCCAAGGACACACAGTGAGTGAAGGACAGAATTGAGGTTGGAACTAAGGTGCCCTCTACCCACAATGTCCCCAACTCAGCCTCTTCACAGATGCACATGGGAGAGACAGGGGCAGAGTCTAGAACTGTGGTTCAAACATTGGGTGGGGAAAATAAACAACACTGAGAGACTCCTTCTCAGCATCCACTACAGGCCTGGGAACTCCCCATAATAGAAGATGAACAAGGACAGACCTCATTGGTGTCAAGGAGACACAAGAAAAGGAAGGCACCTTAATTAATAACCATCAGCAATAGATTGCGTTGGGGTGAGCATTGAGATGTCTATTGATCAAAGATGTAAACACAAATTGCTGTCAAGTGTCCCTTCAGCCCTGGGTCAATATGCTTCACATACAAATAATCCAGAAGCTGTTCTTGATACTGGAGATGTCTTAATCAGGGTGGCCAGGAGAGCTTGCATCCCTCAGAGATGTAGCTGCATTGTGAGCTAGTCTAGTATAGAGGCTTTTTTCATTCCTTCATCCATTTGTCTATTTAACACATCCTAAATGCTTACTACATGCCTTGGAGGCGCTGGGATAGAGCAATGAACAGGAAGGCAACCCTTGCCCTGATAGTGCTCACAAAATAGACAAATAAATAAAGGGGATGATTTCAGATGGTGATGAATGCTGTGAAGAAAGTCACATAAGGGTAGGGGATAGAGAATGAGGAGATGGTGTCTTGCTGAGATGAGGTGACTGGGGAAGGCCTCTCTGAGAGATGATGACATCTGTGCTAAGACACCAATGAATCAAAGGAGCTAACCTCATGATCCAGAGTGAAGGGTGCTCCAGGGAGAGGGAACAGCATGTGCAAAGGCCCTGAGGTGGGAATGAGCATGGGACGTTGGAGGAACATAAAGGAGGCTGGAGGAGAGTAGAGTGGCAGGAGATGAGGTCAGAGAGGTGAGCAGGGACCAGGTCATGCAGTCACATCTTTCAGGGTAAGGAGGTGGATTTGATCTAGGTGATGAGGCCATTAGAGAAGGACCAGCTGTCCCCTTTCAGTGTGAGCACCCAGCAGTGAAGCATTCATCTAGAGTAAGGGACAGGCTCCTGGTTGCAGGCCTGCAGGCATGGCCTGGGCTGAGCATGAAAACTTGGGCAAGGTCCTCCCCACAGTGAGACCTCCATTTCCTTATTCACAACATGCAGGACTTGGGCTCATGAATCCCCAGCTCTATCATTCTGGCATTTTTTTTTCAAGAAGATGAGGTACAAATATGCAATCTCGACATGCCATTCATTCACATGTGGGAAAACCCTGGCCACTGGGTCGCAAGGCTGTAGTGACCACATGCATGGGTGGCAGGTAACAACACTGAGTGCAGGAAGCCTGGCAGAAAATCCAAGGAGCATCCAAGGGCATCCTTGAGTTCAAGGTCACCTCCTCACTCAGCCCTGGGTGTCCTTCTGTTCGACCTCCACGTATCTCAGATGCCAATGTGACCTGGGAAAGCTGGTTTGACCCATCACCCTTTGGGCTCTGAACTGGATTCCTGGCCTATACAGGCCCATAGCACTCTGAAGATACAGGTTCCTCTGGGTAATGTAGATCAAGCTGAGCTCCTTCCTCAGTCCTATGTCTGTGGGATGAGGGAGGCAGTGATTACAGTAGAGAGGAGGAAAAGCAAAATTCTGAAAAGTGCTTGCTTGAGAAGGGCTCCACCTGCAAATGCAGGTCCTGGGCCCATGTGTTTCCAGGTCCATGCTGGTAAGTGTGGGTGCATGCCCGTGTGAGGCTTCCTGGGCGTATGTGAGCGTGAATGTAAGTACCAAGCAGGCAGGAGCTGTGTTCCATTTCATTCACTGCCGATTCCCTAGCACCTGGCGCGTGGTGAGTAATCAATAAACATTTGTAGAGTGAATGAATAAATGTGTGCTCATGTGTAAAAGTTAAAGTTATCTGTTTTCTAACTTGACAATCTGTTATTTGAGCTTTCTGTCCAGGAAATACATTGAGAAAATACTTGGCTTCACTATCTACACCCACCGTTTCTTTTTTTTATTTATTTTTAAATCTTTATCGACGAACAACGTGCATGTGGGAAAGCATAGACATCAATGTGTGCGTCTTGATGAATTTTCACGAAATGAACTCCCACGTAATCGACACCCAGATTAAGAATCAGAATGTTCCCAGCACCCAGTTCAGTTACTATCCTTCATGGATAGCCATTATTCTGTCCTCTAGCAACATAGACTAGTTGTGCCTGCCTTTGCACTTTATGTAAATGCAATCGCACAACAGGTACTTGTGTGTGTTTTCTCCTTTCACTCAATATTATGTTTGTGAAAATCACCCACGTTTCGCAGGGAAGTTATAGACTGCTCATTTTCATTCTTACACAGCAGGAGTTGGTAAGTTTGTTCTGGAAAGGGCCAATTCTGCTGTTGTAGTACAAAAGCTGCCATCAACCCTATACAAATGAATGAACCCGGCTGTGTCTGATAAAACTTTATTTACAAAACAGGAGGTGGCTGGATTTGGCCACCGGCTGGATTTGCCAAGCCTGTCATATGGTACACCTTTCTGGGAATATGGCACAATGTATCCATTTAACTGCTGATGGACATTTGGGTAGTTCTCAGTTTCAGGGATTAGAGGAATGCACCCAGAACATTCTCACACTTGTCTTTCAGTGCACATATGCAGTCATTTTTGTCAGGTGTGTACCTAATGTGGGATTTCTGGGTTATGGTGTTGGCACCTGTTCAGGTTTAGGAGTTACTGTCAAACAAACAATTACAACACTGCTGGTTCTTAGTTAGGTGAGCTTTTGTGTTTTCATATGGTGCAACTCTTTCCTTTACTTTGTGCTGTCCTGCTGGTTGGTACCTTGCACTGCTTGTTACTGTCACCAGGAACTGCCCTCAGAGGTTGCAACTTCATCAGAGGCATGCTGGGAGGGCAGCCACCAGCTCTTGAAACATGGCTTATCCTTAATGCAATCTGGAATCAAGGCATAGGCAACTCGATAACTCAAAGGAGTCAACTGTGATGAGAGGTTATTTACAAGTAAACTCTTATCTCTGGTGTATTAACATATCCTGTCACTTCACCTTCCATTGCCTTTACCACAACAACCCACCTTTCATGGCAAGCAAAGGAGGCCTTCCAGATAAAATGAAAGACTGGGTCTTTACCAGTTCTGCTTGGAAATAGCCACTCACTTCTGTTCCTAAACAAGCTTACCAGTTTAGTGAACCATGTGTTTCTTTGAGTATCTTCTCTTTGAAGACCTTTGAGCCATTCAGCCCAAAAAGCCAACTGATATGACTCTGGATTTTTGTAAGCACCAGTCATCATCATACCTGCACCATGGTAGGTAGCACCATGCAACATGATGGCTGAACAAGCACACACCTGAGTTCAAAGTATGCCTGTATCATAACTTCCTCTGGCTTCAGGCACGTTATTGAACCTTTCTGTGATTCAGCTGCTCTGCGTCATTTCATCTAATCCCTCCAGTGACAATATTGAAGGAGGTACTATCATTATCCTCACTTTAAAGATCAGGAAACCGAGGCTTAGAGATGTCAAGGTCTTGCTTGAGTACATACCCACACCTGCATCCTGAAATCTAACTTTAGAGACTATCTGTGGCTCTTAAACACTGGTTCCAGTTATGCAGCCAAATAGTTTCCTTTGGAAAAGTCACCATTTTGTGTTTTTAGAGTCCTGAGTTTGGCTAATCAGGAACAATCTCCTTTTCTTGGAGAAATAATTCAACGTTGGATGCAGTCTTATGGAAAAAGTGACTTCCCTCCAAATTCTTGTAATGAGACAATTCTCGCCGAGGACAAAATATTGAGGTCTTTTGAGGAGATGGCAACTCTTAGTCAGTGGAGATATGCAAAAATTTTTTTTTTCAACAAAGGACCTGCTGTTTTAAATTTCCAACAAATGGCTTACTGTTTAAATGCTGGAAAGGAGTGGGCTTTTAGTACCACGGGTCATCTCTGGGCTGGTAAATCAACCAATTTTGAGCATCAAGTCAGCCAGAAGTGAAACTGGTGTTTTCAAATGTATTTCCACTTCCTCAGAAATAAAAGCTGTTTTTTTGGAAAAATTAAAATTACATGAACCATTATTAAGTATAAGAGGCAAAGTGCTGGTGATCCTTCCTCCATCAGCTGATCATGGTTTGCCTGACAATGTTTCATTCAGTCAATAAGTGTATAAGCCTAGCACGTTTATTGGTATCACTTAGCAAATATGCCCGTGGTGTTTACCTGTGGAAGTGGACAGGTAGATTTCTAGCTGAGTGGTTCACGAATTCACCTGGTTTAAAAACTATCAGGAAGGGCTAGGCTTAAAGTTCCACCAAAAAATTGCCCTAGGCTCAGGACCTGTTCTTTGAACACCATCAGGCATATAGGAGGCCATTTACATCCAAGATGGAGTAATAACCAAGATGGCACCCTACAGAGTAAAAACCAAGATGGCGCCTTACAGAGTAAAATCCAAGATGGTCACTACAGAACCAAAGGTGGCCATTTGCACCCATGGGCTACTGAGGTTGGGAGTGGCAGGACATAAAGTAACTTCGAGGCAAAGCCCACAGCCCTGGAAGGGCCAGAAACTGTAGAGAGTGACCTATGGATCCTGGAACACCAAATGACCCCAGAGCTGAGACCCTGAGCCCCAAAATACTCGACTGGCCCATCAGAGAGCCCACAGAGGGAAAGACGCCCAATTTCCTAGCCAGCATAGTATGGATAGTGAAGGGTAGATTTTAAGCAGGACCACTGAGACATGAGAGAATTCCTGTTTCCACTTGCCATTTTCCAGCTGGGACATTGTTAAACACCACTTTCTGTTAATTAAGCATTTCTGTGAGGTTTACACTAGATTGCTGGCAAGAAGTGAGCAAACCCTGGCTGACCTGTCTTGTAGGTACTTGGAGGTGTGTGAGGGAAAGGGCCAAGAATGTGTGGCACAGGCAAAGTGACAACACTGTCCAAGAAACAAATTGCCCCCTTAGGAGCAGAGAGACGATTGCTCCAGTGATCATCGTTGGAAAACCAAAGGTACTCATCCACATCTGGCCTCAGCTTGGCTGCAGACATAACCCGGAGAAAGCAATTCACACTGATTTTTCCCAGCCCTGGGATCCACCTTCAGCCTGGGATCCAGGCCTTCAGTAATGAGCAGCCCAGGCGAATGAGGTTTGGAGTCGAAATCCATCTGAGGCCTCTCTCCCTGCCAACGTCTACAGCTTAATAATTGCTTCCTCGCTCCTGCTACATTCAGGTTCAAGAGGAGCGTGAGCCCCTCCAGCAGCATTATGCAAATAGGGCCCACTCCGTTCCGGCAGCATATAGAATATGTAAATTTATGGCGGTGGCGGAGGCTGTTTAAGACAGAAGATTTCTCAATGATGAAATTAGATTTTCTGGAAAGAGGCTTCCGAGGACCTGTCTCCATTCCTCTGCCTCGTGCTGTGCTGTAGCCACCAAACCGGGGCTCTGGGAAATAATTAACCGAATTACAGTCTCAAGTCTCTTTAAAAAAAAAAAATAAAGAAGACCAGGTTTCACGAGGCCACAACAAATTCATACTTTACAGAATATGTAAACAGGAAGGGAAGCTGAGTGGGAGGGAGGGAGGCTGTTGTGGAGCATGGGCTCTGGCTAGCAGGAGGCATTAATGCAGAGCAGAGAGGCTGCAGCATCACCCTGGCCTTCACACCTGGCCCTGTGGAGCCTCCAAGCAGGGGGACAAGGATGGGGAGAGTGAACAGAACCATGGGTCCTGGTGGCTGCCTCACCCCTAATGCTGCAGCTCTGATCTGCTTCCTGTGCCTGTCTTTTCATGAATTTGATAGAAGGAAGTATTGATGTCATTTCAAAAAATGCAAAATTAGCAATCTAGACCAGAGGTTCTCAAACTTGAACATGCATCAGACTTACCAGAAGGGCTTGTGAAACACAGATTACTGGATCCCACTCCCAGAGTCTCAGAATTAGTCCATTCAGGGAGGGCTCAAGAATTTGCATCTCCAACAAGCTCCCTGGGGATGGCTAATGCTGCTGGCCCAGGCAGCGCATGTTGAGAACCATGGCCCTAGAGTACTGTTTTCATTTGACAGATGGGGGAAATTGAGCCCCAGAGAATTAGGTGGTTTGCCAAAAGTCACACAGTGGAGTCAAGGCCCGGGTACGGATCTACCTCTTTCCACCATTTTCGTCCTTGGTCATTGTCATCATCATCACCATTGTCACTGTCATTTGCTAAGACCTTTCTATGTGCTAGGCACTGTGCTAGGCACATGTGTGCCTTATTCATTTAGCCTTTACTGCGGTTCTACACGAGAGCTGCTGCTGTGATCCCCATGAGGATCCTGAGGTTCAAATTCAAATTGCTTCACCTCTTGAGCCTCAGGTTTCTTATTTATAAAATGGGGAGTTCTCATCCTTCAGAATGTTGGGAGGATTTATGAGATTTTACACTTAATGTGCTCAGCACAGAGCCCAGCACATGGAAAAGACTCAGTTATTGGATATTATAGTAATAATAATAATTATTATTATTAGTCAAGTTGTGGGGATTAGGAAACAGAGTGAGGTTATGAAGTGACATTAAGGATTAAGAATATAAAGATCTTGATTTCCGTCCCTAGTCCTGAACTCACCTGCTGTAAGACTGGACAGGGTGGTGTCACCCACCTTCTCTAAGGTCCAGCTTTTGTGAAAAGGGGTGGAGGCAACTTAAAGGTCCCAGGTTACTTTCAGCTGTAAAATTCTCTGATTCCATAATTCCAAGATTGGGATAATTTCTCCCCCTCCCCACATTGCCCCAGTGTGGGTACTATCCCTCCTTTCCTGGGCTGTTACCCAGTCTCCTCCTGGGCTCCTTGCCTCTGGTCTCAACCCAGCCAATCCACCATTCTAAAATTCCCAAATGGCAACCCGATTCTGTGCTCTCCCGCCGAAACTTTCCATAGCTCACTATTTATCTGCTTTCAGTCAAGTCCGACCATCTCAGCTTGGCAGTTGAACTCCTTCATGACCTGGTTCCTCTAAGCCCTTCATCTGCCTCTCCTTCTTCCACTCTATTTTCCAATAATATATAGAAGTACATTTTACTCTCAGTGTGACACCACACTGTTTCCTGCCTCCCTACTCTGGTTATTGCACCTTCTGCCTCATAGTCCATCCCTGCTTTTCTTCTCTCCCTCTGCAAACTATTTGACCTTCAGTGCTCAGCTCAGATATTTTGTGCCCTGAAAAGGTTTCCCTCTCTTAACTTCTTCCTGTCGCCAACCCCAGGTTGGATAAGGTATTTTATCTGAGCTGCCTATAGGCATCTCATTCTAGTGCTTAACAGTTTACATTGTAATAGTCTACTGACTTTTCTGTCTTGTCAAATGGACAGTGACTAGTTCAAAGGAAGAGACAAGTTTATTCATCAAGCTTTTTGGAAATTTCCTGGCTTGTCGCTTGTTTGATCTGCTGTCTGTAAGTCCAATGAGCGCAGGGGCCTTATGTATTTTGTTTGCCACTGTCATTGCAGTACTTATCACCATGCCTGGCCATAGTGCATGTTCAATCCTTGAATTAATAAATCTGAAATCCCTGCTCATTTTCCTAGATATCTTACTAACCATTATATCCCTACTGCCTAGCAAAATGTCTGGCATGGAAGTGCTCAAGAAATATTTGCTGAATGAACAAATATGTGAATAGAATGAATGACTTCACACATAACTGTATCAGTCAGCTGTTGCAGTATAACAAACAGCTACTAAATCTCCATTGCCTACAACAATAAGTATTATTTCTCATCTAGCTTTATTCTGCAAGTAGCTGGGGCAGCCATGAGCTGCAGGTGGTGCCTGGCTTGACTCTGCATGTCTGTCAGCCTCTGTGTATGAGCAGGTTAGCCAGAACATGCTTCTTTCATGGCAGGGACAGAGACGCAAGAGAAAATGTGGAAACCTGCAAGGTTTCTTAAGGTCTCATCCCAGAACTAGCACACTGGCCCTTCCACTTGTATTCCATTGGCCAAAACAAACGATGTGATCACAACCAACATCCAGGATCCACCCTGTAGGAGGAGAGGCTGCAAAGTCACATGGCAAAAGGCTGGATAAAGGGAGAGTGAAGAATTGGGGTCAATAATTCAATTCACTCCAATGACCAATCCCAGCATCCAGCACAGAGAGCTTATAGCACATGGTAACTATTCTCTATGACCACCTAGACAAAGTGACCCTGTGTGGACCACCCCCAACCCTGCCCTAGGTGGCCCTTCCATGTTCAAAACTCTAGAATATCTTTGTACTTTCTGCATATTACACTCTCCTTCATCCCCCACCCTGAAGTTTTCAGTGATTTTCCCAGGCCCTTATTAAACAATCTCCAGATCTCAGCCCACGGTATTGGTGTACTGGGGCATGTCAGAAGTGTCCCCTCAGCCTGTACTGATGCACAGAACCTCCTCCTCCCCATCCTTCTCCCGCCCCACTGTGTATGTTGCGAGGGTCCCCCTGATGTTTAATGCATGAGCTCCACATCCTCCCAGCAGCCGCTGCAGACGGATTCTCTCAGCATGGGAATGGCCGTGAAATCAGATGACTGTACAGGAAGCAGCTCCTCACCCCTCCCCAATTTTTGTGATGCTGCCCTGCTTCAACTAACTTCCAGTTTTGTAATCTATTTTATTAATGTGCCAGAGGCAGAGAAAAATGCATTTGTAATTTCTCCTTAATGGCTGGTAGAACTTCTTTTTGCTTCCTTTCTGAGCATTTGTTTGTGGTACACACACACAGAGAAACACGCACACACACCAGGTCAGGAGAAATTGAGTGGCAAGGCAGTAGATATAAAAGCACAGACTCTTGGAATATTTAAGGAGGAAAGGATCTGAGTCCAATGGCTGTCACATTGTGTTCCCAGAGCTCCAGGGTCCTTCCAAATAGCATCAGAGAGTGCTGCAGGGTGAGAAGAAGGAAGAAGGAGGAGGCTGGCAACCCCTCCCTGAACCTTGCTTCAATCAGAGCATCTCTGTTCTTACCTGCTTTGTATATGCAGGAAGCTTGTTTGGAATTAAAGGCTTTGCTGCTGCACCAAATATGCAACAACTCTCATCTCCTGTACCCTTGGTTTCACAGAAAGGGCAGTCCAGTCTCAGAGAGTCTGTGACTTACCCAAAGTCATAAAGTGAGTTAGTGGGTGGAGTGGACTCAGGGACTAGGCCCCAGCTTTCCAATTCCAAACTTGGTGCTTTTGTCTGCAAACAGGTTCTATCTCAGAATGCCAAGCTTCTTCCCTGAAATGGCTTGATATATGTTTTTTTCATTTCCCTAACACATTGACCATGGATTCTTCTACTAAAGGGAAAAGGCAATGACGGGGAGGTCTCTTTTCCTTTCCTGTGAAAGAAACAAATACTGAACACCTAGCATGCAACTGGCACTGGACTGCAGGGGCATTGGCTGCCTATTACCTAATCAAAAACACAACAGTAGGTGGGCATTACTGTTTCCTATGTTTACAGAGGAGGAAGTTGAGGTTAGGATGGATGAGCCAATTGAAAGACACAGGGCCAGGACATGGTGAAAATGAGATTCAGACATGGGTTCACCTTATGCTAAAGATCCTCATGAACTTTAAGAGCCCAGATCATTCAGATGATAATACGTGATGGCAGTGATCACAGCTGCTGCCAGATCTGAGTCTTTGAACCTGGCACAGGCTGAGTGCTTTACATGCAGAGCTGCCAGGTATAGTTGTGCAGGATGTGGACTGCAGAAGAGCTCCCAACCAAAGAGGCAGCTGAGAGCTGAACCCAGTCTTTGGGCTGCTAAGCAGACCGTGGCATAAGGCATTGCTTACCTGGAGTATGAGGAAGCCGTTCTCTAACTGCTCTGCCAGCAGGAGCTGGCTTTTCCTAATTCTCACAAAGGGATTCTGTGCAAACTGCTGTCCTGTTTGCCTACATGATCTCATGCACCCACAGCCTCTGGGGCAGCTTTGTTACTATACCCATTTTAAAGATGAGGAAAAAGAGGCACAGAGGAATTAGATTTCTTGACCAGCATCCTGCAGCTCTTTCAGGGACAGAACTGCAATTTGAACTCAAGGTTGCAAACCTCCAAGGCTAGATGAGCTGGGAATTTGTAGCTATATCCACCTACACTCCTGTGTCCCAAAAGACTGTTGAGTTTCACAAGGTTCTAAGGATGAAATCTGGAGATGCAAAGTTTGGGGGCTCCTGGAAGGAGGCATTCTCTGCCTTGAGTAAGGGGAATCAAGAGAGATTTCGAGACAGGAAACAGCACCCGAGAGAATCAATCCAGCTGGGCCTTTTCAATTAGTCTGTTTTTGGATCACGTGATTACACTCTTCCCTGCCTCCTTCCTCCTTAAAAGAGACCCCCTGGAGGGAGCAAGGTTGTGTAGATCTGACCTTCGCTTCCCCATCTCTCCTGCCCCACAGGCTCTGTCTTGGAAAACATTGGAGCTGAAAGAAGACTCCCTTGGCGATAAACATCTATGCAAAGCCAATTGTCAGGCAATGTCCCAGAGCCAATTATTCATTCTGAGGGACCCCGAGGTGGTTTGAGGAGTTGACAGATAAAGAGGAAATAATTCGCAATTTGCTGTTTACACATAATCAGTTTGTACCAGGAAAAAAAAACAGTGTCACAGCTTCCAGCTTCCCACGTTTTATTTTGATCTTCTCCTAAATCAATACCTTAAGTGGAAAGGTGGAGGGAGACAAATGTTTTGGGGAAAAAGACGTTTGGGTGTGTTTGGCTAAAGAAAAGACTCTCTGTAAACACAAGGGCGTGGCCAAGGTAGGTTGAATGAGAGCGTGTTACCCACTTCCAAAAACTGGGGAGCAGCAAATGACAGTTAAAGGACTCTTACTCCATGCCAGACGCAGAGACAGGCACTTAACCCAGCGATTACTATGCATCCTCCCATCCACCCTGAGAGGTAAATTTTGCTGTCCGTTCTATTTCACAGGTGAAGAAACTGAGGCTCTAGGAGATAAAGTTTCCTGTCAAGTACATGTGACCTGCACAAGCTGAAACCATGACTAGCCACCCAAACCACGCTGATGTTGAAGTCCAGGACTTTTTGGCTTATCATTTTGCTCCACGTTCAGTTTCTTGAGTTTTGATGCTGTCTTTTATTTTGAAACCCTTAAGGGGCTTAAAACAGGGCTTGTTCTCTTGAGGAGAGGGTCTTGGGGGAGGTATCTCCTCTCCAGTTGTCCTTGGCTGATTGTCAAGACTACAAGTAGTTATTAAAATAGGTGAGGTCCCTGGAAAGAAAGGGGACTTGGGCAGGAGACCTCAGGGAGGGGGGCATGGTGACAGTGGCTACTGTTCATGGTTTAGGAGGAAGGGTCCACTCAGGGTTGTGTCCCAGTTCTGCATTTTTTGGAGTTCATTCTTTCTCTTTCTTGGGCTCCTTGAGAAATTGAATATCTCCTGCCAACGCCTACCCTTCTCTCTCACCTCCCTTGGACTTCAAGCAGCAAAGGTTCCTTCTGAGAACTTCAAGGCTGTTCTTCCTCTCCTATCTAAACATTCTCTCTCCTTTCACTGGCCTAAGACAATAGATTTTGGAGTCACAGGGACCTCAAAAATTGACCTGGTCTAGCCCCAGAGTCAAGAGAGATAAGGGGACCTCAGCCTCATTTTATAGACACGGCCATTGAGGCCAAGTGCCAGTTGTTGGCCCAAAGTAGAAGAGAGGACTCAGATCCACCCTCCAGCCCCTCTTGACCCCGAAGACCTGGCTTCTTCATCAGGGAAGCCTGCCTCTCTTTGTTCTCTATCTGCCACTGAGTCTCCCAAGCTTTGTGCAATTTACATCGACACGCACCCACATTTGCATTTAACACACAGACACACGCAGACACAGGACTGCTCCTGGCTTGAACAACAAGGGATGCCAAATGCCGTTCACATCTTTCTGGGGAGGCGTGTATCCATCCCGATTCTGTCTTTGCCAAATGTGCCATACGTAGCAGACGTACATATATTCCGCGTGAATTTCCTTAATCTCCCTCACAGCTGTCCTTTTCCCCGGCCTCTGCTACAGTGTTCCCAAATTACTTGTCTCCTGACTGGTATAGCAGCCTGTTCCCTGACTCTTTCATCCCTTTAAAAACAACAACAACAACAACAACAGTCATCATGGCTGCTGTTAATGCAGCCCCTACTCTATGCTCAATATGAGGTTAAACAACAAGATGGCATCTTCTGTTGCTCTTTCAACAACCCTGGAACAGAAGCATTATTAGCTCCATTTTACAGGTGGGAAAAATGAGGCTTCAAGTTTAAGTGCATTATGCAGGGCTCGGGGTTGAGGTGTGGAGCTGTGGTTGACTTTGAGACTTGTGCCGGTAGCTCATGTCATAGGATGTCCCCTCGATAATCCCATCTATCCCAGCCACTGGCCATGACACAGTGGACAGCCCTTGTTTCAGAGGCCCCAGGATGTAGCAGTTAAGAAAGTGCACCATTTCAACGTCTGATGGTGTCATTTCTGTCTAGGTGAACTTGGGTATGTCATTTAAGCTCTCTGAGCCTGTGTCCACTCTTGTGAAATGTGGATCACAGTTGTACCTAGACCCACAATGTTGCTACGGAAACTGATAAGATCATTGCAAAGGAAGCACCCTGCACCGTTCTCAGTGCCCAATAAATGTGGGATAATGAAACTATTGTAAAATAAATAGATGACTTTTTGTGTGTGTGTTTCTGATGCTCAAGGTTCTTTCAGGTGGAGCCCTGCCTTTCTTTCCATCAATAATGCTCACCAGGGCTATCTTGCATCCCAGCCTTTGGCCAGAAGGAGCCCCTCACTGGTCTCCCCAAACTCCCCACCACTTCTAACCTCTGTTCATTGGTCCAGATGGGTCCGTCTGCCCATCGGCCTTGCACTCTCTCTGCAGACCCAGAGTCATCTTGTCCTCTATGTCCAGCTGAGAGACTGGTTCCTACTTGGTGTCCCCCCATTATTTGCCTATAGGAAATTAACTCCACCTCCTCTGGACATGGCCCTGAGTTCCAGTGTCTTTTAGTCCTGATGTCCTACTGTGTGCCAGGATAAAGATTTAGCTACACCTTGAGGACATGATCCCACCTTTTTTTTTCTTCTTTTCCTTGCCCTTTAAATGCCACTAGGTGGAAGAAACCCTGGGTCTCTGAATGACTGTATGAAACAAGGCCCCACCTCCTGCCAACCCACATAGGACAAGACATGACAGAAAACAAAACTGATGAAGCCAAGCTCTAGTCTTGGAAATCAGGGTAGTTTTTACCTCTAGCAAGGACTGGGGAAGCAGAGATTGAGAGAGGCCCTAGGAAGGGTCTCAGGTACTGGCAACATTCCATTTCTAGACTCGAATGAGATTTGTCTATGAGCTGCACATTTATGCTCTGTGTCCACTCATGGATATGTATCACATTTCACTTAAAAACGTAGTACATATTCATTGAGGAATACTTAGAACCATAAGAAAACACAGGAAAATGAAAATTATGCACAACTCCATATCTCAAGGATGTCTTCTGTTCACATTTTGGTTTAATCAGTAGATTTTCCAGGCACAAAGTGAAGGAGTCCAGGAACAGTGTCCATTTTATCTTGATAGCCCTATTCCAACGTGTCTAGCACAAAGCCTTGAATTTAGCAGGCTCTCTATAAATAGTGGTTAAATTACAGATTATTTCATTGTAAACCTACCACACTTGGGTTTGGCTGTTGTAGTTGAGATAATGCCGTGGGTTCACCTGACCTCTTTCATTTTCCTCTGGGGCACACAGGAAGACTACATTTTTCAGCCTCCTTTGCATTGCGTTGTGGCCATATGACTGAGTTCTGGCCAATGAAATGAAGGTGAAAGTGATGTCAGCCACTTTCGTACCTCTTGAACAATGCTACATACCCTCTCTTTGAGGATCCCTTCAGAGGAACTTGAGGCCCTAAGGGTCACTGAAACCAGAGACTGAAGGAACTCTGAGCCCCTGAATGGCTGTATGGAGCAATGCCTTACCTCCCACCAACCCACATTGGACTGTGCCATGAGCAAGAAATAAACCTTTGTTGTGTTGAAACATTGAGAACTGGAGATTGTTATAGCAGCAAAACTGCCCTAATACATCTATCTACCTAAAATCTGGCTTTCTGTCTCTCTAATGTCCCAGAAAAAAGTTGAAGTCATTTACAAACATATATTTTTAAATGGAGTGAAAGAAAATTAGAAAAATACTTGTAGGAACATAAAATAGGATCAGAAATAACACTCAGAAATGTATTCGATTCAAATCAAATACATGTGTGAATACATGTGTGAACACCCCTACTATGTGTGGACCAAAAATACAGCTCTGAGCTTCCTAGTAGCCAAGGAAAAAAGGGAGACCTGTTTAATTATACACTTCTCAGAGTCTTTGAGATAAATGAAAACACAATTACAGAATAAATACAATGAAATGTGAGATTTTTTTCTATCTTACATATGAAATATGAGATTCTTTTCTACCTGACATTTCACGAAAAAGATCATTGAGTGGTAAAAGCACAAGTCTTTAGTATTGCTGGGGACTGTCTCTGCATAGCAAAGTTTTTTCCATGCCTTGTCTTCTTTAAATACATGAAAATATGTGTACATGTAAACATATTAATGATGTCGAGGAACTCTCTTAATGTACCTCACTGGGAGGTACTTGGGATCTCTGTAGGCCTGAGATACACTTGAAGGAAGAGACTCCACCATCTTCATTCCTGTATTTTTATAGTTCAGTACAGAGCTTGTTGCATGGTGGAAACACATAGTGAATATTATTACTGCTGCTGTTAAATATATGTGTGTGTGTGCTAAGTGTGTCAGGCTAGTGCCCTGGGAACCATGAACTCTACAATGGATTTACATGTAGTGTGTATGTGTGTTGTGATGTACTATGTGTATGATACATATATGTTGAGTGTGTTGTGTATTGAGTGTGTGTTGTATATATATGTGTTGTGTGTATTGTGTTGTGTGTATTGTGTGCATGTCATTGCATGAATTTTGTGTGGGTGGTGTGGGGGTATTGTGTGAGCCTTGCACGTGTGTTTTGTTTGGATGTGATGTCGCAAGGGTGATATGGGTGCTCTGGGTGCATTGTGTGTTTTTGTGGGGGTGATGTGGGTGACGTAAGTATTATCAGTTGTATTGTATTGTAGAGTGCTGTGGGGTGGTGTGTGTGTTGTAGGTGTATGTTAGGAATTGTGACCATGTGCATTCCAGCACTCTGTATGCCCTGAGTATCCCACCTATTCCCTGAAGGCTCAGGGCACACTCCCTGTGTGTGACTCATGCCATCCTGTGTCCCTTTTATGAGTCCTGGGCATCACCCTTGGATACCTAAGGGCATATGGGCTTGCACCCTGCCACCCCTCACCCTTCAAGCACTCTCCGTGTATGCACACATTAGGTATGTGCCCTAAAGTCATTGCAGAGACATCTAGAAGGTGGTGACTATTGTCTTCAAACAGAGAACAGCCATTAACACATTCATTAATTAGGATCATGTTGACACTTCTATTGCCGACTAAAAACATCTGTTTGTTTAATCAGTCTCCTTAACTCCTTACACTTATTCTCTCAGTGAGAGAGGATGGGCTTGCTTCTCCCACATGTGTACACTGGGGTTTTAGGAGGTGGGGGCACAGGCTCTGTCAATATTATCACAGGGTGACAGCTCTCAGGACAGCCCACCATCTTCCTAAGCTCACAAATCAGCATCCCTTTCCACGGCAAACAAAGAGTCATACACGGGTCAATTTGCCAGTGGCCAGCTCTTGTTTATTGGTGTAGCCTGAATGACACATTATAGATCAGATGTAAGAAATCCGCCACAGCCCTAGGTCTAAACGCTGCAGGGTGTGATGTGGCGCAGGGCGAGGCAGCTGCTTCACTCCTCTGTGCCTTCAACCTAGGTTTGTACCTTACGCCCCTCAATAAGCAGCCAGTAGCCTTGGCTGAGTCAGTTTTCCTCTCCTGTGACCTCAGTTTTCTTACACGTAAAATTGAAGAATAAAAATACAAAACTAAAGATTCAAATAAAACGTTATCTATGTACATACCCATCACAGAACCTGGAACCAAGGAGGTATGTGAGAAATGTCACTTCTATCCTCTCAACTCACACTCTACATGAATTTACAAGGGCCAGGGGTGATGACAGAGGTAAAGACTCAAGGTCAGGGACTGACCCTGGTCACTGACCCTGAGTCATCTGTTCCCCACTGGTCACACCCTTGGACATTCACCCTATCCACTGCCCTCCTCCTCTAGGCCAAGCTGGGGCTGGGTGCTGGAGAAACAGGTACCTGTCCTTGGGAAACTCATCATGGCCGGATGAGAGACACTTTGCTGTGCAGGATGGGCTTGAAGACCAAGTAGGATCTCACTGATGAAGGTGGAGAAAGAAAGCATTGCCAGCAGAGAAGATCAGGGAGCCGGGGCAAGATTAAGGCTCCCAGGGCTGGGAGCATGAGGGATAGGAGCAGGGTTTAGACTGAAAGGGTTGAAGGGATGGACCATGGAGAGGTTTTCCTTTGGAAAGTTTTTTGTTTTGTTTTAATTTGTTGTTGTTTGGCTTCTTGTTTCAGTTACTAATATATTTGGATAAGTTTTTATAATAAACATGCTCTTTGAAAATATTTACTTATGGCCGGGCACGGTGGCTCACTCCTATGATCTCTGAACTTTGAGGCCGACGGGGGTGGATCACTTGAGTTCAGGAGTTTGAGACCAGCCTGGACAACATGGTGAAATGCCGTCTCTACTAAAAATATGAAAATTAGCTGGGCGTGGTGGCAGGCGCCTGTAATCCCAGCTACTCAGGAGGCTGAGGCAGGATAATCGCTTGAATCCAGAAGGCGGAGGTTGCAGTGAGCCAAGATTGCACTGCTGCACTCCAACCTAGGTGACAGAGTGAGACTCTGACTCAAAAACAAACAAAACAACCAACCAACCAACTAAACAAACAAAAAAACCCCGAAAGTGTTTATTTTTCATCATTTTAAAAATTGTGGTTACATATTATATGTATGTAACATAAATGTGCAGTTTGTAACAGAATAAGAAGTAAGATCCTAGTTTCCCTCTTTAAGCATACTTGGTGCCTAGCATGGCTGCTTCTCATTGTACAATGGGAACCAACCGTTCTCAACGGGTGATAAGAGGATTTGATGCGAAGACATGTGCAGACAGGGCCTTCCTGAGTGCCTGATACACGGTCAGAATCCAAGACCCGGGAATTATTAGTGGGAATTGGCACAACTCAGTGGTTAAAGGCACAGGCTCTCGATTCAGATTTGCCGGCTGTGTGACTTTAGTCCAGTTACTGCACCTCTCTGAGCCTCCGTTTTCTCATTAAAATAAGATAATACAAAAAATATGGAGGGGTGCCATTTGGATGTGCAACAAATGATATTTTATTTTCAAATCATCATGATTCCTTTCTGCTAATTCTGTACTTGAACAAAACCTGTTACCTCGATTAAGATTTACTTTTGTTTTTCAGCTTTGGTCCAGATGGTGCTGCCACACATCTTTCCTACACTACAGTGCATTCTAGCACATCCAGTTTGTTGCTGCAAATGATGGTGATGGTGGTGGTGGAATCTTTGAGTGACAGTTTTATTCTTTCTCATAGCAGAGTGAGACTGCAAGGTAAGAGGAAGGACTGGCTGTATTTCATGCTTCTTAAGAACTAGACAGTCTTATTTCATCCTCACAGCAACTCTTTGAGGGCGGCACCATATCTATTTTACAGGTGAGGAAACTGAGTTTCAAAAAGCTTAGACAATTTTCCTAAGATCACGCAGCTAGTAGATAGTTCAGTCAGGAGTTAGGCTTTGGATCTAACTTCAATGTTTATGCATTTTTCTCTATATTAACTCATTTGTTAGATAGATGGACCGAAAATCCCTAATGGTAACCCCATTCGACAGTTTAGTCAAAAGGAGAATTTATGAGTTCTCATAAACAAAGTTTAACTTGGATTTGCGAGTGGCTGAATGAATCTAACAATTTCCTTAGGACTTGGTCAGTCTGTCTTTCCACCTCTATCTCGGTTTTGTTTCCCGGTGTGGCAGCTTCATTCTTATCCTCATGATGACAAGACGCCCCCCAGTACTAGCTTCGGGTTCCATCCTCCAAGCCTGGTAACCCCTGCTAAGAGAGGAGCAGCCCCAGCCAAAGTCCCAGAATCAGCCCCAATTGGCCTGACTTGGGTCATGCGTGCATCCATAAGCCAATTAGTGAGAACGAATGGGTTGCTCCTATTGGCCAGATCCGATCCATGTGGCCATCTCTGGATTGTGAAGGTCACATTCATTCCACGCTGAACCAAACGACCCTGAGGTGGAGATTTTCCCAGAGGGAACTCTGGGTGCTTAACTTAAAGATGGAGACTTGGCTGCTGAGAAGAGAATAGGAATGGACGTCCACTCCAGCCAGCTTCGGATTACACAGAAAGGCATCAGAGAGGTCTTAAAAGGAACTTCAGCGAGTCTAAAAATCGCAGCATTTGTCCCCAGCCAGCCTCCAGGCAGGGGCACAGACCACGTGACTTTACTGAAGTCCCTTCCCAGCCAGCCTTTTGGGATAGCTCCAACCAGGACTTATTGTTCTGGCAAATCCCCCAAAGCTTTGGGAACTGAAAAGCACACGAAAATACAAGACCATCTGCCAGGGTCCTTGCCTTTCTTCTTCTTCTTCTTCTTTTAATTATGAAATGTCTATTGCTGGACTATTGATCTCCTGCTTGTACGAGCAGCTGGGGTGATATACGGTGCGCTAGTCCACTCCTTTAATTCTGCAGCACGATTGAATACTGCCTTCGATGAAGCGCTTATTAGTCATGCGTTGGAGAAGTGAAATAGCTTGTAGCACTGAGGGAGGGCTTTTGGAGGAGGATGGGTAGTTTTAGGGGTGAAATGAGGGTTTCTCTTTGGTTCTGCCTACTGAGAAGGGCAGACCCTTATCTCGGGTCAGAGGGACAGGTTATCCCTATTGAAACCTTCTATCCCTGGATCAGCCTCCACTCCCAGTCTTTCACTCAAAAATGTACCATCTCCTCTTTTTGACAACGTGCCAGAAATTCCACCATTAGGTCATTCCTTGGGTTTAAGAATTTACCCGTAAAAGGCCCTGCTAACATGAATATGAGTTCTAAAACTACTATTACAACCACACTGGTCACGATTTGTTGACCAATTATCTTTCTCTTTCTTTCTTTTCTTTTCTTTTCTTTTTTTTACATACAAAGAAGCAAATGCAGAGAAACCAAGTATTTAATAGACTATAGGTGCTAGGATTGGAACCCACTTGGACAAACTCTGGTCTCTGAGTTTTTTTGTAACATATGAACCTATTAACACAGAGTTTTAGGGGACTGGGAGGAAGGAGCAGAGGAGCTAACAATTGTCTCAAGGCTGGGGATGGAGTAGAAAGATTTTAATTTGCTAAATTGATTGCTTTAACTCCCTGTGCCTCAATTTTCTCATTTGAAAAGTAGAAAAACTCATAGTATGTGCCTCATAGGATTATTGTAGGAATTTAAGAAGACAATCCTTGTAAAGCCCTTAGCAATTAGCAAAGGCCCAATAAACATTAGTGGTTCTTGATATGACTGTACATATTAGCCCCTCTGGGGGTCTATTTTCCTGTACTTCATACAGTAGGCATTCTGTATGTGCTTATGGAATTAATTCATTTGTTCTGTCTTCTCTGACAAAAATCTTGAACTAGACCATTAGGGATACTTTGGTCCATGCCTTGCTTTTATTCCTATGTCAATTACAGCCACTCCAAAATAATGACAGTAATGATGATGGTGAGGATATGATGATGATGGTGGTGGTGGTGGTGATGATAATGATGACAGCCGTACCATGATTCCCTGAGCAGAGCCTTAGATTCTGGGTTCTGTGAGGGGGGTTAGTTGAGTTAGAATTGCTGAAGCCCTAGCAAGGTGGGGCAAGCATAAGAAGGGGGAGGATCCCACCTTTTAATGAACCTCTAAATCCTAGCCACCTCTATAAAAAGATCTCTGCCCATGTGTCCACTTCTCCCCACCTCACTACTCCAAGGGACCAATGAGCATGCAAACCAGATGACAGGCATGCCTTAGCCCCAAACCCACCACAATAAAGATCAAAGACAAGCTCTGTTCTGCAGCCATCAAGGGTGTTCAGGGTCTGGCCCTGCTCTCTCCACCCTCATCTCCTGCTTCACTCTCCCTTGCCCTCCCCATTCCAGCTACCCAGCCTTCGTTCTGTTATTTGACACTATCAAACTCTTCCCAGCCACAGGGCCTTTGCACTTGCTGTGCCCTAGGCTTGAAATCCTCTTCCACTGGCCATTTGCATGGCGGATCCCTTCTCATTTTCAAGTCTTAGTTTAAATGTAAGCTTCTCAGAGAGACCTTCCTTGATCTTTCAGTCTAAACCAGCCTCACCCCACTTTGAGTCACCCTCTATCCCAACACCTTGTTTATCATCTTCATAACACAGAATCTAATTGAGTTCCTATATTCTTGTCTTGTTTTCTGATTCATCCACCAGGAAGAGGAAGGAAGAGATAGGGCTACCTTCATTACTGTTGTGATCCCAGAATCTAGCACACAGTAGGTGCTCAGCATCAAGTTTTTTGATTAAAGAAGTGTGTCCCCGTTTAGGGTAGGGAGTGTGGCTGCAGAGCCACTGCCACACTGAATTATGTAAGCCATCTTCCCCAGTCATTTCTCTCTGAAGATTTAGGGTCTCTCTACAATGAGAGATTGAAAGGAAGGTACATCCCTGGTTCTAAATCCCTGTCTGGAATCATAGGGAGAAACTGGACTTCTCCTAAGGGCTAGGAGAGGAAAGGGAAGGAGAACTTGGACTGGAGGTTGGTGTTTGGCCTCAGCCAAGAAAGCCAGAGGGAGAGGTGCTGGGTGGGGAAGAGACTTCAGTCAAGAGTTATGAGGGAGCAGCTGGGAAGAAGAGATTGGGACAAAGAGAGAGGTAGAGGAAGAGATAGAAAGAGGTGAGAGATAGATGGAGACTGAGATAAATGGAGAGAGGCAGAGACAGAGAGAGACGGGGGTGGGAAGAGAGAGGAAGAGAGCAATAAATCAAGAGATAAAGGAAGAGGGAGAGAAGGAGGGAGTGAGGAAGGAAGGAAAGAAGGATGGAAGGAAGGAAGGAAGAGAGGAATCTATAAAAAGAGAGAGATACGGAAGAGGAATAGAATGATGGAGAGAGGGAAAGGTAGAAAGAAAATGAGAAAAACATCTTTTGTGGGGAAATAATCTGAGTCTGTGGGTGAGAGGGTGGGAGTCAGGACATGTGTGCACCAGCCTCCAGTCAGAGTTCAGAGACATCTGCTGAGCTGCCTCCCTCCCGTTTCAGCACATTGGACAGAGCCTCTGCTACATCTTCACATTAACCCTGCCACACTTGTGACCTTGGATAAGTCAACCTTGTGACCTTGGATAGGTCATTCTTCTGTCTGAGCCTCAGTTTCTTAGCAGTCAAATGGGCCTATTTACATCTGCCACCCAGAAACCTTGCTCGAAGGATAATCTAGAGTAACTACCAGCTGGATTCATCTGTGGAATTTTAAGTAATTTTGATGCCTGGGCTCAAATCTCCAGATATTATTATGCAGTTGTTTTGGGACAGAGCCTGGTATTGGTATTTTTAAGAAACACCCTGACAGACAGTACCAAGAGGTGCTAGTCAACATAAAGGCTTTCTCCACAGGAAACTCAAGGAAGTTAGCACTGTTCTTTCTCATCTCCAATGTACTTGTTTCACTGATAGAGTAATCGGAACCCAGAGAGGGAGGTGACCTGCCTGGGCCACACAGCAGGTAAGACAGCACCTTCAATGTCTAGAAAACCTGGGGGGACCCTGGGCTAGTACAAAAGTTGAGCAGCAGCTCCCCCACCTCCCTGCTCGAGGGCTTCTCTGTCACCCCCAGCCCCATGGGAAATCTGTAGGCTCAGTTCACTTCTCGCATGGCTACACTCCAGCCACAAAGGAACCCAAACATGTTAAATTCTCCTTCCTCATTTGTTCTCTGACCCATTTCACGTTGAGTGCCACTCAGCAAACCCACCTGCTGTCTTCAGTCCCGGCCGAGGGAGGGGCAAGAAGAATTAAAGCTGGCCCTCCAGCTTAGGTTCAATGTGTCATGCTTAGGTTCAAAGGTGACTTCTCCGGACTGTAATGCCAGAAAGGGCATCAATGAAAAGAATCATTGCCAAGCTTTGCAGGGTTTTGTCAGTGGCAAATCCCTTCCACATGGGAGAAGGATCAGGGCAGAATGAAGGGTGCCGGCTCTGCTCTCTGACTGGCCCCCTGGTCCAAATGCTGGTTGCTTCTCTGGGGATCTTATGGTGACCCAATGCAAACAAATAATATTTCCAGTCTTATGTTTTATCATCTGGAAAATAGGGTAATAGTACCTTCCTCCTAGGTTTCCTATAAACATTTTTGAAGTGTGTCTTGAGTATGGTAAAAATACTTAATAAACGTGAACTGAGGAGGGGAGGGAGAAGAACATGGAGGAGGAAAGGAAGAAGAAAAAAAGAAAGAAGGAAAAGGAAGAGGAAAAGGAGGAAGAAGAGGAGTTGGAGGAGGAAGAAGAGGAGTTGGAGGAGGAAGAGGAGATGATAATGATGTAGGTGATGATGGAGCTATTCTGTTTATTACTTCAGTGAATAGTTATGACCCACGGTAGATGGAGTAACTAGGATTTAGAGATGATACATGACTTGTCTGGGTTCATCCAGAAAGCTGAGAGCAAAGCATAGACCAGAACTCATGTTTCCTCACTGAACATTCAATAAAGTCTGTGAAGATGATTGCATTAGGAGACTTGGGAGAGATCCTGTTTCTCTTGGAGTTGCCTAAAGCCCTGAGGATGGGTTTCCTCCTGGCCACCCACTGCCCCCAGCATCTTTGTGAGAAGGTGAATAGTGCAATGCATAGAGAACAGAATCCCAGCTCTGCACCAGCCGGCACTATGGGTCTTTGAACAAGCTACTCCCCCTCCCAAAGCCTCAGTTTCTCGTCTGATCATTGGGAAAGGGGTCAGACTAGGGGTCAGAAATCAGTGCTGAGGCTCCAGAAGCACTGATTTCTAGGACTCTCTGACATCCTGCTGTGATCCACACTTCACAATCAGTCCCAGGAGGTTCCGTGATTCTCTGGGGCCATTTAACAGCTTCCGAATTCTATGTATGGGGGATTCGACTGATGTCTGGGGAGTTCTCTGGTGGAAAAGTGTATTTCAGTAGACGTAGACTCAGGAGGTAGTTTCTCTGGAGACAGCAGAGCATGGCAGGATGAAGATAGGAGAAAATCTCCAAGGCTTCCTGGGTCCCAAAAGCTGCAGGAGGAAAAGCCATAGAAGTGCATGTTTCTTGTGAGCCTGCTTTTTAACCAACATAATGTCAGGAGCATTTATGTGGGTTGTCTCAGAGAATCCTCCAATCCACCAAACCATGCAAGTGTCATGGCTCTCGGGTAGCAGGTGAGTGAACTAAGGCTGGATGGACTCACCTTGGACTCCATGTCTAGGAGGTGATGACATCAGGTGTTTCGACCTAGAGTCCAGTGCTCACTGCTGGGCCATGTCTGTTTCTCATGGGTGGGAGCCCAGCTTTGGACTGGGTTCTCTGGGCAGGGCTGCAGAAGAATGGCAGGGGCTGACCCTGTCCCGTGGAGCTGACAGTGAAGTCCACAAGAAGGGACAGATAGGCACAGGCAGTGACAGCAGAATCAAGAATCAGGCAGATGTGATCTTAGAGGCAAAGGTCAAGGCAAGAAGCCATGAACAGACCAAAAGACCTGGACTAGCCTTCGATGTCCTGTGTTCAAGTCCTGGCTCTAACACTAACTATATTTTTTTAACTTTTATTTTAAGTTCAGGTTTGGTATATAGGTAAACTTGTGGCATCTGTTGTACATGATTATTCCATGACTCAGGTAATAAGCCTAGTACCCATTAGTTATTTTTCCTCATCCTCTCCCTCCTTCAAACCTCCACCCTTTGGTAGGCCCCAGTGTGTGTGGTTCCCCTATGTGTCCATGTGTTTTCATCATTTAGCTCCCATTTATAAGTGAGAATATGTGATCTTTGGTTTTCTATTCCTGTGTTAGTTTGCTAAGGATAATGGCCTCCAGCTCCATCCATGTTCCTGCAAAGGACATGATTTTTTTTTTTTTTTTTTTTTTTTTTTTTTGAGCTATAAACAATGGTGATTTTTATTGACTATACCCTAAATGATCTAAATTATGGGTGGTATGAGGAGAGAGCTGGCTGGTAAAAAATAAACAAATAAATAAATAAAAAGAAGAAAAGCCATCTTTCCTTTAATTGTTCAGTTTAATTTAGTTGACCTTAATGGGAAAAGTGGAACTTCTACAGATTGTTAAAGTTATCCTGCTTCCTCTTTTCCCCAAATTGACTTATGACATTTTTTTTTTATTTTTATTTTTTTATTTTTTTATTTTTAATCTCACTTAGTTTTTTTTATTATTATTATTATTATTATTATACTTTAGGTTTTATGGTACATGTGCGCAATGTGCAGGTAAGTTACATATGTATACATGTGCCATGCTGGTGCGCTGCACCCACCAACTCGTCATCTAGCATTAGGTATATCTTCCAATGCTATCCCTCCCCCCTCCCCCCACCCCACAACAGTCCCCAGAGTGTGATGTTCCCCTTCCTGTGTCCATGTGTTCTCATTGTTCAATTCCCACCTATGAGTGAGAATATGCGGTGTTTGGTTTTTTGTTCTTGCGATAGTTTACTGAGAATGATGATTTCCAATTTCATCCATGTCCCTACAAAGGACGTGAACTCATCATTTTTTATGGCTGCATAGTATTCCATGGTGTAGATGTGCCACATTTTCTTAATCCAGTCTATCATTGTTGGACATTTGGGTTGGTTCCAAGTCTTTGCTATTGTGAATAATGCCGCAATAAACATACGTGTGCATGTGTCTTTATAGCAGCATGATTTATAGTCCTTTGGGTATATACCCAGTAATGGGATGGCTGGGTCGAATGGAATTTCTAGTTCTAGATCCCTGAGGAATCGCCACACTGACTTCCACAAGGGCTGAACTAGTTTACAGTCCCACCAACAGTGTAAAAGTGTTCCTGTTTCTCCACATCCTCTCCAGCACCTGTTGTTTCCTGACTTTTTAATGATTGCCATTCTAACTGGTGTGAGATGGTATCTCATTGTGGTTTTGATTTGCATTTCTCTGATGGCCAGTGATGGTGAGCATTTTTTCATGTGTTTTTTGGCTGCATAAATGTCTTCTTTTGAGAAGTGTCTGTTCATGTCCTTCGCCCACTTTTTGATGGGGTTGTTTGTTTTTTTCTTGTAAATTTGTTGGAGTTCATTGTAGATTCTGGATATTAGCCCTTTGTCAGATGAGTAGGTTGCGAAAATTTTCTCCCATTTTGTAGGTTGCCTGTTCACTCTGATGGTAGTTTCTTTTGCTGTGCAGAAGCTCTTGAGTTTAATTAGATCCCATTTGTCAATTTTGGCTTTTGTTGCCATTGCTTTTGGTGTTTTAGACATGAAGTCCTTGCCCATGCCTATGTCCTGAATGGTAATGCCTAGGTTTTCTTCTAGGGTTTTTATGGTTTTAGGTCTAACATTTAAGTCTTTAATCCATCTTGAATTGATTTTTGTATAAGGTGTAAGGAAGGGATCCAGTTTCAGCTTTCTACATATGGCTAGCCAGTTTTCCCAGCACCATTTATTAAATAGGGAATCCTTTCCCCATTTCTTGTTTTTCTCAGGTTTGTCAAAGATCAGATACTTGTAGATATGTGGCATTATTTCTGACGGCTCTGTTCTGTTCCATTGATCTATATCTCTGTTTTGGTACCAGTACCATGCTGTTTTGGTTACTGTAGCCTTGTAGTATAGTTTGAAGTCAGGTAGTGTGATGCCTCCAGCTTTGTTCTTTTGGCTTAGGATTGACTTGGCGATGCGGGCTTTTTTTTGGTTCCATATGAACGTTAAAGTAGTTTTTTCCAATTCTGTGAAGAAAGTCATTGGTAGCTTGATGGGGATGGCATTGAATCTGTAAATTACCTTGGGAAGGATGGCCATTTTCACGATGTTGATTCTTCCTACCCATGAGCATGGAATGTTCTTCCATTTGTTTGTATCCTCTTTTATTTCCTTGAGCAGTGGTTTGTAGTTCTCCTTGAAGAGGTCTTTCACATCCCTTGTAAGTTGGATTCCTAGGTATTTTATTCTCTTTGAAGCAATTGTGAATGGGAGTTCACTCATGATTTGGCTCTCTGTTTGTCTGTTATTGATGTATAAGAATGCTTGTGATTTTTGCACATTGATTTTGTATCCTGAGACTTTGCTGAAGTTGCTTATCAGCTTAAGGAGATTTTGGGCTGAGACAATGGGGTTTTCTAGATATACTATCATGTCATCTGCAAACAGGGACAATTTGACTTCCTCTTTTCCTAATTGAATACCCTTGATTTCCTTCTCCTGCCTAATTGCCCTGGCCAGAACTTCCAACACTATGTTGAATAGAAGTGGTGAGAGAGGGCATCCCTGTCTTGTGCCAGTTTTCAAAGGGAATGCTTCCAGTTTTTGCCCATTCAGTATGATATTGGCTGTGGGTTTGTCATAAATAGCTCTTATTATTTTGAGATACGTCCCATCAATTCCTAATTTATTGAGAGTTTTTAGCATGAAGGGTTGTTGAATTTTGTCAAAGGCCTTTTCTGCATCTATTGAGATAATCATGTGGTTTTTGTCTTTCGTTCTGTTTATATGCTGGATTACATTTATTGATTTGCGTATATTGAACCAGCCTTGCATCCCAGGGATGAAGCCCACTTGATCATGGTGGATAAGCTTTTTGATGTGTTGCTGGATTCGGTTTGCCAGTATTTTATTGAGGATTTTTGCATCAATGTTCATCAAGGATATTGGTCTAAAATTCTCTTTTTTTGTTGTGTCTCTGCCAGGCTTTGGTATCAGGATGATGCTGGCCTCATAAAATGAGTTAGGGAGGATTCCCTCTTTTTCTATTGATTGGAATAGTTTCAGAAGGAATGGTACCAGCTCCTCCTTGTACCTCTGGTAGAATTCGGCTGTGAATCCATCTGGACCTGGACTTTTTTTGGTTGGTAAGCTATTGATTATTGCCACAATTTCAGCTCCTGTTATTGGTCTATTCAGAGATTCAACTTCTTCCTGGTTTAGTCTTGGGAGGGTGTATGTGTTGAGGAATTTATCCATTTCTTCTAGATTTTCTAGTTTATTTGCATAGAGGTGTTTGTAATATTCTCTGATGGTAGTTTGTATTTCTGTGGGATCGGTGGTGATTTCCCCTTTATCATTTTTTATTGCATCTATTTGATTCTTCTCTCTTTTTTTCTTTATTAATCTTGCTAGTGGTCTATCAATTTTGTTGATCCTTTCAAAAAACCAGCTCCTGGATTCATTTATTTTTTGAAGGGTTTTTTGTGTCTCTATTTCCTTCAGTTCTGCTCTGATTTTAGTTATTTCTTGCCTTCTGCTAGCTTTTGAATGTGTTTGCTCTTGCTTTTCTAGTTCTTTTAATTGTGATGTTAGGGTGTCAATTTTGGATCTTTCCTGCTTTCTCTTGTGGGCATTTAGTGCTATAAATTTCCCTCTACACACTGCTTTGAATGCATCCCAGAGATTCTGGTATGTTGTGTCTTGGTTCTCGTTGGTTTCAAAGAACATCTTTATTTCTGCCTTCATTTCGTTATGTACCCAGTAGTCGTTCAGGAGCAGGTTGTTCAGTTTCCACGTAGTTGAGCGGTTTTGAGTGAGATTCTTAATCCTGAGTTCTAGCTTGATTGCACTGTGATCTGAGAGACAGTTTGTTACAATTTCTGTTCTTTTACATTTATTGAGGAGAGCTTTACTTCCAAGTATATGGTCAATTTTGGAATAGGTGTGGTGTGGTGCTGAAAAAAATGTATATTCTGTTGATTTGGGGTGGAGAGTTCTGTAGATGTCTACTAGGTCCGCTTGGTGCAGAGCTAAGTTCAATTCCTGGGTATCCTTGTTGACTTTCTGTCTCGTTGATCTGTCTAATGTTGATAGTGGGGTGTTAAAGTCTCCCATTATTAATGTGTGGGAGTCTAAGTCTCTTTGTAGGTCACTCAGGACTTGCTTTATGAATCTGGGTGCTCCTGTATTGGGTGCATATATATTTAGGATAGTTAGCTCTTCTTGTTGAATTAATCCCTTTACCATTATGTAATGGCCTTCTTTGTCTCTTTTGATCTTTGTTGGTTTAAAGTCTGTTTTATCAGAGACTAGGATTGCAACCCCTGCCTTTTTTTGTTTTCCATTTGCTTGGTAGATCTTCCTCCATCCTTTTATTTTGAGCCTATGTGTGTCTCTGCACGTGAGATGGGTTTCCTGAATACAGCACACTGATGGGTCTTGAGTCTTAATCCAGTTTGCCAGTCTGTGTCTTTTAATTGGAGCATTTAGTCCATTTACATTTAAAGTTAATATTGTTATGTGTGAATTTGATCCTGTCATTATGATGTTAGCTGGATATTTTGCTCGTTAGTTGATGCAGTCTCTTCCTAGTCTCGATGTTCTTTACATTTCGGTATGATTTTGCAGTGGCTGGTACCGGTTGTGCCTTTCCATGTTTAGCGCTTCCTTCAGGAGCTCTTTTAGGGCAGGCCTGGTGGTGACAAAATCTCTCAGCATTTGCTTGTCTGTAAAGTATTTTATTTCTCCTTCACTTATGAAGCTTAGTTTGGCAGGATATGAAATTCTGGGTTGAAAATTCTTTTCTTTAAGAATGTTGAATATTGGCCCCCACTCTCTTCTGGCTTGTAGGGTTTCTGCCGAGAGATCCGCTGTTAGTCTGATGGGCTTCCCTTTGATGGTAACCCGACCTTTCTCTCTGGCTGCCCTTAACATTTTTTCCTTCATTTCAACTTTGGTGAATCTGACAATTATGTGTCTTGGAGTTGCTCTTCTCGAGGAGTATCTTTGTGGCGTTCTCTGTATTTCCTGAATCTGAATGTTGGCCTGCCTTGCTAGATTGGGGAAGTTCTCCTGGATAATATCCTGCAGAGTGTTTTCCAACTTGGTTCCATTCTCCCCGTCACTTTCAGGTACACCAATCAGACGTAGATTTGGTCTTTTCACATAGTCCCACATTTCTTGGAGGCTTTGCTCGTTTCTTTTTATTCTTTTTTCTCTAAACTTCCCTTCTCGCTTCATTTCATTCATTTCATCTTCCAGGGCTGATACCCTTTCTTCCATTTGATCGCATCGGCTCCTGAGGCTTCTGCATTCTTCACGTAGTTCTCGAGCCTTGGTTTTCAGCTCCATCAGCTCCTTTAAGCACTTCTCTGTATTGGTTATTCTAGTTATACATTCTTCTAAATTTTTTTCAAAGTTTTCAACTTCTTTGCCTTTGGTTTGAATATCCTCCCGTAGCTCGGAGTAATTTGATCGTCTGAAGCCTTCTTCTCTCAGCTCGTCAAAGTCATTCTCCGTCCAGCTTTGTTCCGTTGCTGGTGAGGAACTGCGTTCCTTTGGAGGAGGAGAGGTACTCTGATTTTTAGAGTTTCCAGTTTTTCTGCTCTGTTTTTTCCCCATCTTTGTGGTTTTATCTACTTTTGGTCTTTGATGATGGTGATGTACAGATGGGTTTTTGGTGTGGATGTCCTTTCTGTTAGTTTTCCTTCTAACAGACAGAACCCTCAGCTGCAGGTCTGTTGGAGTACCTGGCCGGCCGTGTGAGGTGTCAGTCTGCCCCTGCTGGGGGGTGCCTCCCAGTTAGGCTGCTCGGGGGTCAGGGGTCAGGGACCCACTTGAGGAGGCAGTCAGCCCGTTCTCAGATCTCCAGCTGCGTGCTGGGAGAACCACTGCTCTCCTCACAGCTGTCAGACAGGGACATTTAAGTCTGCAGAGGTTACTGCTGTCTTTTTGTTTGTCTGTGTCCTGCCCCCAGAGGTGGAGCCTACAGAGGCAGGCAGGCCTCCTTGAGCTGTGGTGGGCTCCACCCAGTTCAAGCTTCCAGGCTGCTTTGTTTACCTAAGCGAGCCTGGGCAATGGCGGGCGCCCCTCCCCCAGCCTCGCTGCCGACTTGCTGTTTGATCTCAGACTGCTGTGCTAGCAATCAGCGAGACTCCGTGGGCGTAGGACCCTCTGAGCCAGGTGCGGGCTATACTCTCCTGGGGCACCGTTTCCTAAGCCCGTCGGAAAAGCACAGTATTCGGGTGGGAGTGGCCCGATTTTCCAGGTGCCGTCTGTCACCCCTGGAAGGGGAACTCCCTGACCCCTTGTGCTTCCCGAGTGAGGCAGTGCCTCGCCCCTGCTTTGGCTGGCGCACGGTGCGCTCACCCACTGACCTGCGCCCACTGTCTGGCACTCCCCAGTGAGATGAACACGGTACCTCAGATGGAAATGCAGAAATCACCCGTCTTCTGCGTCGCTCGCGCTGGGAGCTGTAGACCTGAGCTGTTCCTATTCGGCCATCTTGGCTCCTCCCCCCAGGACATGATTGTATTCTTTTTCACACCTGCATAGTATTCCACGATGTGTACGTACCACGTTTTCTTTATCCAGTCTACCATTGATGGGCATTTAGGTTGATTTCATGCCTTTGCTATTATGAATAGTGCTGCAGTGAACATATGCATGCGTGTGTCTTTATGATAGAATGATTTATATTTCTTTGGGTATCTACCCAGTAATAAGATTGCTTGGTTGAATGGTATTTATGTTTTTGTTCTTTGAGGAATTACCACACTGCTTTCCACAATGGTTGAATTAATTTACACTCCCACCAACAGTGTATAAGCATTCCTTTTTCTCCACATCCTCACCAGCATCTTATTTTTTTGACTTTTTAGTAATAGCCACTCTGGCTGCTGTGAGGTGGTATCTCATTGTGGTTTTTATTTGTATTTCTTTAATCATCAGTGATGTTGAGCTTTTTTTCATATGCTTCTTGGCTGTATGTATGTCTTCTTTTGAAAAGAACAAAAGAACGTATCTGCATATGTGTTTCACCAAATTTTTTAATTGGGTTTTTTTTTTTGTAAATGTGTTTATGTTCCTTATAGATGCTGGATATTAGACCTTTGTCAGATGCATAGTTTGCAAACATTTTCTCCCCTTTTGTAGGTTGTCTGCTCACCATGGACAGAACTCTGCTTCCTCCTTGACCAGCACTACCTTCCTGAAGCTCCTCTGTTTTAGCTCTCATGGCCTCCCCTGGGCTTTTTCTTTAGGGAGGAGGACAGAACAGGTAAGAGCTGAGGTTTTCTTTAGTGACAGGATGGGTAAGAACCCACGAGGAGAAACAGAGTTTCTTGCCCTTCTCCTCACCTCCCTTGCCATCCTGTAGGCACTTGGTGCCTGCTTGTCAGGGAGAAAAGAAGGAAATGCACTTATTCCCCCAAAATGCCAAGAATGAAGACAGGAAGGTTTGTTTTTGACATTTATAATGTAGAATCTTTATTCACGTGGTGGTTAGAAGCATAGAGCCTGGAGTTAGACTCTGTGGGCTTGCAGTGCCAGCTCCACTGCACCCCAGCTGTGTGACCTTGGGCAAGTGAATTCACTTCTCTGAGCCTCAGCTTCTTCATCTGTAAAATGGGGACAATCACTTCCCCTCTGTGAGTATCAGGTTTCCCATCTGCGTTGGGAATTTGTAAGTATGCTGATAATCACTGTCTACTTACCAATTTCTCTCTTGGATGACTTCCTAAAAGCAATCACAATAATAGCTAATGTATATAGTAATGTGCTCACTGCATGCCAGACACGGTTCTGGGCATGTCACATGTATTAATTAACTCACTTGATTGTTCTACAGACCTGTGAGTTGTGCGCTATTACTACAGCAACTACCGGACAAATGGGGAAATGGGGGCTCTGAGTGGTTTATTCTGTTAGTCAAGTCCACCTATTTATTATTATTATTATTATTATTTTGAGAGACAGGGTCTTGCTCTGCCTGCCAGGCTGGGAGTGCAATGGTGCAATCATAGCTCACTGCAGCCTCAAACTCCTGGGTTGAAGTAATCTTCCCACCTCAGCTTTCAGATAGCTGGGATTACAGGTGTTCTCCACCAGGCCTGGCCTCTTTTTAATTTTTTGTAGAGATGGGGACCTTGCTATGTTGCTTACGCTGGTCTCAAGCTCATGTGTTCAAGAGATCCTCCAACCTCAGCCTCTCAAAATGCTGGGATTACAAAAGAGAGCCACCATGCCCAGCCAAGTGCACTTACCCTTAAAGTGGCAGAGCTGAGATTGGAACTCAGGTTCCGTGACTCCCTAGGCCTCCTGACACCTGAGACATGGTCTGACAGGCAGGCTGCCATGGGTACCCACATGTCCCCCATCCTCACCTGGGCTTGCCAGCCTGACTCAGAGTCCGTTCCCCTCCATGCACAGTGCTGACTCCCCCTCCCTGGCAGAGCAATCTTGCTGAGCCCTCCACAGGGCTCTGGCCAAGGTCTGGACTGATTATTGACAAATTAAAAATATAAGCTATTGACCAGATGCCGGGATGGAGTCCCAGAACTGCAGACCTGAATCTCAATGAGGTAACTGAGCGTGAAGATCGATTCTGCAGGTGGAGGAGGAGGCGGACAAATTGCCCCATGCATAATGCAGAATCTGATGTTCTGGTTAATAACTGCCTGGTGGGGAACAGACAGGGGGTGGCCTGCCTGAGTCAGCTCTCTCACCATCCAGGAAGCCTCCCACATTTTACATTCCAGATCCAGCCCTCAACAGTCCCATTGGAGAAGGAATCGCTAACTCCGTTTTATGGACAAACACATTTAGAGACACACAGGTATTGTCCAAGGCTGAAAGCCACTAAGTGTGAGGACTGGGATTTGAACCCAGGTCCTCCTAACTACAAAGCCTGGTGCTTAGAGGCGCAAGCAAACTATGGTTTCAATCCCAGCTCCATCTCTTCTATCTCCATCTTTTCTGTGTGACTTTGGGAAAATCACCATACCTCTCTGAACCTCAGCTTCCTTCCTCTCTTTAAAAAGGTGGATAATAAAATCTACCTTACTAGACTGTTCTAGGGATGAAATGAGAAGGTGAGGCATGGTGCTTTCTGTGTTGGACATCTTCTGTGTGTCCCTCTCAATCCTCTTTCTTCTCCCCCACCCCACTGCTATTCGACTTAGGCGGCTGACTGTGGGCCATTTCAGCTGTGTCCCTTGCTCTCTGGCTTCCAGTATGGCTCAGCCAATGGGAGGTGATGTCAGGAAATTGGAGGGTGGGAGGAGTGAGGTTGGGATATTTCTCCCCTCTGTTCCCTCCCTGCCTGGCTCTGGGTCAGCTGTGGCTAGGTTGCTCTACCCAGTGTCTCTCACAGAGGCAGCCACAGCTGTCTCTAGGATCCAGTATCACTCACCTCGTCCAGCACCCTTCAGCCTAGGGCTGGAAGGGCTCCCTGCTACTGCTCCCTGCAAAGGTGCTGCATCGTCCCTATTGCTCTTTCTGTCTTCCTCCGACGCTGTCATTAATATCCTATTTTTTTAATTTTAAAGTATTATTATTATTATTATTTATTATTATACTTTAAGTTTTAGGGTATATGTGATAGACTGGATTAAGAAAATGTGGCACATATACACCATGGAATACTAGGCAGCCATAAAAAATATCCTATTCTTAAACTCTCCTTGGTTATCCCACCGAATACACCATCTCTTGTCTAATGTTCCACTTTGTAAACTGTGGTACAGAGGCAAAAGGCTATACTAAAAATCATTGCCGTCTGTGTTGCTCTCGTCAATTAGTGTCTCTCTCTTCCATTCATCCATCCACCTCCCTCTAACATCCCTCAGTGAGCACTCATCCCACTAAATCTAAACATACCAGTTTGTACAGGGGCTGCCTCTACTGGGCGGTGACCTCCTTGAGGGCAGAGCATGAGGTTATGCAACACTGCCCCTTGATGTATAACACCTTCACAGGGCCATGGACCAAAGAAGGGCTCAGGGAGTGTTTGGCAAATAAATAAGTGAGTCTTAGTTGACTTTTTGAGGCCACACAGTGAAATTCTGACATGGAACTGGAATTCAGGTCTCCCAGCTCCCAGAACAAGGATCTGAAAATGTCTGCTGGATGAATAAGTGAACAAAATATGGATAGATGAATGGCACCCCCAGAGACAACAGATGAAAAGTGCTTCTTCCTTATCCCTGGCTCAGTGGTGCTCAACTGGGGGTGATTTTTGCTCTCCCTACCCAGTGAGGAGACATTTTGGCAACTTCTTGAGATATTTTCGGTTGTTTGATATCTGGTGGGGGGTATGCTACTGGCATCTGGTGGCCCTACTGCCCACGGGTGCTATGAAACATCCTACAACCCCCAGAGCAGAGAATTATTTGCCCCAGAGTGTCCAGTCACCGAGATTGCAGAGGCTAGGAAAGGCTGCCCTACCAATACACACCTTCTGAGGCACCTGCCAACACAAATGGCCCCAAATTGAGGGAGGCTTTTCTAATTTTACTGAATTGACTGGAAATTTTCCCTTATTATAAAAATGTGTTTATAATAAAAAATGTAAAAAAATACACAAAAATAGAAGGAATAAAATGAAACATGGTCACCAATTCCCCGACCTACTGTTAATTTTATGGTGAATATCCTTCTACTAATATTTCTGAACTGATGTAGCCCCATCCAGACACATGCTCACACACATATCAAAGTCATTTTAAAAATACAGTTTTCTGTATATTTTCACCATATTACGTCTTAATCACTAGTCTTTCACAACTTTTCTAAATGGCCATACAGAATTCCATCTTATGTACCATCCGTAACATCCTGTGAATATGTAAGATGATTCCAATCTCTGTATCTACGATCTTCTCTGAAGATGAGTTCCTGGACATGGGATCACTGGGTCAGAAACCACGAATTTCTAAGGTACATGATGGGCAGCCAGATGCCTTCCAGAAAAGTGGCTCTTCCTCCTGCTATGGTCAAGGGATCTATCTTGACTTCCTCTTGCCAACATGAAATAAACGCATTAAAAATGTGTTCCAAGCCCACCATTTGCTCCCAGTGAAATTGGCTATGTGCATTTTTTTCATCTGTTCATTCAGTCGTTTGCGTTTCTTCTTCTGGGAGCTGTCCATTTCTGTTGACTCTTTTCCTCTGAGGGTTTTAATGTTTTCTATTAGATATGCAAGAGCTTTGTAAAAAAAATATTGAGGGCACTAAGCATTTGTTTATCACAAGCGTTGCAAATATTTTTTATCAGTTCACCAGTTGGATTTTCATTTCATTTATGATGGCTTTAGTCATACCAATTTTTTTTTCCAGTTTAATTTCAGGTACACAAATCCATCCAATATTCCCCTTCTTTGTGATTCATTTCTTTGTTTTTCTTTTTAAGAAATGCCTTCCTCTCCCTGGTATCATTAACTCCCCATTTTTGTCTGCAAATTTTTTATTAAATTTTAGATTTGACTCTGAGTTTACAAAATGCATCTGGAATTTATTTTGTTGAATAAAGTGAGAATCTATGTTGATCTCCTTCCTTACTTTCCCCCACAAAGCCCAATATTCCCAGGGGAGGATTTGCAACGTGACATCTAGCACACCCACCCCATCTGCACCAGCCTGGGAGGAGTAGCAGGGCTGGACTCTCCAGCTATCACAGCATAGCCAGAGCTCCGCTGTGGGAGCTGCATCCCAGACCGCTCCTTGGTCATCTCAGAGGCTGGGATGGGCCCAGCACCATTGGAGCCCAGAAGATGAGGGATATACTGGCCTCCCTTCTGCAGGGGATTCTGAGACTACCTTATAGCAGTTAGGCCCTCCAAATGCCTAGCATTGCGTGTCATGTAGGTCTGCTGCAACCTGCCTGAATCTATTTACTTTATGTTTTGCCCCTGAAGTTAATTCAGATTGGAAGCAGAAGTCACCATGGTCAGATGCCTCCTGTGTTTGCTGTAAAAACTGCCCTGACCACGTTCTTTATCCCTGTGTCCCCAGGGTGAGGGGTGTCCTGTGTCCCCAGGGTGAGGGGTGTCGGAGCAGCCTGGTGGATGGAGGGGGAACAGGCTGGGCTTGGGTGTCAGGCAAACTCCACTGACCCCTAAAATCTCTGCTGCAGGACATTAAGCAAGGCTCTCTCTCTACCTCACTAAGTGCTGCATATTTCGTACGTTAAATGGGAACTGCCCTGTCTACCCATAGGAAGTTAACACATGCGGATTGCTTTCCACTGTGATCAAAACACAATGGGGTTGGACAAGGTGGCTCATACCTCTAATCCCAGCTCTTTGGGAGACCAAGGCGGGCAGAATGCTTGAGCCCAGGAGTTTGAGACCAGCCTGGGCAACGTAGTAAGACCCCCATCTCTATAAAAGATAGAAAACCTGGCCAGGTGTGGTGGTGCTCACCTGTGGTCCCAGTTTGTCGGGGAGCTGAGACAGAGAGATTGCTTGAGCCCAAAAGTTCGATGCTGCAGTAAGCTATGATTGCACCGCTGCACTCTAGCCTGGGCAACAGAGCAAGACCCTGTCTCAAAGAAGAAAAAACACATAAAGTGAAAAAAAACAAAGAAAATAAAAGTAAATGCCAACACCACAATGGGTATCTGCTCAAGGAACAGAACTACAAAAATTATGCAACTATTTTCCACTTTCAAAGAAAGAACATTCCTGTCTCACCCAGGGGTTTGGTTTGCTTCTGTTTATGAGCTGGGGAGAATTACATAACTAACCAGGCTCTATTTTCTGTGTTGGCTTCCAGGAAAGTGTTATCTAAGGAGGCAGTGGGTGAAGAGGTTAAGAGTATGGGCTCTGAATGTAGAGTCCCTGGGCTTACCTCCGCTAGCAGTGCTCCCTGGCTGAGGCATCTTGTCCTGCCTCGCCTCTTCAAGCCTCAGTTTTTCTCATCTGAAAATTAGAAACTAGACACTCTCCTTCTGAAAGTTTCAAGGATTAAATAAGATAGTCCATTTTAAAAATGCTTATCCCATCGGTTGCCAGATAGAAAGCCCCCCTATTCCATTTCACAGAGCTTCAAAATTTCCATTCATTTATTCATTCATTTATTATTTTTCACCTCTGTATTTCCCAACACCTGGTACATAGTAGGGGCTCAACTGAATAATTCTTAAATAAATGAATCTGTAGAGCATTATCATGAGTCAAGTTCTAGGCTAGTCGCCACAGATACTCGAAGCTCAGGATCTAGCAGGAAAGACAGACACAAAACAACAAAACAAAACAAAGCAAAACAAAACATTTTAGGGTTGTTAGTGTCACAAAAGAGACATGCCTGACATTTGAAAGGATTGTAAGGGCGGTATTGGTCCCATCTGAGCTAGCAGGAGCAGGTGATGCCTAAGGTGGATTCTGAATCCAGGTAGGAGTTTGCTGGGTGGAGACACATGTTTTCAGCACATACATGAGCTCCCATAGTTCTGAGCCTTATTCAACCTTGAGTAGTATCTTCCCGTTTTATAGCCAGGAAGCCTGAAGTCCGGGGAGGTTACAAGACTCTTCCTTGGTCACACAGATAAAAATGATGAAGACTAAGCTCAGTTGTTGAACTTTTAGAGCCAATGTCTTATTCTAGAGCTATCTTAGACCTTGTGTAGATGCCAAGTTTAGGGTGGGAGGGTTTTAAATGACAAACACAGGAAATGCTCCTCAGACCCTACAGTCATTTTCCCCAGATTATCCTGCCTGCCTTCTCTCTGTTATCACAGTCTGTGATTGGGCCATTTACACAAACGCCTTTAAATCCTTTGAGAATCTAGCCTCCAAGTACTGTTCATTCTCCCTCCTAGAGAGCCCTTGGATCTGTACATCTCTCTCTCACTCATCTCAAGCCAAGGTGCTATTGAGTCCCCCTCATTGGGTCTCCCAGCTTCTACTCCTTCCCATCTATGATCAACATCACAGCCAGAAACATTATTTCAAATCACACATATGATCACATTAGGTCCCTAACGCCGTCCATGGCTCCCATTGTCCCTGGGATGAAGTCAAATCTCCTTGGCATGGTCCACAAGGTCCTGCATGACCTGATTCCTGCTGACCTGTCCAGCCTCATCTCTGGAAACCTTCCCCTTCTTACCCCCACTTCCTTGAGCTGCATCTTTCTTTCCATTTCCAAAAGATATTCTGCTGACTCTTGCCTCTGGGCCTTAGCATGTGTGATTCCCTCTGCGTCCTCCCCTTCCTCATGATCACCTAATTAACTTCAGCTCTTCCATGGAGCTTCAGTTTAGGACTCACCAGAAGCCTTCTGGGGCTGCCATCAGGATGGTGCGTATTACATGGTAAGAGAATTGTCTGGTTGCCCTAGCCCTGCATTTCTCAAAGTGTGCGCCATGGAACATCTATATCAGAAGCACCAGTGAGCCCATTAAAATGCAGATTCCCAAACCCCACACCAGGCCTCCTGCCTCAGCATCTCTTGAAAATGGATTCTTTACATTTTTAAAACAATTTTTTACCATGGACATTCTCAAACATACACAAAAGTAGAAAGGATAGTATAAAGCAATGTGTAGTCTAGTAGCAGCAACAGTAGAACCCCCTGGCATTGTTAGACCTGCAGCATCTGCTCCCAATCCCAGAACTATTGGATGTGAGTATCTGGAGTAGGTTCCAGAAATCTGCGTTTAACGAGCCCTGCAGGAGGTTTTGCTGCCCACTCAAGTTTGAGCTGCATGAGCAACTCCCACAGCTATCTACTCCTAGCCCATCTTGTTCTAGCTACACCACTTCTCCCTCAATTTACTGCCTCTTGTCTTATTTTGGAGCAAATCTAGACATTGTGTCATTTCATCCTTGGATATTGCTGTATGCATCTCTAAGAGATATGGACTATTTAAAAAATACATTTTAAATTCTAACCACTATGTCATTATCCCCTTGGGTCATTCTGATATGTGTCAACTCTGAGATGCTGCTGTGGATATTCTGTGGGCTCTGGGGGGCAGAGGCCAGGGCTTCCTCATCACCATAGGCACTCACCAATATCCTGCTGAATCTCAGCAGTTTGAATGGGAACGTGGACTACACAGGAAGATCGGGGACAGGAAGAGTTAAACTCTTCACAGGAGGAAGGAGCCAGACTTCACTGGCAAAAGGAATTTTTTTTTCTTTCTTTCTGCCTTTGCAGCCCCAAGCCTGGAGCTTGGTACTCTAGGGAAGGCACCAATCAGATTGTTGCCTGCATGTTGGAAAATATTTATGTCACCTACCAAGCTGGGAGCATACTCAGAAGGCTTCCCGGGGCCTCCTGATAGACAAGGTCGCATCCCAGCAGCTGTGAGGAAGGAGGCGTGCCGGCCTGGCAGCTGTGCTGGGCGCCGGGAGGCTGCCAGTGAACGTGGCATCACACAGGAGAGGGAGATGCACTTCTGTGACCCCCCGCTCTCAGGCAGCGGGTGATGGGGCATCCCTGCTGCATGAGACAGCTCCTGGGAGCACAGACCAGACCAGCTGGGGGCGGGCAGTGGGGGCCTGAGAAAGGACAAGCTAAGGGCATGGACAACAGGATGGGGTAAGGATGAGCCAGACATTTACAAGGTGTTGGCACCATGCTAGGTACTCTGCAAGTGTTATCTCTCAGTGAATCTTTGTCACATTCCCTGCAATGGTTAGGATCATGCCCATTTTACAGATGAGGAAACTGAGGTTTTGAGAAAGTCTGTGAAAAATGGAGCAGGGACTCAATTTCTAATTTGTCTTTCTTAGATCCTGCATACAACACAGATGTTTGCCATTTGGCCATAACTCTGACATAAAAAAAAAAAACCACCGACAACAATCTATCTATCTACTTATCTGTCTACCTTTATCTGTCCATTCATCCACCCATCCATCCATTCAAATCTATATCTACCCCATTTGTCCATCTATTTATTTTCCATCCATCCAAATCTGTCTCCCTCCCTATCTACCTATCTGGTCACCCATTCTAATCTATCTATCTATCTATCTATCTATCTATCTATTATCTATCTATCCATCCATCTATCTATCAATTTATCAACTTAAATTCGACAGTGAAATCTCATCCTATAGCATTGGAAAGACCTCCAATTTTGATCACAAGCAACAGCAAGACATCAAAGTCATGTATCTGAAAATGTCAAGCTGGGACACCAATGACCAACTTTATGGTCCTACCACTACCATCAGTATGCAAATTGCCACAGGCTGCCATTCCCAGTGGTTAACAGTGTGGGCTCTGGAGCCAGATTTCCTGGGGGCAAATTCCACTTGGGCAAGTTACTTCTCCTCCCTGTGCCTCAGTTCCTCAACTATTAAATTGAGATATTGATAGGCCTTCTAACATACGTTTTGAATATTAAATCAATGAATATTTGTAAGATGCTTAGGACAGTGCCTAGCACTGAGTACTCTTATATATAGCTGTTGTCCCAATTACTCTGGCTGTGTAAAAAAATGACTCCAAAATTCAGTGGTGTAAAGCAACCACAAGTTATTTATTATGCTCATGGAATCTGTGGGTTAGGAGTTCAGGCAGGCCACATAAAGCTGAACATGAAGTCATTGCTTCATGTTCTCTAGGATTTTAACTGGAATTCTTGAAGTCTGGAAGCTGGAATCTCTGAAATCTCATACACTCACATATTTGACATTTGCGGTGGTTTGTAAGCTAAGACGTTATCTGGGACTAGAGCCCAGAACATCCACCTACATGTGGCTTCTCCATGGATCTTGGGCTTCCTCACAACATGGCAGTTGGTTTCAAGACTGAGCATCCCAAGACAAAGAAGGCCAGGTGGAAGCTCCATCTTTACAACCTAGCCTCAGAAGTCACATAGTATCACTATGAATACAAACTTGTCAGAGCAGTCTACAAGCCCTCCCACGTTCAAGAGGAGGGGAAAAAGATTTTACCTCTTGATGGAATATGGTACAGCATTTGAATAAGGTAGGATTGGAAATATTGCTGTGACTGTTTAGGGAAATTTCCTCTGCAGCAGCCATGATTGGCTATATTCAAGCTGCAAGCATTGGGAACTTGGGGAAGAGGGTCTCAGGGAACCCCTATAGCCAGGATTACACCTCCCTGGGTTCACCCACAATTATTCCTTCCAAGATCTGGTCACCTCCCCAATATACTCAGGTACCTTCCCCACCTTCCGTCCATCAACCTCATTTTGGTTTCCAGGTGCTCCATCTGCATTCCTCTTGCCCCAAAAGTGTGCTGTTTCCTTTCCCCTCTTGAGAGCATCTAGGGCCATATTTTCAGGCAGGAAGACATTTAACAAAACACAGGAAGGGCCCCTGGCTTATGTCTGCACATTTTCCTCTAGGCAGGGAAGGACCATAGGCCTGGGTCCCAAATGGAAGAATGGGAAAATGTAGGATAATCAACTCAGAGATATTTATACTATGAACCAGGCCCAGGCTCAACCCAGAGAGGCAAAGATTACCTGCCCCCTGTGTCTCCTCTCTCCATGCCAAGGGAAGGCATGGGGCATAGATAGGCGGTAGAAGAGGAGCTGGAAGCCTTGACAGAGGCAGCAAAGAATTGAGAAACCCAGTCTAGCTTCAGCTGGCATCTAGGCAGTTGATGGGGCCAGATAGGATACCTTGGATGTGAGCCACAAAAACACAACTCAAACAACTTAAATATGTTTCCAGACCCATGGAGCCTTCTTCAAGGCTCTTAGCCCAAATGAAATTTTACAATCACCTGTGTGGCTGTTCAGTTCAACTCTTAGTCCCCACGGCCCCCACCTAACCTGCATTTCCAGGGACCTGGCATCCTGTGTTGGGAAAGACTCTGCCTTGTACTAGGTGACAGACGTGACAGAACATGTTATTAGCTAATTAAATAATTCATTCAATGAATCAACCTCACCAAGTGCCAATTCCGTGCCAGGCACTGTCCTAGGGCCTGGGGATGTGGCAGCAAATGAAACTGGCACAGCTCTTATCATCATGGAATTTGATTCTAGCAGAAGGCAATGGACTACAAGATAAATAAATGTGTGCTGTAATGTCAGAGTGCAGGGAGCTCTCGGAAAAAGTTAAAAGGGGGGAAAAGGATAAAGAGTGACGGGGTGTTGCTAATTTACATCAAAAGTAATTAGAGAAGGCCTTGAGGAACTGGTGAAATTTGAGCAGAGACATAGCAAAAGAAGGGAGGAAGCCATGCGGGTGCAGGAGAAAGAGCATTTCTGGCAGAGGAGACAGCAGGTGCAAAGGGCCTGAGGTAAGTCTGAGCAGTGGCAAAGTCAGGGTGATTGGAGTGGAGTGAGGTAGAAGAATAATGAGGGATAGGTGGAGGGCAGCTATGTGGGGCCCCATAGGGCACAGTAAGGATGCTGGATTTCAGAATAAGTTGTGTACATGATAAAATGAATGAATACATGAATGAAACAATGGAGACATGGATGGGTGGATGGATGGATGGACGCTTACATGCATATTTGGAAGACTGGATGCACAGACAGATGTGTGGATGGACAGATGGATGAGCAGATGAACAAATGGTTTGGTGGAGTGCATGTGTGCATAGATGAATGGATGGAGACATGGATGGATAGATGGAGAGACGGATGGATGAACAGATGGATGGTTGGACCCTAGAAACACACACACTAAGATAAACCTCCTTCGTTCCTTTTTTTTTTTTTTTTTTTTTGAGACAGAGTTTCACTGTTGTGGCCCAGGCTGGAGTGCAAAGGTGCGATCTCGGTTCACTGCAACCTCCGCCTCCTGGGTTCAAGGTATTATCCTGCCTCAGCCTCCCAAGTAGCTGGGATTTCCTTCGTTCTTTTTTAGGACTGCTTTTCCATTTTCTGACCCATATTACAGTCCCACCCTAGCAAAAGAAACACCCCAGGAAGAGCAAAGCATGGCCCAGCTGATGCCCAGCTGCTCTCAGGAGCACAGGCTGAGCTTTAAATAATGCCTCCTCCTTCTCAGGAAGAGCCGTTCTGGTGGTGCGGGCACCGAGAGGCGTTTGGGGCAGGCAGCCGTCACTAACAGATTCATTAAGCTCACTCCAGAGCAACGATAAAAAATCAATTTAGTTCACCAGGCAGCTTGAACAGGAGCCAGGAGCAGGGGAGCCCTCCCATCCGTGAGCTGGGGGCGTGCAAAGAGGTGCCGTGGAATCGGCGGCGGCCAGAGCATGGCAGTGCTCCATTGTCGAGGACCCCCCCACCGCGGGGTTGCAAGAGCTCTGATGGGAAGGCCTGCCAGGGGATGCGACGGGCGCAGGGTGTATGCCTCTGTAGCACCCCAGGCAGCGCTGCAGACACACCCGCCTCACTGGCACGCAGGTCATGATCTCTCTCCCCCACTGCCTTGACTCGTTAATTTATATTTTAACAATCCGCGAGAGCTGACTCTGCACGAGGTTGAAGGCGTGAGAGATGGAGGCGTGGGAGATCGCGGCATGGTCTCTGCTCCTGCAGTGCTCCAGTCTGGCTGGGGAGAAGATCTGGGCCCAGTGCAGAAAGGCAGGTGTAAGCACAGGTTTGGAGAGGGGGTAGAGGAGAACAGAGAGGGAGAGGGTGGTACCGGGGTTGGGCAGAAGCAGGATATTGGCATCCATCTATGTCAAAGCAGAAAACAAGTGGGATGCAGCAGGAAATAACTCTAAAGGGGTCATTGAGGGAGAATGGGATGAAAGAAACAGCAATAAAAGGGTGGATTGGGGGACCCACAGAGATGGTGCACCTCAGTGTTAGCAACAGCAGGGAGCTGCTAGCACCCTTAGGCCTGGAACCCACAGAGAGGCCTGGCTGCCAGAGAAGACCATCTGCCAGGGACATGGGCTCCAGTAGAGGCAGTCCTGCCACCAACTTGGGATTGGCAGGGAAGAATGAGGACAACAGGTATCTTCGCCTGCCTTGCCTCTCCTATTTTGAGTCCCTTTGGGACCTGCATCAGGAAGCCAGGACTAAATGAGACAGGTGACAAGATCTGGAGAAGCTGCATTCACAGGGCACAGGGCTTGGGAGACAAGGGACAAGAAAAGGCTGGAGGACAGACAGCAAAGAGATAGGGCCACACTGTAGAACAGCCCTGATGATGCAGTGGGGAGAGAAGTCACCTACTGAGCCCCATCAGGGGACTCGGGGGCTTCCTAATAGTCCTGGCTGCAACTAGGATGGGTGGGCTTGTGGCATCGTCCTGGGAGAGGCTGAATAAAGTGAATGGATGGGAGCAGCTGGGAGGTGGTAGGAGATGGACAGAGAGAGGCAGAGATGCAGGTGCAGAGTGGGAGACACACACACATAGAGGGACAGAGGGACGATGTGAGGGGGTGGAAGAGAAACAGAAGGAAATGGAGACAAAGAGGCAGAGAGGGAAGAAGGTCCTGCAGAAACAGAAAGAGACAGGAAGACACAGAGAGGACAGAACAGGACACAGACTCAGGGAGAGGACATACAGGCAAAAAGGAGGGAGGAAGAGAGAGGGGAGCAAAGAAAACAAATGGAAAATTGTACCTGAAGGAGCAAGAAAGACAGAGACTAAGACAGAAACAGAGGAGGGAAGAGGAAAAAAGAGAAGAAGAAAAAAGAAAGAGGAAGAAATGAGAGAAAATGATGGAGTCCAAGATACAGAAGTCAGACTTTGGGGGCAGAGAAGATGAAATAGAAATATACAAACACAACTGAGGAAATTCCTGGGAGCCCAGAAGACCAGCCGGAGGCAGGGGCAAGAGTCTGAGAAGTCCCTGCCAGCTCTCAGAGACACATCAGTATCTGAATAGGACGCTTGGGCTTGGTCCCTGTGCTCAACATCTGTGTGCCCTTTGCGCATTTCCTCGGGGCTGGTGCTCAGTCTGCTCCTCTGCAAAGAGGAGATGGTATCAGGCTTCACTTTAAGGGCAGGTGGGTGGATGAGCCGAGTCTGTAAAGAGAAAGTGCTGGGCTCAGGATCACACCACGCTCTCCAAAGCACGGCAGCTAAAAAGGTCTACAGAAAGACACGAACACTCACATCCGGGTGGGAAGTTGCAGAAATCAGGGTCCAGGAGGTATTTACATGCAGCTTCCTATTTCCCCAGTTCTTAGAGCTCGGAGGATATCTACCTAGCCGAGAAGAGGGTGACAACAGCACAGGCATTGATACACACACACACCACATAGCACACACACACATAGAGTACTGCACACACACATGCATATTCAATACACACACCTCACATACATGCACAACCAATACACACACACCATGCATACATGCATAACCAGTATACACATACACCACACACATATATGCACAACCGGTACACCCCACCCTTACATACATGCCCACAACATATTCATAGATGACACACATGCACACCTAATACATGCTGGCACCACACACACAACATACACATCATACATCACACAGGCATGCACTCAGCACACACACACCACACACACAACATACACACACATCACACACAACATACACACACATCACACATGCATGCACACCCAATACATGTACACACTATGCAACTCACACAGAACACACACACACATACGTGCACGCCCAATACACACACACCACACATATATGTACACTCCACCTCCTGCACACACACACACTCACACACTCACACACACACCTCATAGTTCCTGAGGAATACCTTTATCCCACCTGCAGCTTGCACTGAGGCCATCTGATAAGTCTGGAGTGAGCCAAGTTGGCCCCAATGGCCAGCAAGATGGGTTGTAGATAAGCAACAGGGATCTCTGCCAAAAGACATCCACCTTCCCCACACCCCCAGGCCCGGTCTTTTCATCTCCCCTACCCTCAGGAGGCCAGAGCAGAGGGTCCAGGAGCCCAGATCAATCCAGTGCTCTTCCTCCAGTCTTCTTTTGAAGAGGAGGAAAGCATCAAATGTGAACCAGGAGACAGATAGGAGGCTGGTGGGAGAAGGGTCGAGACAAGCCAAGACATGACTGGGTTCATGGAAGAGACATAGTAAGACAGCATCTGATGCCATGAGGTCTAGTGGTGACAGACAGGGAGGGGCAGAGAGGAGTCCTGGGTGCAGAGAGTGAGAGGAAGACCAGGAGGGGTTTGAAAGGCTGCCCGCCTGGGGTCATGCTATGAGTGACTGTGGCGGGCAGGGTCGGCTAATATAGGAAATGTCAGGGAGTGAGAGGCAGAAGTCTGGGGAAACTGAGACACAGGGGCGGGAGGCGACTTTGTTAGGGTCATCTGGCAGGCTAGGGGCTTAACTTCTGCATCAAAGTCTTATCTAATCCACCTTCCTGCTTTCTGGATTACACCAAAAAGTAAATATGAGATTAGAGCAGGAGAGAAATACGATTTGGCAAACATCTGCTCTGTGTTAGGGCTTTATTTTACATTGACTTGTGGACTCCTCACAAGGGTAGGATGTGTGTGTTTACTCTTTTTAGTATTCCCATTTTACAGATGACGAAACTGAGACTCGGAGAGGTGACTCCACCAGGAAGTGGCTGAGTCTGGGCTGAGACCCCAAATCTTCAGGTGTCAGAGCTCTTCCCGGCACGCCTGTGGGTTTACTGCCCATTGCTCCAAATATGCTGAAACAAAGAGGAACATTTGTGGATGGGGTGGAGGGGTGAGTACTCTCCATCATTCCTCTGGGAAGAAACTCAGCCAAAATTCCTTGGAATCCGTTGCTTTAGGTTGCACGCAGGGGAGAACAGACTCAGACAGGGATGTTTATAATGGCTTCCAAATGTCTGGCCTCAGCTGCCTCTCTGGCAGTGAGAGACGAGGAGGCCCAGGGGTTGGGGAGGTGAGACCCACTCCCTGCCTTTCTCCTCCACATGCATTTTGAGAACACCGGTGCTTCTGGAGACCTGGGTGGAAAGATGTGCTGCTGCTCCAGTGTAAAAGCAAAGGAATGAATGAATGGATGAGTGAATGAATGAATGAATGAATGCTGCAGGTGCAAAGTACAGCTTTCCTTAACTGTTAAATGGGAATCTTTAACACCATAACTGGTCACTTCTTTCATTTTGTGAAGTCCTTCTGCGTATTAACCGCCTTGATGAAATCTCCCAAGGATCCAATCAGCATAGCCCATTTGACAGATAATAAAACCAAGGCTCAGAGGTGAAGGCACTGGCCTAAGCCACTTAGTGATGATGGGGGGAGAACTTTAGCAGGGTCTCTTTGTTTTTAGAAGTCTTGCTCTTAATTTCACCCAAGGTAATTGGGTGAGGGGCTAACATGGGGCTAGGCTGAGTGTTCAGTTAATCTCAGTGGCAAAGATACATTGGTAAGAGCTTCCTGGGGTAGGGGTGGGGGTAAGTAGAAAGTGCAGGTGAGCCACACAGACCTGATCTCCATGGAGACTATCATCCTTGATTAATTACCTCCCCTTGCCAAGAGGCACACAGTAGGTAGTGTTTTAAAAATATCAACAGTAAGAACATAAATAATGGCTAACCTCTTTTGACTCTCTATGCCAGGTACAGAGCTCTTTATATGATTTCTTTTTGTTTTCTCATGTGTTCCTCCATCCAACCCTATGAGGTCAGTTTCTGTTTTCTAGAAAGAATAAGGAGGCTCAGAGAGGTTAAGTGGCCTGTATAAGGCCACACAGCTAGGAAATGTCTGAGTTGAGAGCCTCATTTATGAACCTCTAGGTTTTTCAACTAACACACTTGTGAAAACATGCCAGTCAGTGTTTGGCTCATAGAGGCTTACAAAAAGAGCTAGACATTGCCCCCAGCTTTTCCCTATAAGAATCTCTCCTTTTCATAGAAGGGGATCTGAGGTCCAGGGATGGGATGACAGACTGCAGCCATCAGACGGTGCTTGCTCTTTGTATTAGTTCGTTTTCACATTGCTATAAAGAACTGCCCAAGACTGGGCAATTTATAAACAAAGGAGGTTTAATTGCCTCACAGTTCTGCATGGCTGGGGAAGTCTCAGGAAACTTACAATCATGGTGGAAGGGGAAGCAGGCATGTCTTTCATGGCATCAGGTGAGACAGAATGTGAAGGAGGAACAGTTAAACACCTCTAAAACCATCAGATCTTGTGAGAACTCATTCACTATCATGAGAACTGTATAGGGGAAACTGCCCCCATGATCCAATCACCTCTCACCAGGTGCCTCCCTCGACACGTGGGGATTATGAGGATTACAATTGGAGGTGAGATTTGGGTGGGGATATAGAGGCAAACCATATCACTCCTGAACAAGATTCCAGGTCACCACCCTAGAGGAAGAGGCCAGGGCAGGCCTGACAAAGCCCCCCACTATGTTCAAGGCCCCTCCCCGGATAAGCCTCCTTCTTGCACCGTTGCCCCTCTGTTAAGAGGAGTTAATCCTGATTTACTTTTAAGTTGCACATACCTGGGTTTTAGTTTTTCGATTAGACATATGAAAGAGATTTATTGCAGAAAAGCAAGAGAGACGACATTCTAATTGGTTCACAATTTCCCTATTTGGAGAAAAACATGGTTTGGCACTTTCTACATTTCCTTCTTGGTACAATTGCCATCGCTATGATCCGCGATCCTACAGAATACTCAGCTCTGCACAGATTCATTCTTTTTCCCAAAGCCAAGTCTATTGTTTTTTATTGATGAGAATGGGAAGTACGAAGGGGTAAGAAGATAAAGTCCTACCTAGGGAAAGGTAGTCACTGTCACTATTTTGGCAGATGATAGATGATAGATAGATAGACAGATAGATAGGTAGATAGAGATATAATCACCGTGTATGTGTGTGTGTGTATCATTTACACACACACACATCCTCCACTCATATGTAAACATTATTGCATACTTCAGTTCAGACTTTGCATCAAGGTCCCAAACTCATAAGCCCTGGCAGGTCACAAGAATGAGTGTGGGGGCCAGGTGGGGGCTGGGCAAGCTGGACTCCACATGCCCCATCCACAGAGGCAGCTGTTACTGCTCAACTCAACTGCTGCCACAAAGGAATGCAAGCCCAATGTCATTCCATGTTCCAATTTTAGAAAAATTGGAACTCCAGAAATCTAGATTTTTATATAAAAACTCCAACTTTTTAAAGATATTGGCAGCAAATTCCTTGTAAATAAAGCATATGTGGAGCAAAGAGACACATTGCAGGGTTGCCCTGAGTTTGCAACCTCTGCCGTCTGCATCCTGCAGACATACCCTTCTCACTTGATACTTGTGCGCTAGGCATTTTCTCATGGACCTGGTTAATTGCAAAATCTCTCATACATCTACTATTCTGGTTTGGGGTCAGAAGGGCATGTTTTCTTCCTGTGGTCCTCCTTGTCTGCTAACTTCTTCTGAATCTCTCTCCTCTAGAACCACCCCCAACCACTGCCCCAGCATCCTGCTCCCCCAAACCATTCAATTTTATTAATGGTTGATTTTCTTTTAAAGCTGTCTGGAGGCTGCTGAAAGCTCCATGGTTGCCAGTGGCTGATCAATATCTGGGGAGGGCGGGGGTGTCATTTCATTAGCTAAGTGCCATGTAATCTACTTGGTAAATCCCATAGCCTCTTCCTGAGCTGTCCAGAGATGAGGCAAAGAAGACTGGCCACAGGCCTAACTACGCTGGCCTGCTGGAATTGGTAAGAAATGCTTGGAGATCCCCCTGCTGAGGTTTGATCTGGTCCCTTGCATTGCCCCCATCTCATCTCCCTCTGTGTCTCCAATCAATCATAGCCTGACTTCTTCAAGGCTTTAAAATGACAGAATTTCTCCGTCTGCACTAAGAAAGGCCTGATCATCCCAAGAACTCTACAAGGGGAGCAGTACACACAGTTTACAGAGGAGAAGACCGAGGCAGGGAGAGGTCATGGCATACTGCCAAGGTCCCAGCAGGCAGGGGCAGGATCTGAACCTGGGGCTGGCTGGCTCCTCATCCAGAAGCTGGCTCAGGGCAGCCACAGAAAGAGGCTTGTGTGAAGTGGCCTGGATTCCTGGCCCAGCCACAGTGGGAGTCCCCACGGTCTTGTGAAAAATTTAGCACATTCCTCTGGTTTCTCTTTATGGGGACTGGTAGTCCCAGATGTCATTCAATTACAAAGTTATGGCCACCACCAGGGGCCAGTGAGCCCCATTCCTACCTGGCTGGAAGGCATTAGAGCTGTAAATGGCTTTCCTGGAGGCAGAGGGCCCGTGGGAAGGTGAGCTAACTTCATAAGGCAACTTACGGGCCAGGGACAGAATTTTCTTGTGACTGGAGGTCAGTTTCAGCCTGGAGGACAGGAGATTCATGAGCAACCTGATACTCAGAACACAAGATTTCCATTGATTGTCTCTGCAGGGCACCTGGGGACATGGCACCAAATTATAGTGACCCCACCAGTCAGACTCAGGGGATATCCAGGGACCCTGGGCAGCATGGTCCACCTGGGCTGGTAGAGCTGGGAGTCCCTGAGGACAAAACAAGGGGGAGGAGAAGGTGAGTCCAGAAGTTGAGAAAACTGCCTTTGGAGCTAGAGAGAAGGGTTCCAGTCCCAGCTGCCCCCTTCGTCAGCTGACAACTGTGGATATGCCACCGCCTCTCCACCAGCCTCTATTTTCTCATCTGTGGAATGGGGATAATGGTACGTACTCCATAGAATTGTTCAAGGATTAACTGAGATGATAGGATTCAAGTGTTTTACATCAGACTTAGCACAAATTGCCCACATCAGATTAGATATTATCACTAGCAGTAAAAGGAAGAAATGAGATTTGCTGTAGTTCCCCCCTTATCCTTGGGGAGTATGTTCCAAGACCCCCACCGGATGCCTGAAACGGCAGATAGGACTGAACCCTATATACACTATGATTTTTCCTATACGTACATTTTTCCTGTACATACATACTTATGATAAAGTTGAATTTATAATCTCAGTAATAGATTAACAACAATAACTATCATAAAATAGAAGAATCATAACAATATACTGTAATACAAATTCTGTGAATGTGTTCTCTCTCTCTCTTTTCCTCTCCCTCTCGCAAAATAATGTAGTATGTTTGACCGCAGTTGACCACAGGTAACTGAAACCACAGAAAGCATAGCTGTGAGTAAGGGAGGGCTCCTGTGTTCAGAAGCTATTGTGTGCCAGGCACTGCGCCATCTTTCATAGACATTTCATGTCATCCTAGAAACAACCGATTTGAAAGATGAGGAAATTGAGGCTCAGATGAGTGTGAAGGGGTCTATTCTATTTTTTTTTTTTGAGACAGAGTCTCACTCTGTCACCAGGCTGGAGTGCAGTGGCGCGATCTCGGCTTACTGCAGTCTCCACCTCCTGGGTTCAAGTAATTCTGCTGCCTCAGCCTCCCGAGTAGCTGGGACTACAGGTGAATGCCACCACGCCCAGCTAATTTTTTGTATTTTAGCAGGGATGGGGTTTCACCATGTTGGCCAGGATGGTCTCGGTCTTCTGACTTGTGATCCGACCGCCTTGGCCTCCCAAAGTGCTGGGATTATAGGCGTGAGGCACTGCGCCTGGCCTGAAGAGGTCTATTCTATCAGGAGCCCAGGTGTTAAGCCAGATATGTCGGGCCCCTCCTGTGATGCTACACAGCATCCCCTGACCTCCTGTGCAGGGCGTTGCTGAGTAGGGCAGGTGACGGGAGGCAGGATCCAGAGACAAAGGTGAAAGAGGCAGTGTGAGGAGACCCTGTAGTCTGGAGACCTGGCAGAGACGCCTGACCTGGGACTGATGCCATGCGTCTCCACCTGGGCTGCCTCCACTGGGGGAGGCAAGGAGGCCTTGTCTCAGGGGCTTCCCAGAGTCAGGGGTGCATTGCAGATCTCCATGCGAGAGGCTCCTGAGGGGCAGACGTTGAGGGCATCACAGTCTCAACCTACTGGAAGTCAGGTAGGCTGGTGTGCAACCTCAGCTCTGGCACACTCGGCATGACCTGGGACAAGCCACATCAGCCCTCTGAGCCCTGGGTTCCTGACAGAGGAAACAAAGAACATGCTATGCAGAGTTGCCATGGTGATTAAATAAGCGAATGCAAAAGAGGCTGGCGCAGGTTGGTTCCCCTGCTTGTATGCAGGGGTTTATGGGGGTACAGTGGGGGGCACTCAGTATCAACACCTGCAGGGGAAGAGAAATAAGCAGGATGGGGCAGAAGAAGCAGTTGGGGTGTGATTCAGGCTCAACAGGGGTCTCAGCTGATCAAGCGGGGGCAGCTTTGGGGCCGAGAATGCTCTTCAAAGTCATCCTGCCTAGAGGTAAGGAGGTTGGGACGGTGTGCCCCCTGCATCGACTAGTCACCAGAAGGAGGTTTGACCTTGGTCAAGGCAGCTCTTTCCAGCTGAGGGCAGTCACCTGCCGGGAGCAGGGCTCAGCTGGGAGCTGTCAGCACTCCCAGTAGCTGGGGTGATATCCGGGCAATGCACCAGAGCACCCAGCAAAGAGCCACTTGACACCTGGCTGGGGACAAGCACATCAGTTGCCTTTTCCTCTGCCAGGGAGCCTGCCATGCAGCCACCAAGGGCAGGCAAGGGTGAAAAGGGACGGCTTCCAGGTGGGTAAGAAGCCAGGCTAGGGGAGAAGGTGTGATGGATGGCAGCAGACAACTCCACCCTGCCAGTGTTTAATGGGGCTAAGGTCTTAGGTGAGCCCTTTGCGTGCTGGTAATGGTGGTGGGGGTGGTGTGCTATGTCCCCTGAATGATACAGCTGGCAGCATCTGGGCGAGTGAGGCAGGAGGATGGAGGAGAAACCGCAGCGCCACATTCCTGCGGCCCCTGCCTTGCCTTGCCTGTCACCCCGCAGGGCTGTGCCTTACAGCCGGCGCTCGACCCTGGAAAAAATTGACTGCCTGTTTCTGCCTGACTGCTCGAGAGTTACAGGCTGCAGGGGCGGGAGGAGGAGGCGCGAGGGCGGGCGAGCGGCTGCCTCCTCATCAGGATGGATTTTTCTGCTTCTCTGCTTGTAGGAAGAGCAGGAACAGGATACGGGAGGCTGCTCAAGGAGTAATCACTGTGAGGGGCGAGGGCATGTCAGGGGCTGGTTTTGTGATGGAGAGAAGAGAAAGGGAGGGGGAGTTAGGGCAGAGAAGCCTCAGGGAAGGCTGAGACCTTGGGGGACCTCAGGGAAAGTGGAACCAGGGGTTCCTCCAGCTGTATGTATGTGCATACTCTCCTTTCCTCCCTTCTTTCCTCCCTCCATCTCTCCCTCTCTCCCTTCCTTCCTTGTTTCCTTCCTTACCTCCTTTCCTCCCTCTTTTCTTCCTTCCTTCCTTCCTCCCTTCCTTCTGTTTATCCATCTGTCACCCACCCATCCACCCACCAACACATCTTCCTTTCCCTGCCTCTCTCCCTCCCTCCCTCCATCCATCCATCCATCCAACCATCGATCCATCCAACCATCTGTTAACTTATTTATTTACACACTTCCACACCCATTCTTTCTCTCTTCTTTCCTAACACTCATTTGCCCAGCACACATTTCTCGGGCACTGCCTCATCCCTGGGCTGGTACTGGGTGCTAGTGATGACCAGGTACCAGGTCCTGCCCTCATGGGTTTCACAGTATGATGGGAGAGGAGATGGATCAGCAGAAAGAGGACCGCATTCTTGGTGGGTAAGAGTTCTTAGGGAGAACCCAAGGTGTGTTGGAATGTTGGAGACACTTGAGGATTGAGGGGGTCAGAGAGGGCTTCCTGGAGGAGGAAGCACTGCGAGTCAGCCTGGAAAAGGGATGGAGGCATGGAGGAGCAGTGTCTGTGGCCTTAGGAGTATTTGTGTGGCTGGTGGCTGGCATGCAGAGCAGTGATGAGCAGGGAGTGGGAAGAGGTTTTTCTATATCTGGAGAAATGAGTATGATCTGGATTACCCAAACCCAAGACCTTGGGTTAAAGAATTTGGGCTTTACTTTGTATTAAGTGGGGCTGTTCTTACTTAAGCAATGGAACCCCTTTTCACATGAAATCTTATGTGGAATTCCAAACTGCAAAAAACAGAGATAAAAGTGGAGCTGATACAAAAATTAGCCAGGCATGGTGGCACACCTGTAGTCCCAGCTACTTGGGAGGCTGAGGCAGAAGAATCGCTAGAACCTGGGAGGCAGAGGTTGCAGTGAGCCATGATCGCGCCACTGCACTCCAGCCTGGGTGCAGAGAGAGACTCCATCTCAAAAAAAAAAAAAAAAAAAAAAAAAAAAAAAGTGGAGCTGATCTGTTTAAAGCAGAGGGAGATTCCAGAATATTTCCCACTTGAATCTTCTCTTACCTACTTCCCACCATGGAGCCACAGAAAACATGGGCACACAACCTCAGGGTTCTATGGAACCCAGTTTAAAAATCACAGAAAAGTTATGTGGATCCTCCTCTGAACTTTGATGAGACCAACATACTGCAGCTTCCACCTCTTGCATGACAAAGAATCAGACTTTGGGGGAAAAGTAAAAGCTGCTTTTCCTCCAAGTTAGGGCCATGCCCCAGGTCCTTAGGGAGATGCACAAGATCCTCCAGAATGTTCTACATCCCCAGGCTCATCTCCACCACTTTCAGCTTCCACTTTCATTTCACGGTTTCATGAGTGTCCAGGTTGCCTCTATGTGGAGCTGCTCCCCACCACTATCTGTGCCTCGCCCACTCCCCATCTCTGGAGTCTCACCTTAGAGTCCTCTCCACCAGCAAATCACTCTCGGCCTCCTCCCAACTTGGGTGTTTCCCCTGTTGCCCCAAGACCAGCTCTGAGAGCTGAGGTCAGGCCCCACCCAGCATGTAGTAGGTGCTCAATACGTGTTTGTTGAATGTTTCAGCCAACAAACCAAGAAAGGCATACATAAAAAATGTGGACATGCAAGTTCATGAACATCCATCTTCATTCTCCTGGGATCAGTAAGTTCACATGAGGTGAGTAGGGAGGGGGCAGGGAGGATGGAGGGGTGGCAGGGCACCATCCTCAGAACAGCTCCAGCACACAGTAGGTGCTCAGAGAGTGTGGATTTAGAGAAAACTGTGAGCCTAGCCATGTATCCAGGAGGTTCTATAGAAGTAACACTGAGCAGGATTTGGAGGCCTGAAAAAATGTTCATCAGCAGTCCAAAAATGTCCCTTAAACCTCAGGGCACATTGCCACCTGGCGCAACTTTGCCTAGCACACTGAAGAAGACGGTGTAGGACATTTTCTGAATGTGCACCCTCATTCCAACTGTTTACATCATTAATTCATATGGCCCAATTTACATCTGCACACCAACTCAATACTTTTTATGATGCAATTACTACTCAGAGATGAATTTTTTATGAGTTTCCTTTTAATGTCTCCAGGGCCTTTTATTCTGAAGAAAACCTCCTTGTAGAAGATGGCTAATCTTTCTTACAGTGAAGATTGAAAGCCTTCTTGTTCTCCCAGGCACAACCTAAATGACACTTCTTCCAGGAAGCCTTTGCTGGCCTGGATGAATGGGGAGGTAGAGCTCCCTGTGTGATGGGCGGCAAAGTAGGTTGGTGGTTAAGAGAACAAAAAGTGGGGTCAAAATAACCTTGTTTCAGATTCTCACTCCAGCACTTAGTAGCTGTGCAAACTTGAATAAGTAACTCAACTTCTCTGAGCTCCAGAAACTTCATCTCAGCATAGGGTTCAATAGCCTCTCTCCTAGACTTGCCTTTAGAATGAGTGAGATCTTACAGGCTAAGTACTTGGCACAGAGTTAGCACTCATGAAATATCCACTACTATTAATATAACACACTAGTACAACACAGCAGCTGGCAGTCATCCACACAGATAGGTTCACCTTTTTGGCCTCCATAATTCATTTGGTGGTTATGGGGATAAAAGTGCAGGTGCTCACCCTCCCCCAGAGAGATACAAAGCATGTCTTAGGAGTTTAATGTCCACAAGATTTGGTATACATCAAATTGTCTTTCTTTCTTTTTTCTTGATCATCACAGTGTTGATCAGGTCTGTCTACCGAATCAGGAAGGGGAAACAGGAGGGGAAAAGGTAGAGGGAGCCCTGGGGAAGCAGTTTGCCCTGGGATGAGGTGGTGAAGGCAGCCTGGATTTGGACTCTGCTTCCTAGAGTTTCTGAGGTCTTGGGCTGGGAGGTGCCTTCTTTCCATTTTACAGATGTAACACTTTAGGTCCACAAAGGGGAGGGAAGGGGCTAAGGTCCTATTGCTCCTCCCAGTGCCTGGAATAACCCATTTTTAGGGAAGCTTCCTCTGAATGTCTAAGACACCTTGGATTTCCTTTTCAAAACACTCTCCCAACTTCTCGTAAAGGCTTTTTCTTTTTCTTTTATCCTCACACTTTATACTTTATTATCTATCTTTCTCTATCTTCCTTCTTTCTTTCTCTCTCATCTATCTACCTTTATCTTCTTATTTTTTATTTGACAAATAAAAATTATACACATTTATGGTGTATAACACTGTATTTTGAAATATGTATACCCTATGGAATGGCCATACCAAGCTAATTAGCATATGTATTACTGCACATACTTAACATTTATTTGTAGTGAGAACACTTCAAATCTATTTTCTTAGCAATTCTCAAGTACACAATACATTGTTATTAACTATAGTCACCCATGCTGTATAATAGATGCCTTGAATTTATTCCTCCTAACTGAAATTTTGTATTCTTTGACCAACATCTCTAAAATTTCCTTGCCATATTATTGATAAAACATTACACATTCCAAAAACAAAACATTCAAAATAAAACATTCAAACAGCACAAAAACTCTCTCACCTCCTTGAACCCTAGTACCCCAGCTTTCTCACTGAGACACCAACTTTTCCCAATTTCCTGCAGATCCTTCCAGAGACCTTCTCTGCAAGAACCAATATATCAAAGCCTATCCAAGGCTCTTGTTTTGTACAAATGGACACGAAGTGCAGTCTTTGCCTGTGCCTTCATTTTTCTCACTTAGGTGTTTTTCTGTCACCTTATAGGGATCTGCTTCATTTAAGGGCCACATGGCATCTCATGCTAGAATAAGCCAAATTGCATTTAATCAATCTATCAATGGACGTTTTGGTTGCTCCCAAATCTTCATCTATTACTACATTTTTAATATCTGCCTTTCCCACCTGACTGTAGACTTTATGAGGATAGTGCAGTCTGTGTCTATTTTATTTCTGTCTCTTCAAAGTATAGTATGGGGTGTCTGAAACATGGTAGGTGCTCAATAAATAGTCCTTAGATGGATGGATAAAAGGATGGATAGATGGATGGGTGGATGGATGGATAAATGGATAGATGGATAGATGGATGGATGGATAGATGGATGGATGATGGATGGATGGATGGATGGATGATAAATAGATGGATCGGTTAGTTGTAGAACCTGGACTAAGTCTCTGATTCTCCTACCCCACTCTCTTGTGGCCTGAGGAACCCAGCTCTTTGGCAGTCTCACCCAAGGAAGCACGCAATACAGAGTCCCCGTCTTCAGGCAGAGCCAACTGTGGAGACGAGCACATGCTGTCCCGCTGTGCTCACAGCTCCATGAGCAATAGCAGGCTCCCAACCAAAGCTCTCCCTTGGACGCTCACAGATAGCAGCGGCTTCCCAAGGCCTGCTGGGTGGAGTTGCACCACGTTATGGAAACTTCTATTTCTGCTTTATAAAAACAAAGTAAGGAAAGGAAACCTGGCTCGGCAAGAGACACATGCTGGCCCCGTGAGTCATCCTTCTCCAAGCAAGACCAGCAAATCCTCCCAAGACTGGGACCTTCACTGAGTCTTTGGCCAACATGCTTATGTTTCTCCCTCCAGAACCCCAGAGCCCTGTATACATGGGAGTTGCAAACTCAAGTGCCCCCCAGGAGACTGGCCAGAAATGCACAATAAAAAGTGAGGCCAACACCGGGCAAAATGAAGGACACTTTTCTCTTCTACACCAGCAATCTGGTTTTGTTTTGTTTTTTTTAATGTGAAATCTCTCAACTTTTAAATTCCAGAGACCAATGAAGGTATTTTTTTAAATGCTACATAGGCTAAGTCAACTTACAGAGGGCTGGCTTTGGTCAGAGGGCCACTTGTGTGAGCCTCTGTTGGATGCCCTGTTGGATGTTGGATGTGAGAGTCAGCAACACTGGAAATTATTTACATTTTCACCTTCTCTGTGGACTGGGACTCTCTCTGTGCAATTCTGTATCTCTGAGACCCTGCAGAGTGGGAAAATAAAGCAATTGTTGTGTGCTTTTTCTGCTTTTAATTAATGCATTGATTTTACAGATACGTATTGATCATTCCATGTATATGCTAGTCTAGGTGACGTCCGCTTTGCATCTCTTTTCTATCTTCTTTCTGCATCTGCTGCATCCTAGTGGTTATAAGCTTAAGCTCTAGTTTCAAATTGCCTGGGTTCAAATCCTGGCTCTGTCACTTACTAGCTAAGTGACCTTGGACTTGGGATTCAGCTTTTTTCCCAAGCCTCAGTTTGCTCGCTTATGAAATAGGGGTCATTATAGTCTCTCTCACTGTGAGAACTAAATGAACTGATGTCAGGAAATGTTTAGAATACCCCCTGGCTCCTGTCCAGCTGTTGATCATCACCCATTTGCCACATTCTTGTTAAATGCCCTTTATGGGTTAAGCTTGTTCTTGGCATTAAGGTTTCTGCTATAAGCAAAGCGGGGCCCACTCCCACAAAGACTTTCTTGCTAAATTCTCAAAGTAGCCCCATTTTACAGATGCAAAAACTGCGGCTCAGGGAGGGAAAGTGACTCTCCTGAGGTCACACAGCTGGTCAGTGTCTGAGATGGGATTCCAATCAAGTACATCTGTCCTTCCTACAAGAACCCATGCTTCTTCTGGGTGCAGAGAGATGGAAAGCATCCCTCTTTTCCCAAGACTTCCCTTGACAGGCAAGGAGTTGGCCTCCATTTCTGCAAGAGTCCCTCAGACAGCTCTGATCATTTTCAAGTGGACCCAAAAAGAGAAGGGTTGGCATGCGCTCATGATCCCAAGCCTGGGAGCTTGGCACAGCACAGGCCCTTCTTACTGGGCATGGAACCAAAATTCTTAGAAGCTTCTGACTTGTTTTCTCCTTTGGATGAAGGCATAGTGCATCTTCGCTGTGTGCCTCCATGCATGCCTCGTAACAGAGAATGGCCACACACATAGGGAGTCCACAGCTGAGGGTCATGTACCTTACCTTCCTGAGCCCCAGCCCTCTGCAGGGTGCTGTCTTGCCACCTTTCCAGGAACCGTGACCTCTGGGTTAGTTGGCGGCCAACATTGACTGAGCAGTTAATGCAAGTCAGACTCTGTTCAAAGAACTTTACATTAACAGACTCAGTCTGCACAATCATCCCCAGAGAGGTAGATGCTATGGTACTTCCATTTTACAGATGAGAACACTGAGGCCCAAAAAGCAGAAGTAACTTGCTTAAGGTCACGATGCAACTCAATGTTAGATACAGCCAAATGTCAAAATATGAGTTCTCAGAGGTCTCTGGGGTAGAGAATGGTCTTTCTTGCTGGTGGCACTTTTATGATGTGCCTCAATATGTCTGGGACAGAGCGGCATTCAATTAACCCAGCTCCATCCACCCATCTGTCCACACACTTATGAGTCGTATGATCGTGGATTCATCAATTCACCTTTGGGGCACTCACTTCTAAACTGCAGGTCAAAGTGCCAGTACTCATCCTTGCAGGAACGAGGACCAGAACACCTGAATGGGTAGTTACCTACTTTGGGAAAGTGACATGCTGGGTAGGCAGAAGGAGGTGTTCACACCAGTATCCCTCATCTCCATCAGGCTTGGCTCTGAGCCCAGGTCAGGCTTGAGCACAGCCAGCCAGTGACTCATCCTTGCTGGGGGCATAGTCTGCTGTTGTGTTAGAGAAGCTAGACCACAATGATTAATTCAAGCATGATAAGAACGTCTGGGCTCTGACCATCTGCTACTGTGTGACCTGGGGTAAGTCCCTTCCCCTTTCCGGGCCTCAGCATCTCCAGGTACTTAGACCCCATGAACTCTAGGAACGTTTTGGGCTCAGACAATTGATGGAAAATTGCAAAGCCTCCAAGGGGGTCTCCCTCAACTAGTTCCTCTTTGCCCCCATGTCTGGAAATCTAGTGGCAAAAATGCTTGCTCTCCTAACTAATTTGTGTCCACCTCTGGCACAAAGAAACCTCAGGACTAGTTTTCTGTTCCCACAATTAATAATATTATTGTTGTCGTTGTTAATATTCACTGCATTAACTGAACTCAATGTGCTGAATCTTTTATACCCATTGCCTCTTTGAATCCTCAAACTAATCTTTCGGGCTAGATACTATGATCCCTTTTGCTTAACAGATGAGGAAAGTGAAGCTCCGAGGACTTGATTAAGTACCTCAAGGTCATTCTCAGTGCCAGGATCAGAAGCAGCAATTTGAACTGGGGAACTCTGGTCTAGCCTTTCAGCTCTCAGCCATGAGACGGCACACCCAGCCCTGCAGATCAGAAAACAAACTCGCCCTTCCTTGCCTGAAAAGGCTCCCTCACCTTGGCCACCTGGCATGAAAACATTCTGAATCCAGACTGCCAAGAAAGAAGAATCAAGAAAAAAGGAAGAAAAGAAAAAAGAAGAACGCTTTGTTCCTTGAACTGTTCTCCACAAGCATAGTCTCTGCCAGGTACATTACTTAACTGCGGAGGTGACCCCCGACACCCCCCCCCACCCCGGCTGCCTCGAGCTCCCTTGGCAGCTGGGTAGTCACATGATGCCCAGACAGCCCTGGCTGCTATTCAAGCATGTCCGTGTGAAGCAGCTCCAGCGAGCATCGCTCCCAGATGGGGAAGGCGGGGGCCCGAGTCAGCCTTGGACAAGACCCCTCAGCCCCGCGCCAGAGAAGCCCCTGTCAGTGCCCACTGCCCTTTCAAAGACACTGCACACTGGGCCTGCTCCCTGCACCCTTGCCCAGGAAGCAGCAGCGCAGGCCAGTTGAAACGGTGGCCACAAGGTAGCATCGCTGAGGAGCTTCTGTTCATCGGGGTTCAGCCTGGTCTCCCGGTTTCACTCACTCATTCATTAAGTCACTCACTCATTTGTTCATTCAATCACTCATTCATTCATGCATTCATTCATTCATTCAGTCACTTATTCACTCATTTATTCCTTCATTTACTCCAAACTTCACTCATTCACTCACCCAATTATTCATGCATTCCTTCACTCACTCACTAATACATTCACCAATTACTTCACTTACTCTTTCATTTATCCATTTATTCAATCATGTATTAGTCCATTTTCATGCTGCTGATAAAGACATGCCTGAGACTGGGTAATTTATAAAGAAAAAGGAGTTTAATGGGCTCTCAGTTCCACGTGACTAGGGAGACCTCATAATCATGGAAGAAGGCAAAAGGCACGTTTTACATGGTGGCAGGCAAGAAAGAGTGACAGCCAAGTGAAAGGGAAAACCCCTTATAAAACCGTCAGCTCCCATGAGACTTATTCACTACCATGAGCATAGCATGGAGGAAACCACTCCCATGATTCCATTATCTCCCACTGGGTCCCTCCTATGTCACATGGGAATTGTGGGAGCTACAATTCAAGATGAGATTTGTGTGGGGACACAGTCAAATCATATCAATTTGAACACAATATACCATCCACTCTTCTCTGTACTGGGGACATAACAGTGAGCAAAATAGATGAGATCTTTTTGGAGCCTCAGTGTAGCAGGGTAGATAACCATTAAATGATAAACAATTATTCAATTGCAAACATGCTAAGTTTTGGAAAGGAAGAATAAAGCATATGATCATATATAATAGGGGCCCAGCCTTTTCAGACACCCAATTATAAAAGCATAGCTCACTCCCTTTCACTCCCCGTATTGCAAAGCAGATATCTACAAGCACTTAGAATCATGAAGGCCTAAAAATATGTCAGTGTTGGAAGAAATGATTATCTGGCTCTTTGTGGCAAAAGGCAGTGACATGGTATGGTCAAGGGCTCAGACCTTTGAGTTGATTTCTGGGTTTGAATCCAGCTCTGCTATCAACTGCATGCCCTTGAGTGAGCTATTGAAACAACTGGACTTGGTAGAGTGAGAACAGAGTACTAGAGCTGTGGAGGAAGATTAAATGAGGGCCCTATGCAAATCACTTAGCATGGGCCTGCCCCTGGGCAGCAAACAGTGCATGCTACCCTCGATCACACTCTACTTTCATTGAGCATTGGAGGAGGGAACCACATGCCCTAGGATGATCCAGTAGGAGCCTGCACTTGAACCCAGGCCTCTGGGCTCCCAGTCCAGTGCTTGTTCCAAGCACAGAGGAACCTTTGATATACAATGGAAGAACGGCCATTCTCCTGTCTCCACCTGCCGTTCACCAGCCTCTGTCATAAATGTCCGAGTATCCTCACCCAAGATCAAGTCCTGACATCCAAGTGTCCCCCACCCCAGGTGGCTGCATAGCCATCTTCTGGGGCATCTTGGTTGGTGGGAGGGGAGAGAGGAGAAGGCATCCAACACACAGCTTCTATTTGCCATGTCAGGAGCAGTAACTTCTCCTAATTATTTCCTGGCTCCTGGATTCATTAGCCACCCCAGTATTAACTCAGATCACTGCATTTATCCCCATCTGTCCTAGATTCGTCACCAAGACACTGACGACGCTAATGTGGTGGTTTTAGCAATGAAGGAGCACTGCAGAGTTCAAATTGTTGTTCAGAAGGGGGAAGGGCTCTAGCAATTTTTGGTTTAGAACAAGCAATGAGAGTCCCCCACCAAACACACACACACCGCCCCCAAGCCCCCAATACCCCAAACCAGGCAGCCCAACAGCCCACAGGCAGATAACCTTCTGCCCTGGCCTCAGCATCAGAGAAATTCCTTTTAAATGACTCCACAGACTTCCCCACCCACTGAGTTCCCCTCTTTGGCTAACAGATGGGCTCAGCTAACCATTCCCAGCTTTCCGATAAAGCAGTGTCAGGCAGTGAGGCCCCCTCGGAAAGGCATGCTTGGATAATAAATTCCAAGGCACCCCTGCCATCTGCAGGCTGCCAATCATGGGGGCCCTGGGCACACTAGGGCTCCCAGCCTGCTGCTGGTAGGAAGCTGGGGTGGGACCTCTGCATGTGGGGAGGCAGCCTGCCCCTGCCGCCCCACCCTGCTCAGCCTGTGACCTGTCCCAGCTGAAACGGTAGGGGACAGTCCTGCTGCGACCCCTCTGTCTACTCACAACCCTCCCTGTCATGCAAGAACCAGCACACAGGCAGCACTGTAATGCAGGCAATAATCGTGAACCGCAAAGGCCGATAGTCAGATCTGCTGCCACATTTTGACTCAGTCACATTCCAGTGCTTGACCTCAGGCCAGTGGCTTCCCCATAAGAGCCTCGGTTTCCCTATCTGTAAAATGACAGTTAAAGACACTCCCTCCCTGGTAGATTTTGTGTGAAGATGTAAGCAAGATGCATGGCACAATGCTTGGCCCATGGATATAAGTGGCAGCTGTCATTATCACCATCATCATTATTGTTAATGTTATTCGTGTGGTTGTTATCATTTCAAATACCAATTAGGTGCATGGTGGTGCACTCCTGTAGTTCCAGTGACTCAGGAGGCTCAGGCAGGAGGATGGTGTCAGCCCTAGGAGTTCAAGACTGCAGTGTGCTGTGATCGATCGTGCCACTGCACTCCAGATTGGGTGAAGGAGCAAGACCCAGTATCTAAAAAATAATAAAGTGAAATAAAAGGGCAGTTAGCCTGAAAAACTGACTTTATGATACTTGCTGCATATGATACTTATCTTGGAGGTGTGATAAAATGTATGAGCTGTCTTAACCCAGCACAGAATGAGCCTTCAGGAAATGTTCATTGCCCCTGTCAATCTCAAATTCTTTCATCTATTCATTCATTCATACAAGAGACATTCACTAAACATTGTGCCAGCCCTTGGGTTAGACCTGAAGAGAGAAAGAACAACCAAAAAAAAAAAAAAAGCAATTTTTACCTATAAATCACTCACAGTCAAGGGAGCAAATAAAGCAGTCCCTGCAAAGACACAGGTTTCCACAGTGTTAGAGTGTGTTTGGAAAGAGGCCAGGCTTCCCAGATCACCTCTCCCTCTATCTCCCAAATAATAATGGAGGCTATTTGTACCACATTGCTTAAACTCCTTCTGATTGCTGAGGTTTCCTGAGGTCAGGGATGTGCAATGTGCAGTATGCGTACTGTTGTCTCCCCTCCTGGGCCAAGGCAGACATCACTAATCAATCACAGCTGTCTTTCTCATTGAAGGAAGAAGACAGGACTCAGTCACTAGGAAGATTCCTTCCTCCTGGAAGTCACAGTCAGCTGATAAGAGCTGGCACCCAACTTCTAAGCAGATATCATCCCAGGCTTAGATTAGGGTTTAGACATGTCCAGCTATGTCTGGCCCACAGCTTATTTTTGTAAATAAAGTTTTATTGAAACACAGTCACACCCATTTCTTTACATATTGTCTATGGCTGCTTTTGCACTACTTGGGTATAGGGTGAATAGCTTTGACAAAGACCATATGTCCCGCAAAAGACAAAGTATTGAAAAAAAACAGTATTTGAAAAAAAACAGTATTTGAAAAAAAACAGTTGTCTTTGCTGCAGAGGGTTTACTGTAAGAACTTGCAGTAAAGTGTGATGAGGCATCGTGAACTGAAACTGTTAGCATCTCGCCCATATTCTGTCCACTCTTATACTCAAGCCTGCTTACTGTGTGCACCTGTGACTCCCCGCTTCTAGATGTTGTTCTGGCCTTGGGAACCTGCTCATCTGTGCAGCGGGCAGGTTGGAAGCAGCAGTGAGTTATTGCCCCTGAAAGCAGTCCACAACCAAGACAACGTTGAGGTGGGTAAACACCCCAGCCCCTGGACTCTCAGGTGAGAGAACTCCAAGGTGGGTCGCACTGCCTTCTGGAGGCTCCCAGCAGGACAAAACTCTACTTACTCACCATAGATAATAAAATTCCACCTCTCACTCTTAAGATAGTCTTTCCTAGGAATCCTTGCCTCAGAGTTGGCTTCTGAGAGAACCAGACAAAGAAGCTGTTGTTTCTCTCTCTGCCCCAGCTCTTCCAAGTCTAGAATGTGCTATGTGTTTTCAGGGGACTGAATCAGTGACTCATCCCACTGGGATGTTGCAATAGCTGTGGTGACCATGTCTCCGTGTGCATCTCACACGCAGACTTCCTGAGAGAGGGATGCATTGATTATGCCACTTGTCACCAGCTGATGTAGCAGGATTTTGTGCCAAACCATCAGAGAAGGAGTTTCCATCTCTTGCTCCAGCCTCCCGGTGGCTGCAACTGCACAGGTTTCTGACAGTGAAGCTCTTAGTCTTGTCCACAAAAGCAGGTTCCCATCCTGAAATGCCCTACTTCCCTGCTCTAGGCAGACATCATGAATCAACCACAGCCTAACTTCCTCTTGCATCTTTTTCAGTAAAGCACTCCAGGCAGGTGCTATCAGTGGATGGGGACTGGCACAGAAGATTAAACATATTCTATGGGGGAATGCCTAGGACAGAAGGCTGCATGAAAGGTATCACAATAGGAAGTACGGCATGAAATAGTTCTTCAAAAGAGAAACAAAACAGGCAAGTACAAATGATAAATGTAGGAAAGTGACATCTCACAGTCATGTGTGTGAGTGTGTGTGAGGGAGGGAGGGAGGGAAAGAGAAAGAGAGAGAAAGAGAGAGAGAGAAATTGCAATTGTTTTTGTTTTTCTGCTTTGTTTTATCTCTACACTGAGTGTCTACTTACTTGATGCATGTTCACATTATGTGCCAGGCCCTGTGTTGGGGGTACAATGACAATCAGGACAAACATGTAATTGCCTAATGGAAAAGATAACTACAACTCAATGTGGTAAGGCAAAGGCAGAATCTGTGGGAATCTTCACAGATTGGGTCACAGAGCACCTGAGTTTCTTCTTTATGACAATGAGAATCACAATTAGACAACTAGAATCACAACTAGAATGCTGCAGTTATTTGTGAGACTGTGTGCTATGCCTCCTTCTCACTCTTTCCCGCTCTTTCTCACTTAGACTACAAACTCCCAGAGGGTAGTCATTGCATCTTTTTTGTTTCTTGCCCCATACACTGGGCCTAGATCTGTGCCTGGCACAGGGTAGGTGCGCATAATCAGTCCCTCTGTCTTCATTAAAACGTGGAGCTGGGGGCCGGGTGTGGTGGCTCATGCCTGTAATCCCAGCACTTTGGGAGGCCGAGGTGGGCGGATCACGAGATCAGGAGATAGAGACCATCCTGGTTAACACAGTGAAACCCTGTCTCTACCAAAAAAACAAAAAAATTAGCCAGGTGTGGTGGTGGGTGCCTGTAGTCCCAGCTACTCGGAGGCTGAGGCAGGAGAATGGCGCGAACCTGGGAGGCAGAGCTTGCAGTGAGCTGAGATTGCGCCACTGCACTCCAGCCTGGGTGACAGAGCAAGACTCTGTCTCAAAAAAAAAAAAAAAAAAAAAAGTGGGGCTGGGTGCTGTGGCTCACACCTGTAATCCCAGCACTTTGGGAGGCCGAGGCGGGTGGATCACCTGAGGTCAGGAGTTCAAGACCAAACTGACCAACATGGCAAAACCCCGTCTCCACTAAAATACAAAAGTTAGCTGGGAGTGGTGGCATGCGCCTGTAATCCCAGCTACCCAGGAGCCTGAAACAGGAGAATCGCTTGAACCTGGGGGCAGAGGCTGCAGTGAGGCAAGATTGCGCCATTGCACTCCAGCCTGGGCGACAGAGCAAGACTCCATCTCAAAAAAAAAAAAAAAAAAAAGTGGGAGAGCAGGTATGGTGAGAGTAGACTCTGATGACTCTGATGAAAGATGAAGGTGGAGGGGGCAGGTCGTGTAAACCATATGAAGGAGTTTCAATATAACAAAATGAAAGGAAAACAACAAAAAGTTTAGTCTTTGTAAATAAACACAAAATGAACCCCTATACTAGTACCCAGTTATTAACAACTCTGTTCTGAACAGAGTTTAATTTTCAGTTCACACATAGGCTCAGGTCTCTGAGATCTTTAGTTGAGAGCACAGGCATCAGCAACTGGGACTTAGGCTATTGATGGACAGGTTTGTGCTCCTGGAGTGTCAATATATAACACGCAATTTGTCTTTCAGCCACAGGGTCACCTTGATTGCTCTTCTTTCAGTTAGGGGAAAGTATTTTCTACACACTGAGGTGTTAGATCCCCAGAGTTCCAGAGGCAGCCAGTGGAGAGACAAAGCATAACTTTCTACTTTCTGCCTTTGATGCATAGGTTACTGAGCCCCTTGGAACCTCAGTTTTCTCCTCTGTACAGTGGGGCCAATAATGATGACTTGCCCAGAGCAATTGTGAAGAGTCCAGTGTCTGACACATACTAAGCACGCATTATCAAAGGCTGTGCTCATGAGGGAGATGATGATGGTGAAGACGATGATAAGATATTGGAGCAGGCAGAGGCCCAGTTTTGCAGAGGAGGAGGAAAACTGAGGCCTAGAGGTTGGAAGTGACTGGACCAAGTTCACCTGAGGAATCACTTACAGAGCTAGAATCCAAGGGAAGATCATAAAAGCCAATTCATATGCTCCTTCCTCTTGAACTGCAATTCCCAAACTGTGTGTCAAGGCACCCTGGGGTGCCTGAGCAAACTCACAGGAATATTTCAAGATATTATAAATTGTCAGGGTAAACATGGCGATATTGGACATCTGTTAAATACCATGAGAATGACTAGCTTGAGGTCATTCACAATTCCAGCATTAGATCACCCAACATTCCCTTTGATGATGTCATATCTTCGTGACCCTGGGTTTTTGGTGGCTGCTGTGATAAAAAGCAAGAACTATGCCAAAGTCAATTGTGGAACAGGAAATGAGGGTGACAAAGTCCGATCTGATTTCAAGGTTTCAGAAGCTGTGCAGGGCCCAACCGGTGCACACATTTCAATAGGAAGTGATTGTGCTTACTTAAGAAGGAAATAAAAATATTATTCTTTGATTAACTTACGTGTACTATTTTTTTCCAAATGGCTGCTAAGTTGTTAGGATGTAAGTGCTTATTACGTTGTTTGCACCTGAAGACCCAATAAGCAGGACTGGCAGAACCATTAAGGATTTATTTTGCTGAAATAATTCCTGAACACTAAGGGTGCCATGTACTGGGAAAGTTTGGGAACTTCTGCTCCATATACTAGGCACCCCCTCTCTGTCTGGGAAGGAGGCAGGAAGCTCTGAGCCTCCAGCCAAGACCGAGGCATGTGGGAGAATGGTTAAATGCCTTGCAAACAAGAGGGACAGGAACAGTAAACCTGATTTCTCAGTTGCTGCCAAGTCATTGTTTATTTAGAAACAGCAGTGTGGGCACATCAGAAACCATGTCCTCCTGGTTGCTCAGCAAGATGGGCAACTTTTTCATTCAGCTAACATACAACTGACATTTACTCTATGTCTGCACTGTCTTGGTACAGTGGTAAATGAGGCAGTCTCTGTCTTCAAAGGTAGGAGAGGAGGAAGGATGGGAAGTTATATGGTTTGGCTGTGTCCCCACCTAAATCTCATCTTGAATTATAGCTCCCATAATTCCCACATGTTGTGGGAGGTAATTGAATCATGGGGACGGGTCTTTCCCATGCCTTTCTCATGGTAGTGAATAAGTCTCATGAGATCTGATGGTTTTTTGAAGAGAAATTCCCCTGCACATGCTCTCTTGCCTGCTGCCGTGTAAGACGTGACTTTGCTCCTCCTTCACCTTCCACCATGATTGTGAGGCCTCCCCAGCTATATGGAACTGTGAGTTCTTTCTTTTATAAATTACCCAGTCTCACATATGTATTTATTAGCAGCGTGAGAACAGACTAATACAGGAGAGAAGGAAGAAGAAGAGACTATTCTTTTTACTAATAAAACTCTGAGAAACACAGGCTCAGAGAGGGTAAGTACATTACCCAGAATCACACACAATAAAAAAAGTTGGATAATTTACAGCTAAGAGAATGCCCTATACCACTCATCTTGAGCACTCATGGTCTATTCTGAGAGATCGACACAAGCATATAAGTAATATTTGGAGGGAAAATTTGACCTCACTCAAGAATGGGTATGGATATCGTGGTGCTGGCATAAGGATGGACATATAAATCAGTGGAATCAAATTGAGGGTCTAGAAATAAACCAGACATCTCTGGGTAACTGATTTCTGACAAGGATGCCAAGATTCTTTAATGGGGGAAAAATAGTCTTTCAACAAATAGTGGTAGAGACAAATGAATATCCATATGAGAAAGAACAAAACTCAAAATGGATCATAGAGCTAAATATAAGAGCTAAAATTATAAAACTCCTAGAAGAAAATTTAGGAGTAAGTGTTCATAACTTTGGGTTAGGCAATGGTTTCTTAGATATGATACCAAAGCACAAAAGACAAAAAAAAATACAAATTAGATTTGATCAACATTAGAAACATTTGTGCTATAAATAAGATCATAAAGAAAGTGAAAAGATAACCCACAGAATGGAAGAAAATATTTGCAAATCATACATCTAATAAGGAATTTGTGTCTAAAATATATAAAGAATGCTTAAGACTCAGTAACCAAAAGACAAAAATAACCCAATTCAAACATAAGAAAAGGATTTGAATAGGCATTTCCCCAAAGCAAATGTACAAATGGCCAATAAGGACATGAAAAGATACTCAGCATTATTAATCATTAGGAAAATTCTCATTAAAAGCACCAGGAGATAGCACTTTGATGCCTACTAAGATAGCTATAATCAAAAAGGCAGACAATAACAACTGTTGGCAAGGATATGGAGAAATTGAAACCTTCATACATTGCTGGTGGGAATATTAAATGGCACATCCCTTGTAAAGAATTCTGGCAGTTCCTCAAGATGTCAACCATAGAGTTACCACATGACCCAGCCATTCCACTCCTAAGCATACATCCAAGCGAAACAATAACATATGTCCACACAAAACATGCACAAAAATGTTCATTGTGGCACTATTCACAATGGCCAAAATATGGCAACAACCCGAATGTCCATAAATTGCTGAATGGATCAACAAAATATGGAATATGGAATATTATTCAATGATAAAAGGGAATGAAGTATTGGCACGTGTGACAACATGAATGAGCCTTAATTATGCTACGTGAAAGAAGCCAGTCACAAAAGGCCACATATTGTATGACACTATTTATATGAAATGTCCAGAATAGGCACATCTATAAGAACAGGACATAGAGTATTTGTCATAGGCTGAATGCTGGGAGTAAACCAGGGGTGACTAGTAATGGGTTGGGTTTTCTTATTGAGATGGTGAAATAGTCTAAAACTGGATTTTGGTGATAGCTATACAACACCGTGAATAAACTCAATCTATTGAACTGTGCACTTTAAATGGGTGAATTTTATGGAATGTTAATGATATCTCCATAAGGCTATTTTAAAAATTAAAAAATGCATATGTGTTGGGGGTGGTGGGATGGCTGAGCATACAACTGTGGAGGAGGCAGGGGCCAGAGAGAAGGAACCTGGATTTTTCTCTGGAGGGCAATAGAGAACAGTAGAAGCTTTTCAACAAGGAAGCCACAAGGTTAGAGACCAGGGAGCAGGATCCTGCAGAAACCCAGGGTACATGATCAGACCTGATTTAGGGCAGTGTTCTAGCAGGAAGCAGAGGGAACAAGCAGGTCTGAAAGCAATTTAGCAGGCAAAACTGATAGGACTTAGTAACAGATCGAAGGGAAGTGAAGAATAGCTGGAATGCTACACAGCCATAAAAAGGAATGAAAATCACGTCTTTGCAGCAACATGGATGAAACTGGGAGGCCATTATTCTAAGTGAATTAATACGGGAACAGAAAAACAAATACATGTTCTCTATAAGTGCGAACTAATCATTGAGCACATATGGACACAAAGAAGGGAATAATAGACACAGGGCCTCTTTGAAGGTGGAGAGTGGGAGGAGGGTGAGGATTGAGAAACTAATTATCAGATACTATACTTATTACCTGGGTCATGAAATAATCTGTACGCCAAACTTCTTCAACATGCAATTTACCCATGTAACAAACCTGCACATGTACCCTCTGAACCTAAAATAAAAGTTGGAAAGAGAAAGAAATGAAGTGGAAGAGCAAGGTACAGGGATAGGCACAGAGTCGGTCCTCAGTAAAGGCATGCAGAGCCAATAAATGAATAAATGCTGTTTATTCTAGTATATCTCACTGTTGTTCCTAAGTCTTGATTCTCTTCCTGATAAAACTTTCTAAAATGGCATGGGGTTCAGGCTCCAGATTCTACCAACATTCTGCAACCTTGGCCTCCATGCTCCCTTCCACTGGAGAAAGGGTTAGGAAACTAACGTGTACTGAGACCAACAGCGGCAGATGCACTCTGATGGGGAGGTGCCCATCTTGTTTCCTGTTACACCTAGCCTTGAACTGAGAGTGCAGTAGGCACTCAGTAAGTATGGGTTACATTAATGAATGAATAAAACAGTATAACATGTTGAATGTTCTTAACAATTGTATAAAGTTAATACAATTACCACCACTTTCACAGTGAGGAAACCTAAACACAAAGTGGGCTGAATGACCTCCCTGAGGGCTGGAACGTGGTAACCTCTAGGAGTCAAGACTTAAAAGTCAAGTTGGCCAGGAGCTAGAGTCTTGGAGGATCCCAAATACCATTTATTCAATTGATCCATTCATTTATTTAATTTAATATGATTTTTTGGGATCTTTGAGAGATGCCATCACTGCCCTTTCATATCTTCTTGTCTTCATTTTTCTGGGGCATTCCAGCCCAGCCTCCAACTGCCAATGTGTGTAACTTTTTCCCCAAGGGTTTCTCTGGGCACTGGAGCTTTCACTGCCTATGAACATGGTGGAAAGGAACTGCCTGGGAATTAATGATACTCCATCCCCACCCTCAGGAGCAGCCTTCAACCCACAATATGGAAGTTGGTGTATAAATACCCCAGCTCCCTCTCTCACTCAGTTTCACACTGTCTCCCAGAGGTCCTCAGTAGGAGTGGGTTCCAGTGGCCCATGGTGGTAATGCCCTTCACAATGTACCCTATATTGGTGCCCTTATCATCCTGTCTTACTTCCCCACTACCATACAGGTGCTTCAGGAATTATCCATGTGTACTACAGTCCTGGTTTTAGGGCCTGCTGCTGGAGGGGCCCAAATAAACAGGCACCTCCTCTGTGCCAGGCACTAGGCACTGGGGATATCTGGTAGGGAAACTAATAAGGTTTGATCTTCTGAGGGCCACCAGGCTTATAGGATTGGTGGACAAGTGTAACACACAATTATATGCAAGTGTAACACACAAGTTAACACACAAGTGTAACACACAAGACATGCCTTCTCAACCAAACACAATTTATGAAGTCTGTTGCCTTGGAACCAACATCTTCACCTCTCCCTTTTTTTTTTTTGCAAGCCAGCTACCTAAACCTGACTAATCCCATTAAATGCCAAGATTCTTGGTGGCAGCCTCACCTCTGGCTCTTGACAACTTGAGCAGCACAAAGGCAGTAGTTTCTACATCTGACGGAAGCTCATGGAGAAACCACAGCAACACCTAGAATCCAACTGGTGGGAGGAGTGTAGACAGGAGGTTTTCTGCCATCTCACCATCCAGCAAAACCATCCAGCTCCCCAGGCTCCAGCTCCGGGCTAAAGCAATTAAGTCACTTACTGCCAGGACCTGGAGGTGGCGGTAACATATAATCACAAACATAAACAGTTTTATATGGTAATTATGAATTCTGTCTATTTTTTTATCAGTGCAACCCAGACTGAAGATTATTTTCTGCTTGATATAATTCTAATTTTGATCCATCCTTCCCACCCACCCCCACCCAACTTCAGAAGGATTAAGATGGGGCTATGGGTAATAATTTGGGATATGACAGAATTGAGGCGTCTATTTTCAGGTCTTGTACTACATGGATTCAACCAAAGTCGATTTGCTCCTGATGCTCCATCCTGTGTTAGGTTAAATATCCTAATGGGATAACCACGCCATTCCACGGTTCTGGTCCCAGCCCGGGCCACCATTGTGTCTCATCTGGATATCAGCAATACTGTCTTCACCAGCCTCCCTGACTCCAGCATTTTTCCTCCCAAACGGGCTAGGCCAAAGTTGTTCTTTTCAAAAACATGAATCTTCCTGTCTACCCATTCCTCCCCAAGCTCTCAACATCCTGCTAAATGGCATCACCATTGACCCAATGGCTTCTGCTAAAAACCTAGGAGTCTTCGTGTCTTCCAAACTGAGTCTTCTTCCACCTACTCCTGAATATGCCCACAAGTATCCACAGTTCTGCATCTACTCCTCTACAACCTGGTCCAAATCATCCTCTCTCCCCTGGGTGGCTGAAGATGCTCCCTAACTGACCACCCAGCTTCCTGTCTTCCTCCCACCCCAGTAATCCACACTCCATTCAACAGCACAGTGATGTTTGAAGACATAAATCGAATCACAGGTGCCTTTTCATTGGACTCAGAAAAATGTATCCAAGCTTCTTGCTCCTGATACTGCAGGGCTTGGTCTCTGCTTTCATCTCCATTCTCTCGTCCTGTGCCAGCCTCCCTCTCATTTCTCAGGCAGGTAAGGTCATTCCCATCTCAGGGTCTTCATGCAAACTTGCTGGCCCCCTAACTCCAGCACTGTGCCCACATCTCTTGCAGAGGCAACCTCTACTTCTCATTGATGTTTAGCCCAAATACCAGTCCCCAGAGGGACCTTCTCTGACCATGCTAGCCCAAGCCTAACTCTTTCTGGCTCGTTGCACCCCATCACTCAATTTTATTTTCTTTGTAGTCCTTACGTAAAATTATTTCACATACACATAGACATTTAATTATTTCCTGCCAGTCTCCTCTTGCTCCAGAGTGTTTACAAGAAGGCAGGGATTTTCTTTTCTTTTCTTTTTTTGAGATGGAGTTACTCTGTTGCCCAGGCTGTAATGCAGTGGCATGATCTTGGCTCACTGCAGTCTCCACTGCCTGGGTTCAAGCGATTCCCCTGCCTCAGCCTCCAGAGTAGCTGGGATTACAGGTGTGAGCCACCACATCTGGCTCATTTTTGTATTTTCAGTAGAGATGGGGTTTCACCACGTTGGCCAGGCTGGTCTCGAACTCCTGACCTCAGGCGATCTGCCCATCTCTGCCTCCCGAAGTGCTAGGATTACAGACGTGAGCCACTGTGCCCAGTAGAAGGCAGGGGTTTTGCCTGATGTATTCTGTACTCTATCTCCAAGGCTTCACAGAGGACTTTGCACATAGTGGGTGTCCAATAAACAATTGCCGAGTGGGTGAATGAATAGTGCTTTGCACCATTCCTTGAAAAGCCTTTCGTGAGCGGCTCCTGGCTTCTTTTTTCCTGCGACTACAATTATATATTTACGAGGTAATCAGCAATTGAAAAGTTCCCCGTAATAGTAACTGGAGCTTAACATACAAATAAACTGAACACCATTAAGGACGTTTTGTGGCCACTGGGGTGGATCAAGTGAGCTAATCGCCCAACTCACAGCAATTAAGTCAATTAACCATTTAGGCATATGCTGAGCCATTTCCCGGCTCCAGTTTCCTGGGGCATCTGTGAAATTTGTGCGCTTTATTTATGGCCTGGGCTTCTGGTCGTGGTTAGTAACTGGGATGACTGGGGAAGCGAGAAAGGGTGGCTGGTTAAATTTTTAAAAAGTCAGTGTGATGGCAAAGAAGCAAGAAGCTGGACCTTTTCCCTCTGTGGACACTTTCTCCTCCTTCCTTTCTTGTGTGCAGAAAGGATGGGAAAGGCAACTATTTCTTGCCTTGATTTTTTTATTTTTTATGTTCGGGGCTGTTTTTAACACCTGTGCGCGTCATGAAGGGAGATAGAAAAAAAAAGGGGAAGGAGGGGAAGAATTGGGTGGGGGCGAGGGGCAACTCCTTGGGACACAGACTCAGATCTGGGTTCAAGTCCTGACTCTGCCTCTGAGGAGCTGAGCCTGAATTTCCTTATCTGGGAAAGGGGGAATTACAGAGCCTGCCTCATAAGCTTGGGGTGAGAATTAAAGGGATGGATAGTGTAAAGAAGTCCTTAAGTGGTGCCCGATGCAGGGAAAGTGCTAAATACTTGGTAGTTATTATTTGTGATTTTTTTTGAAACAAAGTCTTACTCTTGTCACCCAGGCTGAAGTGCAGTGGTGCAATCTCAGCTCACTGCAACCTCCGCCTCCCAAGTTCAAGTGATTCTCCTGTCTCAGCCTCCCGAGTAGCTGGGATTACAAGCACCTGCCACCACACCTGGCTAATTTTTATATTTTTAGTAGAGACGTGGTTTCACCATGTAGGCCAGGCAGGTCTTGAACTTCTGACCTCAGGTGATCTCCCTGCTTCGGCCTCCCAAAGTGTTGGGATTACAGGCGTGAGCTACCGTGCCCAACCTTTGTGATCATTATTATTGAAAGACTGAAAGAAGGGAGGCAGAAAGGGCCCAGAGACTGGAGTCAGACACGACTGGTTGCAACCCCAGCTCTTCCTGGCATCACACTACCACATACAACTAACTTCGCTTCTCTGGGCCTCAGTGTGTGTGCGCATCTGAGAAATGGGACTGATAATGCCAGGAGGGGTCTTCACAGGAAATGGGTCTGATACTTGCAGGGCTCTGGCCTGTGATCCTCTTCATCCCATTGGTTTCTTCTTTGCATTTTTAAGAAGGAATTCAAGGAGCTTGCCCCAGGTCTCCAAATAAGTTACATAAATGGAGCCCAGGCCTCCAATTCTGATTTCAGAGCAGCTTCCACCCTGCCTTGAGGCACTTTACAATCATGTAAAACAAAGCCATCCTTTAGAAGAGAGGCATGTTTCCAGAGATAATTAGTATGTATAGATTGGATGCTTTTGAAAGTACTGCATAAAGCCTTTCATGGATATTGTGTAATTTAAACCTTACAAAGAAACCCTGAGAGCATAGAAAAGGCTCAGGAAAGGCAGGTAACTTACCCCGGGTAACACAGCCCGGAAGTGGCACAGTCAGGATTCGAACCAGGCTCTGGCTGAGTCGGACACTCATACCCACTGTGCTCTCCTGCCCATGGCATGTGTGCTGTGATTTTCTCTACATGGTACTCCAGTTTGCGGGAAAATGAAAGCATCCCAGTTTCAAGATTAATCACTGGCTTTTGGAGAGAGGCCCTCACCGCCCTCCCTGCTTCCAGCCCCAGCTGTTACCCTCTTCTCCTTTTCTTACTTCCATCCCGAGGGCTCCCAGAAGGCGGCAGGTCCTTGGCTGAGGATGGAGAACTGCCAGATGGATCAGGCTCCGGAGACAGAGACAGAACCTCAACATCAGAGACAGTTCCCACACACTGAGTATGTGCAGGGAGCCACGTCGGACCTGCCAACATCCCGGGCCTTCCGACTCAGCCCGGCAACGTCCCTGCATGGGATTTTGGAAAGCATTGAAAACAGACATCCCTGAACCTAAGACGCATTTCTGATCTTCTGTGGCGAGGGTGGCAGGGTTGCCGGAGACTGTTTCTTTCTGGCAATAGTCAACACCAGCTGGTGCCAGAAAGAAGAAGGAACGAATCCCCAGCTGAGAGCATTGCTCAGGTTCCAGCAAGGGCTGAGGCACCCGTCGCTGGCTGCTGGTTCACTTTGACAGCAGGGTGGGGTGGAGGGGCATTTTTCCCATCCCCTCCTGCATAGTGCTATATAGTTAGTGAAACTTATTGAGATGTAATATAATTTATTCAGCATGGTCATAATAATAATTACTTATATACATATATAAATTTCACATCCGTGCACCTATCTATATATGTCTGCTCTATCTTTGTGCAGATTCTCAAGTTTAGAAATTATAAGTTTAACAGACATGAAAACAAACAGTCATGTGCTGTTATAACAGGGAGAACAAGATACGAGGGCTGTGATTATCAAACTTTGGTGTGTGCAAGAATTATCTGGGAACTTTATTAAAAATACAGATTGCTGGACCCAACACCAGAGCTTTCAGTGCTGTAAGTCTGGGTCAAGGCTCAGGAATTTAGATGCTAAAAATTGACACTGAATCAAACACTTTAAATTGGTTAATTGTATGCTATGGAAATTTCACCCCCTTAAAAAAATTGCCAGCAGACCTCAGACTACGCATTCTCATTCTCTGTACTAAAACAGCTTGAGGAGGGCTTAACACAGATTGGAACATTAGGAAAAGCTACTGATGGAAGGTGCTGTCTGCATTTTCATGGAGATTTCCAGATGGGCAAGGCAGGGAAGGGTATTTCAGGCAGAGGGCACAGCATGGGAAAGATTTGGAGAAAGAGACAATATGGGAATGTAGAGAACATAGGAATTGATCGGGATAGTTGTAGGGTCCAAGACACAGGAGGCCTCACCTGCCAGGGCAAGATGTTGAGGATCCCCTGAGGGCCCTGAAAATCCTTGAAGCATGTAAGGTGAGGTTGTGCTTAGAGACAATCCCAGGCTGACTCACAGAGACTGGCTTGGTCGATCATACATACAAAGCACAGAAGCTAATTCCAGTGGTACAAAAAGCCACAAGGACAATAATGCAGAAATCGATAGAGTAAAAAGTAAGTGCGTCCCTAAACCACCCTCCCTTTGAGGCCTTTGTAAGAAACACACTTAAATTAGTTACACAAATTGGACCATGAGATGTAGGCTTTCTAGAAATTCCTTTTCTCTCTTAACAATTTAACATGGACGTGTTCATTGCACACGTAAACTGCCTCATTCGTTTTAATGGCTGCATAGTATTCTATATGGGCACACTAGGTTGAAATTGTGAATACACAGTCTAGATCATTTTTGATCTAGAAAACTAGCCATTTTGGTTTACTTGACCATTCCCATTTTGCTGGATTGTTTTCAACTTTGTTCTATGCTATTGTAACCAATGGTACAACGTTTCTCTTTGAAAACATATCTCTAACCAAATGTGCAAGTATCGCACTAAGGGAGATTTCTGAAACTGGAATTGCCAGGTCAAAGGTGGATATATTAAAAATTTTGATGGGTACTGATAAGTGTTCCCTAAGGGGAAAAAAAGTCCCTCATTCCCACTACTAAGAAACTGATAGAAACCGTATTGAAATTGTATCTCTCAACTCTTACACAAATATACTGTGCGATAAATGACCACAAAAATCTCAAGGCATACAACAAAAATTATTTCTTCTTGTACTCCATAAAGGTTGTACTCAGGGTGTTCAAGAGTGCTTATTTTGTTTGCAGCATCCTCACAAGCAGTGTGTGTTATCATTAAAGAAAAGTTTGCTAATTTGACCATTTTAAGTCGTATCTGTTCAGATTAGGTGTGTTTCTTTTATTGTTAGTGAAGTTTATTTAGCTTGTGCTATGTGCTTATTGGCCCATTTCTATGCCTTCCTTGATTAATTTCACATTCATGCACTTGATTGTTTTTCTCTATTTGCTTTTATTCTTTGTTTTCTTAATCATACCCAAAAGCTCTTTATATATTGTGTTGATTGACCCTTTGCCGGTCAAGATGAGGCAAATAATTTTTTCCCAGTAATTTTATGTCTCTTATTTGTTTAACCTGTAAATATTTTAGTAGTATGTAGCCTAATAAATCTATCTTTACTTTTATAGCTTATTATTTTGTTTTTATACTTAGAAACGTCCTCACTGCTTGAGGTCATGAAATGCTAGCCCACATTTTCATCAGGGGTTGGGGGAAATCATAGAGTTGATGCTTTCCAGTTAACACCAATCCACTGGGAACTGATTTTGGTGAATGGCTGTGAAGTAACAATTTAACTCTATTTTCAGTCTCTACTAGTTAAACAATCATCCCAGTGCTATTTGTAGAATAATCCTTTCCAAACTGAGTTGAAATGCGACCTTTATTACATGCAGATTTTTACAAATCCTCAGGTCTGTTTCTATATTGTCTTATTTTTGAAACTAATAAGCAAAAGCGCCTCTAATCCTTCCACCAGATTACATTTCCTGGATCCCAGCTCTGCTTCTGAGGAAGACGTTTCCTCTGTTTTCATCCATCCATCCATCCATCCATCCATCCATCCATCCATTCATCCATCCATCCAGCCAGCCAGCCATGCATCTGTGTATTCATTCCCTCCTTCCTTCATTCATTCATTCATCCATGCATTCATTTATTTACTTTCCCATATTCATATTTGTTCTAAAGAGTTACGTGGCTCTCAGAATTAATGACACAAAATTAACCCATGCCAGTGAGCTTTCTGCAACAGACACTGGGCTATGCAAGTCACTCGATGAAGAAACTAATGCTCAGAGAGACTAATTAACTTGCTGAAAGTCCCCTAGGTAGTACGTTCCAAAGCAGAAATTCAAACTCAGATCAGCCTAATTTTAATTTTAATTCTGCTGAGTACTTTATATAATAATTCCTCATATTTATTGTCCATCTACTATGTGCTAGAAATTGTGGGAGGTAGTGTGAATCCTCCAGTGGCCCAGATTCTGTCCCTGCCTAGAGAAGCTGGTAGAGGCAGGTCACTAGAAATATTACAGTTCAGTGTGTCTAAGGCTAAAAGAAGACAGCGAAGTACAAAGCTAAATGAGGGTTTCCCTGGTGAAGCAAAAGCTCCCAGTTTCTGAAAACATGACTTTACTCTCGGCACGGCAAATTAAAAAGCCCATTTACAGGTGAGACCTGAAAGTCCAGAATTGGGATTTTCTAGTCGTGTCAACCATCCATTTCCACTTGGGCTGTGGTTACTGTGCCAGAGATGAAGGACTCTGGGCAGACTTTATAGGAGAGAGTGGAGGCAATAAGAGAAGAAGGAAAAAAAATCAACACCCTTCAAATCGGCCTTCTGGGCCCCATAGCTTCTGAAAACCTTGCCATCTGTTCACATAAGCATGTTCCAAAGTTTTAAGTACCTCTTTTCATGAACTCCGTTAAAGTTAACCTGGCCCCATAATATATGGGAGAAATCTGCTATAAATAGAGGTAAATAGAGATTGTAAAGATAAATAACAATAGCAGCGTGTGAGGAGTGATAATGTTCTCTATTTATGGCCCGACTCTAAAAAGGGATGGCCGGCGATACTGCGTCTTTAATGACTTACTTTTGCTTTGGCAGCTGGTACTCCCCGTTAGGGTGCTAAAGATTCAGTGACACAAAAAGCTTACAGATAATTAAATATTGATTTTTGTTTTCTAATCCTACATAAAAATTGTCCTGGGTCTCCCAGTGGTGGTTTTATCTCACCAGGACATGGGGAGAGGCGAGGGCGTCTTTTAACCCTCTTGGCGTTCCCGTTGTGTGAGTCTGGCATGTCCCTTAGAAAATAGGGAGTGTCCAAGACTGACTCAAGGGGTGAAAAACCTGGGCTGTCACCCAGGGTGCTACCCTTGGTTTCATGCTCTGCTGGCACCCTCTTGACATTCTTAGTCTTGGCACAAGAGTTTCTGCATTTTCATTTTGCACCAGGACCCACAATTATGTACCTGGTCCTGGGGGCTTGGGGTCAGCCCGAGAAATTAGGGGTGGACAGAGCTGGACCCCCTGCTGTTCTGCTGCTGCTCAGCATGCTCACCCACTCGCCTGCCCCAAATCTTGCCAGCCGTGCCAGGAACTTCAAGTCTGGGAAGAGGGCCAGAGAGAAATTTGTGATGAGAACCGTTCTTCTCCCACCCTCTGCTCCCTTTGCTCTCTCTCTTTCTCTTTCTTAAAAGAAAAAAAAAAAAGAATAAAAGCACCTTATTGTCATTTTGCATCTGGAGTACAGCAAGGGGCATCTGGCAGTGTGGCAGAGTTTCGGGCTGGCTGGCTGGGAGGGTCAGAGAACTTCAGAGAGGAGAGAGGGTTTTGGAGAGCTGGGCTCAGGTTAGGTCCTTCTTTGGGTTTGCTGTGAGGCCTTGGGCAAACGAAGAGCTCTTCTGTGCTTTAGTTTTCTCATCTGAAAAATGGAGCTATTAACAATGGCTCCTCTGCCTGCCCCTGTCTCCCACCAGGACTGCTGGGGAGAGCCTCTAAGTTTACAAATAATGAGGATCTTCAAAATGCTTAGAATGAAAGTGATGCTGACTTGCTGCTTATGGGATCAGGAATTTTATACAAGTTTCTTATAGATACCAACTCATGTGTACTTACTAAGGGCCTTGCACATTCTGACTCATTCAAATCTCACAACAATGTCATGGGGTTGTTGCTATTATTAACACTACCTTTTTACAGACAGAAAAATTGAAGCACAGAGAGGTTGAGTAATTCGGCTTAGGTTGCACAACCAAGAAATAGTGGAGAGGGATTTGAGCCAAGCACTCTGCCTGCAGAGTCCTGGCTCCTAACCACTGTGCAGGATCCTCCCTTGTTCTTTGGGATGCATCCTGCAGGAAGTGCAAATTAGGGGTGTGCAGGCCAAACGTGGCCCCAAGTGCTTTTTTTAAAAAAATTTATTTTTAATTGACAAATAACCACTGTTTATATGTATAGGGTGCAATGTGATACTTTGATATATGTGTACATTCCATTTGAAATTTGAATCAGTTGCCAACATTGAAAATGAATCTCATTATTTCTATATAAAACACAAGGCCAGGCACAATGGTTCATGCTTATAATTCCATCACTTTGGGAGGTGGAGGCAGGTGGATCAGTTGAGGCCAGGAGTTTGAGACCAGCCTGGGCAACACAGCAAGATCCCATATCTACAAAAAATAAAAATTAAAAATTAGCCAGTCTTGGTGGTGCCTGTAGCCCCAGCTACTCAGGAGGATGAGACAGGAAGATCACTTGAGCCAGGGGAGGTTGAGGCTTCTGTGAGCCATGATTGTATGCACTCCAGCCTGGGTGACAGAGAAAACCCTGTCTCAGAAACACAAACAAACAAACACCCCACAGGTTTCCAGTATCTATCTCTCTCTCGCTCACTCGCTCTTTTTTTTTTTGAGATGGAGTCTCGCTCTGTTGCTCAGGCTGGAGTGCAGTGGCGTGATCTCGGTTCTCGGCTCACTGCAACTTCCGCTTCCCAGGTTCAAGCAATTCTTCTGCCTTGGCCTCTGGAATAGCTGGGATTACAAGTACCTGATACCATGCCCAGCTAATTTTTGTATTTTTAGTAGAGACAGGGTTTCACCATGTTAGCCAGGTTGGTCATGAGCTCCTGACCTCAGGTGATCTGCCCACCTCCAGTGTCTCTTAGATGCTCTGGTAATGATAGGCTCCTGTACCCACATGGCAGAGATCAGCTGGAGTTGAGCCTCCTCCATTTGCCTCAGTCACCACCACTCCCTACTGTCTCTTTGGCTGTAAGGCCCAGAATCTATTTTCTATTATTTATTCATTTATTTATTTATTTATTGAGACTTAGTCTCACTCTGTCTCCCAGGCTGGAGTGCAGTGGCACGATCTCGACTCACTGCAACATTTGCCTCCCGGGTTCAATCAATTCTCCTGCCTCAGTCTCCCGAGTAGCTGGAATTACAGGCACATGCCCCCACATCCAGCTAATTTTTTGTATTTTAGTAGAGACAGGGTTTCACCATGTTGCCCAGGCTGGTCGAAAACTCCTGAGCTCAGGCAATCCTCCCACTTTGGCCTCCCAAAGTGCTGGGATTGCAGGCGTGAGCCACCGCGCCCAGCCCTATTTCCTGTTATTTTACTGTATCTACTCATTGCCCTCACCTACATCCTGCAATGTGTCCCTTGGAGGGGTGCTGGCAGAAGACAAACTCAAGACCACTGTGGAAGACATCAAAAAAGAACAGCAGAATGTGGAGAAAAGACTTCAATTTGTCAGAGAATAGAGCCTGTGACTCACAGCCACATGCAGATAAGGATTTCTATCAATGACTTAATGTGGACATAATTAGCAATCATATTAGAGTTCTACCATGTGCCACTTGGAGCCTGTTATGTATAATTTTGCTGAAATTATCAGTAGAGTTCTTCCAGAGAGGGGATTCAGTCATTCTCAAAGAATTCTTTTGTGTTGACTTCATTAAGTTTCCGTTGAAGAATTCCTCTAGGTATTACCATGGATCCAAGTATGCAAGGTGGGCTCTTTTGGACAAAAACAAATATAAAGCTACCCATGTGGGAGACTGCATTAACCAGATGGGTTTCTCTCTGAAGATTCTACATGGCAAGGCAGTAGAATGCCTGATATATAATAAACACTAAATAAACATGAGATAAATAACCAAACAGTTCTCATGGATCATAGCTCAGAGATAGGACTTACCCTCCGGGGAAAGGTTGGACAATAGGCTTCATATCACCTGTCAACTCGGAGCATGAATAGTTCTGTCCTGAGGCATTGTGTTAAGAAGGATGCTGAGGGTGTGTCCATGCTCAAGATAAATATGATGGACAGAGGATGTCTGCTGTGGGTGGAAGAGACTCTGACAGCCAAGAGCCTAGGAATTTACCCCTTCCAGGCAGTGATCTGATCAAACTGTAATCAGAAAGATTGTTCCAGACACTAGGTGGAGGCTGGATTAGAAGAGGTGAGACCCAAAGAATTAGGTTGGTGCACAAGTAATCGTGGCCTTTGCCCTTACTTTCAATGGCAAAGACCACAATTACAAAACAGAAACCATGCCAGGTATTCTAATAGGGTGAGTTTAATATAGGGATCTGGTATTGACAAACTGGAAAAGCACAAAGAAGAGATGAGGGGGAAGCAGAGACAGTAACTGTGGGGAGCAGCTGCTTTTCTTGGGCTGAAAGAGCAAAGGGAGAAGTTGGGGGAAAAAAGCCTGGAGGAAGAACCAGAACTCCGCTGGCACTCAAGAGCCCAGAACAGGGGCCATGCAGAGCTTGGGCACCGACTTCTGAAGAGGTGATATGCAAGGCCACTTGTCATAGTGAAAAAAAACTGCCCAGGAACAGACTATCATGGCTGAGATGATGAGCCACTGCTTCCGTCATGCTGACAGAAACTGCAGGCAGGCCAGGTGTGATGGCTCAGGCATGCAATCCTGCACTTTAGGAAGCCAAGGAGGAAAAATTGCTTGAGACCAGGTGTTTGAGACCAGCCTGGGCAACATAGTGAGACCCTTCTCTAAAAAAATAAAAACGCCGGGCGTGGTGGCATGCACCTGTGGTTCCAGCTGCTCAGCAGATGGAAGCAGGAGGATGGCTTGAGCTCCAGAGTTTGAGGCTGCAGTGAGTGCAGCACCACTGCACTCCAGTCTGGGCAGAAGAGTGAGACTTTGTCTCTAAAAACAACAAAGAAAACAGAAAAATGAAAGAAAGAAAGACAGAGAGAGAGAAAGAAAGAAAGAAAGGGAGAGAGAGAAAGAAAGAAGGAAAGAAAGAAAGAGAGAGAGAGAAAGAAAGAGAGAAAGAAAGAAAGAAAGAAGGGAAGGAGGGAGGGAGGGAAGGAAGGAAGGAAGGAAAGAAGGAAAAAAAGAAACTGCAAGCAAAGAGGGACAAGCATGTCCCTTTTCCTGGCATCTGCCTCATGGTTACCTCTAGCACCTGCTATGGGCAGAGGCTTATAGAGGCCCAGCAGGCCCAGCGGCAATGCAGGGCACAGAATCCTAGCCCGGGTATCCGAAGGCAGAGTATAAAAGGGTGAGTTTGGAACTAGGAGACAATAGTGTAATGACTTGCACAATTAGGGAGGCCTGGAGAGGTGAACCAGCTCACCTCATCCAAGTGACATGTCTAGAGCCAGGCGAATACCCACCTGCCTTCTCACCCTGGTCCGCTGGCTCTGGGCTCTTAATTACATAGAGATTTGCAAGCTTCCTGGTGGATAGGGATGATGGTTTTCATCTTAATCCTCTTCATCCCCCAGCACACATGCACGTGCACCAGCCACTTAGAATCACTCCTTTATCTCCCTTTGCCAGAAATAGGTATTCGAGCAATCATTGTTTCCTGCCTCACCCACGGGGTTATTTCCACTTCTGGTATCACAATCGCCTTGGGTCCAGATCTACTTCCCAAGTTGCGTATGATGTACTTAGTATGAAATGCCTGGGTGCGGCTGCACAACCTGGCAGGCAGGTGGGGGTGTTTGTGAGGGTGGCAACCCACGGCATCTCAGGGGCTAGTCCCTCTGATGGTGTCCCCAAGCTGCTCAGCCCTCAGATGTGCAATAAGCCAAGTGACTTTGCATCTTTCTTTTTATTTCAGCAAGTTGCATCTCTCCTGCAAGAAGACTTCCCTTTCTGTCACATCCCAGGGCCCTAAGAGCAGTAAAGCTCTTCCTCTAATGCATGGGGCAGCAATCCTCACGCACAAGCTACGTTCTCTTTTGGACCCTGCATGCACATTTGTGCCGAAACATCAAATAGTTTGCCCAGGAAAAATAAATACAGAGAGATTTCTTGCAAAGTGAGCTTTCTTGTCTCCTTTAGGGCTTCATCTGTGCCGAACCATACAAACACTTTTGTGAAGTCAGAGCCAGTGAAAACCCTGCGAATGAAAGTGGGACTGATTTTATGCTAATATATGTAAAGAATGTGACGATAGAGTCATAGGTAACACAATGAACTTAACTTTTTTCTCCCTTTTTATTGAATTATAATGACTAGTTTCCATAGCAATTACTTCATCACCTTGTACATTACCAGAAAGATCTACTGCACTATTTTCCAGTCATCCTTGTAAACATTTCTACTTTTTTACGATGTTCTAGGGGAAAACACAAGCCCTTTCGGCTTGGCAGCAATTGGAGAGCATATTTCAGTAGATTAATAAAGCCGGCTGGGGTGTTTTTATTTTCTAAGTTCGGCAGTTCGTTTTCCATCTTCGCCCTCACCAGCTACTTGTCAGGCAGACAAAGAGGAAAAGAGGCAAGCAGGAGAGAACAGAGGTGAAGGGGGAGGTATGCAGTCACCAGAGAGGGCAGAGGGGATGGGGCAAGAGTGTGCCTCAGGGGTCCGTGTCTGTGAGTCTGTTGATTCTGGAATCGTTTGGAGAGCAACGCCCTCGGGAACAGCCTTTTTCCCACCCTAGGTTTGGAGAAGGATCGGGGGTGTCTATAAGCTCACAAAATATCAGCCATGGAACACACAGAGATATCTTGTCTATAGCTTCAAACCTGTGTCTCCAGACTCCGACTGTGTCCTGGGTCCCTGGAAGGGGACGGGAAGATGGGAATGTGGGCATTCCCCACACCTCCCCATAGAATGCCCACTTCCAGCCCAGCTTTCTTTAATGGGCTTTTCCTATTGGCTTTCCGTACGGTATTTTATTTCCAAAAGGCCGCTGCAGCTGATGGATATTTGAAGATACATGTTTTCAGTTGAGAAATAAGGGAAGTAACACCCAAAAAGGAATGAGTCAGCTACAGTGAGTAAGAGATATGGTCAGGCCTGGGACCCACCCAGCTTTCTGATGTCTGACTTGTCCCATCGCACCCTGTGGAAGGGCTGAGCTTTGGGTAGGTAAAAGAAGTCACAGTCACAGGGTCTGGTAGATAGGAAGACCCTGAGCTGGGCTAGGGGAACCCCATGCAGGGGTTGGCTTCCAACCAAAGAGAGGGGCAATGACGCCATCATAAGCCCTCAACACCTTCAGTTCATCTGGTAAGGGGGCCTGTTTCACCGCCATTTGTGCATCAGCTCACTGCCCCTGCAGGGAAAGATACCTAGGCATTGTGGAGAGGACTTGCTATTGGGAGCTTGGGCCCCAAAATCAGAATGCCCAGGCTCCAATCTCTGGGCTGTACCTGTGCTGAGCTGTGTCTGGGGGTGAGTGACTTCCCCTTGCTCTGCCTCAGTTTCCTCTGCTCTAAAATGAGTCCAATGGTAGAATCCACCTTTGAGGCATTTGTGAGGGTCAACAGAGATGGCGTGGGTTAGGGTTAAGTGCTCACACATACAAGGGGCTTCGTTGTTTCCAGCGGGCATTCATAGACTTGCTTGTAGCTGCAGTGAGGCCTTGAATGAGTTAATTAAATTCAGGGAGTCCTGGCTTTTCCAGCTGTAAAATGAGAAATGTATGCTGGCTGGTCTAGAAGGTTCCTGCTGGCTCTGAAATTCAAGGGTTGTTGGATTGTGACAGTATAAGTTGAAAAAAGGAAAGGAGGGAGAGAGAGAGAGAAGAGAGGGGAGAGAAAGAAGAGAGGAAAAGAGAAAAGAGAGGGAAAGAGAGAGAAGAAAGAGAATGAGATAGAAAAGAGAGTGAGAAGAAGGGGGGAGAGGGAGAAAGAGAAGGGAAGGGGGAGGGAGGGAGAGACACTATGTAAGAGCAGATGCCTTAAGCAGAAGGAAAAAATCCCTAAGTGACAAGAAGCTCTGAGTTCACCAAAATGCTTAACCAAGATAAGAAGGATGTAACTGATGTTGGAAAGATTGTTATGAGATTAATAAAAGTGATTAAGGGATTAAGACTTCTCAAAAGAGATAGTGAGGGGACCTCCAGTGGGAAAATCCTCCCTCACCCTCTGTACCCAGCCTCTCTTCTCAGTTTTTAAGTCCTCAGTCATGTAGCCATCTAACAAAATCATCTCAGCAGATGCTCAAATAGAATAAATAGAATCCTGGCTTAAGCCCATCTTAGACATTGGGAGAGGTCCCCTGTGACACATACACACACACAGTCAAATAACTGGATTTATTTCTGGGAATGTCTGGAGGAATTAATTTAAGGTATGCCTTGAGTCATGGGTCCAGGGTCATGGTTAATCTGTGGGGCTGTTCTACTGAGCACATAAGTCCTGGATAGACATGCCTGTAGGGAAACATAGATATGAACTAGGCATCAGGAGAGAGCCTGGGTAGGTTGGGCACAGGAGGTGTACTTAGAACTGGGAGATTCTGGGGATGTCAATCTCAGTTTTGACATATGGCATGTACTAAAAAGAAGAAAAATGCCATCCCCTTCCACTGCTTCAACCCTATCCTCAGTTTTCCCACCTGAAACCTGGGAACAAGGATACTTCTCCAAGACACAATGGGTGGGAAAGCACTTCACAAAGGAATCACTGGAATTCCTTCCCAAAGGGTTTTCCAGCACCCTTGTTGGAAGATTCTTGACTTTTCTGTTGTTCTAGAATAAGAAACAGAAATCCGGACCCACTGTGCCTGCTCTTCCAGCAATTTTCCCAGAGCAGGGGGTAGGGTGGTCAGCTCCAGAGTTGGAAAGGTGGTCCCAGTCATTTTCAGGTTCAAAACCCACCTCCATCTCTTACTAGTTTTGTGTGTGATCTCTGTTTCCTCATCTGAAAAATGGCAGTGATTTTACTGTCTCATGGGTTAGCTGTGAGGTGAAAAGAAAATAATGCACAAAAATAGCCTGGGATGGTGCTTGACATATGGCATGTACAAAAAAAAGAAAAAGAAAAATGCCATCTCCTTCCCCTTCTTCAGACCTATCCTGATATTGGTGAAAGGACTTTGCCCTCTCTCCTCTGCCTTCTGCTCTCTATGGCTTGACACAAACTCTAGATTGAACCATATGGCGACCAGCTTCCTAGATGGCTTAAAAAGACACCCACCTCCCAGTGTTCACATTTTCCCGGGCTGTGTGGCCACTGGAGTATGGTGGCTGTAATGGCACGCCACCTCCAAGGTTAGGTTATAAAAAGACTGTGGCCTCCATCATGCTTTCCCTCTCCTGCCTCTCTCTCTCATGAACCACCCACTCTGGGGAAAGCTGTGCTATGAGTAGCTCTGTGGACAAGCCTACATGGTGAGGAACTGAAGCCTCCAGCCAACAGCTGCTTGAATGAGCTTGGGTCCTTCAGCCTCCATCACATTTTCAGAGACCACAGCCTCAGCCAGAAGCTTGCTGACAACTTCATGGGAGACACTGAGCCAGAACCACTCGGCTAAGCCACTCACAGAATCTTGGCCCTGAGAAACTGTGGGATAATGAAGGCAGGTTGTTTTAAGATGCAAAATGTTGGGATAATTTGTTACACAGCAACAGGTAACAAATACAGGTGATGCAGCTTAAGGTCAGCATTTTTGAGGTTGAAGCTAACTGTCACACTATAGATGAAGATGTGCAGTGCAAACATGGTTTTGTGATTTATTTCACAAGGAGAATCTCAGTGACAGACCCCTCCCCCACCCAACATCAAAAACCTTTGCCTTGTTTTCAGAATTTGCTCAATAGGAAAGAATGAGCTCCATTGCACGGACTGGTACATTGAAGCCTGAGATGGAAAGCCACTTGCTCAAAGTCCCACAGCAAATCCGATGCAAAGCTGGGTACAAAAATAAGTCTCCTTACATGCATGTGTGCATTCCTTCATTCACGAGTAAGTGTTGACTGGAGACCTACTATGTGCTGGGCTCTGCTCCAGGTAGTCTCCTTAGTGCCCTGCCTTAGGTAGGGCACCCCAGATAAGCCTGGATTCTGGGAGCTCCTGAGAAAGGATGTTGTACACCAATTCTGAGACCTGCTGTGTGCCCCTAGCTATGTTCAGGGGGCAGGAAATAAACCAGACATGGAGGTTCCCACTTTGAAAGAAACCCTAAAGGGCCCTTCCTCATGGTAGGAGAGAGCTAGACAGGTACCCAGATTCTCTCGTGAGGCTCAGTGGCTGGCAGAGGCTGATAAGTACTCAGTCAACTTAGACAGGACAAGTCTCAATCTGGGAGCCTCCTGGCCTGGCAGAGCCAGGTGCTCTCTTCCTACTCAGATGACTTCCATAGGCCCTCAGCCCCTGAGAGCCTTTGCTGGGAAGCCAGGGATGGCCCACATTGCTGCTGCTGGTTGCTTCTCAGCAGCTGGGTGGAACAATTCCTGCTGGCTCAGCTGCTGTAGTCGATGAGAGAGACAGAGGAGGGAATCAAGCGGGATACAGCTGCAGTCACAGCGCAGTGATGGGTAGGTGCATGCCAGCTGAGAGCAGGGTGGTCAGTGCTGGGAGCCCATAACTCCTGGCAGGGCCAGGGCCAGCTTGGAAAATAAACACCCAGGGATGGTACTTTAGGGTAGGGCGTCTGTTTGGAGATAAAGGCACCTCCGCCCCTTGCCCAGGACACAGGAGCCAACTGGCCAGGCAGGGGCAGGGGCAGGTGCAGGCTCAGCCCCTCAGTGTCCCAGGCAGCTAGGGGGAGGGGTGCTGTCTGCACAGGCAGGCTGAGCTTAGGACCCAGGCCCCTCTCTGCAGCCTGGTACAGGCAGTGTCCACATAGCCCAGGACTTCTCCATCTCAGCACTAATGACATATATGGGCAGATGATTCTTGGGAGCGGGCCGTGAGGCTGTCCTGTACATTGTAGGATGTTGAGCAGCATCCCTGGCCTCTACCTATTAGATGGCAATAGCATCCCCCCTCTCAAATTATGTAAGCCAAAAATATTTCCAAATATACCCCGGGGACAAAATCAACCTGAGTTAAGGCCACTGACTGAGACCGGCAGCTCTTTCTCCTCACCCACTGATTCCTGTGTTCCATGCTTTTCCTGGGTAATGAACCCCGCTCAGGGCCCAGGAGCTGACTATAGCAGCTGCTTCATGTACATCTCACTGCATCCTCCCACCAGCGCTGTGATGTGGAGGTGAACAAGATCTCCATTTTACAGGAGAAGAAACGAAGACCTGGAAAGGTGAGTTTGCAGAGATTCAAGGTGGAGGGAGGATTTGAACCCTGTGTTTCTGACTCCCAGCTTGGCTTCTAGAGTGTCTTGTTCTGTGCTGCACACTCAGTGCTTTGCATACAACAGGTGATCAATAATTAGTTTTCTAGTGAATTAATGAACAAGACAGAGTTTCTCCTAGCATTCTCGGGCAGAATGCTCTAAGTTTGGGAAGCTGCAGACTGCTGTCTAAGCTCGATCAACCTGGCTGAGACAAGATGGGGCTGGGGACTGAGATGCTGTCACAGAGGACAGGGGTGGTGGGGTCCCTCATAACAAAAAGGCCCATTTGGCCCCCATCCTTGCCTGTTTCTCCAGCCTCTTTTTCTTTCATCCATCTTTCTCTCATCAGCCAGCAGCATCCCCCAAACAGGCCAATCTGATCGCATCAGAGTCTTCTGTGTTAACCTGCTCTGTCTCCCAGTGGGCCGAAGATTAGTCTTTTGATTCTTTTGAAAATGCTTCCAATTTTGGTCTGGGTCAACCTAAAATAATCAAAAGAAGGACTGTAAACAAAGTATGCAAAGGAAGCAATCCATGTAACAGTAAGTGACGTGGGCAGGTCTCAATAAACGTGAGCTATTACCATGGTGATTTTTATTGGGCAGGTAACAGTGGGCAGCCTACAGCACTCCTGGGGAAAGCAACACAGCAGGCAGTGGCTGGGAGAATGGTTTGCAGGGTTCACAGCGTGTAAAACTTTCAGCCTCTGGGGTCTGATGAGCCTGAGTTTGAATCTCAGCTCTGCTGTATAATCTTGGCCAAGTTACTCTACCTCTCTGAGGTTCAGTTACAACTTTTCCGTAATGGGTATTTTAAAAAACTGACTTTCTATATTGGTTGTGAGAACAAAAGGAAATGATATATGTCATAATGTAATCACAGTGTGCAGTATACAATAGGCACTCACTACTTATTATGGCAAGAATTCATGAATCATTCACAACATCCTAGCAAGGTTGACATTGCCATTATCCCAGTTTAAAGTCAAGGAAACTGAGGGCAAAAGTACGTGTCCAAGGGGTCCTGGGCCTAGACTTGACCCAGGGCCACCTGATTCACCAGTTTTTCTCCTTTGGAAGGTGGCTCCTTCAGGCCCCAGAGAAAGCTGGGCACCTGGACGCATTATCCCAGGGGCTGCCCTGGCTTCATTCATGCTTTGAATGAGTGAGAAATTTTGGGGTCACTTCCAGACCCCTGGTGTTTGTAGCTTGTGTCTGAGCGAAGCTGAGTCAGGCAGCAGAGGCAACCACACATGAGATGAAAAAACAAAGTCCCCGCCAACCCCTTAGAGGTTCCTGGCACTGGTATCCTCTGAGATGAAGCAAATGACCCCAGACAGGGCAGCAGGGCCAGAGTCCTGCCACTTAGAGGGAGATTTAGTGGGCAACAAGTGGGAAAGCCAGACACACTGGCTGCTGAATTTACTGGTCTTTTCAGCGAGGTCGGCGGGAGGGCCCTTCTGTGTGGAGCTCTGTCGGCAGCTGATATCGCTGAGTTGGTGATAGTGTCCAGCGTCTCCCTGCACAACGCATTGGGCAGAGGAAGCAGACTTGCTCGTGTCCTGGGATCTTTGGGGGTGATTCATGGTTATTACACCACGGAATTTCAAAGCATGGCTGTCTGCCAGGGATTCTGCTGTGAAAGTTATAAGACCAGGATGCTCCCATCCAACTGTTTACTGCATGCTCGCTGGGTACCATACACAAATAGCCCAATTAATAGCCATGAAGGTGTTGCTAGAATTATTCTGTTCCACAGGCAAGGAAGTCTTAGAGATGGGCTGAATTTAGTTTTGCATGCATGGACTGCTAAAGCCTCCTCAAACTGAGATTCAAAGAGGTGAACTGAGTTGCACAGAGCTAGCAAGTTCATAAGAAATTGAGATTTTCCTAAACTCCATTTTCTCATCCACAAAATAGGTATATTACTAATGCCTGCCTCACGGGTTGCTGGCAGTACTCATCAACATAATGCATACAGATTCTTAGCAATGCTCCAGCATGCAGCAAGTCCTCAATAAATGCTAGCAGTTGCTATTATCCTTGTTTTGATAGGAACTGACTAAAGAAACATAAACACAAATGAGGATTTTCTTAGAATCAGACTGTTAAAACAATTCATTCGTTCGTTTAGGCAGCCAATATTGATTGAGCAATGGCTATGTGTTAGGCTTTGTCCTACAAAGTAGGCTTGCAGAAATGAACAAGGCATGGGATTGTCTTCATGACTTTGAGCAATGAAGTACAAAATAAATAGATTAATAGATGACTGTACAAAGTGGTAGGAAGACGAAGGACAGGTTCTGTGGTGTAAATGACAGGAGTCTTGGTCTTGGGATTTAAGGAGTAAATCCTTCAGGGAGTGGTGTTTGAGACCTGGAGGTTGAGTAGGTATGAAACTGGTAGAGGTAAAGTGTGTGTGTGCACGCATGCACATGTATGTTAGGGGATAGGTCTGAGCATTCCAGGCAGAGGGAGCAGCATGGACAAAGGTCCTGAGGTAGTAAGGAATTTGGTGCACTCCAGTAATTTAAAGAAGGTCAGAATGATTGAGCTAAGAGAAGTAACGGAGTCAGTCTTTGAAAGACAGGCAGAAGTTAAACCCTGCCATGTCATCTCCCACCTGTCTCTACCCCAAACCTCCCTTCTTGGCATCTGTGGAGTGGGTCCTCATCCTCCCACTGCCAACACATCTCCCTACCTCTGTGGTCACCATACCCTCAGGCAAATGTTGGCTTTGTGACTTTGAATCTGTCTCCCTGGCCAGACTAGGACCAAGCTCTGCTGTGTGACCTTGGCCAGGCTACTCCACCTCTCAGAGCTTTAATTATGACTTTTCCGTAATGCGTGTTTTAGAAAACTGACTTTCTACATGGGTTGTGAGAATAAAACAAAATTTCAGATATGTAATCACAGTGTGCAGTATACAGTAGACACTCACTACTTATTATGGCATGAATTCATGAACAAGGTTGACATTGTTGTTATCCCAATTTAAAGACAAGAAAACTGAGAGTGAAGAGACCTGTCCAAGGTGTCCTGGCCCTAGACTTGACCCAGGGCCACCTGATTCCCCAAGGGAAGAGATAGGAGTCATTTATCCTCATCGATTGAACACCATCACCAGGTCCATAGCATTATAGCTAATTAAAACTACGCACCAGGCCAGGCATCATGGCTCATGCCTGTAATCACAGCACTCTGGGAGGCTGAGGTGGGTGGATCCCTTGAGGCCAGGAGTTTGAGACTAGCCTGACCAACATGGTGAAATCCCTGTCTCTACTAAAAATACAACAACAACAAAATAGCTGGGCATGATGGTGCATGCCTGTAATCTCAACTATTTGAGAGGCTGAGGCAGGAGAATCACTTGAACTAGGGAGGCAGAGGTTTCAGTGAGCCGAGATTGCACCACTGCACTCCAACCTGGGTGACAGAGAGAGAGAGAGAGACTCAGTCTCAAAAAAAAAAAAAAAGAAAAAAAAGACCAAACCTATGCACCTGAGTGAATGAGCAAATGAATGGATGACTAAATGGCCACTTGCAGGTGCCTAGAATTAAATGTCATCTGCACATTTGCATACATGTTTGATTACAAAAACAATAAATAGGCATCATAAGGGTTAAAAATTGAGATAAACAAGAACAATAAAATAAAAATAAACAGCATATCCCTACATCCCAGAGATTACCATTGTAAATACCCTGTGTCTATTTGTACATATGCCCATTATCTATCATCCTACATCAAAGTATTTTTTACCAAAGTGGAATCCTACTACCCATCAGGCTTTGTGTTCTGCATTTTCAATTACCAATCTCCACATTTTCATGTCCTTATCTCTAATAAATGGTCCCCTTTCTGCCCCCAAAGCATCTGTTTTAGTTGGTTCTACAGAATGTGTCATCTTTTGAGTTAGTCTGGTTGCTTCTTTATGGTGTCATTTAGCTTGTTCCTCTCTCCCCTGCATTTCCTAAAGACTACACATTGGTTCAGAAGGCTGGATGGGTTCAAGGTCAGCATTTGTGGCTAGCAAACATCACAGGGATTTTATATTCTTCCTGTTATCAGGAAGATAACTTTGTTATCATCAACAGACCCATGATTTCTGCATAACCCACCTTTAGTGCGGTGAGGTGAGGCCAGCCCCTGGTTAGGGTGTTGGGTGTAATACCCATCACATACTTATGTTTTTCCCCTTGAAATCATAAAATGACATGCATAGAGAGGTCCAGTTTCCCCTTAACCATACACCCCATGGTTTTAAGAACAAATAATGATCTCACTTGAATCAGTGATTTAACTGAGAGGTGGCTGAAAGCTGGTTTCTCAATCCTACACCATTCCTTCTGCATTTGACATCCTCCAAGAAAGTAGAGCTGTCCCTCCTCAACTGGTCTATGGGATTTGATGAAATACAGTCTAAATTGTTTTATTTTTAATCTGCTTTGCCAGTGCAGTGACTCTAATATGATCTCATTTGAGCCACCAGTGCTGGATTACTTAACCCCAAAGTGTTTGAATGTGCCAGAGAGTGGGACTTTCTAGTGGTGGTCTCATGGTGAGTTTTTAGGCAATTGCTCCAGGGAGGAGTTATACAAGAAGAGGCAGAAGAATTGGAGAGTCAGAAATCTCAGGGCCCATAAACATCCTTTAAATCCCAGATGATGTGAAAATGTCCTGCAGACCAGTGCTTCTCTAAATGCAATATGCACATAAAGCATTCTGGAGTTTGGTAGAATGAAGGTACTGTTTCCCTACATCTGGGAGACCAGGGATGCCTATGCTGAGGGCGTACATGTCACACTTTGAGTTACACAGTTCTAGAACATCCCAGCTGAGTCTCCTCTCAACCTCTGCTTAGAGGTTTTCTGAACACAGTCTTCATAGACCTACATCATCCAGCCGCATCCAGCCATGGAATTCACATTTTAATTATACATTAAGGATTGAGAACCGAAGGTATACCATGAATCCTACAGGGATTGGCTAATCTTTGCTCACATGCACGTAGCTAATTCTTTTTTTTTTTTTTTTTTTTTTTTTTAAGATGGAGTCTCACTCTGTCACCCAGGCTGGAGTGCAGTGGCATGATCTTGGCTCATTGCAACCTCCACCTCCCTGGTTCAAGCAATTCCCCTGCCTCAGCCTCCTGAGTAGCTGGGATTACAGGTGCACACCACCACACCTGGCTATTTTTTTTTTTTTGTATTTTTAGTAGAGATGGGGTTTCACCATGTTGGCCAGACTGGTCTCGAACTCCTGACCTCAGGCAATCCACCAGCCTTGGCCTCCCAAAATGCTGGGGTTACAGATGTGAGCCACTGCACCCGGCCACACGTAGCTAATTCTATAGAAAAAAATGAGGGTTTGAGCTTCTGTATATTTGTAAATTCTATACATTCTTCAGTTGCAAACCTTCTCTCTCTGTTTATACATGCATACACGTGTCCTTTCCTGATTCACCTAACAGAGCAAACTTTACTCTTCACTTCTCTTCCTAACAAGGTTCTGGTTTCTTCTCCCTGGAGATTTTCAAACTGCATGTGAGATTACATCCATAAACACTTCACCTTACAAAAGAAAATAGCAACAAGTCTTCTTCTTCTGAGCATTTGCTCCCTGAATAACTTTGCAAGCAGTTTTTCAGAGTGAAAGGGCCCCAAAGGGATGGCAGAGTAATCCTTTAAAAAATGAAGCTGACTAAGCTGTAGGTTTTGGAGGTGGGAGGTGCTGCAGGCACTGGTGTGGGCATCAAAAAACCTGGATATCAGTCCCATTCTCCCATTTTCTTTGGGTAACTCCCCAGTCTTCTTCACCTGTGCCCCTCATTTCCTTAGTCCTTTGCCAACTCTTTCTTTTTTTCTTTTTTTTTTTTGAGAGAGAGAGAGAGAGACAGTCTCAGCATTTTTTTGAGAGACAGAGAGTCTCACTCCATCACCCAGGCTGGAGTGCAGTGGCACGATCTTGGCTCACTGCAACCTCTGCCTCCTGGGTTCAAGCGATTCTCCTGCCTCAGCCTCCCTAGTAGCTGGAATTACAGGCGTGCACCACCACGCCCTGCTAATTTTTTGTATTTTTTTAGTAGAGACTGGGTTTCACCACATTGGCCAGGTTGGTCTCGAACTTCACACCTCAAGTGATCCACCCACCTTGTCCTTCCAAAGTGCTGGGATTACAGTTGTGAGCCACTACGCCTGGCCTTTTTGCCAACTCCTTATTGTGCACCTACTATGTGCACTCGGAAAGAGTTACAGAGAAGAGCAAATCAGACAGGGTGGTTCTTGCCCTTGGGAAGCTCATGCTCTGGAGGGGGACACAGAGCTGAGCTGTGGATCACTGATCATGTAAATGACAAAGCTCAAGTTTGATGAGGGCTGTAGAGAGGGGATATAGGTTGCTGTGCACTGGGGCCAAGATATAGATAGAGATTGAGATGGTAGAGGAAGGTAGAGGAAGTGCAGGTGCTAACACAGGTGAGGCTGGTGTGTAAGATGAATGTGGGAGTGAAAGTGGAGAGCACTGGAGCCAGCACCTGTCACAAACCCTGGGGACCACTCTCCACCCTGCTCCTCTATGCTTGGTGCTCAGGACAATAACCATGTGATGTGTCTTTGACAGCATTGATGACTTCAGGTTGCAGCCAGCCATCAGGGAGCCAGCAATAGATGCAAGGATTGGGGGACTCTGAGGTGGGTATATTGTCTCTTCCAGCTTCCTGCATGTAGGGACACTACAGGGAAGGCTGCATTGTCAAGGACCTTCCCACGCAGCCTCCTCTCCCCACTCTGTCCCCTGTCCTTCCAGGCCTGGGGGTGGCAGCTCCCCACTGTTACTAGCCCTTGGGGTTCTCCCCCACCTTTGAAAATAGTTCCTGGCCAGGTGTGGTGGCTCATGCCTGTAATCCCAGCACTTTGAGAGGCCGAGGCGGGCAGATCACCTGAGGTCAGGAGTTCGAGACAAGCCTGACCAACACGGAGAAACCCATCTCTACTAAAAATACAAAATTAGCCAGGCGTGGTGGCACACACCTGTAATCCCAGCTACACGGGAGGCCAAGGCAGGAGAATCACTTGAACCTGGGAGGCAGAGGTTGCGGTGAGCCAAGATTGCACCATTGCACTCCAACCTGGGCAACAAGAGTGAAAGTGTGTTTAAAAAAAAAAATAGTTTCTTTATCAAAGTCTCCTAAACGGACCCATCTGGGGATCTTCCTTATATAGCTTGGATCACAGAGACTTACAGAGATTTATCTTAAGAGCCTCAGGACCCCACTAAGGGTCTTGAGATGCAGTAACATTATCCAATTTGTATTCTTATAACTTTTTGTCTGATATAATTGCACACTTACAAAATAGTTGTGAGAATAGTACTGCTCTGGGTCGAAGTGTGTCATCTCAAAAAAGAGATGTTGAAGTCCTAATCCCCAGTAACTTCCAATGGGATCTTCTTTGGAAATGGGGTCTTGACAGAGGTAACTGAGTAAAAATGAGGTCACTAGGGTGGACTCTAATCCTCCATGACCGGGATCCTTTTAGAAAGGGGAAATGTGGACAGAGACAGGCACGCTCAGAGGGAAGATGATGTGAAGACACACAGGAAGAAGGCCATGTAGAGATTGGAGGAATGCTGCTGTAAGCTAAGGAATGTTTGAGGCCACTAGAAGCAGGAAAAGATGAGTAAGAATCCTTCTCCTACAGGTTAGATGGAGCATGGCCCTGCTGATACCTCAAGCACAGATTTCTGGCCTCCAGAGCTGTGGCTCAACACATTTCTGTTGTTCCAAGCCACCCAGTTTCTGGTACTTTATTCTGTCAGCCCTTAGGGTAATACATTTCTCTTTGCTTTTCTCCAGCTTCACCAATTGGAAATGTTTTGTCACATTTCTCTTTTTTGGGGTGGGGGGTGGTGCAGGACAGAGTATCGCTTTTGTCGCCCAGGCTGGAGTGCAGTGACACGATCTTGGCTCACTGCAACCTCCGCCTCCCGGGTTCAAGCAATTCTCCTGCCTTGGTCTCCTGAGTAGCTGGGACTACAGGCACGCAGCACCACACCTGGCTAATTTTTGTATTTTTGGTAGAGACGAGATTTCACCATGTTGGCCAGGCTTGCCTCGAACTCCTGACCTCAGATGGGCCACCCTTCTTGGCCTCCGAAAGTGCTGGGATTACAGGCGTGAGCCACCACACTTGGCCATTGTCACATTTCTTAATCATTTTCTGATTAAATTTATCACTAAATATATAGAAGCTTGCTCTCTCTATATAGGTATATATATGTGTATATATATATACACACACACACATAAGTATGTACATAAATTAAATTTTGTCTAAACTATTTGATTAAATTGTGGTTTTGGTGCTTCATTTCCACAGTGACCAATTATCCTGGTTTGCCTGGTATTTTCCTAGCTCTAGCACAGAAAGCCCTACACACTGGGAAACCCCTCAGCGCCCTGAGGAAACCGGGACAGTTGATCACCCTCTTATTAAATAGTTCGGTGTGCAGTTTCTAAGTACCAAAGCAAACTCATACAAGGCCACAGTACAATCATGAAAACGGGAGAATTCGCCATGGATGTGCACACTAGTCTTTCCAGCAGCCCCTATTCAAATTCCACCAGTGGTCCTAATAATACACTTCGGAAATATTTCCCCATGATCTCTGGGCTAGGATCGCACATTGCATTTAAATGTCATGTTTCTTGAGTTTCTCCTGAGCATCCAACTCTTTATTCTAGAACCATTTCTCAGTCTTTTCTTTTTAATGACCTTAATAATGGATCACAGACCACTGAATAAAATAAGAATTCATTCTGATAATAAATGGATAAAGGAAAGAAGACACAACACTTCCTCACACTAGGCAGCCAACTAATAATTGTGGAGGGACTGGGCACGATGGCTCACACCTGTAATCCCAGCACTTTGGGAGGCTGAGGTGGGTGGATCACCTGAGGTCAGGCATTCAAGACCAGCCTGGCCAATGTGATGAAACCCTGTCTCTACTAAAAATACAAAAAATATCCAGGCTTGGTGGTGGGTGCCTGTAATTCTACCTACTCAGGAGGCTGAAGTAGGAGAATCGCTTGAACCCGGGAGGCAGTGGTTGCAGTGTGCCGAGACTGCACCATTGCACTCCAGCCTGGGCGACAAGGGCAAAACTCCATCTCAAAATAAAATAAAAATAAAAATAAAATTAAAAATAATTGTGGAGGAATTATTAGCAAATCGGTATTTGCAACCACCATGACAGGAGCAGATTCAGGCAGCTATTATGGAAGAATGCTAAAACCAGGGAATAGGAATGTGATGGGAATCAGGAGTTACAGTTTTAATGTTGTCCAGGTAGAGATTTAGGCCAGGCACTCCAGTCATAGAAGAAGTTACTTACTTTGATTGGTCTGACTCCATTGGCACACCAGCTCCATGAGATAGGCAGCTGTTTTGCTCACTGTGGTAACACCAGCACTTAGGTAAGCTCCTGAGACATAAAAGGTGCTCAACAAATACCTGTAATGTGAATGAGTGAATGGTTGAGGAAGTTCTCGTTTGAGCAGGGGGTGGCAAAAGAGAAATATTAACAAGTTCTGCTGGATCCAATCCCCTTTCCCGCAAGTGTGTATTTTCTTCTGTACCAAGTTCCAAAGCAGAAATGATGGTGAGCATCCACTCTTTTAAATGTTAACAGTTTAATAAACATGAATCACCAAAAAGTGCTTTTACAGTAAGGTTAATGGAGCCGAGTTTATTCCATTTTGGTGCATGGTTAACTAGATCCGAATAATTACCAGCTCCACATCTATAGATGCCTATTTTAAGGTTATTTTTATGTTGCTCTGCGAGGTGAAGGCTCTTGTTTTCTTTCCTGGTTTTATAGGCTAATATGGAGTAGAATGCTCAAAAAACCCAGCTGCAGTGGGGTGGCCATCCCAGGGGATGATGGCCCAGCACCCAGGTCCTCTGCGCAAGTTCATCCCAAGCTGTGCCATCCCCTCCAAATCCCTCACAAGCCAGATGCAGGAGCAAGTCTTGTCACTGAGTTGCAATCGTGGCCCAAGGGTGTTTCAGGATAAACAGAAGAAGCAGAGGACAGCTGACCTGGATATGTTGCCTCCCCGACTAACATTATTGTTACCCTCTTGGAATTAGAGCATGCCAGCCTGTATCTCCTCCTTCCTCTCTGTCCTGTGCAGAGCTGAGTGTGTCCTCAATGTTTGCATAAAATGCCATAAATCATGGAATCTTTAAGCACAAGAGAACTTAGAGGCCAACTCCAAGCAACAAACAAGGAACTCTGAATTGAAAGGGAATCTAAAGTTTCAGGCAAAGAAAGAGGAGATTGGATGGTGTGTCAAGCACAGTGCTACCCCCTTTATAGGCATGGCATTGAGGTAGGACATGGGACTTGACTCTGGAGGCAGGGCTCAGATACTGGACCAAACTGAAGACTAGCTAAAATGGGGACAGGGTGAAAACACCTTTCCATAGGAAATGCCTATCAGTGTGCCATGTCAGTTTATCATTGCCATGGCAACACTTGGAAGTTACTGCCCCTTTCCATGGCAACAACCTGATGACTGGAAAGTTTCCAACCCTTTTCTAGAAATTTCTACATAATGCACCCTTTAATTTGCATATAATTAAAAGTGGGTATAAATATGACTGCAGGACTGCCTCTGAGCTGCTACTCTGGGCACATTACCTATGGGGTAGCCCTGCTCTGCAAGAAGAAGTACCTCTGCTGCTGTTGTACACTGCCACTTCAAGAAAAGTTGCTAACACCACTGGCTAGCCCTTGAATTATTTCCTAGGCAAAGCCAAGAACTCTCCTGAGCTAAACCCCAATTTGGGGGGCGCACCTGCCCTGCATCAGCATAATTTAATACTCACAGCTACCCTCCAAAGCCAGCATCATGATGCCCACCTGAGAGGTCAGAAAACCGAGACACAGAGTGATGGCGGTTGACTCAGTTCCCCTAGCTGGGACTCACAGCTGGATGCGAGCTGCCTTACCCGAGGCTTCAGGCTCTATCCACAGTCTGTAGGTACATTGACTGGCCTCTGTTTATGCATCTGTGAAATGGGGATGAGGAGGACAAGTATTCATACTATGCCCCTCCTAGCAGGTTTCGGGCAATGAGAAACTATAAGCATGGATGTGAATGTGCTCTGGACATGGAATGGATGATACAAAGAGAATGGATACTCAGGTGCCCAGAGAGCCCTGGCTTTGTTCCTGGAAGTGGTCAGATAAAAAAACAAAAAACAGTTTGGATGTGGAGTCAGGAAGAACTAGGTTCGAATATTACCTTTTCCACTTAATCAGTGCCTGACCTTTGGCAGGTAACTCTACCAGCCCTTCTACCCTCCTTTTGTAAATATTCAGAGTGAGGGTCATGTGCAAGATACAGAAGTCAGTCTGGATTCAAATAGGCTCTGCTGGGGTGACACGTAGGAATCTGCACAAGTGATTCGTCATCATCACCATCATCATCATTGAGGTACAGAACACATATAATACAATGCATAAATCTAAACGCAAAGCCTGAAGAATTTCTACATGTCCCTAGTGTTGTAGACTAAATTGTGTCCTCCCACCCCCCTGAAAAGTTACCTATTGAAGTCCTGACCTTCATAACTTGGGAAAATGACTGTATTTGAAGACAAGATCTTTAAAGAAGTAAAGTAAAATGAGGCCATTAGGGTGGGCCCTAATGCATTTTACTGATGTCATGCACGGATGCACGTGTACAGAGGAAACGCCATGTGAGGACATGGCGAGAAGACGGCCACCTGCAAGCCAAGGAGGGAGATCTCAGGAGAGACCAAACCTGCTGACCCCGATCTTAGACTTCCAGCTTCCAGAACTGTAAGAAACTAAACTTCTGTTGTCCAAACTACCCAGTCTGTGGTATTTTGTTACGGTAGCCCGGGCAAATTAATACACATAACCTTGTGTAACCAGCATTAAGATTAGCAGCAGAATATTTCCAATAACCCAGCAGCCCCTGCCATCATGACCTTCTCAGTCTTGCCCTCTACCCCCAGAAGTAATCATTGCTCTGATCCTTATTATCGTCAACTATTTCTGTTTTTGAACTTCATATAGGTGGAACCATACAGTATGTTCCCTTTATGCCTGGCTTCTTTTACTCAGCATTCCATTTCTGAAATGCATCTTTCCTATTGGGTGCAGCTGTCATTCATTCTTTTTCTTTGCTGTATAATATTCCACCGTGTGACTTCATCACAGTTTGTTTATCCATTTCCCCATTGATACACATTTTGGTTGTTTCTATTTTTTAGCTCTTTTGAATAAAGCTCTTATGGGCATTCTTGTGCAAGTCTTCAATAGCCCTGAACACTCGTTTTTCGGGGGGTATATACTCAGGAATAAAATTGCTGAGTCACAGCTTAAATGTATATTTAGCTTGAATTAATGTTAGAGTTTGTGCTTTATCCTGTCCGTGCCTTGCCTTCCTCATCTATAAAATGGTGCCTGCCACCTAAGGCTGTTACGAGGATTAAATGTGATTATCTATGTAAAGTGTGAAGAAAAAAGCTAGATGCAGAATGATATGTAGAGCTAGATACCATTTATATAAAGTTTAAAAACCTGCATGAGCAACACGACATAATGTTTATGGATACATAATCATGTAATAAACATTTAAAAACATCTATTGGCATAATAAACTCCAAATTTAGGCTGGTGGTAGGAGGATAGGAGGGAAAACTGAGATTAGGGTTGGCACACAGAGGGTGATTCTATCTGCAGTGTCTTGTTCAAGAAGAAAAAAATCTGCAGCAAAGAGACCATAAGGTTAAGATTTTTAAAAGCTGGCGTTTATGATATTATCTCTGTCTTTATCTGTATGTTGGAAACACTTTTCATTAAATCAGAAACATTATTACTAAATATATAATATTAATCTACAAAATATTAATACCATGTAAGGTTTGCATACTGCCTAGGACACAGTATGCAAATGAGTTCTAGTTATTGTTATTATTAATACTAATTGCCTATTGTATGCCAGATTCTACATCCAAGGGCTCTGGCATACTGCCTGAATCACACCTAGAAAACTAAATCCAATCCAGACACTGTAGATGCAGCTGTCACATAGTGCTTGGCTCAGAGTAGGTTCTCAGGAAATGCGAGCTTTTGTAATTTTCTTAAAATGATCGAACGTCACTAAGCATGCTGGCTTTGGCTAAACATGTCAGCCCTTCTGGGTGTCCCAATCTAACCAAACCAATGAACAAAGAAACCCAGAAAACCAGACATTGAAGGGAGTCGCAGAATACTGCTCCTAGCTTAGCCAGAGAGCCTGGCCCAGTGAATGATTCCATTTCTCCGGACACACACACAGAGTACCCGACAACCAGGCTGCTCATGACAACGGGCTCCAGCTTTAACAAATGTAGCGCTAGCACTATTTATTTTCCAAACGTGGTCGAATTTCGACTCGTGGGGATGCAGTTAGGAAAAATAATGACCAGGAAACACACACACACAAGCGTGCGCACATTGGCTCGTACAGAATAAGACAATGGCAACCAGCCTTCCTGGGTTAGGAGAGGCAGGAAATGGAAAAGATAAACATAAAGATAAACATAAAGAAAAGGAGCTTCTTTTGTATCACTTTAAGAGGAAGAAGAAAAAAACCTGTCAGGCACGCATACGCACACGTACATGTGCACATGTACGTGTCTGTGCATGTGCGTGTGTGTTGAAAGGACAGCAATTGAGTGAAGAGGGAACAAGTGTGGTTTGCTTAGGAGACGAGGGGACTTCCTTGACACCAGACCATAATCCAGCCACCAAAAAGGTGCTTTCTGATTTGCATTGCACAAGTTGGCTGACCATAATAAACACACATTTTATTTTAATAATGTATTGGGCAAGAACAAGGGTTCCTCAGCCCCAGTAAAACAGTGCCCCAGCCTAGCATAGCATGCTCGATGGAATGCTATTTCTGGGCTCTGGTGAAAGTGGAGCAGAGGAAGTAATTGTGCCGCTAATTGCTCCATCTCGGGCTTGGTTTACAGTGATATTAATGCCCTGGTCTCCAGTAGATCAGCTTCATAAAGAGAGAGAGAGAAATAGCAGCCCATTGGAATGGGAACAGGAGAAACTATGGAGCAGGTCAGGGAGGCTCCGTGCTTGGGTCTGCTTTGCCGGTTGAATTTCACTGGTGAAATCTTGTGGGATACTGAGGGGGTTTCTTCTGAAGCCAATGGCATTTGAAGCCTCTAGGTTTGAGATCAGGCTCTGCCATTTTCAAACTATGTGCTGGTCCCCCTTTGAAACTCGGTTTGTTCCTCTGCAAAATGGAGCCATGCCATCTGCCCTTAGGGTGACAATTACAATGAAGAGTGTCTAGCACTGTGCCTGGCACACAGCCATTCATGCTGGCTGGCTCTAATTTTCAAAGGAAAGAAGAAATCAGACTCTTCAAAGGCAGGAAGTTTGGTAAGGAAGGCAAAATCTCAAATGGGGACTAATGGAAAATAGCTCAGGATTGGGGAAGGCTCTGTAAGAAAGGGAGCCAGGTGCTGCCGAGGGACTTGCCTGAGACAGCTGAGTGGGTGCAAATGGCAGGCTGAATTATTCAAAGTACCATATTCATTTCATAACAGTATTGACCACTGAAAGTGGAGAAAAGAGAAAAGTTCTTTTTTTTTTTTTTTTTTTTTTTATAGACAGGGTCTGACTGTGTCACCCAGGCTAGAGGGCAGTGTTGTGATCTCAGCTCACTGCAACCTCTGCCTCCCTGGCTCAAGTGATCCTCCCCATTCAGGGGGCTGAGTAGCTGGGACTACAGGCACCTGCCACGAGTGGCTATTTTTAAAAAATTTTTTGTAGAGATGAAGTTTCACCATGTTGCCTAGGTTGATCTTGAACTCCTGAGCTCAAGTGATCCACCTGCCTTGGCCTCCCAAAGTGCTGGGATTACAGGCATGAGCCACTGTCCTTGGCTGAGAAAAGCTCTTTGTTAACCTCCTAATGGGTGCATTAACCATCTCATATAATATTCTGTCCTTATAATGATGCTATTTTCCTCTTTTCCTGACATCTGTTGATTCTGCCAGCCCAATTTCCAATCTTCCTTCTTCATGCTGAAGATACTTTGATTTTCTTCCTGAAAAACATTCTCATGTGCTTTTAATAGGGTTGTTCTCTGACTGCTATGGGAGAGCAGGAGTCCAGCCATGGTTTAGCCCTGATTAATCAGTGTATTCCATTCCTCTGGTGTTACTGATGGTCAGAGAGATGGGCATGTGATAAATTCCAGAAATGAGACTTGATTGCAGGACTTTAGCTGTGACTATTAGGAAAGGGCTGTTTCTTCAATGACAAGGGCTGAACAATAACAGGATGTAGGCTTAGAGTTATTGGCATCCTCTTTGTCATCATAAGGGAAGGTCCTGCCTGAGAATGAAACCAGCACAAAGAAAGCAGAGTGGAGATGAGATACAGTTCTGAGAACACTCTGTGAGTACCTAGGTCCAACCATACCTGAAGCTAGTAGAGCTTTTGATTTTATAGTTCTGCGAACTAATACATTCCCCATCTCTCAAGCAAGTTGAATTGGGTTTCTGTTACTCAAATCTGAAAGGATCTTGATGCATGCAATTTTTATATGGACAATATATCACTCAGAGAAGCTAGGAAAATATACTTGCCTAGAACCACACAGCTATTTGATAGAGAAGCCATCATCAACCAAATTTTCCTGAATCCCGAATCCATAATGCCAACCACTGGGTAGTTCTGCTACTGACATTAGAGACTGTATTTCATTGTTGTTGTTGTTGTTGTTGAAAATTTAGGATGGTAGTAGCAATAAGTCAATAATAATTAGCTACTGTTGCTGCCATGACTTTTGTACTTTATGATTCTTTCAGGCCTCACTGGTTCTGGAGGTGATGTTTGCTAATTGTGGCCACATTGACATTCAGGGGCGTGCTGAACCATGTCTTGAGTTTCTTTCAAATAGCCCTCATTTGCCTTTCTATCCTCAACCACTAACCCTAAGGGCCAGCTGGACGTAGATTTTTTAAAGATATTTTTTATTTTCATATTTTTAATGTGATTTTATTTGTAAATAGTTTGTGATTCCTAAGAAGTTGCAAAAATTGTCATAAGAGTTCCTATGTACCCTTCACCCAGCCTCCCCTAATGATAATATCTTACATGACCATAGTAAAGTTATCAAAACCTGTAAATTGACATTAGTATAATACTATTAATTTGAACATAACCTAATTTGGATTTCATTGGAGTTTTGTGGTTGTTTTGTTTTGTATTTTTTTTTTTTTTTTTTTGTAGAGACAGGTTTTCACTACGTCACCCAGGCTGGTCTGGAACTCCTGGACTCAAGCAAGACTCGATCAAGTGCTGGGATTACAGGGATGAGCCACCATACCCAGCCGTGGATTTCTCTACTTTTATGTGAACTTTGTGTGTGTGTGTGTGTGTGTGTGTGTATGTAAAATTCCATGAAATCCTATCATATATAAATTTGAGTAACGATTACCATGACAAAGATGCACAACTGTTGATCATCACAAAGAAACTCAGGCTACCCCTGATAGTCACACCCCACCCCAACCACTCTTGGTAACCACTGATGGGTTCTCCATCATCGTAATGATGTCACCTTGAGAATGTTACGGAAATGAATCACCCAGCCCATCACCTTCTGAGACTGGCTTTCTTTCATTTGCCATAATGCCTTTGAGATCCATCCAGGGTGTTGCATGTATTAATGATCTTTCCCTTTTCATTACTGAGTAGTATTTCATCACATGAATGTATCACAGTTTGTTTAAACACTCAACTATTGAAGGACATCCGGGTTATTTCCTGTTTGGGGCTATCATGAATAAACCTGCTACAAACTTTCATGTATAGATTTTTGTGTGAAGATAAATTTTTATTTCTCTACAGTAAATATCCAGGAGTGAGAATGCTGGGTCATATGATAAGTGTATGTTTAACTTTATAAGAAACTGCCCAGCTGTTTTCCAGAACATTTCCCCAGCAATGGAGTGCGGGGCATGTAACCGTCTTGTCCATCTTCTCTAGATGAGCAGTACCGCACTTGGAGATTGTCCCTGGATCACAGAAAACATACTCTTCTGCTTTAGTAACTGTACTCAGAGCAAACAGGAAATGAAATCCAGACAGGCACGGTGGCTCATGTCTGTAATGCTAGCACATTGGGAGGCCAAGGAGGGAGGATCACTTTAGGCTAGAAGTTTGAAACCAGCCTGGGCAACATAGGGAGACTCTGTTTCTACAAAAAAATAAAAAATAACAATTAATGGGGCATTGTGGAGCATACCTGTCATCCTAGCTACTTGGGAGGCTGAGGAAGGAGGATCACTTGAGCCCAGGAGTTGAAGGCTGCAGGGAGCTATGATTGCATCACTGTACTCCAGCCTGGGCAACAAGCGAGACCCTATTTCTAAAAATAAAAATGAAAGACAGACATGGAATTCAAAACTTGCATTCAAAGCCAACTTTTATTTAATTTTTTTCCTCATTAGAAGCACAGTGCTTACTCACAATAAGAATATCTGGCAAAATTTAGCAAAGGATAAAGAAGAAATAAAAATCTTCCACAACTTCACACTCAGGACAAAATCACGGTTTCAGGGTTGAAATCTCAGAGCTCATTCCAACTCCTTTAAATCTCCACATCTTGCCATCTACCCTCCCAGGTAAATGCAACATTCCCGTTTTCCTTTAGTAAAAAAAAAAAAAAAAAGTGGAAAACAAAACAAAACAAAACAAAACAAAAAAATCGGAGGGGAAATAACACCCAAGGCCTTGACTGCTTTTCCTCTCTTATCGGCCTGCTCTTCAGCGAACAGGAGTTTCCTTTTACAGACCTCAAGAATAGACACGTTTCTCATCTATTCCTGTCACGTGCCTCAAGGTTGTGTGGCCCGTTCTTATCAGCAGAAAGCACCTGGTGCATTGTGGGAGAACCGGCTGGGTGGGAGCCCTTTCCAGAGAGGTTTCCTCCTGCTAGGCCCCTGGTCAGCTGCCTTGCTGACCCGGAGTTGATTATTGCTTCTCCTCACAACTTCCTCCTCCACCACTTTTTCTTGATTAGAGGATCCTCAACCCAGGAGAGACACCCTCTGAGAGTGTCCCCAGAAGGCCCTTAGCCAGGAGGCATTTGTAAGAAAGTTTAAGCTGTTCATTGAGGGGAGAGGGCAGCCTCTAGGGGAAATAAGAACATCCCCGAGTCCACTCAGTGCCAGCAGCGTAGACTCCAAATCTCGGCAAATGTGAGATTGGTATAGTCTTCCCAGGAGCTCCAGTGTTCTGATGATCCTAATTTTTATTTTATTTTATTTTTTTGACATGGGGTCTCATTCTATCTCCCAAGCTGGAGTGCATGGCACAATCATACCTTACTGCAGCCTTGAACTCCTGTGCTCAAGCAATCCTCCTGCCTCAACCTCTGGAGTAGCTGGGACTATAGATGTGCACCACCATGGCTGTCTAATTTTTTGTTTTTTGTAGAGATGGGGTCTTGCTATGTTGCCCAGGCCGATCTCAAACTCCTGAACTCAAGAGATCCTCTGTCTCAGCCTCCCAAAGTGTTGGGATTATAGATATGAGCCACTGCACCCAGCCTGATTTTTATTTTATATATATAACTTTTTAATTATATATAAAATTTTTATTATATAATAAATAAATAATATATATTATATATATATATATACCGTGGTTGGGGATATTCATTCAAGTTCATGGTGAGAATTCTAATCTGAGAGTGTTTTGCAGTTTTCAAAAGCTCAGGCCCAGTTACTCTCCCATTTCATCCTTAGAATAACCCTTAGCTGAGGTTGCTATTATTTTTCCAGTTTTATAAATGAGATACAGGATGGAAAAACACAGAGGGGAAAGGACTGGCTCAAGATCACCCAGCCAGGAAGTGGCAGAACCAGCATTCTGAGCCAGCTACGCCTGGCTCTGACTACTGGTTGTTTCCAACACCCCTCTCCTGGGCCTCAGTGTCCCCATCTGCACTAAACGGGGCTTATTCTTGATCATCTCCGTGGCTCCTTCTCATCTGAACTTTTGATGACTCTGCTTCAGGATCAAATATTTGTAAAATCCAGCTCAATATGGGGCCTTGAGTTCTGAAACTGAAAACACAAACAAAGTCAGCTGTGGCTTTGCCAAAATGGGAGAAATTGGCCCAGACCCACTCCATCACACACTGATCATGGCACCTGCAGGGAAGCTCAGGCAATCAGACAGGAGAGGAAGGGAAAATGAGATACCAGAGCAATGTGCTTACAGTCATTTTAGGGCTTTGGGGGAAAAAGTCACAATTAATATGAAATATTTTGGGAGAATGGAAACTCATACACAAAAATCATCAGAAAGCTCCTTGCTTAGGAAGACCATACTTAACATTTAGCTCAAACAGTTCTAACCATCTCTCACACATATGTGTTTATAGATGAAGAGCCATGGTTTTCAGACATGGCAGCCTCCTCGTGTCCCATCATGGTTTGACTTATGCCCTTGGATGAATTCCTTCTTGTGCTCATAAATGGCCATCTGATGTTCATGGTGTCAGAATATTCCAGTACTTAAATACAGTGCAGTATGTCAAACTAGTGCCTTAGTGATGGATCTTTCCATAGTTTTCAATGCTTGCTGTTATGATCAACCCAAAACTGAAATGAGATTTAGATGAAAGATATTGTAGGTACAGATCGCTATATGAATGTGTGTATAGGTAACTATATTGATATTTAAAGAAGATTTTAACCACTGGTATCAGATTTTATCTTACACTGAGGACTGGCTTTTGGCGGGGGGTCAATGTCTTAACAGCCGATCAATTTTAAGGTGAAAGGTGGAGCCTGAGATTCTCTCTTTAACTTATAGGGCCCAACCTAGGCCAAATGGCAGGTACAGAGTGGGTTCTCTGTAATCATCACTTTCTCCTTTTTTCTTATTCTAGCCTCACTTTGGAGACAACAAAGAGGCAGCTCTCATTGAATAATTCATTCAAAAATTCAAACAAGGACTTCACACCTCCCATGTGCCAGATTCTATTCTGCATTTGGGATGTAGCCATAAAGAAGGCAGGGCCTTCACTTCCAAGGGGCTTGCAGGCAAGGGAAAAATGCCCGGATGAACCTTGAGGTGGGATTGAGCTGTGGTGTGAAGAGTTCATGCAAGGAGGCACGCACAAGGTCAAGGGCAACGGATGCTGCTTGGAGGTTTTGGGGGGTATGTGGCAATGGCCAGTGAACACCTTCTAGTGGAGGAGACGCCAAACCTGGGCTGGGCGGGGGCGGGTGGTGATAGGAATTTTCAGGAGGAAAGTGCATCTCAGAGAGATGGAAGAAAGTGGAAAATGCAGAGGACTAAGGGAAAGGGAAAGTGGCCAGGCACAGTAGCTCTTCTGGAAGTGGCAGGTGAGTGGGGCCACCATGGTTCATTACATTCAGTAATGGAGGCAAAAATAAGATACTCACAGGAGCTGGGCTGGGAATAGATGGTGAACAGGAGTCACCCATCCTGTTTCCAGGGCCCACTGGTGCCAGGCACCAGTGAAGGGTGTCCCATGAGGGTGTGGGTTACATGTGGTCAGCTCCCATCATTTCTCAGGAGGTGGTGAAAATCACAATTTTGATGGAAACGCCTCCTTATTTTTAAATGTTGGCAAAGGATTCGATATTAAAAAATGCACTGAAATAACAACTACTGTAAAAACAACCCCCCACCCCCCAACCGCCGGCCCCACCCCCAGCCCTCACCTCTATCCTAAAATGTGGTTTGGCTACACAGAAGGCATCCAGGGAGTTAATTCTCCCCACAGGGCCCCAGTTGGCCAGCTCGTTCCCTGACACTTCCCCAGGGATTTGTGACATTAAAAGACACTCTCCAAATATAAGCTTCAAAAAAGAGACCTCCCCCCTTTCCATGTGGCTGGGTTTATTTTTAAAGCAAGGCTTCCTTGTCTGTGTTCAACTCGATGGGTGGAGAAAATAATTAGAATTGATTTCTCTGCACCCACTCAGGAATAGAATAGGAGGTAACTTTAGTCTCTATACACAGGAGAAGAGAGGAGAGAAAAAAAAAGAAAGAAACTTCCTTCCAATCCGTGTCTAATTCCTTGGATAGTCTTCTCACTCCTTGCACTGTTTTAGTGGTGTCTTTTGATTACAACATTGGTTTGAAGAGACACTAATTGTACCCTGCTTACAATGCTTGTAATTATGCGTATTACATTTTGATTCATTTCCATATGTCAACACCACTACGAGATGGGGGGGGCGGTGGGTGGCTGAGAACCGCTTTTATGATTGGTTATTGTCTATGAAAAAAAATCTGCACAGAACATGAGTGAAGTGTTCTTTGTTGAAATTGGAAATAAGATTATACATAAAAGTCATCCTCTGACATCCAGAAAATGGACAGTTTAAAATAAATTGCAGCTGCTGATCAACAAGATTGCTAGCTCCCCTTTTCCCTTTTACGTTAATGAGGGAAATACTTTTCAAGCTGCTAATAGCAATATGTTCAAGTGTGTCATTTCAATCGCTTTCTTCTTAATAAAAGATGACCCCAATATTCCCCCCTTAGTGGAAGACATTGTCCTACCCAGACATACTTGTGATTTGAGGCTCCTCATGGAAAAGAAAAGAAGGAAAGAGTAAGGAGAGGAGGGGAGTCCCAAGGAGAGAGAATGACAAGGGTTCCTAAGGGTTCCTAAGCTTGCGGAAACAGAGTATCCTAGCAAGAAACAGAATTGGAGCCCCTATGCGCCTGCCTGTAGTCCCTACTCAAGGCGGGGATATCATAAGTGGCCAACTGGGATTTGAAACCATTTCAGCTTACGCTGGCTCTTTGTAGTTTAGTATCTCTTGGGCTGAGGTGTGAAAACTCTTCGGACCTTTTCCCCTGCCAATTGAAAAAACAAACAAGTGTGAAATGGGGTAGCCCCTCTTCAGTCTCTTCCCCATTCCCCATGCCGCCTTCCACCTCCCAGGCGTGGATGTCTTCCTTTTGATTCCCGAACCACCACAATGGGAATCCAACATTTTCCCCAGCCTGGATGTTGGAATCCACGCTCTGAGCAGAGGTGAATTTCTGGTCTGTAACATTCCTGAGAGTGTACCATTTTGGGAAGCCCAGCTGCACAATGAGCATCCATGGTGAGCTTTGCCCGCTTTGGGGGCACAAATGTGGTGTTTTGCAATTTGGTCTTTTCACAGGACCACACGTGGCTTTCAGCCTCCTGCCCTGTCACTGTGTGGGACAGCCTCTGGGGTCTTTGCTCTCCGGGATCAGCTGGCCCTGCTGAGAGCCTCAGCTAAGCATTCACAGTAACAGTATGGTCTCCTCCTTAAGCTGTGCTTTGAATAAAGAAAGAGACACCCTCAAAGATGTCCTGCAGGCAGTGAGAAAGACATCCCCCCAGCCAAGCACTGATCTGTGAATTTGTTCTCAGCAGTCCTGGCTGTCTCCTATGAACTCCCGCCCCCAGCCTATGGCTACTAACGTTATTGAATAACAGCAGCTAGCCTTCGCTGTTGTGCAGGTCTGTGCTAGGACCTTAGACTCCACAGAATGTGTAAGGGGAGAGGCGAGGATCCCTGTTTTATGAAGGAGAAGACTGAGGCTCAGAGAGACATAGCAACATGTGAAGGTCACACAGGAGCATAGTGGAGCTGAGCTGGGATTTGAACCCAGGTCTGTCTGACTCCAAAGCCCATGCTCCAAATTGTTGGGCTGCCCTGCCATTGGATGCGTCTCTGCCTGGAACCTGCATGCAAACCCCGCTTGGGCAGGGAGCCTCTTGTTCCAGTTGGTCCTGACCTTTCCACCAGTTTCCCACAGGCTCCATGGCCATCCTTTCAAGTGTCTGTGCCCTGGCTACTCTTGGGTTCTCATTTCGCTGCCTCTGCCTCCTCTGTGGTCACGATGTGGACAGAACATCCCTGGGCCATAGGGCCCCTGACCTCACCCCAACTTGATAGAGACCTGCAGGAGTTCCAGCACCGTCCTCCAGCTGGCTTTCGGCCTCTGCATCATCTGTGTTTTTTCAACTTGTGATCCTTCATATCTCGTTTTGCCCGCGGCTTCTATGCTAATGTATATTGATTGGGTTCCACCTCGCCTCCGCCATCCCCAGGCATTGCTAGGGAGGACAGAAGGGCCTCGGTGGTGCCTTGAGCACCACAAGTTCAGGATCCAGTCTATCTCATTCATCTCTGAGCCTCTCTGCCCTCCTTCAGTCATGATTCATGCCTAACAAATGGAAGCTCAGCTTACACTGTTATTATTATCCATTCATTCCTGCCACAGCACCTACTCTATGCCAGACAGTGGATTACATGCTACGGATACTGCAGGGGCCAAAAGAGATAGATATCCCTTTCTTCATGGAGCTTCTATTCTAGTGGAAGGATGGTGATGAGGAATAGAAAGTAGGGAAGAAGGAGGAGGAGTAGGAGAAAGAAGAGGAAGAGGTGAGGGAGAGTGAGGAGGAGGAAGAAGAGAAAAATAAGAAGGAACAGAGGAGGGAGAAAGAGAAGAGAGACTTTTGTATAGAAATATCACAGACTATCAAAAATTAGAAAATGTCCACAGATATTGCCTTATTCTTCCGTTATTCCTCTCATTTCTATTACCTTATCTTACTGGGTTTTCTGTCAACATTGAGTCCATACAACGTGTTTAACCATTTAAAAAAAAAAAAAACCTCAGAGTTTCCAGACTTGATAAGGTGGAAACCATGGTCTGGCCTAAATGATTAATTTTACCAATGGGGAAGTTGAAGCCCAGAGAAGGTGAGTGACTTGTCCAACGTCACAGGGTATGAGGGGCAGAGTGGAGACTGGGATTCTGAGATGCCTTCTTTTCCTGTAAGTGTAGATTCTCAGGAAGTAATCCCCACAGCAATGTCAGAGGGGAGGGCCCCGGGCAATGCTCGAAGACTTACACACCCCCCCAGCCCTCCTGGGACTTCAGCCCAGATTATGGAGGACAGTTCCAGACAGTTCCAGACAGCTTCGACCCGGGCCACGGTGCCCACTTCATGCACAAGCTGGGAGGCTTTTCGCTTTTTGCCTGGGACAACCATCGGAGTACCAACCCATGGGAGAACTGGCCCCAGGGTCAACCCTCAATGATAGGGTCAACCCTCAATGATAGGGTCCTGGAGTTGGGATTCGACTCCCCAATATTTGATCCCTGGATGATCAATTCTGAGAGGTATCCAAGGAATAGAACCCGCATTCGCAGCAGTGACCATGACCATCACCCTAAAATTGGTCTTTCCTCCTCCCCATTTCTCTCTCCCTGTTCCCACGCTCCTGTTTCCCCAGCTTCATCCTTTGAATAAGCCACTTGCATCCCAGCCCAAGTCTACAATTCAGGATTCATCCACCCAACAGATATTCAAGGGTCCACTGCATGTGAGACTCTCTTCTAGGTAGTGTGGCCACGGCAGCTGACAAAAAGGTGCAGATTCCAGCCCTTGCTGAACAGACATCATAAGTTGATGCCCTTTAAATAAGTAACATGCATAATATGCCAAATGATGCTATCAGCTAAAAGCAAAATAAAGCCAAGTTAGAAGGCTGGAGAGTAACAGAAGATGCTACTTTGGAGAGGTGGTCAGGAAAGGCCTCTCTGAGAAGAAGTCATTTGGACAGAGACCAGAGGAGAGGGAGACAGGGAGCCATGAGGCTATCTGGAGGATGTTCTAGGCAGAGGGGAAAATAAATGCAAACAGGCAGAGGTGGGGGTTCCTAGACTGTGAGGAGAAGACCAAGGCAGGGTGGCTGGAAGCTAATGAGCAAAGTGTAGAGTGATGAGAGAGGTGAGAAAACCTGGTGTCAGAGAGGGAAGTAATCCCCAAGGTCACACAGTAGGGCTAGGAATTGAACCCTGTTCCCTCTGAGTCTTTCCCCACAGCATGCCAAGCATGGCCCTCAAAAATGTTGAGAGGAAAAGAGAAAAAATGAGAGAGGGAGGAATGGGAGAAGGGAGAGAAAGAAGGGAAAAGGGAAGGAGGGAGAGAGCAAGGAAAGAAGGAAGGGAAATAGGAAGGAAGGAGGAAGGGAAGGAAGGAAGGAAAGAAGGAAGGAAGGGAAGAAGGAAGGAAAAGGGAAGGGAGGGAGAGGGGGAGGGAGGGAAGGAGGGAGGAAAGGAAGGAGGAAAGGAGGGAGAAAAGATAGATGGATAACAGATATATGGATGGATGGATGGATGGATAGATGGATGGATGGAAAGAAGAAAGGAAGAAAAGAAGGAAGGAAGGAGGAACGAAGAAAAATGAAAGGGAGAGAGGAAGGAAGAAAGAAAAGCTGGATGGATAATGTATACATGAATGGATGGATGGATGAATAAATGGAAAGAAGAAAGAGAGGCATGAAGGTAAAAGAAAGAAGGAAGGAAAGAAAGAAGAAAAGATGAATGGATGGATAATATATGGGTGGATGGATGATGATAGAAGATGGATGGATGGATGGACGGATGGATGATTAATGGATAAAACAATGGATGGATGGATGGATGGATGATTAATGGATAAAACAATGGATGGATGGATGGATGGATGGATGGATGGAAAGAAGACAGAGAAGAAAGAAAGAGGGAGGGAGAATGGATTCTTTATGTATTTAACCTCCAGGTTTCCTAGGCTAAATCTGGCTTCTGGAGTGTCAGGGGCTGTACTCCACCTACCCCATTGTTTCTTTGCATCCCCCCCTCCACCCATCCACGCTGTTGAGCTCACTGAGCTCTCTCCCCAGAAAGGTAATTCTACCCTCTAATTACAGCACTTGTAAAAGTAGCAGAGGGGCTCATTCTTCAGAAATAAATCAATACAAGTTAAAAGGCCATCCTGTTTGTTTCTGTAACAATGCTCTTTAGAAAATTGGGTGCTGTTCCATTTGCTGACGGGTACTCCATCCGTCATCAGCAGCCCGAGTCACATCACATTATGTTGCCAAACATAATATAGCATGATCAGGATGATGCATCAAGTTGGAGATTGGCAGGAAAATGAATTTAGCAAAGCGATCTCACTTGAGAAAATATTGAAAGCCAAGAAAGAGGAAGAGCTTAGACGAAGTTTTCATAATCAGAGGTGATATTTAGAAAGCTCCATCATGTGAGAATCTCAAGACCAAGAAAATCACAGCAATAACAATATATAATAAGAAGAATATTAATATTTAGAAGAAAAGGAAGGACAAAACCATCACAAGTGTTCCCTCCACCGAGACACACTATAGCCATGTGACAAGTTTTGTTATTCCCGCTTTGTGGTAAGAGAGATCCTGCTCAAAGAGGTTAGGTGAGTTCTCCAAAGTCATACAGCCATTAAGCAGCAGAGCCAGGATTTGAAGTCAGACCTGCTGATGCTGGAACCGGGAGCACCGAGATGTGTGGATGGGGAACGGCAAGTTTCCCAATTAGCAAAAAACATTGCGCTTGATTTTGTGTGAAAGGCCCGGAAGCTGACCTAAAGCATCAGATGGCACAGATGTCATCCACCTTGGCCAAGGAGGTATGGCTTGCCTGGATGTGTCTTCCAGCCTTGTGGTCCTCTGGGTCTATACATAAGTGGCACCAGGACTGTGTTGATTAGTTGGAGGCCAACTGCCTTCACTCTAGGAAGCCTAAAACTCTGCCTGGGGCTGGTATTTCTGTGGTTGCTGAGTAGGGATCTGACTTTGTAGCAAGGGTAGGAAGGTACAAGATCAACAAGCACTTTTCCTACTTACGACTCCAGCTGGAGCCCAGCTCTGCTCAAGCCAGGGCTTGGAGGAAGGTGGAGGCTCTGCTCTGCCCTTCTTCTGTCATGGCTGAGTGGTTTCTTTCTAGACTCGCTTGGCCCATCCTTTCTGGCTGATCCAAGCTGGTGAGATGGGCGTGTGAATTTCAGTCCCTCCAAGGGGACTTGAGCAATTACTCTGACTAGGGGAATTAGGCTCAGTTTTTGCACTGGACGAACACAGGGCAGAATACATGTAAATAGAAATAATGTGCTTTCCTTTATTTGTGAACACTCTAATATCTCAATGGCTGAACACAGTACCAGACTCATAGTGGGGTTCAATAATTGGCAAATCATATTGTTGCTACAGTGTGGAATGTTCAATGGCAGAAGCAGGAAGAAGAGAGTAATTAACCAAGCTGGGAGGAAGTGGTGAGTTTCAAGTTGGGTTTTGAGGGATGCATAAGAGTTTGATGACAGGCAGATCTATTAGAAGTAAAGACATTCCCGGAAAAGAGGTTAATGGACAGAAAGGCAGGAAGTTATGGTGTGTTTGGGGAATAATGTAATTGAGGAAGGGAGTGTTCTCTGGTTTTTCAGGTAGAGTTGGAGGAGGGATAAGAGATAAATTATGAAACCCTCTTAGTAGGTACCAAGCCAGTCCATCCATGGGCGACACTACAAACAGGGTGTAGGTGCCTTGTATAAACACTTCATATTTCCCCAAATCTGAAAATAATTAACTAGGATGTGCAAACATGTAGGACTTTAACGATTACTTTTCCCTTTCTTCCCTCCTTTCCTTCAAATGATAGGAGACAGACTCCAGATTTTAGGACATAAAAGTGTCATGGAGTTCTTGTGGAAATGCAGATTCCTGGGCCCATTCCCAGAGGTTCTGATCCTGGTGGTGCTTAGACCACACCTGAAGAAACACCCCTGCCTGCAGACCTTGAGTGACGGCCCCCTGGGGGAGAGAAATTTCTTTATCCTGTAGCAGCCACACCAGGGGTTTGAAGCCACTGATAGACACTCCCCAAGGAGGCACCATCATTTTAAGTCTGGAAGAAGGGAGGAGGGGTGGCTGCTTTCGATTTCATAGCAAGTACCTCGTGAAATCACAATGGCATAGTTTGCTGCACACCCACAGCAGTGCCTTATTAAAAAAAGATCATCAGGGCCCTTGAAATTGATCATAAACTATTTCCATCAATGTCACACACAACCATGTTTGGGGAAGTTTGCCGGCACATCTGCTAAATTGAAGGGCTTTGGGGTTTGAGAACAAACAAATAATAAATAAATGACTATACAATAATATGAAGATGGGGGGACAATACCCTTTGAGTTGGGAGATAAGAAATCTTAAGAGAAAGGAAAATGATGTACCAGTGTTGTGTGTGCCCAATATCAAACTTGCGGGAATGCCCAGTGAGTGATGCATGAATGAATGAATGAATGAATGAATTAATTAATTAATTAATTAATTAATGAAGAATAGCATATTTAAAGGACAATCTGAAGGCAACTGTACCTAGAGCAGGAGCTTAAAAAGAACTCCATTCCCAGTCTCTTGTGGTTGATTTCAGTAGTTGGATATTCTCAGTGTTAAAATGAATTACAAGTTTGGGTATCCCCATGTTACCCTCCTGAGCAACTGTCTGCCTATTGAGAAGAGAGAAATGATATAAAATAAGAAAACCGACTTAAAGAAGAGAATTCCCATTGGTAGAATAGGAAGGGCCTTTGGCTGGCATTCATTCACTGTACAGATGGGCAAATGGGTCAAGCAAGACTCAGAGAGGAGAAATGTTCACTCAAAGTCACATTGTGCTAGAAACCAAGTCTCCAAATTCCTAATCCAGTATATCTTTTTTTTTTTTTTTTTTTTTACCTCATGCAGAGAGGATCCGATGAAGTCAAGCATTCCATATCAAGTTTTTAGAACTATCTGGGGTGCACAGAGGAGCTGACAGCAGGCATAGCTAACATAGCTACTTGTGCCACCTTTGGATCTTAAGCAAGACACATGTGTAGACTGATCTTATGTTTGTTGGCACGTGAAAAAATATAAAGCAAGGGACACTTGCAATTGTCAGCATGGTTCTAAGTGGCCACAGTATTCAGCAAGTCTTGCGGAAGGTTCAGGCTCTGGGGGCCACAGCAGAAGAGAAGACCAGAGCAGGTCCTGCCTTTGTGTCTTTTACCTCCCGCACCATCAGCACCCCTTCTCTGTGCCTGGATGCCTCTTCCGTGCTTGTAAGCTTCGCGAATTCCTGCAGATGCTCAAGTGCCATCTCAAATACTCTCTACCTGGAGAGTAGTCATCTCCCCCCTCATCTTATACTCTGGAAAGACTTGTTGATACATTGATTAGGGTGTTTTCCACACTGGTCTGTAAGCCTACCCTACACATCTGCCCCACTTCCAGTCTGTGGGCATCTAATGCACTGGAATTCCATGGTGCTATGCGTTCTCAGCACAGGACACATGCCTGGCACATGGTAAGAATTCAATATGAGTTTGTTGCATAAATCGCAGGCATGGTAATAAATCTGATTGCAGCCTGGGGACTGTCTCTTAACTACAGACCTCACAAGGCTTCCTAGCGCCTCTTGGCATTGGCTACAATTGTCAGGTCAGCAGAGAAGACTTTAGCCCTGATGGACCATCCAGCCACAGGGGTTCAAGTGATAGAGAGGGCTACAGAGGGCACATCACTGTCCAGCATCTTCTAATGCAGTGTACCCACTCTCTACTAAAATGCAGTGAGCCTCTCATAGAATGTGGCTCCATGAACAACACAGACTTCAGTCTGAGAGGCTAAGGCCTCCTTCTTCCTTTCTAGGGAAGGCTGAAGAGGGAGTTCTGGACATCGGGGCATAGTTCTTTCCCTCCAACTATTACCACCATTTTGCAGATGGAAAAACTGAGGCTCAGGGAGGTTAAGTAACTTACCCAATGTCACATATTGAGGAAATGATGGGGCTGGGGAATCAACCTTAAGTCCATCTGATTCCAGACATGAACTGTCTGGGCTAAGCAGCACTGTGGTGTGCAGGAGTTGGCAGACTGTGGCTGGCACCTTGGGAGATGTGTGGCCCTGAGCAGAGTCACAGATGCAGTGGCTACATGGGGTCCTTTCCGTTACTCTCCCCACTGTAGTCTCAGAGTTCCCACAACTATGTTTGCATAGCTGCAGGGCCTTCTGGGTATTTCCAACACCCTAGCCTCCCAAATCTTGGATCTTCTTACCTGTAGGGACATTTGTCTCCCTATTAAATATAGAATCATATCCTTCCCCAGCCTACAAGACCCTGCAAGGCTGGCCCTGAAGCCCTCCCCAGCACCCACTCACACCACAACTCATTTTGTTTGCTGAGGACCAGTTACAGACTCTTAATAGCTCTTGGAGAAGTCTATATTCCTTTCCATTGCTTGATTTTCAACCTTCATCTAAGGTTTTCCCACCACTTGGGAGGCTCTTTTCTTTCCTTTTCATCTACTTAGCTCCTATTCATCCCTCTGATCCTTCCATAAATGCCATTCCCTGATCCCACCTAAGTCAAGCCCCCTTTTCTAACCTCTCATCACCCCTCATTCGTCTTCTCCGTATCATTTGTCTCCATTTGAATTGTATGTTTATTTGTGTGGTTACCTGATGAATCTGTCTGCTCTGCTAGACTGTAAGCACCTTGAATGCGGAGACCAGGTCTGCATTTGCCGTACAGCACAGTGTCTGGCACATAATAGGAGCTCAGTAAATATTTGTCGGATGGGTAGGTAAATGGAGGGATGGGTGGATTATAACATAGGTGGATGGATGGGTACATGGATGAGAGATTGTAGGGTAGGTGGATAGATTGGGTGCATGAATGAATAGAGAGATGGATTTTAGGAGATGTGGATAGATGGGTGGATATTTGGGTGGTTGGGTGGGTAGGTGGGTTGTTGTGTGGATAGATATAGAGACGAACTTTAGGAGAGGTGGATGAATGGAAGGATTAATGGATAGATGGATAAATGGATAGATAAATGGATGTTTCATCTGGGTAGATGAATGGATAGATGGATGGATGGATGGATGAAAGGATAGATGGATGGATGGATGGATTAATTTTAGGAGCGATGGATGGATGGATGGATGGATGGATTACTTTTAGGAGAGGTGGATGGATGGACGGATGGATGGATGGATGGATGGATGGATGGTTGGATGGATGGATGGATAAATGTACAGATGTTTAGGTGGGTAGGTTGATGGACAGATGGTTAGAGAGATGGATTTTAGGACAGGTGGATGAATAGATAAATGGATGTATGGGTTTTATGGTAGGTGGATTAATGGGTTCATGCATGGATGGGTAAATAAATAATACTGCTTCCCTAGACTTTCTCAAAGGAAAAGTGGACATTATTCCAATATTTTATCTTCTATAAAATTATATCAAATAGTCTTACATAAGCCTTGATTGATCCAGCTAGAGCTGTTTTCAGAGAGCAGCATTCTACACATGTTTACTCAACACTCTAAGGAGACAGAGAGACTTCTGGTACAGCAGTTACGATAACAAGTTCTTCCATCAGTCTCTCTGGGTCAATTGCCTCACTCCTCTCCCCATCCCCCATCAGCTGTGGGATGTTGAATTAATGCTCTCAATTCTTGACTCCTGTGTGGAAGATGACATGTTCACACCTTTGCTGGAACTTCAAGGTGTGGGGACAAATATTCCCCCAACCCTTGACTCTGGGCTTGAACATGTGGTTTGCTCTGGCCCATGGGACCTTGCCTTTTGCCATGAGTAGTTGTAGGTCCAAGGAGGATGGGAGATCAGTGGAGAAGACCTGGGGCTGAGCTCAGTCAAGGCCAGTCTTGGAGACCCCCATTAACTCCTAGATGCATGAGGGAGAAGTCAACACTTGTTTTCCTCCAAGATGTCTATGGTCGCATATTATGTAACATTACTGTGGCCATAGCTGACTGACACTTCAACTGTGTGACCTCTAGCAAGTTATTTAAGCTTCCTGTGCCTTAGTTTCCTCATTGGTAATATAGAGAATAATACTATATTTTTCACCATAATCAATCTTTCAGAGTTGTTGTGAGAATTATCTGTCATATAACACAAGTAAAGAATTTAGAACAGTGCCTGGTTTATAAATGTCCAATAACTTTTGGCAAGTTACTATCATCATCCCTAAGTGACTCCATAAAAGCTGCTGATTACATTGAAGTAGCAATTTGGGATAGACACCAATCAAGATCAAAGTCTAACAATATATCAGTAGGGAGATCAATTTTCATGTTTGCAAATAATAATAGCACTTGCTGAACTCTTGTCTTATGCCCAACCCTGAGCTGAGATTACATAATTTTTCATCTTGCTGAATTCCCAGAGCTGGGCTGTGAGGTAGACTTTACTGTTAACCTGTATTGATAGATCAGGAGACTGAGAATTGGAGAGCTAGTTCACCTAGTTTGGGAGTGATGGAGCTGGGATTGAATCTGATGGAAACTCCAGGATCCATATCCATAAGCTCCATACTCCACAGCTGAAAGTTCCATACACTTCATAGATAAGGAAACTGAGGCTCAGAGAAGAGAGATGCCTTGGCTGTGGTCACACAGTGGCTACATGCCTGAGTCAGTTTCCACATGATCTTGTCAGCGCTGTAAGATGAAAGGCATCTCAGACGGTGGCCCAGAGACAGAGAGAGGGTTTCCATTTTCCAGCTTTATTTCTGGGTGTCCGGGAATGTGTTTTGAGTTGGACTTGAAAAAGAAACTCCCTTGACAACGGAGAGGCAGTACTAGGCTGGGCCAGTGCGCGCCAAGGCTAACTGGGCATACATTCCTGGACCAACTGCCGGAAAATGTGCAAACGTGGAAATATTCCCCCTGCTGAGTTGTGTCTTGTGCCGCTGTAGAGGCCTGCAAAGCTTGTCAGCCACGACTCACCCCTTCCATAAAGCTGGCCTGGTCATTTCAGGTGGGGACCAGGAGCACACAAGGTTGAATTGGATGTTTATGGCTCCCAAGAGACCCATCAGACGTGCTGCCTGCCTCCCATCTTCTTTCTGGTTGAATTTTCAGAAACATAGGTTAGGACAAAGTCCTGGAAGGAATAACAGGATAATAAAGGGAGGGTATTGATAGAGTGCCTACTGCATACCAAGCCCTGGTTGAGCAGTTCTGTATGTTATAAACTTGTTCTTCGAAGGATGATCCCAGCAGCATCAACATCCCTGCAGAGCCCATTAGAAATGCAGGATTTCCAGCCCCATCGTAGACCTGCTGAATCAAAATCTTCATCTTTAACCATATCCACAGGGGGTTCATCTACAAATCAGCCCTGTTAAAAATCTCATTGCATTCCCTCCAATGCAAACATGCTGACCCCCATTTTACAGAGGGAAACTGAGGCTCTGAGCAGCCAAGACTTGCAGAAGGTTCCCCCAGTGAAGGAGGCTGCACCGTCACCTGCAATGTGTCTATCTATCCCAGAACCCAGGATCTTTGGGGCGCATTACAAACAAAATGGCTCAAAGCTCTGCGGTTGCAGGACCATAATAAAGAGGAGGGATGATATTGTGGAAAAAGCTTTTCAGAGTCAGCAGTTTATGTCTCAGCTCTGCCATTATCTTGCTAAGCCATCTCCCTAAGGACTCAGTTTCTTCATCCATGAAATGGGGGCAGGCATCAAAACACATGGACTCTGCAATCATTTTTAGCTGGGAGATTTTGATTTGAGGACCCAGAGGATTGGTGGTGCTCGGGGTCTCTCCCATCTCATCATAAGGTTGAACCACACCCACTCTCCACTCTCCAAGAGCTTCCCAGGGGCCTCTCCCATCCCCCAGTCAAACAGAACTGCCCAACCGCCTCAAACGCCACACAAAATCACAGGCAACAGGGCAGAAAACCCAATTATCTCAGCTGTTACACTGCTTAATTTAATATTTCCAATGAGTTCCTTGAGTCTGCTCCTCAAGAATGAAATGCATATTTGGGATCTGTCACAAAACATTACATTTTGTCAAGGCAATCCATTTTGCTGAGGTAATTTGTAAGTGTGCACCGCTCTCCCCCATCACCCCACCCCCCATGTGGTCTGGAGGCTTCTATAGTGTCTTCTGGGAAGATACAAGAAACTAGGGGTCTCTGCAATGACAGGCAGGTGGGAATGGCAGAGAAATAGGACCTGATATGCATCTGGCTTTCTCAAACTCCGCAAAGAAAGAGTTTGGGGAGAACCAATAGAATCTCTTACCACTGGATTACAGAGACAGGACCTGGGTAGGTATTTAGCTGGCCCCAGATGATTGTTTTAAACTTTTTAAAAAGATTACACAAATCATCATGCATAGTCATTGAAGAAAAAAATTAAAAATTGAGATAATTTTTTAAAAAAAGAAATCGCCTGCAAACTCTCGCCTAGAGATGAAGGTGAGTGTTGTTAAATTATACATCTAGTTTTGACAAGTGAGTAAAACTGATCCCCATTTTAAATATCAAAAAGTATAGAAATTAAGTTTGAAGTTAATTAATTTTTTCATTGATACATATTAGTTGTACATGTTTTGGGGATACATGTTATATTTTGATACCTGTATACAATGTGTAGTGATCAAATCAAAGTAATTGGGGTAGCCGTCACCTCAAAAATGTATCTTGTCTTTGTGTTGGGAGTATTACACATCTTTTCTTCCAGTTATTTTGAAATATACAATAAATTATTGTTAACTGTAATTTTCTTACTGTACTATCGAATACTAGAACTTATTCCTTTTAACTGTATTTTTTTGTACTGTTAACCAACTTGATTTATAAGCACACAACGAAATAGGATCTCATTCGACATGCTATTTTAAATTTTATTTTACATTGAAATAAATTCAGACTTACAAAAAGTGGTAAGAACCTTATAGAGTTACTGTGTGTCCTTCATCCACCTTCCCCCATCTTTTAAAACAATGGTTCATGATCACAACCAGGAAACTAGCATCCTGCATACGAATTTATTAGCTGACTTTTCTACTCACCACTTTCCCATTAAAGCATAGCCCTTGGTTTCAGACTTTAGTGATTAAATAAATCCTGGTTCTTTCTACCCAGGGGATCTTGGCCTAGAGACTTCGGTTTCACACCTGCAAAATAGGTTGGTAAGCGAATGCTCATCTTGTGTCAGGCTTGCTGTGAAAATTAAATGACATAATGCAGAATGCGGGACCCACATGAAGTACTGAGAAGATAATATCTGTCCCTGTATAGTTTTATCTTTGTATTATCACTTCAAATCCCAGAGATCTGGGGAGATGCCTAAGGAGTACTGGGTGCTGGGTGTGGAAAGGGGCTAAGAGGCAGGATTCTTGTTTCCCTACCTAACCATAACTAAGGCAACTGTTTCATTTTTTTCTAAAAATCTACTCCAAGTATTTCAATTTTATAGATAAAATCTGGTTTGAAGAAAAGGGAGAATTTCAGGGTTTTATAAACAGGTGAATCCCAAGATTTTCAAAAAGGTTTTTTTGATCTCAAATGGCTGCATAGAATTTCATTGCATGGAAGCCCCATTCTTTACTTGGTCAGTCCCCTTTTGTTGGACATGTAGGTTGTTTCTAACTTTTATTAATGCAAAAAACTCTAAAATGAACATAATTGTGCATGTATTTTTGCTTACTTGTCCAAATATTCTTCAGATACATTTCTTAATTTTTATATTTTTAGAGAAGGGATCTCACTCTATTTGCCCAGGCTGGAGTTCCATGGCACAATCACAGCCTACTGCAGCCTCAAATTCCTGAGCTCAAGTGATCCTCCAGCCTCAGCCACCTGAGTAGCTGGGAGTACGGACATGAGCTATCATGCTGGACTTTTTAAAGATAAATTTTTATCAATAGAATTTTAAATCATGGAGACCTGATTAAGAAGGAAACAGGTGCTTCTCTCCCATGAGTCACAGCACTGGGAACTCCTCTTGCAGAACCATGGAGAGGTGTCACAGAGGAAATCTATTTACAAGCTTTCCGCTTAACCAGCTGATTGTTCTGAATGCTCCCATAGTTAGGTATGATAGGAATTTTCCTTCCCATTTTTTTGACGAGAAGACTGAGGTTCCAGGAGGTTGCAGCCGTTTCTCTCGGGCCATATGGCCAATAAGGAGCTTGAGCAGGGATTCAACATGTTTGCAACCCAAGTTCTTTCCAAGAGGTCTCAGACTACCTCCTCCATCTCCCTCTCTCCCCCACAACACACAAGTACAGAGACTCAATTCAGGAGCCAGTTTCTAGGTGGGCTTTGAGCAATCATACACAGTAATCTCTTGAAATGGAAATGAGAGATGATATACTCTAGGAATGTTTGAATTTACATGAAATCCAAGCTTTTCTTTACTACAGGACATCTCATAACTTTTATTATAATAACATATATTATGGATCTCTAAGAAGGGGATTTGCTAGGCTCCTAGACATTGATTACCAAGAAATCCTTTTATCAAAAGCATCTCATGGGGCTATTATTTCATAGGATTCATTTAAAGGACACTTCATCTAACTAGCTAGGTTATCCGTACCTACACTTAACTGTGGCCGACATTTACTGAACTCAGTGTGTGTCAGGCATCTTGCTGAGCATGTTATAAATGTAGCGTATGGTTTGGTCCTCATGATCGTCTTTGAAAGCGTGAGTGATTGTGTGGTTGAAAAACTGTAAGAGTGAAGGAATGAGGGGTGGGTACCAATCGGGGCCCCAGCAGGGAACAGATGGCACATTCAAAGAGGCTGTGATAATAGAAAAGAACTGAAGATAACCACAGAGGACCACGCATCACCCTAGGGCTTCTAGAGTAAGGACCTGTCACCATCCCTAGGCCTGAGGGGGCAAGGCCAGGGGGCTATTGCAGGGGATCAGAGATAGTAGCTATTGAAGAGGGCTGCTTGGCAAGGGATGTGACCTCTGGTAGAGGGACCCAGCCAGCCTGCAGTCCAGCAGAGAGGAAGGCAGGGAATCAGTACTCTCATCTCTTTTTCCCCTCCTTTCCTCCTCTTGCCTGCACCTCCCATTGGCAGGACCTACCCAGAAGCTGGAGGGCTCCAGATCCCCTTGGTGTAGCTCACCCTTCCTGGGCACAGAGCAGGGAGAAGAGGGATGGAGAGTGAGTGTGGAGGAGCAAATGGGAGACATCTCATGCTAAGGAGTGAGTGCGGGCAAGACTTGAGTGACTGAATGAGAGCATGAGGGAGTAGGGAAGGAAAGCAGCTGTCTCCCTGTGATCTGAGCCCCTCCCCAAAAGCCACCTTCCCCTCCCTGCTCCAAACACCACCCAGGACCCAGACTTGGGGTCAAACCCTCCTTCGCTCCCCTCATTATCCCATCAGATTGGGGCTGTCATTAGCCCCCAGCACGGAACAAAGGGCCCTAGCCCAGGCGGCCGTATCCACGGGGCTAATTAATTGGATTAATGGTAGTGCAGCCCACACTGGGTCTGCCTCGGATAATTTCAATGAACGCTGAACACCAATCCCCAAAGTCATTGGAATATGGATGAGGCAAATTGAGTTAAAATTGAGGAGATTGCTGCATTCATTAGCCCGCCCACCCTCTGAAGTCGCTGGTTAATATGCAAACTATTAATATGCAAATTGGTGCAAATGGAAAAAAAAAAAAAAGAAGTGTGAGGTTCCCTGCCCCTCCCGCCAACTCCTTGTTTTTTTGGAAACTCCGCTACACTTGGGCAGCTGCTTCCTGTGAAAGGGAGAGGCAAGTTTGTGTGCAGGTCTCTGAGGCAGAAGGGACTGGGAGCTTTCATGTCAGAAATTAATTAAAAGCAGCAGCAGCGACACAGCACACCTTTATCGCCCGCAAACACGTGTTAGAGTGAGCAGGGCAAGGTGGGAAAACCGGATTCCAGGGGAGAAAGCTTGCTTGTTCACCTGGGAGCAGGGCCCTGGCAGCCATAGGGAGGTCTGTTTGGGCTTTTAAAAACTTTTTTGTGTGTTTGTGATATATACACACGTGTGTGTGTGTGTGTGTGTATATATATAACTGCGGAAGTAATACATGTTCATTATAGAAAAATTAGCAAATAGGTTGAGTGGAAGCTTAGTTGTCTAGGATTAGAACCATATCAGAAGGAAAAGTTAAGTCACTTTATCTCATAAGTCACTTAATGCAAGGAATCTTTTTTAAGTGACACATTCATACACTGAATATTTTATTCATTTAAAATTTGACTCTTTAATCAATCAGTGATACAGTCACATGGTTCAGAATTCTAAAGGGAAAAAAGCAGAAGGAAGGAAGGAATGAAGGAAGGAGGGAAGGGAGGAAAGGAGGAAGGAAAGAAAGAGAGAAAGAAGGAAGGGAAGGAGGGAAAGTGGGAGAGGAGGTAGGGTGGGAAGAAGAAAGAAGAGAAGGAAATAAAGAAGGAAAAAAGAGAGAGGAAGGGGAGAAGGAAAGAAGGGAAGGCAGGCAGGAGGGAGGGAAACAGAGTCTCCAGTTTGTCTTCACCCCTCCTAGAGGCAACAGTGCTACAGGTTCTTAAGAAGTCTTCCTGAAATATACTATGCACATACAAGCAATTATATTTATGCATTTCTCTCTTTTGCAGAGATTACTGGGCATGCAATTGTGCATCTTGCCTCATTTGCTTAATAATCTGTCTCAGGGATTATTTCCAACCTGTCCATGAAGACCATCCTCATTCTACTTCATGCTCATGTTATGCCACACATAGAGGGGCCATTCTCCCCTTCACCAACATATGGTTGATGGATATTTAGGTTGCTTCCTATTTATGTGGCCATTTCAGTCAATTCAGCAATAAGAACCCTTGTCCATATGACATTTTTGTTGTATGGGAGATTGTCTGCAGGATAGATTCCTGGAGGTGGAATTGCGGGTCACACGGTAGACACATGAGCAGTTATGTTTGTTAGCTGTTGCCAATTGCAGGAAATTTTTGCCAAATTGCAGGAAAGTTGCACCAGCTCCTGCTCTCACCAAGTATCTTAAAATAAAAGTTAAAAACAAATAAATGAAATAAAATAAAGGAGAGCCTGTGCCCAGCCTCAATGACATAGCCGGTTCTTGAACTTTTGAATTTTCTTGAACTTTTGAATCTTCTTGAACTTTTGAATCTTTGCCAGTCCCATCCGTGAAAAAAAATGATGTCTCTAGAAAGGTTTATTTTGCATTTCTTTTCTCAAAAGTGAAGCTGAGCATTTTATTTTCATATGTTTCAGAATGATTTGTATTTTCTTTGTGTTAACTATCTATTAGTCCCTTTAACTATCTTTCTATTAACTAAGTTTTTCTTTCTCATTGATTGGTAAATAGAGCTCTTTACAGACTAAGAAATTAGCCTTCGGTCTGTGATGGGAAGTGCTCTTGCTTTTCCCCAGTTTTCGGTTTGTCTTTGAACTTTGGTGATGGGCAAAACAAAGTAATATTCTATTTCTACTTAAAGCATAGAGTGTACATTTATTTACCAAACTTTTGAGGCTAGGCAGAGGCTCTATGCTGGAACTTAGCTTCTCTGCCTGGAGGTCTCTTCTAGCTTATCTTCCTTAAGGAAACCCAGAGTCACAATGCCTCTATTCTCATTGTCAATGCCTGGATTTGATTTCTTTTCAATGGAGCAAGAATAGAAAACATTTAAACAGCCACCTGAATGCTGGATTTTTCTCCATCTTTTAGGATCCTCCTCATCTATCTCTTTTAGTTTTCTTGCTTTACTTTTATATATAATAGTTTTTAAAAGCAACTCACCTTTTAAAAAAACCTATAGAGTCATACAACTCACATTTAAAAAACTATACAACTCGCCTTTAGAAAAACTATACAACTCACCTTTAAAATCTACACAACTATACAACTCACCTTTAAAAAACTTTTCAAGAAGCGAACTTAGTTTTCCTGTAAATGACAGCTTTTCCTTGCACACTCATAGTCATCGGTTTCTTTAAGGTTTAACTAAGTGATCTTATTATGCTGGCGAGTGTAACTGGAATAAGCAGTTTTGGGAACAAACACAGGTGACGTCTGGTAAGTGGGTACCTTAACTAGCAAAAGGAGATGCATCCAGGTGAGGTAAAGAGTGGTCACTGGCGGCTGGGCATGGTGGCTCACGCCTGTAATCCCAGCACTTTGGGAGGTTGAAGCAGGTAGATCACTTGAGGTCAGGAGTTCAAGACCAGCCTGGCTAACATGGTGAAACCCCATCTCTACTAAAAATACAAAAATTTCAGCTAGGCATGGTGGTGCATGCCTGTGATCCCAGCTACTCGGGAGGCTGAAGCATGAGAATCACTTGAACCTAGAGGGCAGAGGTTGCAGTGAGCTGAGATTGTGCCACTGCACTCCAGCCTGGGTGACAGAGTGAGACTCTTCTTGGAGTGTTCATTGGCCAAGAGTGCTTTTGGAGCCATGGGCAATTGCACCATGATGGAAGGAATGAGGAACATTGGTTCATCCAGCCAGCTTGGTAAGTGGATCAGTTCCAAGAATCCTTAGATCAATGGCAACAAATGGTAATCAATTGGAGGGAGAGAGGGAGATCATTGGCTGAAAGTCTCAAAAGTAGCAACTCTTTGGGGCAGCTTACTTATTAAGCACTTATTATCAGCCAAACACCACATTAAGCACATCACAGGCTTTCTCTCATTTCTTTATTCCCATTTTATAGACAAGGAAACTGAAGTCCGGAGAGGAGAGGTGATTTGCCCTAGGTCATGTTGAAAATGAATACTGTTATTTCACATGTTTAAACTGATGAAAGAAAAATAGAATGAATCACACAGGATTCCTGTTTCAAAACTTTTTTTTTCCTTCTCAAATAAGATCTTGCAATCAGTTTTCTTTGAAGAAATAAAATTAAGTATTGGGTAGAAATACTTGCATATTTATTGTGTGGGTAGGGTGTAAAAATAGCAATTAGTGAATCCCTTTTATTCGAAACCCAGTTTAAGCAAAAGACCAGAATGGTGGGTGGCTTTTCGCACCATCACGTGCCCTCCTGGGCATCATTCCCTCTTTCTCTCCCACAAAGTAACCACTGTTCTGAATTCAGTATTTATCAGCCATTGCTGTTCTTTATAATTTTATTTATATGTTTGTAAACCTTAACAACATATTGTTTACTTTTGTCTATTTTTTAATATTTTAATTTTCTTTTTCTATTGAGATGTACATAATAGGTGTACATATTTCCATGGTACTTGTGATAATTTAACACATTCATATAATTTGTAAAGATCAAATCAATGTAATTTGGATATCCATCACCTTAAATATTTGTCTTTTCTTTATATTAGAAACATTTGAATTATTCCCTTTTAGTTATTTTGAAATATACGATACATTGTTGTAAACTATAGTCACCCTACTGATCTATCAAACACTAGGTTTTATTTCTTCTATCAAATTGTGTATTTGTACCCATTAATCAACCTCTCTTCCTGGTACTTTTGTCTATTTTTGAGTTATCAGTAAACAGAATTGGCCTGGCATACTTCGGGAAGACTTGCCTTTTTCTCTTAATAGGATGCCATGGGCATCCTTCCATGTCAATAGCTGTGCCTCTCATTCTTGGTGTTAATGACGGTGCCCTATGAATTATGCAGTTGAACTCACACTTACTCAGCCAAGGACAATGGTCTGAATGGTCGTTTTTCCATCACACCTTGCTTTGCAGTGGAGTTTGTTAGGGCCATCCTTCCTGTGCAGGCCCAGAGTGGGGATACAAGAATGGCTGCTTTGCTAACAAGTGAAAGATTCTTGGACTCTGTCCACCTTGAAGACCTGTGGTTGAGAGACCCCCCCCTCCCCAAGAAAGAAGGACCTCCAAGCAGGGTTTTGAAAGTGACAGACACCAAATCTCAACTCAATCCTCTCTGCTCTAAGGCCTTCTGGGGCTCCTGCTTGCCTCCACTGGACATCCAAAGTCCAGGAAGTACAGGATATATGTTTTGTCCCCTGCTGGAGTCTAGCTCCAGGCTGGGAATAGAGCAATGCTTAATAATATTGGGTGAAGGAAGGAAGGAAGGTTAAGAAGGAAGTCAGTCTCCCCTGGTTCTGTTCTGAAGTCACAAGTCAGCCCTCTTTCCCTCTCATTCCCCATACATACATTTTCCATCCTTCTCTTATACCAAATTGTATCCATCTTGCAACATTTAGAATTAGCCTCTGCCTATCGGTGCTTTGCACTCAGTGTTGACAGGACTTAATCTCCGATTAAGCTGCTGAGTCTCTAAACGTTAAAGACAAGGCAGCACCAATGACCGGCCCCAGCAGAAGTGCACACCCACAGAGCGGCTTTGCTGGTGAGGATTTCAAGAGTTTCCCATAGAGTCAGCCCACAAATATTGATCAAGCATCTGCCACTCAATAGGCCTAGCTCTAACTCAGTCCACAAACAGCCATAGAAGAGCAGAAAAGAAAGAATTATCTCACTATTGTCACTACAAATAACATGTAGGAATCACTCACTGTATACTGTTCCTGCTTCCAAGTGCTATACATGTTCTAACTCACTGAATCCCAAAAGCACAGGATGATGTAGGTACTGCTGTTATCTGCATTTTGCAGAGAGTAAACTGCCTTTTTCAGAGAGTCATAGAGAGCTTAAAGAACTTGCTCAAAAAGTCACACAGGTTATAAGAGAAAGATGAGCTAGTATTTATTAAGGTCCTATTATGGGCTAAGCAATTTAACTCCATCTCTGTATTAAGCCCTCCTGTGAGCCTGTGAGCTTGCTAATGTTGTTTCCCTATTGTAGGCGAGAAGCTGAGAATCAGAGTGATACAGTGACACTCCAGAATCACACAGCGAGTTAGTCGCAGAGTGGGGTCTGTCACTTACGAAGACAACAGCTATTTCCCCGATGGCAAGGTGATGGAACATGACTAGGACAAAGACGCTGTTCTTGAAGAAGACGCAGTCTAAAGGCCGGGGTGGGTAAAGCAGCACACTGAATGGCTGGGACACTGGGGATTCAATGTGATAATGGTGGGTACAGAAGAAGCTGTAGGGAGCTTCAGAGGGAGATGAGCAAAAAAACATGGGGCAAGTCAGAGCCTAACCCCGGGGGAAAATGGACAACCTCATGGGGTGAGAATTTAGGGAAGCACAAAGGATGTGATGATCATAAGAGCCGCATTTCTTGAGCACCTACTATGGGATGGGCCCTGTGCTAGACCTTATGAGTGTTCGCACCTAATCTTCATATGACCCTCCAAGGTAGGAGCTATTTTTGTGCCCACAATAATAAGGTAGCAGTTTATTAACCCATGCACTCATTCCATGAGGTAGGTACTGTTATTGTTCCCATTTCACAGATGAGGAAGTGGAGGCCCCTGGGAGGCTGGTGAATACTCAGGTCACATAGGTAGTAAGTGGTAAAGCTGGGCTGTGAACTCAGATGGGCTGATTCTGGAGTCCCCCAACTTACCCACCTGTCTGCAGCTCAGATGGGTCCAACCAAGTCTCCCCAAGACAGCAAGCAGCCCCTGAGATGCACTGAGCATGCCCCTGTCCTCAGTACAGCTCCAAGCTCCACAGCAGACGAGTTTGCCCAGGCAGGTTCTCAGACTCCCCCGAGGCCTGGGGATGGGGACCTGAGCTGGGTCAACTGAAGCCGTGGGTGGCCTGGACCTGCTCTTAAATGGAGAACCCCATGGGGTTGTTTGTGTTGGGCGACATCACGGCTCCAGTTTGGTCTTGACCTCTCCAAATTAAAGAGAAGGTAATTGACTTTGCGTTAGGAGGGGCCTCTTTTTAATTTCCAACTGTTCTGGGTTGATGTGGCCACTGTTGAGTTAGCTCATTCTGGGAAGTTCCTCCAAAGAGGCCTTTTCATCCTCTTTCCATCCAAAGAGGCCTTGTCATCGTCAGGCTGGTGGGGCTGATTCATGGGCAGCTGCTTCCAGAGCTCAGAATGGGCTCCAAGGCCCCACAGCAGATAAAAAGGACCTCATTGAGCAGCCTTGGCAGCTGCCAAGGAGAACTCAGGCCCGTGTCACTCGCAGGCTGGGTGTCAGTGTAGGGTCAGGCAGGAAGATGCAGACTCACATACCTTGAGCACCTACTGCATGCCAGGCTATGCATTGTAAGTCCCCTTGCCTCTGCATCTTCTCAGAAGCCCACAAGGGAGACCTTTATTCCTTCTTCCATTTGGCGGACCTTTTATCAGACATTTAGCAAATGCTTAAGCCATGTCCTGCTCCATGCTAAGCCTGAAAGGGTGCTTTGAGGAGCAAAAACACTCAAGTTCCTGCCCTAAAGGGGCCCACAGTCCAGTGTGGAGACGCTGATTGTCAAGTGCAACACATGCAAATCACAAGCAAACACATGCAAATCACATGCAAACACATGCAAAATAGCGACTATAAAAAGTGGGTGGATGAGGGCTGCTTCTTCTCCCTAGGTCTATAATTATGGTTAAGAACCCCCTTTTACCAAGGACATTGAGGTTCCTAAACATAAGCAACAAGCCTGAAGAATAATGTCCACACTCCCTGGGGCAGATTACAGGACCTCTACTTGGGACCTTCCAGCCTCAATCCTAACACTCTACACCTTCACTACAGGGAGCTACAGGCAGATATATTTGTAGCATATTTGCCTTTCTCCTCTCCTTCACCAAATTACAAGTACCTTCTTAAACAACGAGTGTTTTTTTACACCCATTGTCCCCTTCTCATGGCAGACTGCTAGTCCTAGTACAGTACTTGACATTTAATAGGTAGTCAGTGAATATTTGGAGGATGGATGGATGAAAAGTTAGGTGGATAGGTAGGTGGGTGCATGGGATTTGGAATGGGCAGATGGAGGAATAGATGCATAGAGCAATGGTTGGACAGGCAAATGGTTAGACGGTTGGATGAACAGATGGATGAATGAATGGTTGGCTTGATTAATCCATGGATGATTAGATTGATGGATGGATAGGTGGTTAGTTGGATAGATGGATTGATGGATGAATGAATGGACATTAAGTCTTTACATATTCATTTTTATCCTTTGCTATTCTAGCATTACAAATCAATACATTTTTCTTTAATAGTTCTAAGAAAGACAATAATGAGGTGAAACTAATATTTTTGGCCTCCTTTCACCCATATGTCCTCCTCCCCACTCATTTCTTGGGAATGCACAATATCCTTTTAAATGCTCTGATAAGCCCTGCGATAAATAAAGATTTAACTTTATGTAACTGAGAGTTTACCAATTTAGTCAATGACAGCTTTTATTTTCCCTAAGACCATTTGACACACCTGGATCTACTCTTCTATGTACAATCTTGTAAATGTAAGTATAAAAACATCTTCAGAATTTTTTTTAACTTGGCAATCCCTTACTTCAAGTGTTTCTATGATAGGAAAGCCACTTTGTGTACGTGTGTCTGTCTGTGTGTGTGTGTGTTTGTGTCTATGTATGCATGTGTATGTGTGTATGTGTGCATGTGTATGCCTCTACGTGACTCTCTGTGTGTGTGTGTGTGTGTGTGTGTGTGTGTGTGTATTCTGATGGCATGGTTTTATAAACACTATGCCAGGAGAAAGGAGGTGTTTCATGCCCACTTTGCTGGTGATGAAACTTGCTGTTTGATCTTGGTGGTTCAATCCTCTCTGGTCTCCATATGTCATCTATAAAAGTAAGAACATGATGGGCGTGGCCTGTAAATTCTCTTCCAGTTCCAGCCTGGCTCTGCTGCGTGATACTGCCTGCCTCCCAAGGGATGCGTCCATGTATGGAGGACCTGCCACATCCCTTCTTGGGCTGCCCTCTTTCCTAAGATGCCTGCCCTTCTCCTCTGTCTAAGGAACAGACTTGCCACAAAGGGGTAAATTACCCATGCCTGCTCCAAATGTCTGGACACCTTGATGCTGTGACTCAATTTCCTTTGCCGGCCCTGCAGGCCTTCGCAGAGCAGGCACGTTTATCTTCCTAGCATGGCCCAGCCCTGCCAGGCAGTCAGCTCCCAGCAGCTGCTCTGTCCCAGCTGCATGCCCCACCTGCCCCTCTACGGAGCAAACTAACCCATCACTGTGTTTTGACTGCAGCCACTTGCACCCGCTGCTCTGGTTCCTCCTGTCTCTTGGGAATCAGCAGGGACTGAGCTGACAAAATCATTCTACCCCAAGTGTTCCAGAAGCTCAGAGCAACAGCACTAGGATCAGCATCACTACAGTCCCAGTGAGGACTGCCGGGGGCCCAGCTTAGTCTCCCTGGGCCCAGGGGACTTGGGGAAGGTGTCTGTCTGACTGGAGATGGACAGCAGGGCACCTGGACAGACTAAACAGAGGCTCAGCTCTCAGGCTCCTCAATGAGAGTTCCTGAGACGCTGGTGATGGTCACTACCACCCCCAACCTCCACCAACAAAATGGAATCTGTCTGCAACTCCAGTTCCTTGAACAGAGCTGGCCAATGAACATGGTAAAGGGAACCAAACCCTGACACCTAAAATCCATCTTCCTAGGACTTCCTAAGAATCCCAGCTTGCCAGGAACCTGCTCCATGGATGAGGAGAGCAGCAGGAACCATGTCCAACACAGGCATATAATAGGCGCTCAGTAAATGCCATCCAATAGGACTTTGCTTGCCACCGCACCATTATTTTATGTTTCACTAAGAAAAAAAACCTACCAATTAAAACATGGCATGTCATGCATTGTATGATGAAACTTGATTTCAGAGATATTAAAGGCTAAACAAGCACATTTGAATCAACTACATAGGGTACCTGTTAAGTGAGGGGATGAATGAACAAACAGTGGGAGGTTTAGGTTTACAGTTTTGTATTTACAGATCATGCTGCTGCTGACTTGCTTTGTAACTTTGAAGAAATCACTGTCCATCCCTAGACCTCAGCTTTCTCACTAGTCACATGGGATTCACCGTCCTTTCCAGCAACCCCAGAAAGCTACTGTAGAAATCAGATAGGATGCGGGCAGCAGCAAATCTTCAAAAGCTGCAAAGCCATTGAAATGGTCAGTCAACCAGTGAAATCCTCATCCAGGGCATTTCCTGTCAGTGTATTTGCTGTGTGCCTTCGGATAAGTTGCTTTGCCTCTCTGGGCTTCCATTTCCCCCAGTATCACCTATGGAGACAAAGGAATATCTATATATACCATATATATCTATATGGTGTATATATATACACACATCATATATATATATGCACACCATATACATACATATATATACACACCATATATACATATATATACACACCATATATATACATATATACACACACACATATATATATATATACACACACACATATATATATATCTTGCAGTGCTGTTGGGAATATCAGAGGAGGTGATGTTTGTAAGGTGCTTAACACCATGGCTGACACATGGTAAACCAGGCCTATGAACACCAGCTGCCGTTGGTGTTGGTACACATATTCACATTATCTGAGTGGTGGGAAACATGCTTCCAGCAGCCTTGCTCCCCATTTTCTTTAAATCACCATTTGCATCCCCAGTGTCTTGTAGACAGTAATTTGCTCATTGAACAATCTGATGAATGAAAGGATGAATGAATGAATGAATGAATGAATGCATAATCTTGGGTGTGCAGGTAAGGCTGAATTCTATAGGCATAAACTTTTTAAATCACTCACAGGCAAAACAAGAAACAAATCACCTTGGAGATCATGCAGCTTCACCCCCATTTCATTAGAGAAGGAAACTGAGGCTCCAAGAGGTTCACGAAGATGCCCAAAGCCACACAGCCCACAAGTAGACTCCAGATCAAGCCCCCAACCACCATCCCCAGTATTTCTCCTTCAGCCTCAGATCCTGGGCCAATGTCCAGTCCCTCTCCGACTCCAGTGACCAAGGACACACTCTTCCCAGGTTAAGCATTGTTCCATTTTCCCTGACACAAATGCTTCCCTGGAAGCCCTGGGTGGAGAAACAGCCACTGCCCCCGGGGCCTCAGACCTGGCCCCATTATTATTCCTCTCGGTGTAATAAATACATTTTAAGAGAAACAGATGCCGGAACAGTTGGACAGGAAGGGCCCAGGCCTGTGAAGAGGAATCTGGTTTGTGAAAATCTGTCTATTTGCCAGACGGTGAGCAATATGCTGCTGCCAGCCAGGTCTGGGTCCGGCTGCCAGGCGGGCTAATCGAGCCTTCCCGCTGTGCCTGTGGGTCCTTCCAGACCACCATCCTCAGGCGCTCAAATGGGCATCCAGTTGTCGTGCCTGCTGCAAAGGACCCCAGGATGCCGATCATGTCCCCTTAATCACTTTGGCCACTTTCGTGGGAGGGGCACCTCCATCTCAAAACCCAAAGCAACTTACTCAAAGTGTGGCAGGGATGGGGAGGCATCTTCCAATTCAGACACACCACCATCCATGAATGGCTTTTCTCTTCCATCACTGTCTGAGGATGCTTGTTACCTGCAAATAGCTGCCTCGATACCTGACCCTTTGAAAGTGTGATAGGAAAGGGTCTCCTTACCGCCTTTTCTGTCTGGCAAGTCTCTTCACTCTCCCTGCATCACTGCCCTGTTGGAAAAAAAGAAATGTGGGCTGATTTACAAAAGGCATCTTGGCTGCTATAGGTGCAGGCTCCAGCTTCCACGAGGTACAGATACCCAGATCAGACTTTTGTCCTGGAATCGACACCCCATCACACACATTCTCCGTTGGCTTGAGCTCATAAATCCCGGTGTTTTTTGGCAGGCCCGTGGGCAGGGGCAGGAAAACAGAACACTCAGTGTATGACCTAACTTCATGTCCTCATAGCCATCCAGCAAAGAGAAGAGATTACCTCCACTTTGCAGATGAGAAAGAAGAGGTTCTAGGAAGAACACGACCTGCCCAAGGTCGTGCATCCCAGAAGGGAGTATCGGGGTGGGGGCGGGGACCCACAGGGCTGCCTGATTGTGATTTCTCATCTCTTTTTGCTGACTCGGCTGCCTTTCTAGGAACAGACTAATAACTCTCCTCCATCCTCCCAAAACACCGGATGGAGATGAAGATATTCCACTATTTTCTTCACATGCTCTGTGGTCCTAAGCAAAGTGAGGCATTCGTTTGCTTCTGGGAGAACTAATACCAAGAACCTCTTTTTCTTTCTCCTCCCTTCTCGGAGCTGCCCCACAGGGGGGGATTAACCGTATACTAAGCTTTCCCCTCAATAAATTTTGCTTTCAGTATTCTTTCCCATCGTCCTCCAAAAGCTAAAGAAAAGCCCTGGTAATTCAAGAATTCTGCATCTAAATTCTATTTCTCCAAGGATTCCTTGTTCTTAGAAGTGGTATGAAAATACTTCGTGTGATTGTGTAACCTGATTTTTCTTTCTTTCTTTTTTTTTTTTTTGGTGGTGGTGGTGTTGGTAGAGAGATGAGAGGAGCTAGTCTTTTCTAAAACTGTGATAATAATAATGGTCTCACTGCCTACCATTTGTTGAGGACTTACGGTAGCATTGTGCAAGCATCATCTTATTTAACCCTTTCAGCCCTGCTAGGAGATGGCTGCTGGCATTGTCATGTCATAGTGACAAGAAAGCAAAGCACATTTTTGTCACTTGCCAAAAACCACACAATTAGAGAGTAGCAGAGCTGGAATTCAGCTTTGGGTTTCCTAAGTGCAGGGTCCTCTGTGCCGCTTCACTGAACTTCCCTTCTACCTTCTTTGGCCTGGAGAGGCTACAAAGCTAAGCAGGATATTTCTTTTTCTTTCTTTCTTTCTTTTTTTTTTTTTTTTTGAGATGGATTCTCTCTCTGTCACCCAGGCTGGAGTGCAATGGTGCGATCTTGGCTCACTGAAATCTCCACCTCTCAGGTTCAAGCAATTCTTCAGCCTCAACCTCACAAGTAACTGGGATTACGCCCGGCTAATTTTTGTATTTTTTTTAAAAGTAGAGATGGGGTTTCACCATGTTGGTCAGGCTGGTCGCCAACTCCTGACCTCAGGTGATCCACTCATGTCGGCCTCCCAGCGTGCTGGGATTACAGGCATGAGCCACCACACCCAGCCTAAGCAGGATATTTCTAGACCGTCTTGAAGCTAGGGTTCTGGATGCAGATTTGTTCCTGCCAATGAGAGGTATTGATGTGAGATTTAGGAAGCTAACGTGAGTCCGTCCTCTGGCAGTTTATGGCTATTGCTATTGGCAAATAGCATGGTGGTAGTAACTGGAGGTTTTCTTGCAACAGGGACCTCACTTCATTCTCCCACATTCTAGACATCAAGAGGCAGTGGTATTAGAAATGCAACAGCGCCTCGCATCTGGCATAATTCTGGCAGTAGCTGTCCAAGTGCCTCTGCTCTGTGTATTCTGGGAGTTATTCTAGGAGACTTAACCTAGAACTTGCTCCTTCTGCCCTTCCAGTGGTCTTATATGCCCTGGATTCCCTGTATTAAATCCCTTCCTGCTTAAGATACTTAGACTGGATTTTGTTTCCTGCATGGAGCCTGGACTGATACACATTGGGTGGCATCAGGGAAACCCATTCTAGTTTCTGAGCCTTACTTTCTGTACCACTTGCAGAGTCATAGAAAGGCTGTAATGAGGGAGTGGAAGCAAAAGAGCTTCCCAAAGGTAAGTCTTTCTGCAGAGATAGTGGCCCGATCAGAAGGTACTCTTCCAAATAGAAGACATGGGATGTAGTTTCCCCAGTAAATGGCCCATACTCACCAGTTACTTTCAAAGCCATTACAGAGCCTGCTACCTAAACAGCTTGCCAAGGACTTGGAGAGCACCTGGAATATGGAACAAGGGGCAGGACAGGCTTTTAGCTCATGTCTGTTTCTGCTCCTCTTCACTCTTGATTCTACCACCTGTGTCGGCTCACCTGGGGGCCTTGCTATGACAGCACAGTGAGGAGCTGCTGACATGAGCTGCATAACCCTTGCCCTTCTATCTTACAGGGGACATGGCAGGATGCCCCAGGAACAGACACCACCTCACCACTCTTAAGATGTTGCAGCTTCCAGAAGTCTGCAGTACTGATCAGGGTCCTGTGGAATCTTGTTCACCTAACAGAGAAATAGGTCTGAAGTGGATGGCTGTGAGAATGAAGTCAGCTATCTGCCAGGATGTCTCAGCCACCATCAAGACTTTTGTGTGCAGAGAAACAGGATTTAAGAGGGGAGGGACTGAAAGGCTGTGGAAGCCACTGGGTGCAGTCATCCATTCAATACACATTTTTTGACCACCCCCTAGGTGCTAGGCCCTGTGCTTACACTCAGGATTTAATAGTGAAGAAATTATTGGACCTCATTGGGCTGATAGTGTTTCAGGGGAGAGAGACGTGAACATGGTTATACGTGAGGGTGATTAGTGTCAAATTGGGGGAAGCAAAGTGGATGGGTGTGTGTGCTATGGAAGCCCAGGGAAACCACCTGATTCAGTCAGGGGCAATCAGGGAAGGATACCTGGAAGAGGTGACACCTAAGCCAAGACTTGATGAACATATACAAATATTTTTGGCAAACAGGGATGGTGAAGTGAGGGAAAAAATGCTTCTAGAGAGAACAGCCTGAGTGAAGACTCTGGAATGAGAATGAGTTTATCCCAGGACTCAGAGATGTTCAGAAGTGCTGAGTAAGGAGTGATGGGGAAAAGAGCAGAGCCAGACCTCACAGGGCCCTGGAGACCAGGCTAAGGAGCATGGCTTTGTTGTGAGGACACTGAGAAACCATGGAACGGTTCTGGGCAGTGAAAGGTGTTACAGTTATTGATGTTTGCATAAATCCATAGAGCTTCTATTTTTCTAATAGACTATTTTTTAGAACAGTTTCAAATTCACAGCAACATTGAGAAGAAAGTACAGTGAGTTCCCACCTATCCCTCACCCACCAACATAGCCTCCCCCACCATCAACATCATTACAATAGATGAACTAACATTGACACATCATTATTAACCAAAGTTCATAGTTTATATTCAGGTTCGCTCTTGGTACTGTACAGTCCATGGTTTTTGACAAATTTATAATGACATGTATCCATCATTATAATAATGTACAGAATAATTTCACTACCCTAAAAGCCCTTCAGCTCCCATGGAACTTTTTTAAAGGAAGGATTTGTGGGTTTCTCCCTCACATCTATAGAACTAGAATCCTTATAGGTAAGACCCAGGAATTTGCATATTAATGTTTCCCCCACCTATTTCCATATAGAGGGTGAAATTTAGACAGCTAATCCAAGCCATGATCTGTCTACAGAAACTTCTGGATGATACAATATCTAAGGCCTCTTCTCTGCCTTGGCCTGGAAATCCACTCCCAGTTGACTTTAGAAATAACCAAGCAGTTCTCACGGGACCCCGGTGGCCTTCCCTGAATGATTGGTGTTGAGAAAAGATCCTTCCCCCTGCAAAGCTTTTTCTTCCCACCAGGGCTCTTGGACTTCTAGCCTTCCTTTAGGGACACTCAGCAGAACTCTTTCAGGGGAATATGTGGTGCATGATGAACAAAGTTTGGAAACAAAATGAAGGGAAAGAGCAAAAATACATACATCTTCTGGAGTTAGCTCCCCCCATCTTTGCTATAGTAGTCAAGATTCTTGCCTGTAATCCCAGCACTTTGGGAGGCTGAGGCAGGTGGATCTTTTAAGGTCAGGAGCTCAAGACCAGCCTGGCCAACATGGGGAAACCCCATCTTCACTAAAAATACAAAAATTAGCCAGGTGTGGTGCTGCACACCTATAATCCCAGCTACTCAGGAGGCTGAGACAGGAGAATAGCTTGAACCCAGGGATGGAGGTTGCAGTGAGCCAAGACCGTGCCACTGCACTCCAGCCTGGGTGACAGAGCAAGTCTCCATTAAAAAAAAAAAAAATTCTCAAAGTGCTGTAGCAGCTTCCTCTACACTAACGAAAGCACCCTTTATGCATTAATGCATGTGGCTCTTGCCATGTCTAAAGTGGAAAAAAATATGACTTGGATCAAGGATGGAAGATTCTCATTCAGTAGAGTGAGTTCTTTGTAAACTAGGAGGTTTTATTATTTCTTTCTGTATCTGTAGTGCTAAAAGGTTACTGGGCCGGGGGAAGCTTAGTGAGTGTCTGTTGAATGAATGAATGAATTAATGACTTAAATAGTGAAGAGGAGACAGTTTGCTTCAATGCTTGGCGCATATAGGTGCTCAATTTAATGACACATTCTTATTGTGAGTCCTAGGTCAGCTGTCAGGAGCCTGGGTTATTAATCTGGTGTTACCTTTAATACATTATAAAATGGTGGGTCAGTCTCTTTTCCTCTCCAGACCTCAGTTTCCTCATCTAAAAGATAAAGGTCCTTCCAGTTCAGGCATTTTATAAAGTGGATGAGAATTTGGCACTGACTTTTTAAAAGAGATCTATACACACAGTGAGACTACTACATACCCACAAGAATAAATAAGATGAAAAAGACTGACAATGCCGAACGTTGACAAGGATGTGGAGTAACTGGAACTCTCATACATTGTTGGCAGGAATGTAAAATGGTACCAGAATTTTGGAGAAAGATCTTATGTGGTTTCTTACAGCACTCAACATAGTCCTACCTTCTGACCCAGAAATTCAATGCTTAAGTATTTACCAAGAGACATAAAAATAAATGTTCACAAAAAGATTTGTATCAGAATGTTCATAGAAGCTTTATTTATAGTGGCCTCAAACTGGAAATAACCCAATGACCATAAACAAGAGAATAAGTAAATCAATTGTGGTATATTCATACACTGGAATCCTACACAACAGTAAAAAGGACAAAGTACTGCTACATGCAACAACAAAAACCAGTCTCCAAAATCTTATGTTGAATGAAAGAAGCCAGGCACAAAAGAGTACAAATTGTATGATTCTACTTACATGAAATTCTAGAACAAACAAAACTAATCAGTGGTGGGAAAAAACAAACAGCACAGTGCTGAACTATGGGTGTGGGAAACGAGGTTTGACTGAGGAAGGGTGAAGGAAACTTTCTGGAAGATTGAGTGGTTTGGGCTACACAGATGTTTGCATTTGACAAAATTCAATGTACGTACCTTTAAGATGTATGCATTTCAATACATGTATATGCTTTTTACATAAAAAGCTATAGATAAATATTGGCATTGCATTGTTGAAATGTTTGCTTGAAATGCATCAAAAATTAAGATGGATCAATAGATGGGTTGAGGGACGGACAGACTTTACAAATAAAGTATATAAATGCTAACCAATGGTGGGAACTATGTGGAGGGTATACATATATTTGCTATAAACTTCTTCCGAGTTCTCTGCTTGAATACTTTTACAATAAAATTTTGGTTAAAAAGGGAGGGTCTGGGACCCATGTAAGTTTAATACAATGTTCATCAGCTTCATTCCTGCCCCATTTGATTTTTCTCAGACCAATGATATGAAAGAAAAATTAATCTTAAGCACCTCTAGGGCACATATAGATTTATCTCTCATATATATACATATATATATGTGCGTGTGTGTGTGTATGTGTACGTGTGTGTATATTTGTCTTTGAACATCTATAAAAAGATAATTGAATAAATAATTCCTTATTTCTACATAATTACTAATTATTAAAGATCTCCTGGGACCAGTAACAATAACACAAACTTACAAAGATGGCAAAATTTGGATTCAGCAAACATCTATTGAGCTGAACTAAAATGTGCCGGGCATTGTGATCCATGGTTTCCTTGGCTTTATCTTCAAAATAACTCAATATAGCATAGACATCTCTGTGACCATTTTACAGACTTCAAACTGAACTCAGAGGTGTTTTCAAATTGTATCCAAAATCACAGAGCCATTGAAATGATTTTTAATACCTATCATTTTTCTCTTCCAGAAAATGTGTCCACCTTCCCAATCTTAAGATAAAAACCCTTGTGGTGTAACCAGCCCTTTTGGATGTGTGCTCAGGTTAAAGGATGGTCACATGACTGGGGCAGACCAATCAGAGGCCTTCTCTGGGATTTTCTAAGTTGGACGTAGTGAAAGGGCATCTTGTTCTTTCTTTTAGATCTCATGCTCTAAGCTGATAGACTTGAGGACACTGGGGTCATGTGAAGGACACTCTATTCCAAGAACTCTATATGGTCCAGCCTATTCAAATTTGCAGCAACCTTGTGAGATGAAAACTCTTCTTTCCCTATGTTATGAAGGAGGAAACTGCAGGCCAGTGAGGCTAACAGGAAACACGGCTAATAAGGGAAAGATTCAAAACCAGGCTAAGGCACCATACAATGTGCCTGGACGGCTCCCACCTAGGTTGGTGAGTGCAGCCTGGAGCTAGCAAGGCCCCTTCCCATCCAGAACTGCACTGGCCAGAGCTCTCCACCTGCTCTCAGCAGAGACCTACAACTGGAATGACCCAGCTAGACTCTTTTAAAGGGGCCACCTGATTCTCCAGTCCTAGGTAATCTGGTCTTCACAGCTTCTCTTCCTGTATAAAGAAGCAGAGCTCAAGGCCGAGCACAGTGGCTCACACCTGTAATCCTAGCACTTTGGGAGGCTAAGGCAGGTGGATCCCTTCAGGTCAAGAGTTCAAGACCAGCCTGGCCAACATGGCAAAACCCTGTCTCTACTAAAAATACAAAACTACCCTGGTGTGGTGGTGGGTGCCTGTAATCCCAGCTACTCTGGAAGCTGAGGCAGGAGAATCAGTTGAACCAAGGAGGTGGAGGTTGCAGTGAGCTGAGATCGTGCCACCGCACTCCAGCCTGGGCAACAGAGCAAGATGTGGCTTCTAAAAAAAAAAAAAAAGTAGCAGAGCTCAAGATCTGGTTATGGTTATGGGAAAGTAAAGGAATTCTCCAACCATTGAAGATCCCTTCCTGATACTGGGGGTGTTTATTCCTATAACAGCATATCCGATATCAGTCAATTACAGCAAACTGAAGACAGGAGACATTGGCATTGGCTTGGGGGCTGGACTTCTAGATCCTGATCCAGGCTATGCTGTACCAACTTATCTCATTTGATCCTTAGAGGTAGATAATAGACGTCCCATTTTATAGATGAGGAAACTGAGGTCAAAAAGACTTTCCAAACTAGTCTTTATTAACTCTTTACTCTGTAAAATCCTGTACTAGGTTCCCTCTATACTTTACTCATATACTTGCCACCACAGCCCTGTGATGGGTATTGTCCATGATACCCACTTGACAGATGACAAAACTGAGGTTTGGAGAGGGAAGTGAGTCATCTAGGAGGTAGCAGAGTCAAGATTTGAACCTATGACTCTTGAACCTTTTGAGATGCAGCTCTGCCTCTCATGTAGATTAAGGACTGAATGATTAAGGACTGAATGGTGGCTAAAGCCCATTGGATCCATGAGTATGAAATTAATTCTGATATTGACACTAAAATCCAAAGTGTTTTGTTTTTTTAAGGTATATTCTGTGCTGCTTTCAGGAAAAAAAAAAAAGAGAGAGAGAGAGAAGAAGTGATTAAGTCTACCTTCCTCCCGTCCACCCTTCCCCTAACACTTACCCTTTCAAAGGTCCATCGCTGGACCCATAGGCATGGGTGTGGGGTTTATTGGCATCTACAGCAGCTGAGATGCAGCCATTGCAGGCCACACTGTGCTAAAAATATTTCAAAGTTCACAGGGAAAAAAAGGAGAGGAGGGAGCAGTGAGAAGCAACTTTTGCCAACTCTGAAAACAGTTCCGCCCACTAAGCCTTAACTGTGCAGAAGGGGCCAGATCAGATTAGGGCCACCAGTTGCCACATTATCCTGTCTTGAGTCCACTAACTCTCATTAAGCTCCGAAAATCCCATTTACGGTGTTTAGGACACCTCTGGAGGAGTTTGCTGTGTAAATATTATTCCACCATTAAATCCTACAACCAGGCCACCGTCAACAAGTGGATTCGAAATGGTTTCGCCGAGGGGGCTGTGCTGGGGACCTGTGAAGTGCGGCCAAGGGGCTTGGCCCATAAGCCAGCGTGAGTGGGAAAGCGCCTCATTCTCCTACCAAAGCCTCCTGCCACTTGGGCCTGCTTAATAAAATGGGGCCGCTGGGGCACTCGATTTGGGCTGGGAACCAAACACACCTCAGGAGCCACTTAGAGCTAGGGCCGGCCTTAGACAGCTGGCGTTCCTGCTTACCAACCTTAATCTCATGCGGGGCCCTTGTGGGCTGCAGCCCTCTTGGCTGAGACTGGGACTTACCTCCAGTATCTCCCACCTCAGCGGCAGAGCTGACATGGGCATCGTTCTGGGGAGGTGACTTTTTCCCAGCCGGAGGCAATTTTGCCTTGGATGCCCTTTCTGTTGTCTGCAAGCCCAGACCCTTTCTTTATTAATTTGTGTATTTGGAAGAGGGAAATGGCTGGATGTTGAACCATCGATTATTGTGGATGGATAACCTATCTGACTCAGCAGATGCTGCTGTTGCTGCTGCTGCGATGGCTGTCACTGATTTTTGCTTTTTTCTTTCTTTCTTTCTTTTTAAATTAATTAATTTGCTTTTTAAGCTGATTTGCAGATTGCACTTCTGGGATGTGGTGAGCAAGGATGAAGGACTTAAATTTGAAAAGTGCCTAGCTCAGGTATGGTAGGAATTCAACATTCCAGAATTGTTCTTTGCACTCAACAGTGGGCAAGACAAGCCTGGTGCTCTCACAGTGAGAAATCCAATGTTCTGAACCTAAAGGGATATGACCCAGGTAGGTCCTGGCACACAATGGGTGTCCAGTAAATGGGGACTGAGGCATATGAAGCCCCAAGCACCACTGTGTCTGGCACATAGCAATTGCTCAATTAACATTCTTCTTTCGGGAGTTTGAACCCCAGCTCAGTCATGTTTGCAGCTGCGTGATGTTGAGAAAATCCCTTTCTTTTTCTGAGCCTCAGTTTCCACATCTGGAGCTGCTTAAAAGGTTCATTCATCCACACATGGGCTTGTTTAATATGTAGTTGTTGACTACCTACTATGTGCCGGTGCTGAGGGTTTTGTGATGAGTAAAACCCAGTGTTTCCCTCAAGGAGCTGGTGGTCCCCAAAGGAGTTAACAGGTAATTAGGATGTTCTGTTGTCAGTGCTGTGATGTGAAAACCCTGATGAAAGGCCCTTAATGTAGCCTGCCTAGAGGAGAGGAGATGACCAGCAATTACCTCCCAGAGCAAGGTTTAGCAAACTACTGCCCCCAGGCTAAATCTGGCCCACTGTCTCTTTCGTACAGCTCACAAGCTAAGAATGGTTTTTACACTTTTAAATGGTTTTACACAATCAAAATCATGTTTCATGCCACTTGAAAATTATATGACATTCAAATTTCAGTGTCCATAAATCACGCTTTATTGAAACATAGCCATGCTCATTCATTGGTGTATTGTTTGTGCCTCTTTGCACTTTGACAACAGAGTTGAGTCATGGCAACAGAGGCCAGGTGCCCCCACAAAGTCTAAAATATTTACTGCCTGGCTCTGTACAGAATAAGTTTGCTGACCACTGTCCTAGAGGAAGTGATATGTGAGCTAAGCCAAAGGACAGGGAGAAATTGGTCAGACGGAGATGGATGAAAGGTGTGAGAAGAGAACCTGCCTTGCAGGTTGCAGAAAATTTGTGGCATCTTCAAAGATGATGCAATTCCTGTGCAACAAACTGCAAAGTGCCGTACCAACTTGAGTGAGTATTCAGAACAGTGGAGGACAGGCCCATCACCAATCTCCTTAGAGAAAGTACAAGGGGAATAATCATGACACGAGATCTCATTTATTCAGCACCTATTTGGTCCACTGTAGTTTTCCTAACACTCTCATATTCAGTCCTCCAAATGGACCTGAGAAATGGAATCATTAACCCACTTCACAGATGAGAAATTGGGAGCTCAGAGAAGTAAAGACACACAGCCAAGGTCACACAGCAAAACAGAGAACAGAATGCCCAGGCTGTCTCCTTTGCAAATTCATGTTCCAAACCCACACTCATAAACCAGTCATTTGTCAGCCCTTATCCTGTAGCGTAAAAAAACTGCATGTTGGTAAGAAACAAGAAAAATAAATGAAAAATGAAAGAACTAGAATCCAAAGTGGATTTTTTTTTGAGACAGGGTCTCATTCTGTTGCCCATGCTGGAGTACAGTGGCGTGATCACAGCTCACCGCAGCCTCGACCTTCTGGGCTCAAGCCATCCGCCCACCTCAGCCTCCCAAGTAGCAGGGACCATAGGAATATGCCACCATCCTCTGCTGATTTGTTTTTATTTTTTGTAGAGATGAAGTCTCACTGTGTTGTTCAGACTGGTCTCGAACTCCTGGGCTCAAGCGATCCTCCCACCTCAGCCTCCCAAAGTGTTGGGATTAGAGGCATGAGCTACGGCGTTTTGCCCAAAGTAGAAATTTTGCAGCTACTCTCCACCCTCCAACATCTTGGATGCTGTATCCACTTCCCTCCCCTCAACTCTTGCAAGTCCTTCTGAAATCCAGCTACACCGCTGGGAAGGAGGAAGAGAAAAATAAAAATAAGCCAGGCTTCCCAGAAAGAGCCAGCAGGAGAGAGCTCTCTGAGATGGGTGGAGAGACGCATCCCTGAACGCAGCAGAGTTGGCAGGCCCAGCTCCCGGCAGCTGTTGGCTGCGCACAGAATAAACACAAGCGGATGGATGGGTTCGGGCAGGGAAGCCACCTCGCCTGGCGGGCTCCAGGCAAAGCCGCGAGGCGCGGGGTGGCAGGCCTGCCAGCTGACGGGAAGTGACTCGGGCGCGGGGTTTGTGCTTTTGGCTGCTTGGCGCAGGTCTGCACAGCATCAGGGGCATTGGTGAGAGACATAGGAAGCTATGGAAGTGGAAGGTCCTGGCAGCTCCTGTCTGTGTGTCCTGGGGTGAGACTGTTTACCCATCTGAACCTCAGTGACCTCATTCATATGTGGAGGTAGCAGTACCCTCCTTTGGGGACAGTTGTGCAGTGGACATTAAGAGGTGCTGCTTGGATCCCTCTTCGAGGAAAGCTTCATCGTCCCAGCATCTGGGAGTGCTCGCCTTGGCCTCTGGCCCTTAAGGGATGGCCACAGCACCAGAACTTCATCTGAGGTCATATCCTTGTGGGGATAGGAGGCCTTCATCCAATGACTGATCCATGTAAGTTATAAAGGCCTGGATGGCACTGAAGGGCTGTTCTAGCTTCAGGGCTGCCCATGTTGTTGGCTGAGGCCATTGTTCAGCCCGCATCATGACTCAACTTCTCCCTCCACCCACCTCCCCTCTTCCCTCCCTTCTGTGGGTGTCAATCCGAAGACTCTTCCTAATAAATGACACGCATGGTAAACTCTGCCTCACTGTGCTTCTTGGGCACCCAACTTGGGACTATATGCTTGAGAAATTGTGTTTGGAAAGCACCTATGGCCCAGAGGGAGCTCAATATGTGCGAATAAGCAAAAGGGAGATGAGAACTGCAGAGGAACCTACTTCAACGTGTCCACATCCCTCTTGATGTCAAAGATAATGAACAAAGTAAATCAGCAGAGCAGCAGTCCTTTTCTCATGCATTAGGGCATTTGTTCTGCCATCAAACACTGAAGCCCAGATATGCACCAAACATACACAGGCAGCTAAAGGCATTATTATTCCCACTTGACAGAGGTGAAGACTGAGGCCAAGAGAAATGATGACAATTTGGCAGAGTATGCTGCATGATCATTTATTCATTTATTCATAAGGTATTGAGTGCTGGGCTCTGGGGCAACTGGAGCCTGCTCAGAGCCCAGGAGAGAGACACTAGGTGAGCCCAGCAATGAAAATGACACAAAGTTTGAGAAAAGTATGATGCACACATGCAGGGGGTGATTAAGGGATAAAATGGGGGAACCTAAGGTGGCCAGGAGGGGTCACAGCAGGATTGAAATTGACATCTTCCAATTCTGCTTCCTCAGCTGCCCAACAAATTTCTGTTTGGAGAGGTAAACTGGAGAGGCTGGGTTCCCAGCCATCCCCAGCTTCTTCCCACTTCTGTGTTTAAGAGCCAGCACAAAAGCCCCAAATGTCCCCATCCTCTCTGCAACTGAGGAGCCAGAATCCCATAGCTGAGTTTCTTCTCCAGCCAATCAAAGACTTAGCAAACTCGGTTGTCTCCAAAGCAAGATGGCCAAGTTTGGAAGCAACTCCGAATCTTCCCTTTCCTCTGCATGTCTCCAGCGAGTGGACAGCTTCTCTTTCCAGTAATCCAAGCCAAAGTCATCTCTCTCTGTTTTCCTCCTTTTTCTCTCATAGGCTGAAGCATCTGTCCTCTGCAGAAGCTCTTTCCTCCTCTGAAGTCCCCCACCCAGGTCTTTTTCCTGGCAACATCAAGATGCTTTCTCAGCATGGGGAAAAAGAATCTAGAAGGGTCATGGCTCAGTGGCAGCTATTGGATTCCTGGGAAAAGCCAGGCTTAGAGTGTGAAAGAGAGACAGGAGACCATCAGAGCTATGTAGAAGCAGTGGTGAGTGCAGCAGAAATGCCCCTTCAAAGCCACAGTCTTGGGAAGCTCTCCCAAAGACAGCCTGGGACAGTCTCACTTGTACCAGCACAAGTCCCAGAAAGCCTGGCCCCTGCCCAGGTCTGCAGCCTCCAAGCCCACTGCTCCATGTAAGTGCCCCAGCCTACACTGCTGCCAAGTTCCTTCCCGCTCTTCTTTCTGTCTGGAATGCTGGTCCTCCTGTTGGCTAGGACCAATACTTTCTTCTAACTGTAGCTCAAGTAGCACCTCCTCTGAGAAGCATTCCTGGCCAGCCCTAGCGCTTTGGTACCTCTCCTATAGACCTCTTATGAGGTCTTGTCACACTGAATTGTCTTTGTGGGTTGACTCATCTTCCCTCACCAGCCTTTGAGCCATTTGAAAGCAGGGATTACTGGACTTTACTCATGCTGTGACCACCAGAAGTTAGTTCAGAGCCTGCACATAGTAGGTGCTTTGATGTTGTTGACCAACTTCACCAGGGCTCCCCTTCTCTCTTTTTATCTTGGCTTCATCCTTCAAATAGGCCTCATATTTTACCTGGGATGGCCATCCACCTTCCTGAACTGGTACATCCCTTGCTTAGTAACCCACCAAGAGGAAAAAAATCTTAGGGAAGGTTCTCATTGGTCCAGAATGGGTCATGTGCTTCTCCCTGAAACAATCACATGACCTGGGGAAAGGATGGCTTTGATTGGCTAGGTCTGGGTCATATGTGGCTCCTGTGGCTGGCAGTGAGATCAGCTACATCAGAAAGCAGTAAAGGAAGCAAGAGGAAGCAGTGGTTCTATTCCTGGAAAATGAGAAGGAGTGTGAGACAGGGAGAGACAACACATTTCCACCATGAACCATGTAGATCAATCTTGGGGGGAAAAGATGTTTGTTTGCTTTACCAAACTGATTATTTTGTGGAGTAACTGGTGATTTTCTCCAAAAGGAGAGATTCTGAAATTCCTCTGATAAGACCCTATATTGGGTTATGAATGCACCTAGTAAGCAGTTGACAAATATTTAAGCATGAGGCTGGAGTGTGAAAGGCCTTGAATGATTCAAGATGTTTGATCCTGTAGCTGAGCAAACTACAGCCCTGGAACTGGCCATCTGTTTTATAAATAAATCTTTATTGTAAAACAGCCACGCACATATTGTCTATGGCTATTTTCACTACATCTGCAGAGTTGAGTGGTTGTGAAAGTGACCGTATAGCCTCAAGCCAGAAATACTTAATGTCTGACAGTTTACAGAAGGTATAGGGACAATGGGCCATGCAGTTCGTTGGGTGGATCTGTAAGTGGTCGCTGGCCCACTGGTCTTTCTCTCGGGTGGGGCTCCCTAGAAACAGACCCTGAGACAAAAAAGCCAGTGGGAGTTTGTTTGGAAGGTGATCTCAGGAAGCACCATTAGGAAAGGGGCAGGCAGTCAGAGAGGAAAGGGAAGACAAACTTTAATAGGGGCATTAGGAGTATGTTATCATTGTCAACCAGAGCTTAGTTCCACTGGGAACTCTGGAAGTGGCGTAGATTAAGTACTTCTGTGGGGAAAAGGAGCTGGGGTATTTATACACCAACTCCCACCTGGGACTGGTTGAGGACTGTTCCCAGGGCAGTGTAAATTACTTGGCACTTGTACCCTTGCCCATGCTTGGGTAGAGCAGGCTCACAGCCAGAGGAAACCAATGAGCCACAAGTGCTGGCAAGCATGCCCTCTTCCCCAAACCCAGGGCAAAGAATCTGGCCCTTGATAATTCCTTGAGGCTTATTTTCCTCAGCTTCTGATGGAGCTGTCTTTGAGAACAGTCTTGAGGAATTCCCAGGGGAGGGCTAGTGGTGGCAGAAAGGGTGAGTGGTTTACACTCCTGGGTTGTACAAGTGTTTATAGATGTCTATGATACGTCCATGAGTTTCCTGGGACATCTGTGGGAGGCAGAGCCCCTCTTCTGCTAAGTACTGGCAGTGAGATCTGGAGTGAGTTCCTACACATTTCTAAGCCTAAATTTCCTTTTCTGTAAAGTGAGGCAACAAAGCTTCCCTGGCAGAGTGATTTGAGGATTAACAAGACACTTAGAGTGGCTCTATCATATATTGAGCCTCAATTATTATTATTTCCCATGTCCCTGGATTCTCCTCTGCCCTTCAACCTTTCTTTTGCATGCCCAGGGACTCTGTACCCCTGGGAATGGAACTCCACTAGGTGGGTTTGGGAACAGTGGGGCTGGAGCCACAAAGCCAACACTCCCAGTGGGACTTAGGGAAGCTGCTTCACCCCTCTGGCCTCAGTTTCCTCATCTGCTGATTTGGGATTGGAGTAACTTGTCTTTTCTGCCCACAGAGTTGGTGGGTGTGAGAACTGAATGATGTGTATTCAAAGTGAGTTGTCAACTGTAGAGCAATGGGATATTTGTTTATTGTTTGCATAAACATTTTTTGTTTGTTTTGTTGGTTTTTTTGTTGTTGTTGTTGGTGGTGGTGGTGATTTTTCTGTCACTGTGTGTGTGTCTGTGTCTGTGTGTGTGTGTGTTCTGTCACCCAGACTGGAGTGCAGCAGCATGATCATAGCTCACGCAGCCTCAACCTCCTGGGCTCAAGAAATCCTCCTACCTCAGCCTCCTGAGTAGCTGGGATTACAGGTAAGCACCTCCATGACCAGCTAAGGTTTTTAATTTTGTTTTTGTGGAAATGGGGTCTTGTTATGTTGCCCAGGCTGCTCTCAAATTCTTGCCTTCAAACAATCCTCCTGCCTTGGCTTCCCAAAATGCTGGGATGACAGGCATGAGGAACTATGCACGGCCTGTCTGGTTTTTCTTATACACGTGTTTCCAAACACATGTATAAAACGTGAGCTCCTCATATCCCAAGTAAGCAGCACCTGCCACATAGTAGATCCTCAATAAGTGTTTATTTAATAAGTCACTATGCCTGGCATATAGCAGGGCCTTAATACAAGCTCAACGAAAGAGTCAATGAATGAATGAGCAAATGAAATGCATCAGTGAATCAATGAGCGCGTGAGTGTAGAGAAAGTAGCCCAAGGTCTAGGGCTCCTAAATGGTAGCTTTTGCTCTGCTTTTTTCCAGCTGTTGGACCTTAAGCAAGTCACTTTCCTGATCCAAGCTTCAGTTTCCCTATCTGTAAAATGGAAAGGTACCAGGAGTCCTTCCAGCCTGAAAATTGAGGACTTTTCTGCTTCATCCAGACAGCCCAGGGTGACTTTGATGCCACTGGTTTGTCTCCTGGGCCCTCCGGGACCCAGTTGGATGCTTCTTTTTCCTTGAATGTTGTTTGCAATGTGTTTTCTGAGCCACTTCTTATCTAGCATTTTTGCTTTCCTCCACGTGCTAAAATTAACCAGTGGAGTAGAGTTCCTTCATATCTGCTTATGTGTCAGCATCAACATGGTTGATGGTCAAATGCAGAGTCCTGGGCCCTACCTCAAGTAAAAGTTCTTACTAGGTCTTACGTCAGAATCTCAGGGAAGGAGGGTCCAGGCACCTGCATTTCAGAAGCTCCCCTCGGGATGCCAAGGCTCTTAACATTGGGAACCCCGGCAACTGTGATGCAGTGCACAGGCTCTGGGCTCAGGTTGGCACATCTCACTTGCTGAGAGGATTTGGGGAATTATCTACTCTCTCGGATCCCTGCTTCTCTCCATTGTAAAAGGCCTTGTGGGCCAGGTGCGGTGGCTCACGCCTGTAATCCCAACACTTTAGGAGGCCAAGGAGGGTGGATCACCTGAGGTCGAGGTCAGGAGTTCGAGACCAGCCTGGTCAACATGGTGAAACCCTGTCTCTACTAAAAATAAAAAAGTAGCCTGGTGCCTGTAATCCCAGCTACTCGGGAGGCTGAGGCAGGAGAATTGTTTGAATCTGGGAGGCGGAGGTTGCAGTGAATCGAGATCGCGCCACTGCACTCCAGCCTGGGCGACAGAGTGAGACTCCATCTCAAAAAATAATAAATAAATAAATAAAGGCTCTGATCGGATGAAACTTAAACGAGACACAAATTCAGGCTATCATGACCAGTCCTATGGCAAGCTTGAACCCTGCCCCCCAGCTCAGGAGTCTGAAAGAAATCATAACTGTTTATTTTTTGTAAATCAATGTAATTTCTTTCTCCAGCCCCCATTCCGTTGGGCTAGAGGAAAACATAACATAAGGCAGATATTGAGAAAGCTCAGCCCCCACCTGTACCCCCAGGGTGGTGCCACAGCCAGGGTCTTAGTTTTAAAATATCAGAAAACCAGGGATCTTTGTTAATTCTCTGCATGGCTTGTACCCACCCCCAAATGATGACAGTAGAGCTGGCAACCTGCTTGAATGAGATGGGGGAGAGAAAAAAAGATGAAACCCTGCAGAAAACAGAAACGCACACATACCAACCAACAATTTCCATTCAAAATATCATCCAAACCCAGTCCCTCTACTCTCCCATCTCACATTGTTGAATTCGACCTTTCCTTATTGGGTGGGTACTGTTAAGGGATCACTTTTAAATAAAGGCAAAATCACGACTCTCGTGCAATTACAGAATGAACACCCGTCAGAGATTTTATTTAAAGCATTAATTAATGACTGAACCAGGAAAATGGCACAAGTGGTTCAAAGGAGAATTTAAGCACCACACATAGACATGCAGTCAAACAGAAATGCTGGCATTCATTTACAAGTAGATACTAAAGTGGTCAATAACTTGAGGATAATAATCAATTGCATTCCACTGGACACAATTCATTTGCATTTCTATGGCATCAAGCATTTGTATTACTATTGGTTTTTTTCTTAAGCTTCGAGAGTTAGGAAATAGCTCAAAGATGATGAAAGGCATAGATATCCTGGAGAGTTATGCTAGACAGAACATTCAGCAATCTTTATACATTTTTTTTGGCCCATATCAACATCTTTTATAATTTTTTCTGACAGTACAATGCAGCCACCACCATCCCAGAGAAGAAGTGAGGGGCTATGTTGTGTTTCCTGGACCTCTGTTTCTTAATCTGCAAAATGGGCATGATAAGAGCCTTTGAGAATCCAGAGACATGAGGTCCTGCTGTGACAAGCACCGTGGAAACGTGAAGTGCTAAGGGACAGTGTACCAAACCTCAGTGTGGTCCTCCTTCCTGATTTAGGTCACATCCTTGTCTACCTTGAAAGAGTTATTTTTTTCCTTTATACCAACTTTGATTTGATAATACCCTTGAAATCAGAGAATGAGGTGCTGATTCTGTATGTTTTTTTTTCTAATACATATTAAAATAGACAAAAAGCCACTGAGATAAGAAAGGTAAGTTCATTCTTGTACCAACTAATCCAGTGCTCTCCGGGAAGTACAAGATTAGGAAGATTTTGAGGAAGAAATTAAATGATAGCCTACAAACATACACACACACACACACACTCCACTACCACCACCACCACCGCCGCCACCACCAATGTATTCTGCAAATTCATATATAATTTGCAAACCTCCTCCTGAAATAAGAGAGAGAGGGCAATTGAAACTATCTAAGGCAGCACTTCAAACACACAGGCCAAAGATTGAGCCAGGGAGGGATTGTTATCACATGGGCTGTGGGGAGGTAGAGCTCCCCTGTGTCCCCGAGAGCACCCCTCCCCAGGGCCCCACCAGCCCCCAACTCGCCTCTCAAATTCCCACCTCTCCCCTTGCTCTGCGCCTTTGGAAACCCAGACAGCGGCCCCACTCCTGTGATTCATCCAGCAGGAATGTGGGAGTTCTCGAATTGCTCCAGCTAAAGCCTTTTAATTCCCCTTCGGTGATGAATGGGTGAGGCCCTCAAATGAAATGTGGAGGCTCCAAGTCCCAGCCCGCGGCCCTCCCCATCCTCGGCATAATTATTTCTGTGCAGAACATGTCAAGTGCCCTGCTTCCCGGGAACTTGTTTCGCATGCAAACATTTGGTGATTAAGCGAGGCTTACTTAATTAAGCACTTTGTAATGACTCTTAAACCAAAGAACAGTGGATTAGGAGTCCAGTTCGTGCTGGTGGTGGGAAAGGCAGCTTCATATCACAAGGAGGCAGACAGTGATCTGGTGTGGGGAGGTGGCCGGGCCAAGCGGGGCAGAGTAGGGGCTCTGGGAACTCTGCTGGAATCACTCATTCATTCATTCATTCAATCAATTTATTTTTGGAGCACTTCTTGGAGCCAGAGTAGCTGGTGAACAATAATAATAATAATAATAATAATAATAGGGTCAGGCACTGTGCTAATAAATCTGGTGAATAACAAGAGTGAGGAGGAGCCAGAGATAGTTATTGAGAGCTGACTCTACTAGGCATGAACTGCTAGTAGTAATGACGGCAATAATAAGCATCTTCATTGCAGCAGCAAATCCTTGAATAGGATTTTGCTGTGGACCTGCGTGCCCTGAAACTCCTGGGTTTCTGCCATGGACTTGGCCTTTGGAAACAGCCCCCATCTTTGTTGCTGTCTTAGTGACTTATTGGCTTCTCACCCACCCGGGGCTCACTTCCCACATCTGTACAATGGGTAGTTGGATCTGGATCTTCTCTAAGATGCTTTTGGGTCTTAGGAGGCTAGGGTGTCTCCTCTGCTTCTGGGGGCCACAGGAATGGTGGTGCCACTTTGGGGGACTCAGCTGCAATATTGCAGAAGGCTTCAGAGCCCAGCCCTACACAGCTCCAGGACAGAGCAAGGGTGAGTCTCAGCTCAGACCTTCATAAACTATGGGACCTTCACCAGGTAGCTTGTCCTCTCTGAGATACAAGTCTTTCACCTCTCAAATGAAATAACCCTTCCATCTGCTTCCAGGGCTCCTGTAAGGGAATCACACAGACTCATGGACATAGACGCCCTTTGAAAACCATCTACCTGATGATAGAAGCCATCATGTCTCAAACTTGGACCCACGAACACACCCCAATGTATTCACTTGTCTACTTGCTTTGGTTTTCCCATTTCTACCATAACCCGGAAAAGGGTTCTAATTGCCTTCTAACCTGGGAGATCGTCTTAGAACCAAGGACTTCCATGTGACTTCAGTGCCTGGGTTGATATTTGCTTTCACAGTTGTGAGATTATTGAGTAAAATCCAAAGGATCTCACAGCGTGGTTCTAATGAAGATTCTGCTGGTGTTCTAAGAGTAGCATGTGATGGAGGAGCTGCCTCATCACGTAGCAGATGAAAACACAGTGGCCTCCACAAGGTCCAGCCCACTGCATCAGCGCCAGACTCACACGTGAGTGGACACTAGACTCCAGCCCTTCACAGGCCAATGGGCAATCACTCACTGGCAATGAGGGAGGCAGGCAATACGCAGTGAAAACCTTTCTCTGTTTCTGATGCCTTCAGTAATTGTAATAGATGCTCATTTAATGGTGATTTCAAAAATCTGGTTTATGCAAAGCAGACTACCTTCTTGTGTAGTCAAGTGACGCGTCATGAAGTTCAGTAGATTAAGTGAAATCTGATTTAACTGAGGTCTGATTATCCTGAGCTAACAAGCTAAGCCTTTCCATTGCACATACGATTTTGACCAATACCCCATTTCAAAAGGCATTCTTTGCTTGGAATTATACAAGTTAGAAAACAAAAATAGAGTGTGGCAGCCACTGGTACTCTCCTATCCAAAGTCCATTCTTCCCTTTCTCCATAGTGACAGGCCCCTTATTTTATCTGAGGTGCTAATACGCTGAGCTAAAATATTTTATTCTCTGTCTCCCTTAGATATAGAGCTGCCAATGCGGCACAAGCAAAAGTTGTTAGCTGGGATTTATGAGCAGACTTTTCAAAAGAGATGGGTGTACTTAGGGGGCATGATTCCCTCCTTCTTTTTTCTTCTTGCAGGGAGTACAGATGCAACAGCTGGAGCCACAGAAGCCATATTGTGACCATCAGGAACCTTGAACTTGTTGGCCTCGTGCTAAGGCTCTTAGCGCAGAAGAGTCTGGATATTTCCTGATTACTCTGACCAAGAGAAAAATAAAACCTCAATTCACTTAAACGGTGGTCTTCTGGGTCTCTTTTATTAGTTGCCATTTCTAACTGATGCAGACTATACATATAGAAGTGGATCTAGAATGTCAATCTTTCTATATTAAGCCTGGCATGTGTGGTTTAAACTCAAACAAACAGCATTCATTCTCCATCATATTAAATTAACGTTGATAATTTAAATTGTATGTTTATGTAGTTATGTTTAGAAGGTGAGGGGGTTTTCTGCAAAAATAAGATATAAGAGGTTAATATGTTGATTTACACTGGTATAAATTTAAAATAAACTGACTTAAGTAACTATTAGGAGCCTCTTCATTTTTGTTCCTTGAAATGGACTCTACATTATTTGAGTTTAAGAAATGCTGGACTCGTGGCCAGAACTCCTCCCTGCACCCCCTCATGTTGGAGCTAAGCAGAAGAATCAGGAATTCTCATTAGCAGGTGAGAAGAACTCAAGCTGGGAAGTCTAGGGTTTGGCTTCAAGTGAGAGTGGGGAATAAAAGAAATGCTTTCTTGCATTTTAAAAAACGTTCCCACCCAAGACAAGCCCCAGCAGCGTTTGTCTTCTCAGCGTTTCCTGGCCCAGAGTGAGGCCGGAAAGCAGAAACTACGAAACACCTTCATGAGAGGCTGTTTCTATAGTGTCCCCTGCAAGTACCGGTGCAGGAAAGACACAGGGCTCAGAGGAAAACCCGCCTGATGAGATTTCCATCTCAGGGCAGGTGGAGCTGCTGTGACCAAGAGTGAATCCATCACCCATCAGGACAGAACTTAGGCTTCCCCTGTGGCTCCATTGAGCATATCCCTCAGTGGGCCCAGTCTCTGTGTCTGGGCAATAGGACCATGGGTTCAGCAGAGCATCTACTGGGCATCTGTAGTTTGAAGCAACTCGATAACCTATGTTCACATGGGAGGTAACTAAGTAGAGCAAGGGTTGTATCGGAGTTAACTTAGTTTGTTTAAGGTATTCCTTTTCCTTCCAAAGGGATATTTGTTTCAACCTTTTGTTGCAAATGGCATTTGCAGGCTCCACAGATCTGGGGCCAGTACCACATTTGGATGAATCAGAGCAAATCCTTGGAGCAGTCGGTGCCTAAGTGCAGATAAATGCTGGACGCTCAGGCTGAGTCCTTAAACAAGCTCAAGAGTAAAGGAGGCTTGAACCAGTGGAACCATGAGAAATCAGATCCAAAACAAATCTCTCCCGGCTAATCCCCACAGTAAGGGGAGAGGGTCTTTGCTTTGGAGGGGCTGTGAGTGTGCCGAGCTACATGCTAAATCTAATGAAGTCAAGTTTAACAGAAATAAGAGCAAAGTCATCCTGCTGGGTCCAAGAAGTCAATGATGCAAGTCAGAGTGGGGATATTTTTTGTTATTATTACAGTGAACATCAAGCATTTTCTATGTACCAGGCATATTGCCAAGCATCTGTGTGTATTATTTCACTCCAAAGAAGGTGGCGGATCTCCCCTGCCAGGGTCTGAGTCCAGCCAGGTGAAACCCCAGGGTGTGTGGTGATTACTGAGTCCCCTGTAACATCTCTTACAACATGGACTCCCCCGGAATCATTATTTATCATTGGTCTCTCCTGCTAGACTGTGAGTCCCACAAAGGCAGAGACTATTTCTGGCTGGTTCACCCTAAATCTACTGCTTTGCATGGCACCTGGCACATGTAGATTCTCAGTTAATCCTGGTTGCACAAATGAATGTGGTAATGAATCAAAGCCAGCCTCTTGGAAAACACTTGGGTCTTTAGTGACCTGCAAACCTCCATAAGATCCCCAGACCAACCTTGAATCACATACCTGGCAGTTCTGTCATTCAAGGTGGCTCACGGGTGAAGCATGGTCTTGAGTCATATGTCCTCTGCCTTTGAATCTTGTCTCAACCATCTACCAGCTGGAAGGCCTTGGGTATGGGAACAAAGCCTCAGTTTCCTCTTCTGAAAATGGGGATAATAACTGAACTCACTCAGAGGGAAGTTGTGGAGGATGAAGAAGACTGCATGCAAAGCCCTTACTTAGCAGTTTTTGGCATAGAATGGGATGGTTGTGAGCTTGTGTTATAGCTACTATTATTTGCATCGTGAGCTATTGTTAAAGTGAATATGATTCCTACAGTTGAATTTTTGGATGCAGCTCTAGGATCTTCAGAGCTCCCTGTTCAATTTTACCTGCATAGATTTGACCTATTCTCCAATCACTTGAGATCCTTTGAAGTCCTGGGTTTGCCACCTGCTGCCACCCAGCTACTTACCAGTCAGACATCTGGTCATAGATTGTCTGTGTTCCCCTTTGAATCATCAAAGAAAACGTTTAGAAGTGTATGGTCAAGGCAGAGCCACAAGGGACTTCCTGATGAGGAAGCTACCTTTCTGCAAAGACGCAAGCAGTGGTGATAAGTCCAGTGAAATGGAGTTGATCTACAAGGCAAAAGAATGGCACAGATTTGATCCAAAAGTCCACAGAGGTTCAAATAATGGCCAACCTTGATCACGACCATCCATGTGCCAGGCACTGTGCTAAGTGTTGCTAGTATTTCCTCTCCTTTCATCCTCACAAAGACCTGTGAGAGGACCTCTGCTATTATCCCATTTTAAGCATAAGAAACTGAGGTTCACAGAGCCCAAAGTCACACCAGAAGTGGTGAAGAGGGATCTAGGCATTGTTTTGTTATTTGAAGTTTTCACCTAAGACTCAAAACATGTCTGACTCAGCACCTTGAATTAGATATTGACTACAGTCTACCCAACTATAGGAGTCAAGGAATCTGGAGCTCGAAGGATGGATCCCACCTGGGAACTCACCCGTAGTCACTCCCCAGGGCTCTCCTGCACAACAGGCTGTCTTGGGAAATACTGTCTTTCCCAAGCTGTGTGACTGACTCCCTGGCTTCAATCAAAAGCCACTTATGTGGATGAAATGACACTCCCCTCCAGGGACCAGCGCAACAATTTGTTTTGGCTGCTTTCAAAGCCAGGCTCTAGTGAGGGCCTGCTTTCCCACCCTGGAGTGACTCAGAGCATCAGGAAAGAATTGAGAGGTTTTGAAGAAGACACAGAGCCTAGCCTACATACAGATGTGTCATGCAAGGACGTTTACCACTGTGATCCCTAAGGGTAAGAAAACAGAGACAGCCCATGATTTTGACATAGGGATTCCCCATCAGCCACTGTTTTGCACCTATTTAAAAATATTTACATTCACTTATTCTCCCTTCTGTTTATTTATTTATTCAGAAAATATTTATTGACCCACAACCATGTGCTATGTATTTCATCTCCTTTCATCCTCAGGAGGACCTGTGAGAGGACCTCTGCTATTATCCCATTTTAAGGATAAGAAACTGAGCAAGGTCTGTTAATACAGCAAAGAATAGGATGGCTGTGTCCCTGTCCTGGGGGAGCAGCCAGCCAATCAAAGCAATGGATGGGTAATTCGGACATACATGGGATTAGAGAAAATACAGGTGGCCGTACCATCACAGGGCCTCCTAGCATGATTACAGGGTAAATGTTAATGATCTGGGAAAACCCTTATGTGAAAACGTTAAGTGAAAGAACAGGCTACAAAATTTTCTATGAAGCGTAATTCCAACTTTATTATAAAAATATATGTGTTCGTGAATAAGGAAAAAGACCATGAGGAAATACATTAAAATATCAACAGTGGTTATTACTGAATTGTGGGAATTAAATAGTCTTTTTTTTTTTTTTTTAACCTTAATGCAAGGCTCAGATTCTCAACCACAAGTAGGGATTCATTTCATTTTATAGGTTTATATATGTTTTAATTATAAAAGTAATTTATGCTCTTTGGAAAACTTGAAAGTGCTTAACTCCCCTCTCCCCACTCCAAACCGTATTATTTAAAAATGGAATGTGCTTCAGGCATCACCCATAGGTATCAATTTGTTTCTGTTTCAATATATATACTGTTTGTAATGTTGGTTTGTTTCTTAAAGAAACATAGGGCCAGGTACGGTGGCTTACGCCTGTAATCCCAGCACTCTGGGAGGCCAAGGCGGGTGGATCGCCTGAGGTCAGGAGTTCAAGACCAGCCTGGCCAACATAGTGAAAACTCATCTCTACTAAAAATAGAAAAAATTAGCTGGGTGTGGTGGCAGGCACCTGTAATCTCAGCTACTTGGGAGACTGAGGCATAAGAATCACTTGAACCCGGGAGGCAGAGGTTGCAGTGAGCCAGATCGTGCCATTGTACTCCAGCCTGGGCAACAAGAGTGAAACTCTGACTCAAACACCCACCCACCCACACACACACACACACACACATACATATCTATATGTCTATATGTTTCATATATGTTCCTCTAAATTATATGTATATATTACATATGTGCATATATATTATATATAAACATATAATTTCTGCAACTTTCTCTTAATAATGTATTTTGGTCATTTCATAATAGTACATGTAAATCTACTCCCATTCTTGTTCCCAGCTGAAAGGTATTCCAAAATATGGCAGTAGAAAATGTACTAAATCCCCCCAAAATGATGGACATCCTTAAATCAATATCTCTGCACATCTGCACAAAGATCCTTTCTTTCTTTCTTCCTTCCTTCCTTTCTTCTTTCTTTTCTTTCTTTCTTTCTTCCTTCCTTTCTTCTTTCTTTTCTTTCTTTCTTTCTTCCTTCCTTTCTTCTTTCTTTCTTTCTTCCTTCCTTCCTTTCTTCTTCCTTCCTTCCTTTCTTTCTTTCCTTCTTTTTTTTCTTTCTCTGTTTGTCTTGGAGTATTGTTCTATCACCCAGGCTGGAGTGAATGGCACAGTCATGGCTCACTGTAGCCTCGAACCCCTGGGCTCAAGAGATCCTCCCAAGTAGCTGAGACTATAGGTGCATATCACCACACCCAACTAATGCACAAATATTTTAGAGGACAAGTTCCTGCAAGCAGGCTTCCTGGGTGTGGTATATTTGTAATCAGTCATTAAATTAGTATTGAAATAACACCCATGATGTTTGGGTGAGTGGCAGAACGGGGCTACAAGCTCTGGCAGAACAGGGCAGAAAGTACAAACAGTACTTTCTTGGTCCCATTTAACAAATGGGAAAACTGAGCTCAGGGAGGCCAGCTCTTGCCCAAGGTCATGGGTGAGTAGGTGCCATGGCCAAGCCTAGAAGTCGAGACTAACTCCCATCGGGGCTCTTTTCTCTCCCCAAGGCCCCACCTCAGCTGGGACCCAAGAGACTTGTCTGAGTCTCTCCCTTCAGGCCAGTCTGCCTTTGACCACAGCCGGGTTATTGACTGCACTTTTAATGTGTGGCCTTGTGGGTGGAATTACTGGCCCTTAATTGAATTGAAAACAAAAGGAGATTGAATTTTATGGGGAGCGGGAGGCCATTGGAGGGAGGAAATCAAATGCAGAACAAGCATGAAAGGTTCCTGGAGGAAGATGAGCTGCAGGTGGGAGTGTGGGGCTGATGGGGCTGTTTATGGGTCTAAGGCGGAAGGGAGCTGCTGCATTTGAGGTCAGTCCCTCCCTGTGGGCCCTCTGTTCTCTCACTCCCCTTGCTCCAACCCGACGCTGTCCCCTGATATGCATCCTGCAGACAAAGAAGCACCCGAATTCCCATGCAGCCGGCTGAAATGGCACTGGCTTTTGGTGACTCTGGGATCTTGGGTCTGGTTGTCCCAGGCAAGCGAAGGAGGCCAGCTCCTTGCTGCAGATGCCCAGTCCAGGGAGAAAGTATGTTTGCATCATCAATTAACTCCATGCCTGTTCACAGCCCCTCTGTAAGAAAGACAGAGCAGAGGGTGGGAAACAAGTCCAGGGAGGTTCCACCACCAGATTGGAGCCATCCAGGACTTGAATCTGGGGCTCCAACCTTCCAAGCCTAGCACTTTTCCCCCTCCATTGCCCTCCATTCCTCTCTCCATGCGGTATGTCTTTCTACGTCTGCAGACTGAAGAATTTGACAGTTGAGCTCACGGACTATAGATTATTTATTTCTGCTTCCCAAGCTTCAGCTCAGTGCCTTCCACATCCTTGGCCCTTGAAAAGCTTTGCTTAATGGATGTATTTGTGTTTATGGAAATAGATAAATATTCATGGGAGCCAAGACCTTCCAGAGGAGTGGGATGAGGATGGACCAGTCTTTCCACAGAGACACCTACTAACAGAAGAGAGCTTGGTGGACATAGAGAGAGGGGTATTTTGGGCAAACGGATGGTGTGAGCAGAATCAAGGAGGCTGGAATCTCAGGGGCTGTTTGAGGGGAAATAGCAAACAGCATTCTGCTCAGCCAGAGAAGGATGGCAGGAGGTGAGAACTGAAGGCCAGTAGAGGCTGGATTGGGAAGATCCCTACATACCAAGCCAAGGGCTAGACTTTGACTCCAGATTTTGATGCTTAAACTGTCTTTGCAAGGGTCATGTGGCATACTCTTGTGAGAAAATGGATCCACTGATAAACACAGCACATCCTTCTGGTGTGTTAACTAATTTTTTAGGGTTAATTATTCTTACCTATGAGATTTTCAGTCTTGTAGGTGGTTAAGCATGAAGCCTCTGGAGTGACTATGTGGGTTCAAATCTTCATTACAAGTGCTGGCTATGAGACCTTGGGCAAGTCACTTCCCCTCTTTTGCCTCCGTCTCCTCATCTGCTGGGTGCAGATCATCACAGAAAAACCTTTACATGCGTGTTCATAGCACTTTATCCACAATAGTCACAAACTGAAAACAACCAGATGTCCTTCGACAGGTGGATAGATAAAGCACGATACATCTATACAAAGGAGTACTGATCAGCAACAAGAAGAAATGAACTGTTGATACCTCCAGCCACATGGACAGATCTCAAGGGCATTATGCTGAGTGAAAAAAGTCAACCTCAGAGGCTGAATACTGTATAGTTCCATTTATATGACACTCTTAAAGTGCCTAATTATAGTGATGGGGAACAGCTCAGTGACTTCCAGAGCTTAGGGTGGAAGAAAGCGTAACTTTATGATAGGGTAACCCAAGGGAATTTTATCGTGGGGATAGAAAAATTCTGTATTCTCATGCAGCGATGGTTGCTCTAATCTAAACATGTGCTAAAATATCATAGGACTATTTTTTTTAGTTCATGTACACACTGGATACAAGCTGCATAAGATGTGTGGCATTGGACCAAAGCTGATTTCCTGGCTTTGACAATGTACTATGGTCATATAGGATATCATCATTGGAGGATGCTGGGGGAAGGGAACCTCAGAACCCTTTGTCCTCATTTTGCAACTTCTTGTGAGTCTTCGACCATTTCAAACTAAAACATTAGCTTTAAAGTGTAGATCATCACAGTCCCTGCTTCCCCATGCAGATGACAGGAGATGATTTGTAGAAGTATCTGGTACCCCAGTAAGTTTTTGATAAATGTTAGCCAGTGTTACTGTTCACTCTCAGAAAGGAGTAAGGAGAGGATTCTGGGAGCATTGCTGAAGCTGACAGCAATTCCTGATGGAAACTCTTAAGGCTGAAAGAGGATTCAGATTTAATCTCTCAGGGAAAAAAAAAAAAAAAGCAAAAGGAAGAAAGACAGGAAGGAACGACTCCGGTTTGTATATGAGCCTGTGCTGTTCTGTCGAGCAATGCCTCCCAACGCTTTGCAAGTTCCTTGCGCAACATCTGTTAATCCCGTGATGTCAAATCCCCAACTCACTGAGCCTGGGAAATCGCTGCTGTGTTTTACTGACTTCCCCACACTTGGCAGCTTCCCTTGGAATCGCAGTGTTAATCAGAAACACGCCGTCCCTATTGTCAACACTTTGTTTAACCACTTCTATAAATTCAGCATTAGTGTTGGAGCGATCCTGAGTTGATGGATGAAATCGTCAGCGGCCCCAGACAGCCAAACCCCATAAAACAAAGTCCAGGGCTCAAGGCTCTAAAGCAGGAGACACTTGACATTCACCGAGACACGTGACGCGTGGATGACTCACCTCTAAGCTTGAAAGAGCTGTGGGTCTCAGCGGGGAACAATGGCTCCAGGAGCAGGGGAGAAGTGAGAACACACAGGAGTCTCCTCGTGAGACCCTGTGGGGAGTCTGTCGAAGTCTCTGTCCCCATTGGATTCTGAAAGGAAGCCAGGAAACAAGAGGGAATAAAGGGACCTTGAGGAAGAAGGGAGTCCTGGGGATGGAATGACTGGTTTTCACAGACCAAATAAAGACCTTTCTTTTGAGGCACATGACCTCTTTTGACTGGTGATCACCTTATAGTGAAGGTGGGTGGGATATATTTATCCCTAGAGTGTGGCTTTCTGCATAATCTTAAGAAGGTGTAGAAGAACTCATCTCCATCTGTCCATCACCGGTCTGGTACCTGCCTGGTGTCCTGGGGTCCAGCAAGGCAAATCTGAGCTCTGTCCTTGCACTTGGGTTGAGACACCCACTGCTGTGAGCCCTGCTTGGGAGGTGTTTCCATTTGCTCATTGAGCACCTTCTGTATGTCAGGCCAGAAGCCAGGGAAACCACAGTAAATGAGAAGGACATGGTTTCTCTCCTCATGGGCCTCAGAGTCAGTGAGAGAGGTAGACATTGGAAAAGGAATTATAGAATTAAATTGTGAAATGTGCTCCAAGGAAATACAGAATGCTAGAACAACGGAGGCCCTGGCTCAGTTTGGGAGATCAGGGAAGGCTTCCTGAGGAGGTGATATTCAAGTGATGCCAGGAAGATGAGAGAGAGGTAGGTTAGGAGCAAAGAGAAGGGTTCTAGGCGGAAGGGAAGGCCTCAAGGCTGGCAAGACCATGGGCCTTCAGGGGTCCGAGGGATGGTCAGTGGGGTTGGACCCCAGCACATGAAGAAGAGAGTGACGTGGAATGAACCTGGAGGGACAAGCAGGGACTGGGTTACACAAAGCATGCTCAAAGCTCTTGAGCCCAGAGGGGAAACCGAGGCATGCAGTGAGTCAGTGATATCCAGACAGCACTCCATGAGAAGCAACCCTTAGCTTGGTTGGCCTAAAAGCCAACCAAGATGGTGTCTGTCCACCTCTCCTCTGTCGTCATCCCCGCTCCAGGGAAAGGCCAAGTGAATGAAGCATATTTCTCAAGAATGAGGCTGCAGAGACTGCAATCAGCTTTCATCTTCTAGCAGCCTCTTCCTCTGGTCCAGGATGGCCAGGCTCCCAAGGCCCAGCTCAAGAAGAGACTGAGCAAAGGGTGCCAGCCCTTCTCCCGGCTGTCTTCTCTGTCTCCTCCCCGCAGGCCCACAGCTCTCCATTCCACATCCTGCCTGCCTTGGCCAACTCTTTCCAAGTGCCTGTTTTTCCAGAAACACGAGTTGAGCAAAACAGTCCCCCTCCCTGAACTTGAGTCTGAAAAAATAACCCCAAGAAACACGCTTTCTTGGAAAACCCTTCAGAGTCTCCCGCCGCCTTTGGACACGTCAACACTGGGTTAGTTAAAATAATAATCTTTAGGAACTAGAGTTTCTCTGCCGCCAAATGCCTTGCATAAGAGTATCACACACAACCCCTGTCCCTGACCCAGAAAACCGGGCCATGAGCTAACGTGGCCTGGTATCCAGGGTAAAGTCACTTGATTTCATTCTTTATTACTTTTCTATTATTATTATTATTTAAGGTATAGATGACTTCCTGAATCTTGCAAGGTCTGGAGCAGCTGGATGGTGTGTTCCAGAGACAGGCTATTTTGAATGGGGCTGTGGTTGAATTTGGGGGACTAGGCTAGAGGTTCTGCGGAGTGTGGAGTCTCTAGATGTGGTGTCCCTTGAGACATGAATGTCCTGTAGAAAAACAAAGAAGCATCCAGTCTAGCTGACTAGCTGTGACCAGGCAGGGCCAGGCAGTGACCATCTGCCCAGGGCAGTGAAGCTGTCTTCAGTACCTTCCTCGGGTATTTGTAGGAAAAAATTCACATTTCTTAGCTCAGATGATGGTGGATGGACCGTTGGGCTCCTGAGCTCCATCCTGGCCTCCATTGCTTGCCAGCTGTTGTAATTTGAACAAAGGATTTTGCCTCTCTGACCTCTACTTGCTCACCCATAAAATGGCAAAGCTAAGAGATCCACTCAGGGGTTGTAGTTAAGACCCTGTAGGATAAAGTATGTAAAGTGCTTAGTACAGAACCAGCACGCTGTGTGGTGACAGCCCACCGGATGGCGTGACCTTGCTGAAGCTGTCTGCTACCACACTCTGGGCAGTGACTTGGAATTTCCTCTAAGCAGTCTTGGGAGGAGGAGGCTCCTTAAGGGGGTTGCTAAAGAGGGCATGGAATTCTGCAGCCAGATTCGACTGGCCTCTTACATCTGATCGATGCAACAGCTGGGCTTCCACCATTGAAAGCTCATATATTTTCTGCCTCCAAGAGACTCCTGTGAATTATCAAACCCCCTAGAGTTGATGGAATATTTATGGACTCAATTAGTTTCTCTAAAGCCTTGATGCCATTCAATTTTTAGATCAATCCAGGGAAGAATGTACTACTTGTGTCCCCATTTTAGAGATAAGGAAACTGAGTCCCAGAGACTGTACATCGCTTCACTAGCCCTATAGCTAGTGAAAACTGGATGGCCGGAAATAAGGCAGAAACTCTGATGCCAGAGGCCCTGGGCTAACCATCAGCTTCCACTGCCTCCCAGTGCATCTCCAGACAAATTTTATTCCCATAGCCTGTGTCAGGCAGGAGTCTACTTATTGGCTGGCATAAACACTGGATTCAGTGCCAAGTCCTCATCCCAGATCTGACCATTCCTCACTGTGTAGCCCTGAATAAGTCACTTTCCCCCTCTGAGCCTTCACTCCTTCATCTCTGAAATGGAAATAAAAAATAATAATACCTATTCTTAAGTGGCTGGGTTGGAGGACACAAGGAGGCAAGCCAGGTAAAGCCCCAGACATTTGGGAGGTGCAGCAAATAGTTATCTAAATAGTAATTCTCTTCTTGTTCCAGGTTGACAGATACACTCATGGCCCAACCACTTAGAGCAAGTATTTTTGCTCAACCCAATGGAATCTTCCTCCTCCCCCTTTTTCTTTTAAACCTCTACTCCGACGCTAAATCAAAGCTGAGTGCTGGTCCCTGACAGGACTTGCCTTCAGCCAGCCGCCAGCAGACGTCCAAAATGTTTTATGGGTCCCCTACCTTTGCAATTAGCACCAAGGCCTCTGCAGGATGCACAGGCCTGAAGGACAGGGAAAGTCTTCCTCTCTCAGTGGCACCAACTCCTAGAACTCAGAGAGCCACTCCATGCCCTTCCTGGAGCAGAAGGAAATCTGGGGTGCTTCTTTGGACAGCTGGTGGCCCCATTCTCAGCTTTGGAGGAGAACACTGGTCTGGGAGTCCGAATGGGGGCTGGTGGGGCGGATCATATCCTTGGTTTTCAACCTGAATTATTATTATCGTCGTCAATGCCATTGTTGTTGTTATCTTTGTTATTATTTTAGCAGAAGGATGCTTTTTAACTGAAATCTTCCAGAGATTCTGTCAAGATGTAGTGGGTTCCCTGACCATGCCTGCTTGTCCCTCACCCTTCCCATGCCCACTCACTTTACTACTGCCTTTGCCCAGGGGCTTTCTCTGGCCCACTGAGTACACTGGGCATGTGCAAGGGATTAGGCCAGAGATGTAGGGGAGTTGAAGGATAAATATCCCAACTCTCTCGCCCCTGGGAGAGACAACTCCCAGGTGTGCTCTGTGCAGCCTCCCAGAGTTCCCCAGCAGGACTGTGCTCCAAGTGCCGGCAGCAGTCACCTGCTCATTCACACACCCTGGATTGGTCTCTTCTTTTCCTGTCTCCCGGCTACTCCTCTACTGGAGCATCCTGAGTTCACCTCCCAAAGGAACCACCTGCCCTGAAGTCTGTATCTCAAGCTTTGCTACTGAGGGAGCTCAAAGACAGATGCCTAAAAATGACCATAACTACTCACATTTATTTTGCAGTTTCTCTGTGTTAGGAGGCACTATGTTCAGCACTTTTCATGGATTGAGTCATTTAAAGATTACAACAGTTCTATCTAGAGGAAGGTATTTTTTTTCACTCCCCTTTTACAGGCAAGGAGATGCAAGATCAGAGAGGTGGAGTACCTTGCCCAGGGTCACACAGCCAGGAAGTGTCAGAGCTTCTCTGTTGGAGGCAGAAGTGGGTACCTGGATTCCAATGGCTGAACCCTATCTTGACCTTCTGAGTTGCTCCAGTGCTCAGCTCTGGAACTCTGTAAACATTTGTCCTGACACCAACTCACTGCGTACAGCCAGGGAAGTCTCAGCTCCCATCAGAAATAGGAATAGTGATATCTTTGTTTACAGGGGACTGCTGAGAGGGTTAAATGGGATATGGCTGGTGATGTGCCTGTGTGTGCTGCTTGCCACACAGCCTGGTAGCCCTGTGCTCTCCCTCTAGGGACACACTCCACAGTTGCCCTCATTCTATCTATTTATGTGGCTAATAAAGCAGCCCAGAGGAGGGATGGAGCCAGACAGCCTACTGCCTGGGTTTGAAGACTCATTCAGTCATTGATGAGCCTGTGTGACCTTGGGCAAGTCTTAGTCTTCAGTTTCCCCATTTGCAAAATAGAGATCGTAGTAATAGTTTAGCAATAGTATCTACTCACAGAGTTGATGAGGTCGTTTAAGGAGGCAGCCCTTGCAAGGCACTCAGAACAGTGTTCCTCTGTCAGCAACCCAGGTCACAGCTGTAACCAACGTTTAACCTTGTGGAGTCCTGAGACTTTCAGCAATAAAACGGGGACAATGGCATTCCCACATTGAGTGATGTGATGACAATGAAGTAATGTGAAGGACGTGCCTGGAGCATAGTAGCTACTCGTAAATGATGAGTTTTAATATTTGTGCTGATTAATATTAATTAACTATATGAATAATCATTAATAATATAGTAATTGATATTAACAAATTAGTATTAGCACTTAATATCTAGTATTCCTGGTGTGACACTTATAGAAATGGTGACTGGGCTCTGATCACTTTCCCTGGGGTGAAGCACGCCGTGAAGGATGTGTACACACCATTTCACTTTACTGTTATAACATCGAGGGTTGCCAGATCAAATATAGGATGCCCCATTAAATTTGAATTTCGCAGGAACAAAGAAAAATTTCTGGGATAACTGTGTCCCAAATATTGCACAAGCTATACTTATACTGACAAATGTAATTCATTGTTTATCTGGCATTGACATCTAACTGAGCACCCTGTGTTTTTATTTGCTAAATCTGGCAACCTTTACAACAACTCATGAAACAGCCGATGAAGAAACAGATACTAGGAGAGGCAAAGGCTTGCCCAAGGCTCAAAGAGCCAGACACTAGCCAGGTCTCTTAGGTCTGCGCCCTCTGGGTTCATTCAATTTCCTGTGTTGGCTGTTGCTAGTAGGAAGATGTGTTCTCTTGGATGACGTTGCTATTTTGGTCAACTGCACTATCTCATTAGGTCGTGATGGGAGTGCAGTCTGCTGGTGTTTTGGGGGACCTGCTCCCATTTTCTTACATCCCCCTCAAGATCCCAGGGAGTCTGCAGCACCCACTGCTGTCTATGTACCCAACACCATCTCACTGGCCCTCAGGCAGGCCACCTGTTCTATGCACAATCTGGGTTGGGCTCCCTGAGTCGAGCTGTGCAGAGAACAGAACCAAATTCAAGGCTGGCTAGTGTCAGGCAACCCTGCAGGAAACAAACAAATGCAAATGGAAAAGGAAAAAAAAAATCCACCAATTACTTAATGCTTTGCTGATGTCCAAATATTTCGCCTTATGTGAACCGAGCTCTGAGACCTGGCTGGGAAAACGAGATGGGGCAGGGGCCAGACCTTTTCTACGCAAATCCGGAGGGATAAAATTGCACTTTCAGATCCAGAGAGGTGGATTGGGTATCTCCCATCTGAAAACATCTTGAGGTGAACAACCAAGGTCAAGGATGGGAACTGGGCCCACCTGGAAATGAAGGCCCTCTCAGGCTGATCTTCCCAGCCCCAGCCTCAGCTTCCATTTTCTGCTGCTGCTGCTCCAGCCTGACTTCCCTCCTGTTCCTCCACCTGTATGGGTCCAGCTCTCCTTTCTTGGCCTGGAATATTTTCCCTTTCACCTATGTGAGCTTCTTTTCCCTGTGAAGGTGTCCCTGAGCATGCCCAGAGACACAGACACTCACTAAGGCATCTGGATGCAGCCCCATTTTAGAGATGCAGAGATTGAGGCCCAGAGAGCCGAACAGGGTTTCTCCAAGATTCAAGCCAGGTCTCTGGGCCCTACATCCAGGGCCCTCTTCACTGCCAAATGTTGTCTTTATTGGACAACATAAATGGCACTGACCCTGGGCTCTGCTTCTTTCTTGCTTGGGAACCTCAGGAAAGTTGCCTAACTTCTCTGAGCCTCATCCAGATAATGTTGTAAAAAGCACACTGGTGGGAAAGAATGAGACCCAAGTATTTATGCCAAAATTCTTTTTCTTTCTTTCCCTTCTTTCTTTCTCTTTCTTTCTTCCTTCCTTCCTTCCTTTCTTTCTTTCTTTCTTTCTTTCTTTCTTTCTTTCTTTCTTCTTTCTTTCTTTCTCTCTCTCTCTCCTTCCCTCCCTCCTTCCTTCCTTCCTTCCTTCCCTCCTTCCTTCCGTCCTTCCTTCCTTCCTTCTTCATTCATTCAAAGATGCCTTTGAGCGTCTCTCTATGCTGTCATTACCCTATGGCCTAAGGACATGGAGTGAATGGTGCTCACACCAAGTCTCCAAGGACCTTCTGGTCTAGGGGGAGAAGCAAACATCCAAATAGACGCAGATAACCTCAAGACAGACTTATTAGTGGTAGGGGGAGTCCAGAGGTCTCTAGGAACACAAAGATGCCCTCCCCCCACCCCACCCAGGCAGGGAAGGCCTTCCTGGAATGTCATCTGGGCTTGAGACCTGAAAGATGAATAGGAATCTGAGTAAAAAGGGATCTGGGTAAAAAGGGATGAGTAGGGATCTGGGCAAAAAGTGAGTGGAAGGGAATTTTAGGAATAAGGAACAACTTTTACAAAGGCCAAGACAGCCAGGGTCATTCTGGGACTTGCACAGAGTTCAAGATGATTTGAGAATGAGGAACAAGGTGAGGAAGGAATCAAACAAGGAAGTGGGGCTGGTCCTGAGGGGTCTTGAGTGCCCACCAAGCTTCTTGGGCTCCACCCAGAGGACCCAACACTAGCCCCTCCATGTGGCTTCACTGAGTTTCTGCTTTCCTGATCTGGCTGGGACCAGATGAGAGTCGCCCGCCTGTAGGCCTGCAGTCCAAGATCTCTGGACTAGACCAGCTCTAAGAACTCTGCTTATTCTAATGCTCTGATGGAAAAAGGGGTGGAGGGGCCCCACTCACACTACGTGCAGGTTGAAGATTAAACAGGATGAAGTGCAGAGCCTGCCTTGTAAACCACAGAGCTGTGTGGAAAGAACATTGTAAAGGTATTGGTTGGGAGGAGGAATCCTCTATCTCCTTCCAAGCCACGAGAGACTGTGACTCAATAATTGAAAACTGCATCTGATTTTCCTTGACTTGTTCTGGGCAGAATCCTGCCTTCTCTCCCCTGCTGACTCATGTGCAGGCTCACACCATCCTTCTTGAATGACAACAGCCAACCCTTACTAGGCACCCACGCTGCCCATGTGATGCTCCCAATGACAGCTTTGGAAGTATTTCTAAGCTGCACTTTATAGGTGAGGAAATGGAGGCTCAGAGAAGTGAAACAATCTCCCTGGGATCACAAAGCATACAAGGAGCTCAGTGAAAATTAAAAGGCAGGTCTGTATTATTCCAAGATCACCTGAGCCACAGTAGTTCTTGGTTAATAAACTTTGAAGACGCACTTAACCTTGGGAATTGGAGGTTCTGGGATGGGGAGGGAGGAGTTTAAGAATGTCTCATTCACTGCCCAGATGAAAGTTAAACAATAATTATCTCCTTCTTGAGGAGGAAAGACTGCTAGCTCCCTAAGACCCCCTGGATTCATAATAAGCACCTTCAACCCTCCAGAGCCCACTTGGTCTGTTCATAGCTGCCAAGTGCTCTCTGGTATAACAGCAAGATGCCAGAGACCTTGCTGGGGATCTGGGCAAAAAGTGAGCAAGGGTAACTGGTTCCCCAGTGGTGTGATGCCTGGCTGATAGGAAACTCAAAAGAAACCTTGTACACACACACACACACACAGACACACACACACACATAATTGTAGCACATTCTAGAGTTTATAAAGCCACTGCATCACTGTGTTCACAGTGATGAAGGTCATTCAAGAAGGTTTTATCAGCCAGGCACGGTGGCTCATGCCTGTAATCCCAGCACTTTGGGAGGCCAAGGTGGGCAGATCATGAGGTCAGGAGATCGAGACCATCCTGGGCAACATGGTGAAACCCCATCTCTACTAAAAACACAAAAATTAGCTGGATGTGGTGGCATGTACCTGTGGTCCCAGCTACTTGGGAGGCTGAGGCAAGAGAATGGCTTGAACCCTAGAGGTGGAGATTGTAGTGAGCCGAGATCCTGCCACTGCACTCCAGCCTGGCGATAGAGTGAGACTCTGTCAAAAAAAGAAAAGATGATTTTCCCAACATTGTCCCCATTTCCCAGGAAAGAAAACTGAGGCTCATCCAGAAGTTAAGGATTCCAATGGTAGAACCAGCACCAGGTGTCATGATCCAGCTCTGTCACATCATGAGTCCCTAGAGAGCAGAAATTTTGTGCTGACTTCAGGATCTCCCATGAACAGCTCCTCACCTGAATTCCAGAAATTAGTGGGGTGAACTGCACACAGGTAGGAACCAGGTCTGTCTCCTTCACCTCCTAATTCCAGAGCCTAGCACAGCACTTGGCACAAAGTAGTAGAACTTGTAAATACTCGGGGGTCTGAATAGAACTGAAGGCTTAGTAAATTAATAAATTAAAATATATAATAAATAGACACATGGTTAAGTGAATAAATTCATTAACATAAAGGCATTAGTGTGTTTGGATTAAATGAAAAGTATATCAATGGATAACGGATGAATGCAGGATGGGTGAATGGATGATGGATAAGTGTATAGATGGGTGGATGGAAGGATAGGTGGATGAATGGGTGAATGAATCGATGATGGATAAGTGGATAGATGAGTGGATAAATGGATAAGTGGATGGATGGATGGATGCGTGGATGGATGGGTAGATAGATGGATGACAAATTGATGGTGGATGAATGGGTGAATGGATGGATGATGGATACGTGGATAGATGGGTAGATGGATGGGTTGGTGGATGGATAGATGGATGCATGAAAAAATGGGTGGATGAATGGAAAGATTGGTGGATGGTGGGTGAATGGATGAATGATGGATGAAAAATGGATAAATGTATAGATGGGTGGATAGATGGAGAGTGGATGGATGGATGAATAGTTGAGTGCATGGATGGATAAATGGATTAATTAATAAGTAAAAAATATAGGATAGATAATGAATATATAAATAGATAAGCAAATAATAAATAGGGAATTAATTAACAGTTGACTCAGTGGAAGGATGGATAAATGAATAAGTGAGTATAATTCATGTGTGGGTGTGTGGGTAAGTGATCAGACCGGGGTTGCTCAGAGAGAATAGAGCTGCCTTAGTCTTCAGCCTCCCAGTACCCGCCTCCCATCTCCATTAAAATCCTGGAAAATCCTGGCTATTTTCATCCCTTTTGCAAAGGGGAGCTATTTTTTTTTTTTTTTTTTTTTTTTTGGACACAGCTTATTAAAGGAGAAAGCACACAGAGCCCTTCCTCCCACAGGTGCCTCTTTAGCTGCATAAACCCACCCTCTGTCAGGCAGCCAGGAATAAAACTAAGCAGAACGCCACAGAAAGTGTAAGAAATCAAATACAGAAAGACAGAAAAAGAAGTTGGGCAAACTTTACTGCTCTCTCTAGAAAGAGCCATAGGAGGGAGATTTATTAGGCTGAGCCTGAAATGACTGATCTCCGTTTACCCATGCCTGAGTTACTTAGTGAGCTCCATATGCCAGGCTGTGGGGACACATGGATGAACCCCGCAGACACAGCCACTGCCCTTATGGAACTTAACGCCTAGTGGGAGAGACAGAGGAAAAAAATCAGCAAACAAAAATATAGTATGGCATCAGAAAAAAGAAATAGTGAGTGTATTGGTTATCTATGGCTGCATAATAAATTTCCCAAAAGGTAGTGGCACAATTTCTGGGGGCCAAGAATCCATCTGCATGGCTCTGACTTAGGAGCTTTTGTGAAGCTGCAGTCCAGATGGTGGCCAGGACTGCAGTCTCATCTGAAGGCTTAACTGGGGCTGAAGGCTCCACTTCCCAGGTGGCTCACAAACATGCTTGGCAAGTTAGTGCTGGCTGTTGGCAGGAGGCCTCAGTCTCTCTCCATACATACATCTCCAGAAAGCTGCTTGAGCACCCTCATGACATGGCATCTGGCTTCCTCCACTGTGAGTGATCCAAGAAATTGCTGGGGGAAGCTGAAATTTCACTTATGACCTAATCTCAGAGGTCACACACCATCCCTCTCCACCACATTCTATTCTCCAAGAGCAAGTCAAAAAGTCCAGCCCACACTCAAGGAGAGGGGAATGAATCATTGCCTTTTGAAGGGAGGAGTGTCAAAGAATGTAATGAAATATTTTAAAACCACCACAAAGAGTGTCAGAAGGCCAGAACGATGTGACAAGTAGATGCTGTCAAAGTCTTTGGAAAGAGCCTCCCAGGGAGAAGATCTGCAAGGACAAAGGCCTAGAGGTGGGAGTGAGCTTGTCATGCTTGGAAATAAGAAGGTGTGGATGAGGCTAGAGTGTGTAAAGAAAGCAGGGATCAAAGAAGACCTGATTGGAGAAAGGCAGGAGGGGGGCTGTGGTGACCAAGGTATGCAGTGTGGATTCTAGCCCACTGCAGATTTTATGGAGTGCTTGCCTGTGCCAATTTTTCGACTCCCTCCAGAACTTCACGTGAGAGGTGCTACCGTTATTCCCACTGTAAAAAGGAGTATGCTGAGGCCCAGAGAAGTTAAGAAAGGTCACACACCTACCTGTGAATCCCGAGCTCAGGTGTGCACTCAGGCAGGCCAGCCTCAAAGGCAACAGTGCTGATGTATTCCAGAGGGAATGCTGCAAGGAACATACACAGACATTGGGGTGAAAATGCTTCTGAAGGGAAAATAGGTGGAGAAAGAGAGAGAAACAGAAGACGTGGAACTGAGATGCCAAGAGATACAATGACAGAGAAAGACAGCAAGGGAGATAGAGGAGGATTAAGCATCGGAAATCTTTAGGCAGGCAGACACAAGGAGGTGGAGAGAAAAATAAAGTAAGAGACAGAGATCTGGAAACAGGAGAGGATGGAGGAGGTGAGCCAGCATATGCACGGCGTGCGTGAGTGCAGTGCCTTTGCGCTGGGTGGTGCCGGGACCCCGCTAACTCAGACCATCCATCGCTCCTGTCTCTCATCAGCAGGAGGACCGGGGGAGGGAGAGAAAGCTGACAGGAGACAGTGTGATTCCAGCAATTCCAGATGAAATCACAGCCAGAATGCTTGCCAGGAAGTAGGACGGGATGGTCAGGGAGATGGAGGGAACGTCCAGAGAAAGTTTAGCAAATAGCTTTACAATTCCCTCCTCCGTACCCTCAAAATGCCATAGATATGGGGCGGGGAGGATGGCCCTGAGTTTCAGGCTGGAATCAAGGCATCCAGGAGGGGAGCTTGTGCCCACTGACAAGGAGGACGTCCGCCTCCATCAGTCTATGTGAGGATCCAAGCCAGGATCACTCGTATTCGTGGTTGGTTTTCATACTGCTTTCCTGTCTTTTGCTCTAGAACAGCCCCTCACCTTTTTTCCTTCCTTTTTAATGACATTGACATTTTTGAAAAGTCTGGACCAACTGTGTTTTGAATGTCTCACAACCTGGGTTTGTCCAGTGATGTCCTCACCATCTGATTCAGGATAAGCCTTTTGGGCAGTCACATCACAAAGGTATGTGCTCTCCATTGCATCTCTTCAGGGGACATACGATGTCACTTGGTCCCATTACTGGATATGCTAAGTATTTGGTCAGTTGGTTAAGGTGGGATCCACTAGATGTTTCTATCATTAAAGCACCCCTTTCCCTGTGTAAATAATATAATCTGTGGGATAGTACTTTGGGAGTATGTAAACACCCCTTTGTCTCATAAACTTTCAACCAGTAGTTTTGGAATCCATTAATGATCCTTGCCAGAATCAAATATTGCAGGGATGACTGCAACATGGAGTTTTAAAATTTATATATTTTTTCACACTGTTAACATTCTTTGGTAAAGAAGGGTTTCCCACCGCTCTCCTCTTATCTTAAACACTATGCATGAGCATTTTTTAATGCTCCAATTGTCCCAGGTTTAGCCGGGTGGACCCCTGTGAGCTGGCCCCTGCATCCTTGTACATCTGCCTCCTTCATTCTTTGAGAACTTACTAACTTTCTGACACAATAAAATGTTCCAGACTCATCTTCTATTTTCCTTGTTCAAATCCTTAAACCATCCATTTCTCCGAGATGACTCGATCCCTTTCAGTGGAGAATGGTATTTAAAAGCCATGATATCAAGTCAGGGGAATCACTTGAGCCCAGGAGTTCCAGACCAGCCTGGGCAAAATGACAAAACCCTGTCTCCACCAAGAAAAATACAAAAATTAGCCGGGCATGGTGGCGCATGCTTGTAGTCACAGCTACTCAGGAGGTTGAAGTGGGAGGATCACTTGAGCCCAGGAGGTCAAGGCTGCAGTGGGCCGAGATCATGCCATTGCACTCCAGCCTGGGTGACAGAGTGAGATACTATCTCAAAAATGAGTAAAATAAAATAAAAGCCAAAACACATGTTCTAGGTGTGCTTGTTACTACAAAGGTATTGCTATTTCTAGTTTCTTTCAGTAAATAGAAGACACACTTGAGTTCATTCTGATGCCTCCAAATTAAATCCTACATCACAAAGTTCTTTCTCACAATTCCCTCATTCCATATCATATCTCTCTGATTTCACTGTGAGAACCCCATTTCCCCCAATATCAACATATTGGCTCAATAGTTTCAGAATTACACTGATCCTACTATCAACGACAATCTATTCATTCAAGTTCAAGATTTCTTTGAAATTCTTGTTGTCCTTAGAGTGTATTTAATTGAGAGCACAGTTAGAGAACTGTGTTCAAAGGTTATTTGAGCTGATTCCCTTCCTACATGGTTACATTTGTATTATTATTGATTGTTGCTTAACAAACTACCCCAGAACTTAGTGGCTTAAAGCAACAACATTTCTTGTCTCACAGTTTCTCTGGATCCAGGTGTGGCTTACCTGGGTCCTCTATTTCCAGAGCTCTCATAGGCTTTGGTCAAGGTGTCAGCAGGGCTGGGTCCTTCTAGGGGCTTGACCGGGGGAGATCTACTTCCATGCTCACTCACATGGCTGTTGTGGGATTTGATTCCTTGGGGGCTGCTGGATTGTGGGCCTCAGTTCCTCACTCAGTACATTGCCAGATGTCCTTCAGTTCCTTGCCAGGTCACCTTCTCTATCAAGCTTAGCACATGAGAAGCACCAGGGTGACAGAATACCAACAAGATAGAAGCCACACCCCTTTGGAACCTAATTGTTAGGAGTAACATCTCATCACTTTTTCCATATTTCATTCATTAGAAGTGAGTCACCAGGTCCAGCCAACGTTCAAGGGAAAAGGATTATACAAAAGGCCAGAGTACCCGGAAGTGAGCATCACTGGGGGCCACTTTAGAAGCCTGCCTAGTAGAGTTATCAACGTGATGTGTAGTTAGGCTTGTTTGTTTCTATTTGCCTTCAATTTTAGGGTTTGGTGTCTTTTTCAACATCTTTGATTAAATTTCATCTTTGAATCTGTAAAATATTTATATGATTCAAGAGTACAAATTATAGACAAAGAAGTCCCAAGAACAGTCACATTCTTATCTCCATTCTGTCACCCCATTCCCAATTACCTTCTTTTTTAAATTTTTTAATTTTTATATTTATTTATTTATTTATTTTATTTTATTTTATTTTATTTTATTTTATTTTTCTGAGACGGAGCCTCGATCTGTCACCCAGGCTGGAGTGCAGTGGCACGATCTTGGCTCACTGTAAGTTCCGCCTCCCGGGTTCATGCCGTTCTCCTGCCTCAGCCTCCTGAGTAGCTGGGACTACAGGGGACCGCCACCATGCCCGGCTAATTTTTTGTATTTTTAGTAGAGACGGAGTTTCATCATGTTAGCCAGGATGGTCTTGATCTCTTGACCTTGTGATCCACCCGTCTCAGCCTCCCAAGGTGCTGACATTATAGGCGTGAGCCACCGCACCCAGCCCCCAATTACTGTCTATAGTCACTTCTACCCATAAGTGAATCCTGCCAGTTTTTACTTCTATGACTCTATATTCATGTATTTTTAGCTTCCCATATTTTTTAGATAAAAGAGAACGTACCATAGGTACTTGCTTGCACTTTGCTTTTTCATTTAAAGCAAAAAAAGATTTAGAAATCATTTTCGTTTGTAACAGTTATCCTCATTTTTTTTGTAGCTGCTTAGTACTTCATTATCCAGAAGATTCACAGTTTCTTCAACTGGTCTCCTATGAGTAGGCATTTAGGTTTTTTCTAACATTTTGCTACTACAAATAATATCATAATTAATAACCACATGCATTTTTTGTTCTGGGCTTGCAGAGGTATATTTTAAGGTAAATTCCAAAATGTAGGATTGAAGGGCTAAAAGGTAAACGCATATGTGATATTGTTAGATATTTTCAAATACCCCATTTGCATTTCCACCAGCAATGTATGAGATAATCTGTTTCCCTACATTGTCGCCATGTTCCAACAGAGTATGTGGTCAAGCTCTCACCTTTTGTCAATCTAAGAGGTAAGAAATACTATGTTTGGGTAGCATTAATTTGCATTTGTCTTGTGCATGGAGTTGAATACCTTTTCACATTTTGAGGTCCATTTATACACCTCTTTCTGTGAACCATCTAATCATGTTTTTTCCTTATTTTTAAAACTGAGTTGTTTGTCTTTATTCTTGATTTTTAAGAACTCTTTATATATTAAAGACCTTAACTACTTATCTGTGACATAGATTAAAAATATTTTCTTCCAGCTTCTCTTTTGACTTCACTTTAGATGTTTGTTACAAAATGGTTATGCATTCAGATTTATGAGTCTTTTTTATAATATTATGTTTTGAATCATAAGTAGAAAGGTTTATCTGATACTTTAGTCATACAGGAATCTATTGATGCTTTCTTCTAATGTTTATACGGTTTTGTTGTTATTTTTACATTTTTACATTTAGATCTTTGGATAATTTAAATTTAAATCTGGTATAACAAGACCATTCTCATTTTATAATGGAGAAAATCTCTGAGGCTCAGAGGATTCATGTGACTTTTTTAAGTTCACATGGTCAGTAACAAAAGTATTTGTTTAATATCTACTATAAACCAGGCACTAAAGTATGCATTTTAAATTTATTATCTCATTAAATACACCTTGTATTTATTATCAATAATCTTTTAATCTTTACCAAAACTCTTTGAAGTAGGTTGTGCTCCTAGTTTACGTACAAAATAACTGAGGCATGAAGACCTGAGGTAACATGTCCAAGTTCACAGGGCAGCAAAATGAAGAAAGGCAGAGAGAAAAGTAGTATGTGCTAGTTGTCATTTTAAAAAGATTTGTAGAAGCTACAATAAAATATTTTAACTTACATCCAGTAGGACACAATGTAGTCACATAGACATAACTAGCTGCAAGGGAGTCTGGGAAATGTAGTCCTTATTCTGGTTGTTCATGTGTCCCACTAAATTCATGGAGGCTGTTACCATTGGAAGAAGGGAGAACAGATTTCACATTTCAGCAGGGGTAGGGTAATGGAGGCCTGGGGATGTTTTGCAGTTCCCAGAATGATATCTTTGGTCAGCAACAAATAATGGGACCTAGAAAAATAAGTGCTTGTTGAATTTAGGGCTCAAATGCCAATGCCCTTGAACTTTAACTCCACACATCAGTTCTGTTTGTGGACTGCATGGATCTAAGGTATATATGCTCAGAACCTGCTTCCAGGTCTTCTCTCAGGATGCCCATCCCTTCCTCATCCCTAGAGTTAGCCCTCTGCCTCTTTCTGACTTGTATTTTGTAGGCTCTTGTTCAAGATAAGGAAGAATACAAATCTGTCCATGTCTCAAAGTCAAAAGTCAAAGAATGGCCTCTCTCCTAAAGAAGAGAGATAAACCTAATGACCTACTAGAATGAACTCAAGCTGTTTTTTTGGTTTTTTTTTTTTTTTGACCCAACTAAAGTGAAAATAATTATGGCTACTGATTTCTAAGTACCTTCTATATGCTAGTCCCTGTGCTGGGCATTTTACATGCATCACTTCTTATCCACAACTCAGTTTTACCAATGAAGACAATGGGACTCGGAGAATTTGAGTAAGGTGCCCATGACTTCAAAACTACAAAGTGCTAGAGGACAAATTTGAACCCAGTTCTGTCTGGCTACTCAGAACCCTATTTCCAATTCTAACTAGCTAGGAAACTACCCATTATGCAGTTGATGTTCAACAGGCTGAATTTTTGCTATATTCATTTATTTTAAAGATATATGTAAAAAGCACCTACCATGTGCCTGGAAATCTGCTGAACACTGGGGATACAGAGAAGAATAAGATAGAGTTCCAGCCCTAACAGGGCTCATAGTCTCATGGGAGGACTCGGGCAATGAACAATTAGTCAATAAACCTACAAATAGATTTCAGATTGTAATAAGTAAGAAACAAATCAAAAACTGGGATAGTTTATAGCTGGGGTTGGAAGGCAGGTGGGTAGTTATTGATAATGAAGTTCTGAGACCTGAAGAATGAGAAGAAAGCATCCATCAGTGGGTGTAAGAGTATTCCAGGCAGAGGGAATGGCCTGTGCAAAGTCCTTGAGGTTGAAAAGAGCTTGATATATTCTAGGAACTGACCTAAGGTTAGTGGGAGTGTTGTGGAAAGCAGGTCCCTGGCTTGCAATTAAGCTTGAGTGAAAGGAATGAAATAGATCAAACAGTGCCAATAGAGGGAAATTGAATTTACCTTTTCATTTGCCTGGGATAGTCGGGTGAGATTAAGAGTGCCCTTTTTTTTACTCTTGGAACTATTCCAACTTGAATGTTAAATTATATGATGTGTCAGTTAGCTACTGCTGTGTAACAAAGCACCCCTCAATTGTAGTGGTGTAAAATGGTAAGCATTTAGCTAGCTCATGAATCTGTGGCTCAGCTGAGGTTTGTGCCAATCTGGGCTGGGTTCCCTAATGTGTCTGTGGCCAGCTGCAGGGCAGCAGGGCTGCTCTATATCTGGGATTAGCTGGCTGTTGGCTGGGATGATGGGAGGGACTGGGTCACCTGTCTCTCATCCCCCAGCAGGCCAGCACGGGTTTGTTCTTATGGCAGCAGCAGGCTTCTACAAGAGAGAGAAGTGTGCATGGCCACTTGAGTCACAGGTTTAGAACTGACACAATGTTGTTTCTGCCACATTCTATTGATTAAAGTAAGTCACATGGCTAATGCAGATTCAAGGGATGGGGAAACAGATCTATCTCTTGATGGAGAAACTGCAAAGACAGATTGCAAAGGCTGTGATGGGATAAATGAAATATGCAGAAAAGTGGACCTTAAACCCAAGTGACTACCACATATGATTACCTTACTAACAGGCCACGCTGAGGAACTGGATATTATTATAAGTTGGGACTCTGCAAACTTTTTTCTGTAGAGGATCAGATAATAAAGATTTAAAGCTTTATGGGTAATATGGTCATATAGTCATAGACTCTATTGCAATGATTCAACTCTGTTATCTGTTGTCATGCATGAGCAGCCACATGCAAATCTCAAACAAATGAGTGTAGCTGTGTTCTAATAAAACTTTATTTACAAAAACAGGCAGCTGGCTGGATTTGATCCACAGGCCATAGTTTGCTGGCTCCTGTTTTAAACGTATTGGGAAACTATTAAAAGGTTTTAGAAAGAGGAGTTCTGAGAGCAAATTTGAAAAATTATCCCAGGCTGGAGAATGGATTGGAGGGTGGAGACAATGGCAGAAGGATGGAGAGCCCTCAGAAGGCTGCTGTAGTGCCCAGGAGAGAGATGGCAGTGGCCCTGGACAGATGGTAACAACAGATATGAGGGAAATTGGATACATTAAAAACACATGCAGAGGTGGAAATTAGAAGCTGCAGAAGCGTTGGATGTGGGTGACGCACAGTTGCAAAGCGGTGGGTGCAGGTGACTGGGTGCAGGATGATGTCATTTACCCAGATAGGCAAGGCTTGAGCATGGGTGGGTGACCAGAAGATGGGACTGAGAATTCTTCTATGTGTCAGAAAAAGAGGGCAACAAATACTGGAGACTCATAGCAGGGTGAATGAATGACCAAATGTCACTGGTCCATGGTGGGGCCAATGACATTTCTGAGGTCAGATAGTGATTGGCAGTGAACCCCCAAGCTGGAACCCAGTCTGCAAAGCTTGTTCCCCTAGAAAGCATGGTTGCTCTTCAGTTGCTATCTGTCACCCAACTCCTTAAAAGAAAAAAAAAAGGAGAAAAACCTCCTCGGAGGATTTGTAAGCAAGTGCGATGACTTCAGCGATAATTCGCCTCCACAAGGGCTGATGGGTATCTGGCTTAGCCCTGAATAGGGTCTTCAGTTTTTTGAAGCTTAAAAGAAAAAGAACTTTGAGCTCTGGGGCTTTAACATCACAAGGAAATAAAGTCCCTCACAGAATTAGAGGATCAGATAAGTTGAGACAAAAATAGAATTGCATAAAGTAAAAATATCTATCGGAAATTTTTCCCCTTAACTGTTGGAAACAAGAAATAGCGGGTTGTGCTGGCAACTCTTATTCTGATGAATAGCGTCTGCCTGCTCATTCAGATTCCATGAGGCTCTTGATGAGAGAGAGGTGATTTGGGCGAGTGAAGAGGAATGTCCAAAACACAATTTCTCCTCCCCAGCCTCCAGAATAGATGCTCACTGAATAACCATAGAAAAACCCCAGCTTCCTGCAGAAGAGATTCTGACCATGCAGGGCATGTCTGATAAACACTCAAAACAAAAGGAATGGCTTTGCTCCTTGGCTGCCAACTTCTTTCTTGCATTTTCCAGTCTTAGAAACAAAAAGTCTGTCTAGGATGAATAATGCATGCTGGCCTTTCATGCCCAAGTGCCGGCTTCTTTGCCGACAGCAGAAAGGAGGCACGGAGAAGCACACATTCTGGGGTTAACAGACTGGGTTCAAATCCCACCTCTGTATGACCTTGAGCAAGCATCTGTGCCTCTCAAAACCTCAGACTTCTCATCTGGACAATGGGGGTGATAATGGTAGGCACTCAGAAGGTTGCTGTGAGAATTCAATGAGATGAGCAAGGACACACTGCAGATGCCAAATAAATGACCACCTTAGTAATTCTTTTCCTCAGATCTAATAATCTGAAAAAAAGAGGATTGAAAGAATTGGGAAATAGCATTTACAAAGAACTTGTAGTGTGGTAGCCATTTCAAAAAACCTATTTCAGGGGCTGGCCATGGTGGCTCACACCTGTAATTCCAGCACTTTGACAGGCGGAGGTGGGAGGATCTCTTGAGGTCAGGAGTTACAGACCAACCCAGGAAACAACAGCAAGACCCCGTCTCTACAAAAAAATTACAACATTAGCTGGGCATTGTGGAGTGTGCCTGAGGTCCCAGCTATTCGGGGCACTGAGGCAAAAGGATCGTTTGAGCCCAGGAGTTCAAGGCTGCAGTGAGCTGTGATTGCACCACTGTACTCCAGCCTAGGCAACAGAGTGAGACCCCTGTCTCTTAAAAAATGATGTCCCAGGGGTGAAGCCGACTTGATCGTGGTGGATAAGCTTTTTGATGTGCTGCCGGATTCAGTTTGCCAGTATTTTATTGAGGATTTTCACATTGATGTTCATCAGGGATATTGGCCTGAAATTTTCTTTTGTTGTGTCTCTGCCAGGTTTTGGTATCAGGATGATGCTGACCTCATAAAATGAGTTAGGGAGGAGGCCCTCTTTTTCTATTGTTTGGAATAGTTTCAGAAGGAATGATACCAGCTCCACTTTGTACCTCTGGTACAATTCAGCTGTGAGTTCGTCTGGTCCTGGGATTTTTTGGGTTGATAGGCTATTAATTACTGCCTCAATTTCAGACCTTATTATTGGCTTATTCAGGGATTCGACTTCTTCCTGGCAAGCCTGGTTCAACATACACATATCAATAAATGTAATCCATCACATAAACAGAACCAATGACAAAAACCACATGATTATCTTAATGGATGCAGAAAATATCTCAATGGATGCAGAAAAGGCCTTCGATAAAATTCAACACTTCTTCATGCTAAAAACTCTCAATAAACTAGGTATTGATGGAATGTATCTCATAATAATAAGAGCAATTTATGAGAAACCCACAGCCAATATCATACTGAATGGGCAAAAGCTGCAAGCATTTCCTTTGAAAACCAGCACAAGACAAGGATTCCCTCTCTCACCACTCCTATTCAACACAGTATTAGAAGTTCTGGCCAGGGCAATCAGGCAAGAGAAAGAAATAAAGCGTATTCAGATAGGAAGACAGGAAGTCAAATTGTCTCTATTTGCAGATGACATGATTGTATATTTAGAAAACTCCATCATCTCAGCCCAAAATCTCCTTTAGCTGATAAGCAACTTCGGCAAAGTCTCAGGATACAAAATCAACCTGCAAAAATCACAAGTATTTCTGTATACCAATAATAGACAAACACAGAACCAAATCATGAGTAAACTCCCATTTACAATTGCTATAAAGAGAATAAAACACCTAGGAATACAGCTTACAAGGGATGTGAAGGACCTCTTCAAGGAGAACTACAAACCTCAAGAACTACAAAGCTCAAGGAAATAAGAGAGGACACAAACAAATGGAAGAACTTTCCATGCTCATGGATAGGAAGAATCAATATCGTGAAAATGGCCATCCTGCCCAAAGTAATTTATAGATTCAATGCTATCTCCATCAAGCTACCATTGACTTTCTTCACAGAATTGGAAAAAACTACTTTAAATTTTATATGGAACCAAAAAAGAGCCCGTATAGCCAAGGCAATCCTAAGCCAAAGGAACAAAGCTGGAGGCATCACGCTACCTGATTTCAAACTATACTACAAGGCTACAGTAACCAAAACAGCATGGTACTGGTACCAAAACAGATATATAGACCAATGGAACAGAACAGAGGGCTCAGAAATAACGCCACACATCTACAACCATCTGATCTTTGACACACCTGACAAAAACAAGCAATGGGGAAAGGATTCCCTGTTTAATAAATGGTTTTGGGAAAAACTGGCTATCCATATGCAGAAAACTGAAACTGGACCCCTTCCTTACACCTTATACAAAAATTAACTCAAGATGGATTAAAGACTTAAACATGGGCCCTAAAACCATTAAAACCCTAGAAGAAAACTGAGGCAATATCATTCAGGACATAGGCATGGGCAAAGACTTCATGACTAAAACACAAAAAGCAATGGCAACAAAAGCCAAAATTGACAAATGGGATCTAATTAAACTAAAGAGCTTCTGCCCAGCAAAAGAAACTATCATCAGAGTGAACAGGCAACCTATGGAATGGGAGAAAATTTTTGCAATCTATCCATCTGACAAAGGGCTAATATCCAGAACTTCAACAAATTTACAAGAAAAAAACAAGCCCACCAAAAAGTGGGCAAAGAATATGAACAATCACTTCTGAAAAGAAGACATTTATGCGGCCAACAAATATATGAAAAAAAGCTCATCATCACTGGTCATTAGAGAAATGCAAATCAAAACCACAGTGAGATACCATCTCACACCAGTTAGAATGGTGATCATTAAAAAGTCAGGAAACAACGGATGCTGGAGGGGATGTGGAGAAATAGGAACACTTTTACACCATTGGTGGGAGTATAAATCAGTTCAACCATTGTGGAAGACAGTGTGGCGATTCCTCAAGAATCTAGAACCAGAAATACCATTTGACCCAGCCATCCCATTACTGAGTATATACCCAAAGGATTATAAATCATTCTACTATAAAGACACATGCACATGTATGTTTACTGCACCACTGTTCACAATAGCAAAGACTTGGAACCATCCAGTGCCCATCAATGATAGACTGGATCAAGAAAATGTGGCACATATACACCATGGAATACTACACAACCATAAAAATGGATGAGTTCATGTCCTTTGTAGGGACATGGATGAAGCTGGAAACCACCATTCTCAGCAAACTAACACAGGAACAGAAAACCAAACACCACATGTTCTCACTCATAAATGGGAGTTGAACAATGAGAACACATGGACACAGGGATGGGAACATCACACACCAGGGCCTGTCAGGGGGTGAGGGGCTGGCGGGGGATAGCATTAGGAGAAATATTTAATGTAGATGATGAGTTGATGGGTGCAGCAAACCACCATGGCACGTGTATACCTATGTAATAAACCTGCACGTTCAGCACATGTATCCCAGAACGTAAAGTATAATTTAAAAACAAAAACAAAACAAAAAAATGATGGCCTAAGCTTCCCATATAAATATCCTATGAGATGAGTGTGTGTAAATGAGAGAATGAGACAAAGATTTCCAGGTCCTGTCTAGGACTATAAACCCAAAACATAACAGGTAAAACCCAGCATATACCGAGTTGTTCAAACTCAAAATATCTCCCGGATTAGATGTCAGCAAATTAACAGCCAAATCCAGCCTGCTGCATGTTTTTGTAAGTTTTTATTGGAACGCAGCCACTCCCATTCATTTGCATGTTGTCTGTGGCTTACAGGCTACAGCACTAGAGTTAAGTAGCTTTGACCAAGACCTTCCGGCCTGAAAAGCTGAAAATATTTATGAACTGACCCTAATTTACAGATAGTTTTCTGGATCCCTGGTCTAGAGTAATAATGGTAATGATCCCACTACCTGCTGAGGGCTTACTGGGTGCCGGGCGCGGTGCAGAGCCTGTTAGATGTTCTCCCAGCAGTCCCAAGAAGCAGGCACTATTATTACTCCCCCTTAGGGATGTGGAAGCAGAGGCGCAGGGAGGTGAATAGGAATGGAGTCAGGCAGCCACACAAAGGCAAGGTTTGCACCCAGTTCCAGTCTGGCTCTTCCACTTACCCTTTTGCAGGAGGAAGACACAGATTTAGGGTCTGGTCTCGATCACATGAAAAGGGCTAAACTGTTATTCTCAGCTTTGCCACTCATTAGAATCACCTAGGGAGCTTTAAAAACTAGAGTCCCCTCCTTTCCCACAATCAGAGAGTTTGACTTAATTGGTCTGGTCTGGGGTAAATATTTTTTACAGGTCCTCGGGTGATAGTAACATGAAGCAAAAGATGAGATCCACTGGGCTAAAGAGAGGAAACATAACTAGGGTCCCAAACCCCAGCATGATGGGGAGACCACTGAGCTCAGGACCCTTCTGCATGAGTACCATTGAGCGTTCACAGTCAGCCCTCTGATGGTGGCTCGTGACATGGAGGTGGGAAAAGGATGCACCAGTCCTGAGTCAGGCCCCATAACATCTCCCTCCCCTGATGAAGTGGCCCCAAGGCACACAAGCCAGTCTTGTGTGGCGTAGGATTAATTAGCATAAGGGTACCCCTAAAGGACTGTGGGGAAAAAAAATCACTGTTTTAGTTTTAGCCCAGCAGAATTCACCAACATGCTCTCCTATAGGGATCAAGAAACTCACTTCTCTTTGGAAACAATGACATTAACAGAGAAGGTATACTAAATGCCCTCTGTTATTCTTGATCTTATTTAATCCTAGAGACAATTCTATGATGGGGGTTCCGTCATTAGCCATGTTTTACAGATGAATAAACGGAGGCCCAGAGAAGGGAGGCAACATGTCCAGTTCTTCCATTTGTAAATGACATCTCGGGGCTGGAATGTGGGTCTCCAGGCTCCCAGACCCAGGAACATTCTTAGAGCGGGGGGCGTCTCTGAAATGCCTCATGCAGTGTCTCCTTGGCTCGGGAAGATCTTTGTTCTGGGAATGTGTGCTGAAAAATAATAGAACAGGGCGTTTCTTTTCCCCTTTATCGAGGCTTTCAGTGTTCTCCGGAGAGAACTAAGTGATCAGGAAAAGGTTATTCTGCAGCAGGGCCCCCTCGCTGCCGTAGGTCTAATAAAACAAAACCCCAGCCAAATTAGGGGCATATTTCATCTAATGGGAGGAAATATATGTGGCATTTCTGCCTAGCGGTTGACCGGCCGCATTTATGCTCAGAGAGAGGGTTCAATACATCACAGGGCAGTTAAGCGCCGCTTAAGTGGCCTCTCGGGCGGGGGGGACGAGAAGAAACATCTCAGGCCCTGGTCTCTGTCTTCTTGCATTTCCACTGCCTCACTCTGGCTCCAGCACTTCTAAGGAGTATCTCCAGGTTTGGGCTCAGCAGAAAGACCCCGGGCAATTCCAAGACTTGGATTAGTTCCCCACTGAGCTGCTCACTAGTTCTGTGCCTTTGGATGGGCCACAGCTCCGCTCTGAGCCTCAGCTTCCTCGTCTGTGAATGAAGAGGTTGAGGATCAGTGTCTTCAAACTGGACTCAGCAAGGATGTAGAATTTGAGGGGAGAGGGCTGATTTCTAAGACCACCTTGGGGAGCAAATAATACCTGAGAGTGGAAGCCTGTAATCTTCCATCCACTAGAATCCTGCTGCTTGTGTCTGTATAACTCAGGGGTGTCCAAACTATTTGAACTCACACCCTAAAAAATACAAACATATGCACAGATACATACAAACATACATATATAAACTAATACACATGCTTATAAATTGTGACCATGCGCTACTGTATTCATAGATTAAGTACCATATAAAACAGACACAAAGATGAAATTTTTAAAGGAAAAGCTAAACTATATCCAGAAGTTCTATTAATATTTTTTTTTTTGAGATGAAGTTTTACTCTTGCTGCCCAGGCTGGAGTGCAATGGCGGGATCTCATCTCATTGCAACCTCTGCCTCCTGGGTTCAAGCAATTCTCCTGCCTCAGCCTCCCAAGTAGCTGGGACTACAGGCACCTGCTACCACACCTGGCTAATTTTTGTATTTTTAGTAGAGACAGGGTTTCACCATTTTGGGCAGGCTGGTCTCGAACTCCTGACCTCAGATGATCTGCACGCCTTGGCATCCTAAAGTGTTGGGATTACAGGTGTGAGCCACCGCTCCCTGCCAAGTTCTATTAAAATTCTAACACCACCTCCCACCCCTGGGACACCCAATCTCCTTTATCCTCCTCTACTTGTTTCTTTCCCATAGAACTATCACCTTCCAACATATCATATAGCTTGTTATTTATAACTTTTGCATTCCATGGGGCCATGAAATCAGGCTGGAGGGAAGGGAAGACCAGGTACTGAACCTCTACAACTGGAGACTCCTCCTCTTAAACCGTGTACTTCCCCGGAAGCGGGTCTCAAACAAGTTCCTGTAAAACTGGGAAACCAATTTGAGTGCATTAAGAGAATGTGCCGGGAGCCATTTGGGGAATAATCTGGAGACATTAACTCAGAAGTAGATTCTGTCCAAAGCTGTATATGGGTAATTGCCTTGATCTTACAAAAGGAGCTCTAGAGCTCTGGAGTATATATTTAATGAGACACAGAGAATGTGCTAGCCAGACCTATTAGGTGCAGTCACATCCACTGTCTTACTTAATCCTCACAGCTACTCGAGGAAGTGGGTCCTGTTAATATTCCCATTTTAGAGAGGAGAAAACTGAGGCAAGTCACTAAGCCCAGCAGTCTGAATTCAAACCCATACCTGTCTGACTCCATGCCATTTCCCTGTTGCAACATCTCTCAGCTGACACACGCCAGGCCCAGTGGTTGTGTTGGGAGCTGGGAGGGTCTGTGTGTGTGGGAGGCTGACATGTTATAGTCTGGGCTCCTGGGCTTGGGCGTTGGCTGGGGTCCAGGCTCTGTGTCGGCTGCAGCTGGAGGAGGAAAGGCCCACTGATTTAGGGCCCATCTGGATGGACAGCCGACAGGAACCGGGCTGCTCCAGACACTTGGGGAGGGTGATAAGCATGGCCCCTAGGTGCCCCTGCATTCCTGGCCAGTGATGCTTCAGGGCAGGCGGCTGCGTGGAATGCCTCAGTAGGTTTTCCTCTCCCCACAGCCCTCCCTGCTGGCTGTGGCCTCCCAAGGACCCCAGGAATCAGCAGTGACCCTTTGCTCCAGAGAGCTCTGACCTCACCCCACCCAGGCTACAAAGGCTAGGGACCCAGAGGATGGGCTTGGGGGTGGGGGAGCTGCTCATCAGAGACAACCTGAGCTTGGGGACGTGACCTCCTGCCCAGGAATATGGAACAACATCTCCACACCCCTGCAGGAGACATTTCCTAGCCATGATCTGCTTATTTCATGAAAGATAGGGCCACTCCCAACTTTATTCTGCTCTCTTTTATCTTTTTTTTTTTTGAGGTAGAGTTTTGCTCTTGTCACCCAGGGTGGAGTGCTGTGGCACGATCTCAGCCCACTGCAACCTCTGCTTCCCGGGTTCAAGTGATTCCTTTTTTTTTCTTTTTTTATTATACTTTAAGTTTTAGGGTACATGTGCACAATGTGCAGGTTAGTTACATATGTATACATGTGCCATGCTGGTGTGCCGCACCCATTAACTCGTCATTTAGCATTAGGTATATCTCCCAATGCTATCCCTCCCCCATCTCCCCACCCCACAACAGTCCCCAGACTGTGATGTTCCCCTTCCTGTGTCCATGTGTTCTCATTGTTCAATTCCCACCTATGAGTGAGAACATGTGGTGTTTGGTTTTTTGTCCTTGCGATAGTTTACTGAGAATTATGATTTCCAATTTCATCCATGTCCCTACAAAGGACATGAACTCATCATTTTTTATGGCTGCATAGTATTCCATGGTGTATATGTGCCATATTTTCTTAATCCAGTCTATCACTGTTGGACATTTGGGTTGGTTCCAAGTCTTTGCTATTGTGAATAGTGCCGCAATAAACATATGTGTGCATGTGTCTTTATAGCAGCATGATTTATAGTCCTTTGGGTATATACCCAGTAATGGGATGGCTGGGTCAAATGGTATTTCTAGTTCTAGATCCCTGAGGAATCGCCACACTGACTTCCACAAAAGCATAAAAACCCTAGAAGAAAACCTAGGCATTACCATTCAGGACATAAGCATGGGCAAGGACTTCATGTCTAAAACACCAAAAGCAATGGCAACAAAAGCCAAAATTGACAAATGGGATCTAATTAAACTAAAGAGCTTCTGCACAGCAAAAGAAACTACCATCAGAGTGAACAGGCAACCTACAAAATGAGAGAAAATTTTCGCAACCTACTCATCTGACAAAGGGCTAATATCCAGAATCTACAATGAACCCAAGCAAATTTACAAGAAAAAAACAAACAACCCCATCAAAAAGTGGGTGAAGGACATGAACAGACACTTCTCAAAAGAAGACATTTATGCAGCCAAAAAACACATGAAAAAATGCTCACCATCACTGGCCATCAGAGAAATGCAAATCAAAAACTTTATTCTGTTCTCTACACTGCACAAAGTCTTTCTCAAACCCTTATCTGACTATATCCCTTCTGTGCCTACAGACTTCCATGGCTCCCTGCTGCCCTCAAGTTAAGTCCAAACCCTTTTCTCCTTTTGGCTGGAAGATCTGGCTCCTGTTGACCTCCATGCCTCCTTCCTCTATGACCTTCCCACCCCCACTCCTTTCAGGACCCCCTCCCCCATGATTGTCAGTACTCTAAAACCACATTCTAGTCCTCCAACACTCCTGTGGTCTGTCCACCATTAGGCTTTTGCACATGCTGATCCTACCACCTCCAATCCTGTTTCCTCTCACCTTCTTCTGACTAAGTCTCACCTATCCTCTAGAAGTCTACCCGGCCCACATCCCACCCTCTGCTGGCTCTGGGGCCTCCTGGGGGCTTCCCTCAGCAGCCCTGATCACTCTGGTTGGAACTGTCAGTTTCCTCATTGATCTCCCCACTAGGCTGGGGGGAGGGGCATGGGACAGGGATGGTGCCTGCCTGCTTCTTCACTATTTCACCCTCAGTGCCTAGCATAGGGCCTGGCAAACAGTGGGTGTCCAATAAATACCCTGTGGTTGGCAATGGGTAGCACAGACCTCGTCTATGGTGACAACTCCAGTTTGTAGCACACCCCTGCCCCAGCGATAGAAGTAGCAGTAGCCATAGTAATCATCACTTACAGTGAGCTCTGGGGTGTGCTGGCATTTTTCTAAGCACTTTAAATAGTCACTACTTTCATTTGCACCCTATGAGGCAAGTACTATTATTAGTCCCAGCTTACAGATGAGGAAAGTAAAGCCCAGAGAGGTTAAGTGACTTGTCTAAGGTCACACAGCTGTCAAAATGCAGATACAGGCAGGCAGATTCCAGAGCCCCTGCTATCACCACTCACAACAAGACCAAGGAGCTGGGACAAGCTGTTGGTAATGAAAAAACATGACACTGAGGCCAGACTGCAATGAACAAGCTAAGTATCAGGAATCAGGCAGGGAGTCTAACTCTGTGCCCAGCTTGGGTGGCTGCCAGAACATTAGGCTGGAGTGTGATTACTGATCGCCAGGCACTGCCCCAGGCTGTGAGATCCCCAGGGTCTACCTGCCCTGTGAGTGCTTAGCTCATGGCCTGGGCACACTGGAGGAAGCTTGACTCCATCCTCAGTGGGAAAGCCACATGGATAACAGGTAAAAGGTTGGACTCTGGTTCAAACTCCAGCTTTGCCACCAACTGGCTCTCTTCATCCGTTTTGTGCTGCTATAATTAAATACCCAAGACTGGGTAATTTATTAAGAAAACAAATCCATTTCTCACACTTCTGGAGTCTGGGAAGTCCAGTAGCAAGGTGCCAGTGTCTGGTGAGGGCCTTCATGCTGCACCATCCCATGGCGGAAGGTGGATGGCTAAGAGAAGGTGAGACAGAAAAAGGTTTGAACTCATACTTTTTAAATCAGGAACCCACACCCATGATAATTCCCATCACTCCTGTGATGTGATAACAAAATTAATTCATTCATGATGATTGAGTCTTCATGGCCTAATCACCTCTTAATTGTCCTACCTCTTACTACTGTCACAATGGCAACTAAATTTCAACATGAGTTTTGGAGAGGACATTCAAACCATAGCACTGGCTGCGTGACCTTGGGCAAGTTACTTAACCTCTCTGAGCCCTCAGAGTCTTCCACTGTCAATGGGGATACTAAAAGTATCCTAGCAGGGCTTGGGGGAGGATTAAATGGGTTAATCCTTATGTTAATCCAGAGTTCACCTTTTTGTGAGTGCTAGAAATGGCTAAGTTGCCTAATTTTTGTCCTCTGCCCTAAGAAAGCTGGTCATATCACATATTCCAATTACTCTCTGGGCAAATGGACTCCTATTTCTCCTAGGAAGACAAATACATGGGCACATGGGTCTGCATCCCAACCCTGTCCCATCTCGCTGTTTGACCTTTTCCCAGTAGCTTGCCCTCTCTGGGTCACAGTTACCCTAACTCCACAAGGAGAAGGGAGCCAATGCTCTCTGAGGGTCCTCCTAGCTCTGACCTGAACCCCTGACTGTCCCATCAGGACCACATGGTCTCTAAGATAGTGAGGAGATGGTCTCCGTGGAGAAGGCTCAGATCTGGGCCCTGTGCAGGAAGAGGAAGGCACCAGGAGCAGGGATTGGCAAGGCTCCCTTGTCTGTCAAGGTCTTGGGCACTTTTGGTTTCAGCCGGCACTGAGCCAAAGCCAGGGGCAGACAGCCCAGGGCTCCAGCTGCCTCCTGCCTGCTGCCCTGTGTTTGGCTTTATGAGGCCTGTCCAGCTCCCTCTGGGGCTCATTAGCTGGGCAGCCAGCTGGGGCCCAGGCAGCTCTGTTCCCACCAGGTCCTGTGGGAAAGTGCCACTCAGCACCTTCTCCACCCCAGGAGGGACAATGCCATTAAACCTGTCCTTCCCCAAGGGTAGGGGGTCAGGCAGGCCTGAGAGGGGCCCTGGGAAAGGCTGCGTGTCCCCAGCCTGTTTCTTATTCCTCTAGCCTTTCTCTTGTCAGCTCTGCTTTTCTGGCAGCCTGAGACCGGGCATGGGGCCACACAGACCGGGGCTCATTCCTGGCTCTGCCACTGGCAGGCTGCAGCTCCCTAAACAAGTGCCTGCCCCTCTCTGAGCCCCAGGTCCCTCATCTGTAAAATGGGCATCATAATTTCTATCGTGGAGGTTTGCCTGGAGGGTTGAAAAGAGATGACAGTGAAGGCGCATAGGTTTACATGGGGACTGGCATATTGAGTATGCTGGAAAGAAGTCCCTTCTTCCTCCTCTGCTCCTTTTTGGCTTCTCTCTTTGCTCTTGCCTCATTATTCCAGGTCCTTACAACTACTGATCTTCCTTCCCTGGGAGCAGAGGGGTCAGCGTCTGCGTGTTTTGCCCTAGAAAAGTTCTCCTTCACCTTCCTCTGAATTTTTACTTCCCTTCTTATTTCTCTCTCTCTCTCATTGTTTGTTAATCTCTTAACAATCTATCCAACATTGGTTTCATCCTTCTTTTCTTGGTATATTGGTGAATTCATAGCTTCTAGTTACTTAGGGAATTATTCCTTCTGTTACAGCACCCCTCCTGTGCGCGTGCACACACACACACACACACAGAGACAGACACAATAATGTTTGTCACCATGGGTCACTTGGCCACTTACTACCCAGGAGCAACAGGTGGTCATCTGGGTAGGTGAAGGGACAGGGACTGTGCTTCTCACAAAAGCAAGACTTATGCTGTGCTCCCAGGGCTCCATGAACACTGTGTGTGAAGCTGATGTCATCTGCCATCAGACTCTGCCCGCTCCCCAAGGGTAGAAGTCACAGTGTGATTCCTGGGAGGGCATTGCTTCTTATCTATTACTTCATTCATATATAAATAAGACATGTTTGCACTTCCAAGGTGCACCCCCACCCCGAGGAAAAGGGATGCCGATGTGTAGTAGATGCCTTCCACTCCCTTGCAGAGCAGCTGGGGAGGACAAGACAGAGGCACGCAGAGACGGAGCAGCTTTAGAGCTGGAAAGGAGGGAGGGGATCAGCAAAGGCTTCTGGGACAGGGGGTGCAAGCTGGGACATGAAGCCACCCCAAAGGAAGGGGGGGGGCAAACGTGGCAGCACAGGTAATGCCAGCGGGCAGGGTGGTGCACTGTGTGGCTATGGAGCAGTGTGAGGACGGCTGCAGGGCAGGATGTATCCACAGAAGGCCATGAGAGGGACAGAGCAGGTGTCAAGAAGTTATAGGGAGAGCCCAGGAAAGACAATTTGAGGCCGCTCTGGGGAAGACCTGGAAAGCCAGGTTAAGGTTCCCTCCTTTGCAAAAATGTTCCTAAATATCCCCCAAGTCATTTCACTCCTTCCAGATTAATTGGTCTGTGTAAGTTCTGGTGCAGACATTTCTTTGGTAAGATCATGCAGATAGTCACTCCAGCAAGCCATTTTCCTCTGCAAACTAATGCAGGAACAGAAAACCAAACACAGCATGTTCTCACTCATAGGTGGGAGCTGAACAATGCAAATGCATGGACACAGGGAGGGGAACAACGCACTGGGGCCTGTCATGGGTACGGAGAGGGAGACCATCAGGAAAAATAGCTAATGCATGCGGGGCTTAATACTTAGGTGATGGGTTGATAGGTGCAGCAAACTACCATGACACATGTTTATCTATGTAACAAACCTGCACACCCTACACAGGTACCCCAGAACCTAAAATTTAAAAAAAAAAGAAAAGAAAATTTAAAAAAAGAAAGTCACCCCAGCAATTCAAGCCTCAATTACCCCACCTGCAAAATGAGAACACTAATAACAATAATAAGTATTAATATGAGTTCTCCAGGGAAACAGAATAGATATGAAGAGATTTATTATAAAGAATTGGCTCCTGTGACTATGGAGGCTGGGAACTCTCAGATCTGTAGTTGGCAAGCTGGAGACCAGGAGAGTCAATGGTGTAGTTCCAGTCCAAGTCCAAATTCAAAGGCAGGAGAAAACTGATGTCCCAACTGGAAGACAGTGAGGCAGAGAGAAATAATTCTTTCTTACTCAGCCTTTTATTCAATTCAAGCCTTCAGTGGATTGGATGAAGTCTACCCAGGGGTCGGCAACCTGCTTTACCCAGTCCACCAATTCGAATGTTAATTTCACCCAGAAACACCCTCACAGACACAGTGAGAGATAATGTTTCACCAAATATCTGGGCACTCTGTGGTCCAGTCAAGTTGACACATAAAATTAACCATTGCGTAATACGTACCAAGAAAATTACACAGGACCAGGGAGATGAGCATTACATTCCTAGGACTCAGATGCTGAATGGTTCTGCTATTTGTGCAGCATAGGGGCTTGGATAGGCCACAGAGGCCAAGAGGTGGCAAACAATGGCCCTCAGGCCAAACCTAGCCCTGTTCTTCTTTTTGTAAATAAAGTTTTATTGGGTCACAGCTGTACCCATTCATCTGTGTATTGTCTGTGACTGCTTTCACACTAAAACAACAGAGTTGAGTGATTGCAACTGAGCCCATATGGTCTGCATTGCCTAAAATATTTACTATCTGGTTCTTCAGAGAAAAAGTTTGCCCATTGCTGACTTAGACACATGGTGCCTCAGTCTTCTCATTAGTAAAATGGATACAGCCATGGTACTTCCGTGTAGAGTCATAAGAAGAACTTTGTGGGGCTGGTGAAGGGCCTGGCATGTAGTGTGTGCTCAATAACTGGTGAGGTTGTGGTGGGGTTGTGACTGTATTTTTGGGTGCTAGTGTGACCACTAGTCACAGTGATCAGATGAAACTATATGAAGATTTGAGGTTTGCCTCCAGCTCTCCGAGAAAGGACCCTGCCAAGGAGGGTGAGGTGACCGGCCCCAGGCCCAGCTGGGATCCTTTCCAATACATAAGAGTCATTCCTGGGCATCAGACATAAAAGGCTGACCGGGAAGTCAGGCCAAGCGTCCATAATCGCCTGTAATTTGGACTCAGCCTCTTGAGGCAAAAGGATTTTGTCAAAGGCTTTTCACGGTCCAGTACCCCTGTAACCCAAGGTCACACGGATCGAGTCCTCTCTGACACATATTTATTATCAGGTGGAAATGGCACTTGGGTTTCTCCCAAGCTGTGTGCAGATGCTGTCTCGGGCCACTGCTGAGCTCCCCAGCCAGCAGCCTTGGCAGAAATGTCGCTGAGAGAGGAGCTGGCAGTGGGGAGGGGTTGTAAGTTAATGGCAATGGGAAATGCCTACTCTTCAGAAAGAGTAGGCAGGGGCTGTGCCACATGGCAGCTGTGCAATTTACCTTCAGGCCAGGATTTAACCTGAGCCTCAGTTTCCCCATCTGTAAAACATAGAAAATAAATGCCTATAAAATGCTTCACACTGTGCCTGGCCCATAGTGAGCTCCTGATGTCTTGCAGTTGCTACGCTTTATTTTTATTAACAACTCCTGCCTCACATCTGGACTCACAAGTGAAACCACAGCACAGTGGGTAAGAGATTGGGCTCTGGGATCAGCCAGAACTCAGTTCCAATGCCTGATCGGATGCTTAGTAACTGTGTGACCTTGACCAATCAACCCAATCCGAGACTTGGTCTCACCTGCAGAACAAATTAATAACAGCGTCACCCTCACTAGGAGTTGGAGAGTATTAAACAAGGCACAGGCTTCAAAGTGGCCACCACGCAGTGGGGAATCCAGAAATGTCCCTTTCCCAGGTCAAAGGAAACCAGGTTGTGTAATTCCAAAAGGAATTGAAGAGACTAAAATGGGCAAAACCCACAGAACAAGAATGTGCTCAGAAGGCACTAGTTTTCCCAAAGAAAGAGAGATGCTTTCTGCACTGTCTCTGAGGGGGCTGCTACGAGTCATGGTAAGTCCATGTCTCAGAGGAAACCCAGATGGTATTGCAGAGTGGCGAATGGCCTGGGCTCTAAGCTCAATGGATTTGAGTTTTAATCCTGTCTGGGAGAAACAAAGCAAATTGCTTCACTTTCTGAGAATCTGTTTCCCCTTTCACTTGTTTGTTCCTCATTTAACCCAATGTTTTCTTAAAGGCCTACTATGTACCAGGAACCACCCTAGCTACTGGAAATATAGCAGGGAACAAGATGGACAAAGTCTCTGCCCACTTAATGCGTGAGTCAGAAAACAAATAAGTAAATGAATAAATACTGTGGTAATATGACGATGTTAAGGAAAGAAAAAGCAGAGTAAGGGGATTGAAAGGGAAAGAGGTGCTGTTTTAGATTCGGTGGTCAGGGGAGATCTCTTTGCAGAAGTAGCAATTGAGAAAAACAGGAATAGTAACTACTAACTTCAGGATGTTGTCAGACTTTAACGGGTAAGTAGATAAACCTCTTACCACATTGCCTAGCACATACTAGGCACTACGTGCATATATGGGTTGGATAAAAGATGGATGGATAACAGATAGATGGATGGATGATGGAAGAATGGATGAATGGAAGGATCTATTGATGGGTAGATGGTAGATGAATGGATGGGAAAGTGGATGGATAACAGATGGATGGATGATGGATGAATGGATGAATGGAAGGATCTATTGATGGGTAGATGGTAGATGAATGGATGGGTAAGTGGATGGATGGATGGACGGACAGGTGGATGGATACATGAACTGGTGGATGATACATAGATGGATGAGTGAATGGGTGGATAGATGCATAAATAGATGGCATATCTGTGAGAGACCCGGTGGGAAATAAGTGGTATTCTCAAACGGCTTCACTGAAAAGATGTTAATCAAAGAACTACATACAGAGGTATGGGCAGAATTTAGGGACCTAACAAGAGATGTTAAGACACACAGGTACTAGCAAAAGAGTAACATGTTAGCACTCCTGGTCTTGAAGGAAAGAGGGTGGGACAAATGTTCCTAGAACCTGCACCAGGGCCTTATAAGAGCTATGACAGTAGGTGGAAAATCACAGCCACTGCCAAAACAGGAGCCCAGAACGGAGGAAGTGGGCAATAAAAACGACAACCTCACTCTCCTCCACTCTCTCTTCTCCTCTTGGTGCCTTCCATTGACCCAGTTCACCTGGAAGCCATTAGGGAGGGAGCCTGGGTTTTGCAGCCCACAGATGAGGGCCTCTTGTATTCTAGTGGAATACAGCAGAGCAAAGAGGGGTAGAGAGAAGATCTGGAAAACAAAAGGAAAATAATCAGAAAATGAGTAGATGAATAAATGAGCAAATTAGTCTGGAGGATGCTAAATCAGCAGAGAGGGCTCTGTGACATGTGGATGTCCCATCCCAGGTCACAAGCCTCCTTGTAAATTTCTTATTAGTCAAAAAAGAGAGCATACTTTCCATTTTAAAAGTAGCGAAATCCTAATAACTGAGCATAATGAATGTCTATTTCTCAGTTATTTCACTGTCTGATGCAAGTCAGGGGCTGTTCTCTCAGAGACAACACAAGGAATCATCCCCTCGCTTGCTGGAGACTCCACCGTCTTTAATCTAGGAGATGCATCCTGGCTTTTAATTTGCCTCAACCTGAAAGCTATCCGTCACTTCCTCTCACATTCTACCGGCCGGAAGTAGCCACATGACCCTGCCTAGAAGCAAGGAGGCTGGGAAATGCAATTTTCCTTTGTGCCCAACAAGTGCAATCGGTTTGAAGAAAGCAGCTAGCCTATCTGCTCCATGTTGTTTCAGGACTCACAGCTGCCTGACACAAAGAAAGAAAATCCAGTCTGCTCTGACCTCAGATGATAAGATTTAGGAACATGGATAAAAGCCTAAAGTTTGGAGTCACAACGACCTGGGCTTGAATCCAGTTCAGCTCCTTGCCAGCTAAATGAAACTAGAGAAATCATTCCAATTAGTTTCAGTGTCTCTAAAGTGGAAAATAATCAAGGCTTTGACAGTTGTCTAGCACAGCGCCTGGCACAGAATATGTACTCAAAGTTTTGTTGAGTGAGTTTACAAATGTTCTTATAAGGATTGCAGATGGTGGTGCAGGTGAAGTGCCTTACACTGGAGGACACATCCCGTGTTCTCCACCAGTGTGAGTGTCATCCCATAAGCCACTGGTTCCCTGGATCCAGAGACTTCCCGCTTGCAGGAAGAAGCTGATAATAGCCCCAGAGGGGAGGAGAGATGCTTGCTGAGACCACGTTTTATGATGCAAAAATAAAGATGAGGGCTATTTCCCTGATTTGTGAATTTCTTTATGTGCAACATCTTACATAGGTATAAAACTGACATTGCATTTAGTTATTCATTTTTCAAATGGCCTTTCGTGTAAAGAATATGACTCTGTGGCAGCCTGGGAAAAGCAGATTCCACTCACTGCTGTTGATGGAGGCTCCTAGCTGGCTGCAACCTTGGCCAGGGCACTCGTGTCCTGGAGACACCTTGTGCTGGGACCCCCACCCCCAGATAAAGACACTCAAGGGTGGGCTAGAGGCTGTGGTCTAGTGGAAAGCAAGGACTATGAAGTCTGAGTGCCTGGGTTCTGACACATGCCCCCATTCCTCAGCTGTGTGGTTTCAGACATGCTGCATAACCTCTCTCTGCCTCAGTGTTCGTTGTGAGAATTACACTGAGTTTGCACATGTGAGTACTCTAGTATGCGGCCAGGAAGGTAGGAGGTGCTCAAAAGAAAGTGTGTTTATTAGAGAAGGGTGAGTCCTTTGGTTATTCATTCAACAGACCTAAACTGAACACCCATAGGGTGCTGCTTACCAGAGTGAAAAAGACAGACGTGATCCCTGAGTGCACAATCTGGACACAGGGATGGATGTGAGAGGAACAATTCCACTGATGTATCTTTAACTGCAACTCCAAGGAACAGTCTGGGGTGAAATGTGGCTAGAATCCCGATAGGCCCCAGATGGCTTTCAGGATCATGGATCCAAAGGCTCATTTTCAGAGCCTGCAGGGACATTTCAGGAGGCAGTGCCCCTGGCCAGTGTATGCTTGTGAGATCAGAGCAGAGACCCCAGGCATCAAGGCCACAGAGTCACAAGCCAGCATAGGCATGGCCAAGCAGCAGAGGTTGAGATGGAAAGGACTGGACGGTGGCTCATTTACACCAGCTGTGAATCAAGGCCTGCTTTCTCCATTCAGTAGGCTCCCATCCAGCTGAGGCCCTGCTATAACCTGTCTCCACCTCTCCAAGTGCAATGACTCTCTCAAGGGAGCTTCAGGCCTCCAGGATACAGGAGAGGATGTTCTAGGCATATCGGTGTCCTGTAGGCCAGAAAGGGGAGGAAGCAAAATAGAGAGAGAGCCTGGGTTGGGAGTCAAAGACCAGAGCTCAAGTCCCAGATTCCCTGCTTGCTATGCAACCTTTGAGAAGCAATTTCTCTCAGTGCTCAGTTTCCCTATCCATACAACGGAAATAACACTTGTGAGGATGGATGAAGCAAACCATTTGAAAGGACTGTAATTGAATAGACTTTTGTCAAAGGCAGCAGAGTATTTAATTAAGAGGGAGGACTAGGCTTGGGAGTGGTGCTGGGCTGGATTCTAAACCCAGGGCCACTAGTTACCCACCATATGGCACTGGGTACATCACCAGTGCCTAACATCTCTGGGCCTCAGTTTCTCTATCTGTAAAACTGGAAAAATGGAAGCAGTACCTGCATCTTTGGTCTGTTGTGAGGTTTAAAAGAAATGCTAGGCCTGGCGCGGCGGCTCATGCCTATAATCCCAGCACTTTGGGAGGCCGAGGGAAGTGGATCACGAGGTCAAGAGATCGAGACCATCCTGGCCAAAATGGTGAAACATGAATCTCTACTAAAAATACAAAAATTAGCTGGGTGTGGTGGCGGGCACCTGTAGTCCCAGCTACTTGGAAGGCTGAGGCAGGAGAATCGCCTGAACCTGGGAGGTGGAATTTGCAGTGAGCCGAGATCATGCCACTGCACTCCAACCTGGGGACAGAGTGAGACTCCATCTCAGAAAAAAAAAAAAAAGAAAAAGAAAAAAGAAATTCCAGATCAAAAACACATAGCACAATGCCTGGCAGAGATGCAGGGCTCTGTGAGTGGTAAGTAATATGCAGTCAACAGTCAACAAATATTTTTGAACACCTACTGAGTGCTGGTCGTCTTTATAGGCACTTGAGCTAGAGCAGGGGACAAAACAGCTGTCACAGAGCTTGCAATAATCAAATGGGAGCGGTCAGCACAGGCAAGACAGAAAAAACTATATAATAAGGCAAATGAAGGTAAGTGTTTTGGGGGAAAATAAAACATGTGAAAGGGAATCTTGGTTGGAATCTTGGCGGGGTGGCCAGGAAAGGCCTCCATGAGAAGGTGACATTTAAGAGCTGAAGGCAGGCAGTAATATGAGTTGACATGTTCTGAAAAGAGCTCTTCGGCTGATGTGTTGAGTACAGGCTAAGGGTGCAAGGCTGGACACAGGGACACCATTAGAAGACCATGATCTAGCAAGAGGTGAGGGTGGTAACTGTTGTGGGGTGACTATTATAATTCCCTGGCTTCCCAAGCCATTGCCATGTCAGCACACACCTAGCTCACAGTAGGTGTTTCTTCCCAGTAGCTGGGAGCCTGATGGCTGATCCTGCTGGAGTAGCTGACCTCCACCCCATCCCCCTGCCAGAGTCACATCTCCCATTCCCCTCTTCCAGACATTTTTCAGCCGCCTCCTTCACTGTAGCCCAGCCAAGCTGAGGTGTCAGCACCTTTAATCATCCTTGGAGCCAATCTTCCCCTTCCCCTTAATCATGGAAGCCAGCTTGCCCTGGCCCCATTCCAACTTATCTACATCTGTCTGAGACTGAAGGGCTCAGAGTGAACTCCAAATGCTCTCCAGATAACCACAGAATTGTCCCAGCTTGAAGGAGCCTCAGAAAGCCCCATGTTCAATACCATTTCAGATACAAATGAGGAATGGTGTGGGCAAGTGAGCACCTTGCTCACTGGTTAATTGCACCGTTGGTTAGTTGCAGAGACACCATTCATCCCAACTTGGCATTCTCCAGCTCCAACTGAAATGGCTCCCACATTTTGAATAGTTTTTTCCTCCTCCAGTGGAAGCCCTCATCTCTCTGTTCCACAAGCCAATGGCCCTTCCTCAGCAACCCTGAGAACTGCTGGGTTGTAACCACATTGGATGGTGACATGGGGTCCACTATGATCCCCTGATTTGCTTACCTCAGTTGGATGTTGAGTGGCCAGAGTTGTCTTAGTTCAGATCTACCATGCAGGAAGAAGGGAACACCAAGGAAGCAAGATGGGATCCAGGGAACTCTAACAGGAGCCGGCACTGGAATGTGGGAGGGAGCTTTGGGACCTGCCCCGCACTTCTTGTTACTTCCCAGGGCTGGCGCTGGCATGGCACATGTCTGTCCAGATAACCAGAACTCTGTTCCCTGCACCCTCACTAACATGACGTCATCTTTGCCTAGATAACAGGCAAAACCAGGACTCCTGGTGTAGTTCTAATTAGAATTTCTCTTACTGGAGGTGAAGTTGAGCATCTTTTCATTTATTTCAGAAACATTTTCTTCTTAGTTTGTACTACTGTTTTATAAAGAAAAAAAGTTAGACCTCTTTCTGTAATGCAAATCTTAAGTGTTTTCCCAGGTTTGTCTTTTTTATTTTGCATAGATTTTGCAATGCAGTTCTTTTAGTTGGATTTGTAAACATTTTCTTCAAGTATTCCTGGATCATATTTTTATACCATCATTCATTCATTCATTCATTCATTTTAAAATATGTAATGTATACCCATTGTTTGCAGGACTACAGAAATAAACAGGACACACAAGGCCCTGCCCTCACGGAGCTCAGAATCTAGTAGGGAAGACAGAAGATGAGCACGTAAACTCGTATTTACATAAGATACTTCCAGAGAGTGGCAAATGCAATGACAAAAACAATAAAAGGTGACATGAAAGAAGGTCAAGGTTGAGAGAGGACCTGTATTCTATTATATTAGTTATCTATTGCCACATAACAATTGCCATAAATTTAGCAGCTGAAAACAACACACATTTATTGTGCAATGGTTTCTATGAGTCAAGCGTCTGGCTATGACTCGCTGGCGTCTCTACTCAAGGCTGCATTAAGATGCTGGCTGGGCTGTGCTTTCATCCCAAGGCTCAGCTGGGGAGCAATCTGTCTCCAGGTTCATTCAGGTTATTGGCAGAATTCATTTCCTTGTGGCTGTTTGATCGAGGGCCCAAGCTTTTTGCTGGCTATCAGCTGGGGACTGCCCTCTGGTCTCAGAGGCTACCTGCAGCTCCTTACTACATCAAGCCAGCAAGGAGAGTTTCTCCCTTGGTCCCTCTTTTAAGGGATTTTACCTGATTAATTCAGGTCCACTCAGAATACCTTCACCTTTGCTACACAGCATAACCTAACCACAAGAGTGACGCCCCACTACCTCTGCTCCATTTATTGGTTAACCGCTAACATTTATTGGTTAGGAGCAAGTCAGTCACAAATTCCATCCCTACTCAAGGGTACGATGACAAAGGAATGCATGCCAGGAAGGGGAGAATTACTGCCAGCACCCTAGGCTCTGTCCACCACATAGATTGTGGCAAAGAAGGTCTTTCTGAAGAGATGACAAGCTAAAACCTGAACAATCAGAAGGAGACAACTGTGCAAAGACATAGGGAAATGATTTTCCTGGTAAGAGGGCACAGCAAGTGCAAAGATCCTGAGGTGATTATGAATTTGCAGAAAATTGAGAAGTTGGATATGAGTGGAGGACTTTGGAGAGGGAGATGGTAGGACGACACAATGAATGCAATACAATGCAATACAATTACATTAAATTCAATTAAAGTGGAGAGAATTAGAGCCAGGATGGCAGAGCTAGAAACCAGAAGACCTGACCTCAAGTCCCAGGTCTGTGAGCCTGGCCTGCAAGCCCCTAAGTTGCAGAGTAACCCTAGGCCACTCTCCTTCCTCCTTAACCTGCTCTTCCTCCTCTGTGGACTGAAGGGGATCGAGACTAATGACCCTGCAGACCTTTCTACCTTGAGCAACCCCAGAATCTCTGATTAACTAAATGACACCTCCAGCTAACTACCCAATAGTGCCAAATTAATTAAGGCCTGAGAAAGTGATTATCTCAACCCTGGGCTTTCTTATGCTTCTTGGATATCATTGGAGGGAAAACGGGGACTATGCAACAACAAAGAATGCAAGAAACACCCAGGGGAACAGGGGTGGGGGCTTTCAATCACCTGGAATCAATGCACAGTATTCCTGACTCTCGCTGGAATACTGCGGGTCTGCACAAATCATTAAGCCCCACTCTGTTGGCAGGATACGCGGTCCGAGGTCCAGCTTTCCTCACTGGAAATCCACACGGGGTTAGTTTGGCCCCATGAAGCATGGGGATTGAGTTTCTCTGCTCGTCCTTGTCATGGAAAAGCAGAAATGTGGTGGTGGTTAGGAGTTTGGGATTTGTTGGGGATTTATTCTTTCTTTTTGGTCAGTTTCAGAAAAGTCATTGACTTTCAGTGGATCTGAAGTGAAGGCCCTGGATGGAAGAACAGGGTGGGCCCCAATCAAAGCAGGAATTCATCCAAATTTCTTTGCATCATTTTCAGGGAGAATATAAGCTATACCCTGTTGAGACAGGGACAGAAGGGAGGGACTTTTCATTACCACACAGTTGGTCCTGTTGTGTGGTCACCTTGAAGGTTCACAGTTTGAAAAGGAGCCTGAGTGAATGGGAGGTGCTGAGAGAGAATGCTAAGAATCAAAGTTCGGAAGAGAGAGCTGGGCATTGGGTTGGGGTGCTGTCCAGCCACAGGGCTGATGGTCCCAATAGCCCTTCACTGTAGCAGATAGGGAGTTTGGCTACAAAAAGATTTCCCGTGTGTGGTCTAGCACGGTGGCTCACACCTGTAATCCCAGCACTTTGGGAGGCCAAGGCGGCCGGATCACGAGGTCAGGAGATTGAGACCATCCTGGCTAACATCGTGAAACCCCATCTGTACTAAAAATACAAAAAAGTAGCCAGGCATGGTGGTGGGCACCTGTAGTCCCAGCTACTCAGGAGGCTGAGGCAGGAGAATCGCTTGAACCAGGAGGCAGAGGTTGCAGTGAGCTGAGATCGCACTACTGCACTCCATCCTGGGTGACAGAGTGAGACTCTGTCTTGAAAAAAAAAAAAAGGCTTCCCGTGTGTGACGACAATTCATACTGTTTTTGGAAATAGATTTATTTTTTTTTTTGTAAAATTGATGCTTTCCAATTGTATAAGAAAACAGAAGGAAGGAGGAGGGATGAAGATAGGGAGAAAACACAAGCATTTAAAAGTACAGGGATGAAAGGAAAAACATACTTTAGTGCCTCTGGTCTTGCTAGTCCCCCTAGAATGTAGCCCCTTGAAGGGAATCATATTGTCCCACATGTACCTCTAGGTTCTCTGCTAAGGAGAAAAGATACTCCTACAGGGAAAAACATGGTACACTCGAGGACTCTCTTGGGAGGACCATCAGTCCCCCAGCTCCATGCATATCCAATTGGTTGGAACCATTTACAGCATAGAGAGGGAGGCAAGATTTGCTCTACGCACCTTCCCACACCTCCAGGCCTGGTGCCATGTGATATAAATGGTGGGCTCTGCAATTGTGCCTGTGTCCACTTCCCATAGTCTTGGAACTCCCCAGGAAGGAGAAAACGGGCAGAGTGTGATTTCACAGAGTGGGATTCACAGAAGAAACTGCCAGAAGGAGACTGGGACAGGGCTGGGGGAGTATGTCACAGGGATCTGTTTTTCAATCATGCTCTGGGGAAGCTGGTACCACTTTTTTCTAGTACTTAAAAAGGCAAGTGGCATCTGGATGCCTGAATAGAGAATAATTTTCTCCTCACCATTTTTGTCTCTGATGAAAATCTCCTAATTAGAATCGGAGCCATTTGATTAGATAGGGCCAGAGTGTACAGTGGCAGAATACTCCTCCCAGATATGCTCGATGTTCACAACAGCCTGAAGGTTTATCCTTCCTTGTTTTCAAAACTGAGAAAACTGAGGCCCTGGGATTTGAAGTGACCTCCCCAGGGTCCCTGGATTACTCAGTTGCAGAGAAAGAATAAGTATGCAGACCTCCCCACATCTGGCTTTAGTTCTTCCCTCTCCAGCTTCATTTCCTATCACTCTCCCCCAAGGGCTTTGCTCAGCACCAGTTTTGAACCATGCATACCTCACACCCTATACTTCCTCATCTTCATGCTGTTACCCATGCTATTTCTTCTCTTTGGAAGTTTTTTTCCTTTCTGGCAAGTTCCAACTTGTATTTGTAACCTAGTTCAGATGTTCTCTGGCTGCCAAGATCTCAAAGTAAAATAACTCCTCCCCTGTTCTTGCACTGGATTTGTGCCATTTACATTTATTGTTGTAATCTCCTACTGTGTCTCCCCAACTACGTTGGTATGATTGCAGACTGTAGCCATGTCCTATTCAGCGATGCTTTCCTAGATATTTGCACAGGTGAATATTTGTCAAATGAATGCTGAGTCTCTAGCAAATAGTCAACTTTCAAACTCTAATAAGAGTTATAATTTACTGAGCACTCCCTATGTGTCTGCCACTAATCTATGTACTAGTTTAGAATGAATAAATAAATGGATTGGATCTGTAAATATTCTCATAACTCTTTGCTAAAATGGCAACCATCATATTAAGCTGCCTCATTTAGCTTCAGGCACAGACACAGAGACACTTGGGTGCGTGATGCCTGATATCTTATCACAGTGGTGCTGAGCAGAAGGATCCCAGATAACAATGCTCTTTATTCTGTTCCAGTGCCATGTGATCCCCCATTAAGCAGATGGAAAGGGCCTGCCTCACTCTCCTGCTTCCAGGAAAGTGATGTGCCCTCTCTTCCTTGGGTTGTCACCAGCAACATGATAAAGTAGATTGCTTTTCAATTATATCTTTTATAATTGAAATATTAATTATAAATATTTCTCCTAATTTTCTAATGAAATGTCCTTGTCTCAAAGTCTATCAACGTTAGAACCAGGAGGAGATTTAGATGATAAATGCCAAGAATCTCTAGAAATTGCTTTGAGGATTCAAGGTGGCTTCCTAGATGTTGGCCTTAAGCCAGGACACGTTGGCACTTGTCTTCACAGTCAGTGACTTGCGGTATGACCTTGGACACATCAATTACCTCCTCTGAGCCTCCATCTCTCCATCTGTAACATGGAAATAAATGCATTGTCTACCTTGCAGTGCTGCTATGGCAAGCTCCATGCGGTTTCAGGCATGAACCAAATGATAGCAGTTGTTGTTGTTGTTGTTGTTGTTGTTGTTACAGCAGCTGCAGCCTGACTGCCTAGATTTCACTCCTGGTCTTACTACTTCACCACCTTGCTGGACTTAAGACAAGTAACCTGATGTTTCAAAGTTCACTTTCTCAGTTGTGAAAGGGAGTAATATTAATTTCCACCTCATAGGATTGTTGTGAAGACTAGATGAGATATTACATGTAAACTAGTACATAGATTAGTGGCAGACGCATAGGGAGTGCTCAGTAAATTATAACTCTTATTAGAGTTTGAAAGTTGACTATTTGCTGGAGGCTCAGCATTAACATTCTAAAATCTTAGAGCTAAAATAAGTCATGGGAGGACACTCTTCTCATTTCTCAGCTGGGAAAACTGAGGCCTAGAGTGGTTAGGTCATGGGCTGGAGGACAAAAGCAAAGGTTTCCTGGCCCCCAGCCTCCCCCTTTGAACCCACAGTGGGAGGTGGCTGGAGATAGGGTTGACAAATATCTCAGTAGAGCTGCTGGGATCTTTCCCCACACCAGGAGCCATGGCTGTTATCTGGGAGGCAGCCACTCCTTGCTTCCATGTCATCATTGTCTTTCCTTCATCCACAGAATCCCAGGGCCCCAGGAATGAGGAATGGATGGGGATCTTGGAGGAGTACTTCCAGCCATTTTGAGGGTGACTTTGCCCTCAAATTCAAGAAACAAGTAAGGACTGAGCGCATTCCAAAAGTTAAATGCACTATTGGAAATCTGTAACAGGCCACTTGACTGTGAGCCAGACAGGGCCCTTGCCCTCCTGGAAAAGGCATTCTATTTGGGAGCTGGCAACAAACAAACCAGCATTAAGATCATGATGAAACAGAGAGAACTGAGTACCAAGTCTTTTCGATGAGACCAGAGAAGGCTCTGCCATTGGCTCTTACACACACGGCCTTAAGACCCCATTCCATCCCCAAATGGATTTTTTCCCAGGGGCCCTATGGGTTCATATGCATATCTAGGTAACTCCTGGTGGCTTACCTAGATATCCAAGAATTCCCAAGGTGAGCTTGTAGACCAACTTCCTTGGAAAATGCTTCAACATTTCCTCTTCTTGCCTCTGCATGAGTTGCAACAGTGAGTTTAGGCTGATTCCAAGCTCAGTATGTCTACCTTCAAACTGAGAATCCTCCACTCATCTCTGCCATGTGACTTTGGACAACTTACTTAACCTTTCTGAACCTCACTTCCTCATCACTAATACAAGGTGGTTATGATAATAAAATCTAACTGTAAGGTTGTTGGGATAATTGGATGAGATCATATATAAAAAAGCACATAGATATGCCTCAGAAATGTTAACCATTATTAATTCTTTTTCTTTATCCTTTCACCTCCATCTCTCTACACTCCTTTTTTCTATACCCTCCTTCTCCTCTCTTCATTCTATCCTCCCATCTTATATCTCTTTCTCTGCTACCTACTTCTTGTCCCCCTCCTCCTCCTTCTCCTCCTCCTGGTAAATATCCAGATAGATTTTATCCCAGCAGGGCTAAGAACACAAATGCCCTCAAACCATCTCCAAGTGGTCAAACCAAGAACATATTCTGCCCAGATGAGCAAAATCAGAAAGTTTGTCTGAATGATGCTGCATATCAGCCTCCTGGTGGTAGGTTCACAGAGGGCTTTTCACTCCATTTTCTGGGCACTGAGGTTGTGGCTGAATCTGCCTTCCCACGACCCACATGCGCCTCCCTATCCTCCATCAATGCGGAGGACAAAATACATCCTGGCCATATTGTAGAGATGTAGGGTGGGGCTTCCTCACAAGCGCCTGAAACAAAGGCATACTGCATCTAACTTATTTTAGCAGTTTTCATTAATATAATTTTCAGTTCATTTGGTTATCAAAAACACACTTTTTTTCCCTTTTCTTCTCACCAAAAAGGCAAAGCAGAGCTAGGCTGTTCTGGGGGTGCTAGTGGCTTGATATTCTTTATATACATACATACATATATATATATATATATCCTCACTAATTTCTCCATGCTGTGGAGAATTTGTCACATGCACAGGTCTGTTTGATTTCATTAAACAGAATATTTAAGCATAAAAATTGTTTAATCGCCTTGTGTCATTATGAGATGAATTTCATTTTGCATACATTTGCATATTTCATCAGAATTAAGGCTGCTAATATGCAAATGAGAGACAGGTTGTGGCTGAGGTGTTTATTGTAATAGCTGCAGGCTGTTCCACTTGGACAGCTTTCTAGGTGGTGGGGAAGGAGGGGGAAGGAGAACTTGGGGTGGCTCAGAACACTTCAGGAAACCCAGGAGTCTCTGGTGCTTCAGCCGTGGCAGAGCAGAGATGCGTGGGCGTGGCACACCTTGCTGCCCTACGACACTGGCCAATCAGAGCAGGCTGGGCTGGGGAGGCGGGAGGAAGCCCAGCTGTCTGCCCCAAAGGCTCCTGGGAGCCCATGGGTACCAGGGATGGAGTGAGGGACCTGGGCAAGGCTGGGGGCATGCTGTTTGCCGAGGTCTCTGCCTCAGCATGAGCAGATGACATTCTGGAGGCCTCCCAGGCCTTCTCCCTTCTCTCTGTGTTGCTGCTTCTTCCTCTGCCTGCTGTTTTGTTTTTTTTTTTTTTCCTTACCCTTTGTTTCCTCGTTGGCTTTGTTTCAGGCCCTATTTAGTTCCTTGTTAGCCTTTCTCTCTTCCTCTTCTTTGTTTTTCCTTTGCCTGTTTCCTCCTGCACGTTCCTCCACCCCATGGGCTGGCATGCTTGTCTATTGGCTTTCCTGCCCTCTGATGCCTGCCTGCTTTGTTCTTTTCCCCACCCTGCCTTCCTCCTGCCTCGGCTTTCAATTTCCTCCTTCCCAAGGCCCCCTTTCCTCCTGCCCATCGCTCCCCCAGCCTGGAGGGCATCTGCAGCAGCCAGCAATGGCTTGAGGTGAGGACGGAATCAGATGTGCCCCCCACCCACCGTCGCCTCCTTGCACAGCCTCCCCTCCCCTCCATCTAAATCCTTGATTAATCCCTGTCCTCATGTGAAGGTCAGAGATTAGATACATATCATTTTCCTCTCCAGGGCCGGAGCTGCTGATCCCCAGGAGAGCCAGTTCCGAGTTACCCCCCAGGCACAGACGGAGGAGCAGAGAACTCGGTGTGTAATGAGCTGGCTTGGAGGTCGAGAGGGTGTTTAATACAGATGCAGATTTCAAAAGAAAGTAGTGAGGAGCTTCTTGCTCCTCTCCTGTGCAGCCCTCCCACAACAATGAGTGAGGATGCTTTGGAAAAAGGAGAGTTCATGTGGAGCAAAGTGGAAAGGCAGCTTGAGTCAGGCACTGGCCTGAACAAACCAAGCCCCTCCCTTCTCTGGGCCTCAGTTTCTCCCATTTATCTCTCGCAATTCTTTGGAGACTTCAGTGGCAGTTGCAGGCAGGAGGTGATAGGACAGGGTGGAATATGTTTATTGAATCAAACACTATTTATTGAACACCTACTATATGCCAGGCAGTGGGTGGGCACTGGCTACAGCCCTGAATAAGAAAGGCAGTTGATATTAACAAGATCATGTCAGATAGTGATAAATTCCCACAGTGAGCCAGTGAACTGAGACTAGATGCACCTCTTTCTACTTCTCTTTTTGGCTCTTGCTGGTGGCCATGTCTTGGGCGCATTTTCTGAGCCACACTTCCAATGGCTACAGGCCCCTCCCCTCCAGAATTCCCAAGGGCCCTGCAGAGAATCATTGTTTTTTTCTGACTCTCTGAGCATCTCCCAAGAGCTGGTAGGGCAGCATCTGCCAGGCAAACCACCACCCTCCCCCGCCCCCGCCCTCACCAGATAAGCTGTTCAGGCCTGTGTTTTAGAGCCTGAGCAATTAAAGCAGAATTAATTGGCTGGTAGGCAATCACCTTCCAATCGGAGCAGGGAGGGAGCAGGCGGGCCTGTTTTGCTGAGTCGACAAACTGAACACAATGCTCATCGACCAGGGGCAGTGGGGAGGGGGTGGCAAGGCAAGCTGGTGGGAATTAGAGGCATCCCCCTCCCCTAGCCCCCAGCCAAATGCAACAGCAAGCCGTGGGGATCTGAGCATCTCTGTGGGGAATCCAGCTTCGCTGGTGCGGAACTTTCTGGAATAGAACTTTGACTTTGCAACTTCAAAACATCCAATCCAAGGATGTTTTTCAATTTGATTTAATTTTTAATATCTTTATTCTCTTCCCAATCACCAAAGCAATACATTTTCTATTGATTCTTAAAAACCAAATATTGAAAATATGTATGACTTTAAAAGCCTCATAAAATTATACATCTGCATATATATTAGCATTTGATAGGAGAAAAATCTGCAAGAATATACACGAAACTGTCAACAGAAGCTAGCCCTGGCGTGTGCACGGAGAGGGGAATTGAAAGAAGCTTGGTTGCATGCAATATATTTAAAGGAAAATTTAATGGGCACCAAGATGTACAGTGGTGTTTGTTGTTTTTCTTGTTATTTTGGATGATGTCGGTTGGGCTTTATTTTGGTTTTTGTTTGTTTGTTTAGTATTATAAAAAACATGTTCATGGTGAAAAAAAAATACAGAAATATGTAAAAGACCCCTGAACTCCAGCCTCCCATTTCCACCCATAAGTGGTAACCCAACTGTGGGAAGCTCCAGTAGGGAAGAGTGTGGCTTTTGGGCTGGAATTCAGGCTCTTCTGTTTGCTAGCTGTGTGACTGTCTCCAAGTCACTTGCCTACTTTGGGCCTCAGTTTCTTCATCTGTAAAATTGGGAGGAGACATAATACTTTCCTTCACCTCCTAGGAGAATTGTAGGTAGAGAACTTTGCACAATGCCTGGCACACAGTAAGTGCTTAACAAATGGCAGCCATTAATCTTGGTTACTGCCAACCCTTTCTAGCAAGGTGCCAGCACACAGGTTTTTAAAGGGATTGATTCGTGGCATCAAAACCACCTAGGATGCAAGGGCCACAAACATCTCCCTCTTTCACTTCGTTGCACCCAAGTAGGATGCCCAAAATGAGGTAGTTTTACTCTCAGGATACCTAATTTCCCTGCAACTCAAGACACTCAAAAAGAGTTGTTGAAAAATAGTATACGGGCCGGGCATGGTGGCTCACGCCTGCAATCCCAGCACTTTGGGAGGCTGAGGCAGGATGATTGTTTGAGGCTAGGAGTTCAAGACCACGCTGGGTAACACAGTGAGACCCCCACCTCTACAAAAAATATTAGAAATTAGCCAGGCATGGTACCTGTAGTCCCAGCTACTCAGGAGGGTGACATGGGAGAATTGCTTGACCCTAAGAGATCTGGGTTACAGCGAACCACAATTGTGTCATGCACTCCAGCTTGAATGAGAGAGCAAGATCCTATCTCTAAAAAGAAATAAAAACAATAAAATAAAATAAACTTTTTAAAGGTAGTATATATGGTCCAGAACCCAGAATAGACGACAAGTGGCAGAGCAGAGGCTGAGTGACATCAAAGCTGAGATGACAAGGAGAACCTAAAGATATGAGGCCAATTCCTGGCTTTGTCTCTACCCACCTCATGAGCTTGGGTTCACTCCCTTCCCTCTCGAGGGCCTCAGTTTCCCCCTCGGAGACATGGAACAAGGACAAATAGCTAATCAGCATGTGTTCACTGATGAAAAAATATTTTAAATTTGCATCATCTTTTTTCTTTTAATGAACTTGCATACCCAGTAGTCAGCATGCGAGGGATTGAGTGAGGGAGAGGTAGCAGTGATGGCAATGCAAGCCAGATAAGTTTGGGTGTCAGAGTGATGAACGGGGGCCCACAAACCCGTGGACAGAGGACCGTGTTGTAGGGCATCAAAGCTCCCTTCTGGAAGCCCGCAGCTGGGTCTAAGGCAAGGACACGAGTTAGGAAGTCCTGGGCCTGGAGGTAAGTGTTTGTGTAAGAAGCAGGGGTGGGAGCCAGGAGGTGGGGGCTGCACTGATTGCACTGAGGAGGCCTCGAAACCTGAGCACATCCTGCAGGCAGTCAGACGGGGTCACCAAACCCAGACTAAATAGTCTGGCGGGCCTGACTCAGGGCTGTCTGGAAAACGATCCTGGGATGGAAGGAGTAAGTCACGGAGGGGGCTGGGAGGAGAGCACGGTCAACAACACAGAGGCCTGTATCAGTGGCCACTCTGAGGAGGCTGCCTCCCCAAGGAGGAGCCAAACTGTGAATGAGACAGCGTTTTTTTTGTTTTTGTTTTTTCTCCATTTCAGTTTCTACTTGATGGAAGAGGAAGAGGCAGAGGGAGGCTGAAGCTCCTTCAGCCCCCTCACCCCTAGGCACTCTGCTCACCTGTGCAAGGTTCTCAGCTACACACTTTGCTCTGTTCTTCAGGCTGGGAGCCAGGTCCTCACACTCAAAGGGGTCTCAGTACTGCTGTGTGGCCTTAGGCTGGTGCCCTACCAGCCCTCATAAGCCAAACAGGTATAATAAGCCTGTGTGTCTGTATTGATTGAGGCCAGAGCGACACTAGCACCTATGAGCCTTTGTGGAGATGGAACAAAGGTGGCCCCTCCAGACAGATGCTGCCACTGGATTCAGATTGGCAAGTTGAGTACCTGGACCAGGTGTACTTGAACAGTGAACAACATGGCAGTCCTGGGCAGGAGAGTGAAATGAATAAGGCCTACCTAGTACATCACCTAGCATCTGCTCTGCCGGTCACCGCCCTCAGTGCTCTAAACCTCACATCAACATGAGGAGATGGGTGTTTTCATATTTGAACCCAGGTCTAATCCTAAAGCCTTTCCCAGGACACCTCGTTGCCTTATTACTGTGAATGTTAACACCTCCTTCTAACGCATTAGGCTTCTGTTTAAATAGCTTTGCCAAAAAGTGGCAACAATCAAACTGTCCATCACTGGATGAATGGGAAACAAAATGTGGCCTATACATACAATGGAATATTATTCAGCCTCAGAAAGGAATGTCATTCAGATATGTGCTTCAACATGGATGAATCTTGAGGATGTAGTGCTAAACGAAATAAGCCAGGCACAAAGATAACTATTGTATGATTCCAATTATAAAGTAGTTTTGCTTGAGGGGACTGAAAGGTAGGGAGGGGTCTTGAGAGGTTTCATGAAGAAGACACTTTGTAAGCTGAATCTCTCAGTATGAGTTTGCTTGTTTATAGTCCAAAGAGGAGAAAGTCAGGCATCAAGAATAGCATGTGCAAAGGCCCAGGGGCATGAAAGTACATCAGGTATCTTCAGGAACTGCAGGAATGTTGGGCTTCAGTGAGTTACCTAGAGAAGTTAAACTCATAGAGACAGAAAGTGGGGTGGTGGATACCACAGTGGAAGAGAGGAAAGAGGAGGAAAGAGAAGCTTTAGCAGCTGATATAATCAGAATGCTCAACCTAGTCTGGGGAGGCCCTGGAAGTCTGCTCTGAGCCTCTTCAGATCATCACTTTGGATAACCAGGCTGAAATCTGATCACGTGGAGGGGGCAGAGAACTTTCCAAGCAAAGGAGACAGCATGTGGAAGGTGGCATGGTGGAACCAAGGTGCAAATCCCAGAAAGTCAGTGTGGCCAGAGCCATGGAAGGGCAGCCACAGAAGGGGGTGGGGAGAGGGGCTGGTGGAAAGGAAGGCAGATGGAGGGAGGGGCATTCATTGCCCTACAGGAGGGACTCCATTCCACAGCCTGGGGACAACAGGAAGTGTGGAAGGGGCTCACCAGGTGAGACGTGATTGAAGGTGTGTCTGAAAAGATCACATTTATTGCTGAGTGCGCAATGGATTCTAGGAAGCTGTAAGGCAGAAGGGAGATGTGTTAAGAGGCCACTGCAGGTATCCTGGTGAGAGATGGTAGTGTTGGCAGCAGAGAGGCAGCAGAAGATGGGATGAAGAAAATGACTGATTCAACAGAGATTTAGAGAGGAAAATCTCCAAAATCTTCTAACTGTGATGGGGACCCTGGGAGAAGAGCAGGCATGGGGTGGGAAGAGAGGAGATGAATCCACAGTCACAAAAATGCTCTTAGGAGCCGGCAATCCCCACCCTGTTAATTTACAGATGGGAAACCGAGCTGCTTAAAAGCAATGTCTTTCCCAAGATAGCGCATTGAGGCCATGGCCAAGCTAGGCCAAAATTCAGGTCCCATGTGAATGACTATGAGGCATCAGCTATGATCCAGCCAAGACAGAAAACTTTATTCATTCATTTATTCATTCATTCATTCAATAAGCATTTTTTGATTGGATAAATATATCCCAGTTCCTGCCCTCCAGGAGTTTTTGGTGGGGGAGACAGACACATCCACCTGCCATGGTAACCCAGAGTGGGTAAGTGTCCCAGGGGGATTCATCACAGCTGCAGGAGGTACAGAGAAAGAAGCACAAATTGTGCTCGAGAGGGTTGAAAGGTAGGGAGGGATCTCAAGAAACTTCATGAAGGAGATACTTTGTGAGTTGAATCTCTAGGTATGAGATTATTCGTTGTCCAAAGGGAAGAAAGAAAATCAGGCATCAGGAATAGGATGTGCAAAGGGCCACAGGCATGAAAGTGCATTGGACATATTCAGGTACCGAAGTATTGGTTGGAATGGAGTAAGTGCCATGAAGCAGGAGTGGCCTGAGGGTCCAGGTCAGATGACACACTCTGGAGGGTGGACCTCAGTTCTCAGGCAAGCTTGAGACCCACCACTTAGAGCCCCAACTTCAGCTCTGTAGGTGATGGCTTTTGCTGTTGCTGCTGCTGTTGCTGTTGTTGCTGTTGTTGTTTTGTTGTTGTCGTTAACTGGAAGCCTCCTTTTGCACAGCAAAACACTAACATCCCCCATAATACAAAAACACGTGATGTTCAATAGTTTTACCCACATGCTAACTGTTAAGTAGCCTTGTTTAACCAAGAGGTAGCATAGGGTCCTGGGTAACAATGGGGCTCTGGAGCAAGGCTCCCTGGGTGCAAACCCCAACTCCATGTGATCCTGAGTGACTCACCCCACTCTCTTGGTTTCCTCCTCTCTAAAATAGGATCAGTCTGGGACTGGGAAAATTAACATACGCAAAGTGCTGAGAAGGGTACCTGCCACATAGTAGGCACTCATCAAATATGAGCCACATTTATTGATTGCATACCAACCTTATAAGAAAGATGTGATTATTATTACCATCTCCATTTTAAAGATGAGTGATCTGAGGCTTACATAGGATGAACAGGACCAAGGCTTCACAGATAGAAGTTGGAAGTCAGCAGAGGTGTCATTGGAACCCAGGTCCTGAACTCTTAACGGCTCTGCTATATGGTTTCTGATCTCAGCCTCAAGGTCAAGGCTACACACAAGTGATACCAAACCGGAGAATCCAGACTCAAGCTGGAAGATGATCTAATTACTTCCACCAAAGAGAGCCTGGCATTGCCAAGCATCAGAGGAGGCCAACTCTGTGTGTGGACCACTGCGGTTGTTCTCCTGGGTCAGGAACTGCTGTGGCAGAAACACAAGATCTGAGACAGGCAGCCATAAGTTTGAGTCCTAGCTCCTGGCTAGGGGACCTTGGAAAAGGCACTGATAGTCCCAAGACTCAGTTTACCCATCTGTGCAGTGATATATTTGGCTAGCTCAAGTCAAAGGAATCTTCCAGCACTGCTGTGACCTTTTAACTAATCAGTCTGTGAAGTTAGCCCAGTAAAAGGAAAATGCTATTTCCCAGAGCCTCCTCTGATGTGCTCTATGGTCACCTAACCTGTCTGAGACTCAATATACTCACCTGATAAATAGGCAGAATAAAAATAAGAGGTGCCCTGCCTCCTTTCAGAGTCACTGTGCATGCAAAGACCGCAGCTTTGGAGGCCAGAATTCCTGATGTTGATTCCCACATGTTCTTCCCAGCAGATGCCTTTGGGTAAGTCTGAGCCTTAGAGCCCTCATCTGTAATTCAAGAACAGGAATTCCAATTTTGCAGGCTCATTTAAAGATGTAAAGATAACATGCACTTAGGATCTGGCACATAGTAGGCATGTGGTTAACAGTAATTAATGACAATGAAACCAACAAGAGCTAGAGTGTCTTCTTTTTTTAGACAGAGTCTCACTCTGTCGCCCAGGCTGGAGTACAGTGGCATGATCTCAGCTCCCTGCTGCCTCCATCTCCCAGGTTTAAGCAATTCTCCTGCCTCAGCCTGCCAAGTAGTTGGGATTACAGGTGCCCACCACCATGCCCGGCTAATTTTTGTATTTGTAGTAGAGATGGGATTTCGCCATGCTGGCCAAGCTGGTCTCAAACTCCTGACCTCATGTGATCTGCCCACCTCGACCTCCCAAAGTTCTGGGATTACAGGTGTGAGCCACCGTCCCCAGCCACTAGGGTGTCTTCTTCAGGCCAGGCAGGGTGCTGGCCTTATGCATTTTGAGCTTGTAACATAACTAAGATTATTAACACTAAGGGGTTTTCTATAAACTGTAAAGTCCAGTGCACACGTACATGACCCCAGCAGAAGGGTCATCAGATGTCCCCAGGGGCCTCCTTAGGAACAGAGACCCTGTATAAGGAGGCCTTACAGTCACCACAAGAGGCTGGGTACAGGCCTCCCATCCGAAAATTTTCCATTCATTAGAATTGGAGACATTCACAACTCAGCAAAGGCATCTGAGGCTGATGACAGAGCCCCAGCCCGGCCGCTCCAGCAAGGTAGAGATGAAGTACCCGTTGAGTCCTTTCCAAGTTCCAATGGCATGTAATGATGGCCTTTTCCTCCACTCATAAACCACATATGGAATTAATAGCACCGGTATCACACCAGACGAGGCTGGGTTTATTCACCAGAAACAATGAGATGTTAAGAAAACCGGGGCAGGAGAGGCACAGAAGGCTTTAACAAGCTTCTAGGTGGGATGTTTATTCCTCCCTCCCTTTCCCCTTTATTGAATCTGGTCCTTGCTGATTTGGTTACAGCCTGTGATTTCAGTTTATGATTCAATAACCCATTTGAAAGCTTGTAAATAGCACGGTTCTGCTATCTGCTCCCTCCTCCCCAAGGGGGCTGCCACTGAGGAAAGAGTGAGAGCTTGCTCCTTCTCACAGCTGGTTGGGCATCCCTCAGAGGGACGTTCTGAGGATGGGGTCTCTGAGCAAAGTAGATCTGGGGTGGGGTCTTGATCATTAGACAAGTTAGGTCTAGGCTGAATCGTCATCTAGACAACAGGGACCCGCCAATCCAAATGAGGACGTCTGCTACTGCCACTGCAGACACAACCACGTCTGGATGTTTCTGATCCTCCCTACCAGACCCAGGGGCTGAGGACCCCATTGGCACAAGCCTCAACTCACCCTCTTAGAAACCCATGAGAGTGACCACAGCAGCTCTGGTTCACAGGTTCTATGAGTCTGCCCAGCCACACTTCCTCTGCCGCTTCCTCACCTCCCCTTGCTCTCCAATTCTCTGCTAACTGGCTAGCCTGCTGGTCCCAAGAGGAGGATGAGAGACACATGGAATGGAACCCCACCCCCAGACAAGCTCAGCCTAAAGCAGATCTTCTGACTGAGCTGCAGATGCATGCGTGAGCCCAGGCAAATAACAGATCAATAAGTTATTGATTATGTAAATCACTGAGCTTGGGGTTGCTTGTTTTGCAGCAATAGCTAACTGATACATTATCTAGTGGGGGGCTTTTCAACTTTGTTAACTAAATGAGTGAATGATAAAATGCATGATGCTGTTCCCTAGATAATTGGGTTTGTAAATTGAAGAGGTGTTAACAGGGGGAGCCTGTGCTTCTGTGTTTCTGTGGTTTAAATTCCTAGTGGGGAAGTTGAGGCATGATTTTCTCCAGGGGAGCAGCATGGTCCATGACGAAAGATCTGTGCTGATCTTCACCCCATTCTGAGTTACTTTTGACCTCAATGAGAGCAGTCTGGTGCCAGGAAGCTGAGCATGAGGGGAAGGGGAAGCTATGGTGTGAACAGCTGAACTAAACATGTCTTCTAGACTACCCTGCCCACAGGGGAAAGCCAAGTGCCAGGGAAGACCTTCAGGCCGGCATTACCTACCTCATGGCCTCATCTCCTGCAGCTCCACACTTCTAAGATGAGACAAACAATTTTCCTAAATTGTCCAAAAAAACACAGTTTTTTGGACCATGCTTTTTCATGGATCCCTGCCTTTGTTCCTACCATCTCCCCTGTCTGGTGATCCCTTTTCTATGTAGCCAGTGAATGAACTCCTATTCACATGGTAAAACCTGGCCAACAAAGCCCTCTGTGAGGCCTTCCCCACACTCAGCTCAAACATTCTTCTTCTGATACTGAAATAATTTAACTACACGTGAGGCCACGCAGGCCCCAGGCCCCCAACTAGACTGTGAACTCCTCCAGAACATGCTCGATAAAGTGGAAGACAGTGAAGAGTAAATGAGTGAGTAATTACAGTGGAGACTTTTCCAACCAAGGAAGATCATTCCATGAAAATACAATGGGCAACAAATACTGGGTTCACATCCAGACAATTTTGACTCCATGAAACCAGGTTAGTTTCATTGTTTTTCAGATGTCAGTTTCCCTACCTGTAAAATGGGACCATAGAGTAATGATGTAATGACTTACTTTCCCCAGGAGAAAGGCTTGCTTCCTTCCCTCTGCCAGGTGACTCATAGGCTTCCTCCTCTTCTTGGGGTCCCTGCCTTTTTGACCTCCTTTCTGGCACCTCTCCCAGGAGTGAAAGGTCCCAAGCATTGGAAATCAAAGAAAGGCTGGAGCTCAGGCTTTGCTGAAGGCAAATTTCCCTCCCTAAAGAGGTACTCGTGAGCAGTGTAATGCAAAAATCATATTAATAATAATAACTCCCACTTATCAGTCACCAGTGAGGACTTTCCATTCATCATCTTGCAACAGTCCTGCAGGGTAGGACAATAATGTTCTATTGACTGATTGATCTTATCTATTAAAATGAAGTTGCATGGTTATGATTTGCAGGTCTTCAAAATGCTAGTGAGAACAGATTCATGGAAAATAATAGTAATTCAGTTCTATAAGATGATTGAAATCTCAGGTATTCAGTATGCTTATTATAAGTCTATTTTATAATTAAAAAAATCCCCATTTTAAAGATGAGAACACTGAGGCTCAGGGAGGTGATGAGACCTGGTGAGATGGCTTTCCTGGGTCCCACTCTCATCTCACCATTCTCTAATTGGTCTGAGGATCTTTTATCTTTGACCCTATATACCTGTGCTGCTGATCACTGGGATATCATTTTTTGATTTGGAAATGATCTCAATGAGTTTGTGGTTTGGGTTTCCCGGGCTCTGGGCTCTGTTCCCTGGAGACTGCAGGGTGGGGCATGAAAAGCAAGATCCCAAAAAGCTCCTGGGGTGTTTCTGTGTATGTCTGATGGGTTCTCTCCACTTCTAAGATTCCACACTTGATAAACATTTTTTCAGCACCTAGTGTTTGCCAGGCTCTGTTGCCAGAGGGAGAGATGCTTAAATAAGTGACATTGTCATGCTCTTGAGAGCTGCCCTGTCTGATGGCCAAGGTAGCCATGAAGACAAGATTCTGGAGCCCATTTATCTAAAGCCTGTAGTTAATGACACTTGGGAGTGAGGTCCCATTAAGGCATCATCTTGGTGCCATCTCCTGTCAATGCTCATGGCTGCCTGGAGGCCCCAGGGCTCGGAAAGAAAGGATGTTATGATTGATTAGCAATGTCTGCCATGTGCATGGCTAAGAGAGTTCTAGCCTGTGTGCCAATTATCTGCCACCCCGCTACAGCAAATGCCACTTACTAGGTGTGGCAGCCTGGCCAGTCAGTAGGGATAGAGAGAGCCATAAACAGTGAGAATCTCTCCAATCCTGATCTGAGCCTGAGCAATATGCCTCAGAGGAAGGAGGGACTCCTGCTCCTAGGGGAATCTAGAAGGCTTCCCTGAGGGACTGACAAGAGAGCTGAGCTTGATGGATAAGTAAGAGTTCAACATTGACATGTGGATTTGGTTGACATATATTGAGCACCTACTGTATTCCATATATTTTCCAGGTGGGGAAGATGGCCAGGAGGTCCCTCCAGGCAGCCAGATCAGTCAAAGCAAAGCTGTAAGGGACATCACCAAAGCAGGTCTTCAATGCAGCATGGCAAGGGTAACCAGAGAAAGGAGGGTGAGGAGAGTGGAGTGGAGGGGGTAGCTTATGAAGGTTCTGGGGTTTGGACTCGGACTTTCATCCCACAGAATGGGGCACCTGGGAGCAATGGGGGACATTGTACTTGAGAATAATTTCCCTGGCTCCTTGCAGAGGGGGCACCAGCAAAGAGGCGGCTGCAGGGCTGAGGAATCTTCTCCCTGATTGTTCTCGGCCGGGAGAAGAGAGCTCCTGCAGCCATGAGGATGCGCTGCTATTTTAAGCAACCTGCCAACAGCCTGCCTGCCTCCCCCGCTGCTGCCTTGACATGCTGCTCCTGACAGCGAGCCCGGTGTCACCCCAACAGACAGCGCTGGGCGGCTGGATGCAGACGCATTCCCGGGCAGGTGACAGCTGTGGGCACCCTGAGCTCCTGTCCCACCCTTACCATCCAGCCTCCTTGACACGCCAGCCTCCAGGAAGTGGAAGGGGATGCACTATCCCACACAGCTCAGGCACTGGGCAGGCAGATTGGGTCCCCTGTCTGGTATTTCCTCCAAGTGTCACTGTGGTAAGACATCTCTCTTCTCAGAGCCTCAGTTCCTCATCTGTAAAATGGGTATGATGATGTAATAAAGGAGCCTACCTCACAGGGTGGTTGAGGTCTCTTCATGAGATCAAATATGTAAGGCACTTTGCACACAGTAGACACCTGATGAAAGTCAGAACATCTACATTAACCACTGAATCCCATGATCACCCTCCTCCCCTTGTCCTGCTTTGTTTCTCAACACCAAACATCATATGAGATGTTTGTTGGACCCAGATAGCGAGGACTTTGAATCCCCGGCATCTCCCACAGCACCTGGCATACAGTAGGTACTCAGAAAACAGTTACTAAATAAGGGGGATGATCCTTGTCAAATTGCTTAACTTTTCTCAGTCTGTTTCTCATCTTGAAAGCATTTGCTCAAACAGATGAGCATTCGTTCATTCATTCACTCATTCATTCAGTCATCAGTCACTGAGTCTCTACTGTAGGCCAAATACCATGTGTCTCCAAGAGTGCAACACTGGGCAAAACCCACAGAATCTCTGCTTGGAGCATCGAGACTGGACCTGGATTCTCTGGTCAAGGATTAAATTCTTAATTCTTAAAGTGGACCAAATAATAGACTATTTGACCTCAAAACAGGCCAATTTTTATCTGGCTTCCTTGACTTCCATAAACCAAGAGTCTGCTTTGTTTCTGTTGCTGACCACCACCAGATCTAGTGGTCAACTGGTCCAAGTGGGGCCAAGGCCGCATTTGATGGTGGAAGGCCAGGCACCATCCCAGTGGCCTGTAGTTCCCAGAGACATCTGTGTCCACCTAGCCTGTTGGCAGGAGGTCATCAATTGTACCAGCAGGTTCCAGAACATGTAATGCAGTGTCTGGGATCAGAGTGTGTCCTGACAACTCAGGTTGACCCAGAAAGAGCAAGAAAGAGAGACATGAAACTGTGCCCACAGGATAGGACTGAGTGAGTGTGACTCTTCTCAAACATGTCCGGACCCTCAGAGGCTGGTCCGTCCTGGAGCAGATACCAACCTGATCCTGCCCAAGTGTATTTCTCAAAGTCGACTGAAGTCTAACTTCTCAAATAGAGCATCTTGCTCCAAAATTCAAACTTCTGCATTACTGAGAGGCGTTGGTGGTATAGTGGTTAGCATAGCTGCCTTCCAAACTTCTGCATTACTATTTAGTTTCATCTAGGGTGTTTCAGGAACAGCCTGGGTTCAAATCCTGACACTACCCCTAACCAGCTGTGTGGCCTCAGGCAAGTTACCTTACCTCTCTGTTCCTGTTTTTTCCTTCTGTGAAACAGGGATAATAATAGCACCTACTTTATTGGGTTATTAGGAGGACAAAATGAGTCAATATATGTAAAGTACTTAGACTAGTACTTGGTCCTGTAGACTTCAGTTAAGGATTTGCCATTTTGTTTTTTATTATCATTTGATTTGTAGGCTTCTCATGTCATTTAACAAGGAGCCCAATCTGGAGACCAAAGGGTACAAATATTTTTGCAAAAGTGGTATTTTCTTGGAGCAGTGGGGGCAGATTTCTGGATCCCCGAAAGGAATAGCACTACAGTCTCTTTCTTGGTACCTAACTCTTCACTCTCCTCTAGCAGTATTAGACATCTATGAGGTTGCCCTGGACTTACGGTGGGCAAAGTTTACATCCCCACCCGTTGATTCTGGATTTGGCCATGTGATTTGCTTTGGCCAGTGAGCTATTAGCAGACACGATGAAGACAGAGGCTGGAAATGCAATTGCCCTTTTGCCATCAGGTAGCTCTGCCCCTCCAGCCTGGACCCCAGAATGAGACACGTAGAATAGACATGACCCAGACCTGCAGCCTGCAGCCGAGCCCCACTGAACACAGCTGAGATCAGCACATGACTGACCTACCTGCAGATCCTTGAACGAGAAAAATAAATGTGTGTTATTGTTAGCTACTGAAATGCCGAGGCTATTTGTTATGTGGTATTATCATGCTAATAGCTAACTGACATGTCCACCAATGCATTGCCATCACGGGGTTCTTGTGATGATTAAAAGAGATTATGCATGCAACGTGGTTAATACAATGCCGGACACATAGTAAGCCTTCAACTAACCTTAACTATTTTTCTGATTATTATTCTCATCATCATCATTACACCCCTCCTGCAGCTGGAGCCAAGGTTCTCCCGTCCTAACTTGAGGTCAAGTGCCCTCCAAGGACCAGGCACATACCCCCACCTGCTTTCCACCCTGCCTCTCCTTGATGTTCTGAAGAAATGAGAAAGAAGTGTTAAATTTGTTCTTGGCTACTTTTCCTTGCAACTCCCAGAGGCCCTGCTTACAAACTGAATCAGTTATCAGCTAGTTAGGCTGGCGGTCCCCGGAGGTGCCGCTTGAATACAGATAGGGACCCATGCATTATTCAGTGCGAAGACGGGGAGAAATGAGCAATGCGTCCAAAGCCAGAACAGCAGTGGCAGTAAGGGAATAATTAGCGAGCTGTCACTTGTCCCTGTCACTGTTTCCTCCCTTAACACATGAGGGAAAATAAAAAAATAAAAAAATATATTTTTTGTTAAAAAAAAAAAAAAAGGAAGAAGAAAAAAGGCAGGGAAGATCATCTTGCTTCTCAAGGCAGCTGGTAGGTTAAAATGTGACACTAAAGAAACTCAAAGCCAGGGCTCCGGTTGAGCTCACAAAAGACATGGCCTGAGGACCCTCCCCCTTCCCCCCCACCCACCACCAATATTGTATCGAACTCCCCTTCCTGCCTGACGATTCACGAGTGCAGTCCCAGCCTTCCATTCAGATTTTCTGCACGTTTCCATAGCACTGGGAATTAATTTCTTCCTCCTGAGGAGGAGGTGGGGGCCGGGGAGGGGGTAAGGAGGGAGTAAATGTGAGGGACACAGCCGGGACACAGCCACCAGGCCTGCAAAGGTTTGAGGTGACCTTCCAGGAGAAAACTGGGATGAAGTTGACAAGAGCTGTGCTTAGCTCGTTTGGGGACCATGCAATTTGATTATTCATGAGTTTACGCACACAGAAAGAAATCATTTTGTTGCGTGACTCCTCATCGTTTCTTGTGGAAGCTATTTTTATTTATCTATTAATGTCTTGTTAGAATTGTGTGTGTGTGTGTGTGTGTGTGGTGGTGGTGTGTGCTGGTTTGTCACTTGGGGGGTTGAGCCAGATGTGTGGAGGTCTGGGATGTGCTGAAGGTGAGGCCAGGTTTCTCAAAGACTTCCCCTCCCTTGGGAAAAAAAATAGCAAAGATGGGGTGGGGGCGGTGGGGAGAGCCTCTGAGTCTTTGCTTGTTTGATTCATGCATCTGCTTCCCATTGGAAATGAGCAGGTTACCTTTGGGTAGGACAGTTGCTTTCGGCAGTTCTGAGTGCTGTGAAACTCAACTCAGTGAGATGGGGAAAATGTGTTGCATAAAAAGAGTCAGAAAGAGGTCGCAGGAGGAAGCAGGGCTTGTTGCAAAGGAGCACAAAGCTAGATGACATGATGGGGGGTCTCCAGAATCCAGGTCCAAATGGGAGGCAAAGTTGTCCTTGTTTGATTGCCAACTGTTAAAAAAGTCACCCCTCTTTATAAAAATAACCCAGCTTCCTTACTGCGCAGTGAAGGTCACTCAGGGATAGATTTCCTTCTGAAACCCCAGAGATAAAGAGAATGGTTTCATAAAGCTACGAGCCAAGACTTCGCAAGTCCATGGCAAGCAAACCACTGCCCCTTTACCCAGTGCCTAAGCAGACATTGCTAGTCAATTCCAGAACACTCAACTCCCGTACAGCCACCTAAGTCTCCCAGGCAGCTACTAGCATGCAGTCAGAGTTGCCACTGGAATTGGAGCCACGAGAACTCTTACACTCCTTGCCATGGGAGTGTAAGAGGGTGGATTCTTAAGGGAGGAAGTCATCACACCAAAACTTATGGAGTCAAACTGTACAATGAAAATATCATGAGTTCTGGATTAGAGAAACAAAGAGTGTGGACCCAAGTGGGAGTCTCAGCAGCTGTGTGACCTCAGGGAAATCTCTCCACGGGCGAGGCCTCAGTTTTGACATCTAGGAAATGGGTCTAATAATACTAACTCATTGGGCAGCTAAGAGGATCCAGTGAAATGCAGCAAACAAACACAGAGCTGCATGCCATATGAAGCCCCTCAACCTACCTCTCTTTTCAGACTCTCGACCCCCTTCATACATGTTATTCCTTTAACCTGGAATCTCCCCTGGCTAATATCTACCCAGGCCAAATGCCACCTCCCCCTTGGAGGCTTCAGAAGCTAACCCTTAGTTCCTTCAGGGTAAATTACTTTCTTCCCAGGCCTCCTCTCTTCCCTATTTTCACATTTGTTACGTATGTTCAGAAACAAATGACTAGTATAATTTGCCATGTCTTTTCCTCACTAGATTAAAGATACAAGGGATAGGTAACTTCCCTGTCCCCAGCAGACAGCACAGAGGTTGACATATGGAAGGAGATCCAGTAAAGGTTTGTCAATGAATAATGAATTGCTATGTGTCTCCGGGCAAATTGGTCCCTCTCTGGTCCAGATGTCTGGCATTCAGCCCAAGCTTAGACTTAGAGGTGACCAGGCTTTGTGCGGGAGGGTTACAGATGGGGCACAAGTTAGGGGATGCCACCTCTTCAGCCTCCTCCTTGGCTCTGTTACCAGCTGCCAGGCTCACAAAGCCAGTACTGAGGGAGAAAATAGAGACAGGTTGAGGCAGGAGAATGGTCTTTTTCTGCAATTATCAACCCAGGGAGGTCTAGGATCTGCAGTCAGGAGGAGAAGGAAGGCAAGGCAGAAATGGAACTCCCGATGCTGATGATTCCAGATAAAAGCCCTCAAGTTATGTGATAATGCCTGGATATTAAGCCCTTTAAAACTTACGTTGAAATTTGATTCCCAGTGTTAGAGGTGGGGCCTGATGGGAGGTGTTTGTGACCTCATATTGAGAGACTTCTCTATTTGTTCCGGGAGATCTGATTGTTTTTTAAAAAGCCTGTTACCTCCTCTCACTCTCTGTGTTTGTCCCTCTCTTACCATGTGGCATGCCAGCATCCCTTCCCCTTCTGCTATGACTGGAAGCTTCCTGAGGCCCTCACCAGCCACAGATGCTAGTGCTGTGCTTCTTGTGCAGCCTGCAGAACCATGAGCCAAATAAACCCATTTTCTTTATAAATTAACCAGCCTCAAATATTTTTTTTTAGATGGAGTCTAGCTCTGTTGCCCAGGCTGGAGTGCAGTGGCACGGTCTCAGCTCACTGCAACCTCCACTTCCCAGGTTCTAGCGATTCTCCTGTCTCAGCCTCCTGAGTAGTTGGGACTACAGGCACACACCACTATGCCTGGCTAGTTTTTGTATGTTTAGTAGAGATGGGGTTTTGTCATGTTGGCCAGGATGGTCTCAAACTCCTGACCTCAGGTGATCTGCCCACTTTGGCCTCCCAAAATGCTGGGATTATAGGCATGAGCCACCACACCTGGCCAGAAATTTCTTTATAGCAACACAAGACAGACTAAGACATCATGTATAGTCTGAAATATGTCCCCCAAATATAACAAGTCTTTATGTCTAGAACCTGTGTTACTTTTTAAATAAAAAGGTCTTTGTAGATGTGATTAAGCTAAAGATCTTGAGATGGGGAGATTATCCTGGACTATCCAGGGATGTCCTAAATATAATCACAAGTGTCCTGAGAAGAGAAGGACAGAGGGAGACCACATGCAGAGGAGAAGGGCATGTGATCACAGAGGCAGAGATCGGAGTGGTGCAGCCACAAGCCAAGGAATGTCTGCAACCTCCAGAAGCTGGAAAAAGCAAGAAATAGATTCTCACCTCCGGAGGGAGTGTGATCCTACCAATACCTTGATTTCTACCCTGTGGCACTAACTTCAGACTTTTGGCCTCCAGAACTGAGGAAGAATAAATAGCTAGTGTCTTCAGCCACCAAGTTAGCGGTACGTCTCTACAGCCTGTAATTAATTAATACAGGCTGAAAAGAGGCTGATGATGGAGAGGAAATGGGGTGGGGAAGATGACCTTGGCTTGTCTAGAGTCTAGTCCCTTCTACCCTGCATGTAAGCACCCACTGGAGCAATGTCACAACACCACAGGTGGCATCGTCCCTTCCACATCCCTCTGTCACTCAGTGGATACGGTGGCAGCACGGACATTAGGCACACAAGCTAAGAACTACTCAGAAGTCAGGCTTTTCTGGGTTCAAATCCTGGCTTTGCCACTTTCTAACTGTATGATCATGAACACATCATTTAACCTCAGTTTTCTCATCTGTAAAATGGGGATAATAAAGTGCAACTACTTCATATAAATGACCCTTGTATGAGGAGGTGACTAGCATCTAGTAGGTGCTTAATGAAAGGCTAACTATTGTTACTACTAATTATTATTTATTGCACATCCATTTATTGAGCACCTACTAGGTGCCAGAGATTCAACTAGGTCCTGGGGATATAACTGTGAATAGAAATTTAGGGAAAGGGACAGGGACAGAGACTGCATCCTCGAAGACAATCCCTTTTCTGTCCCCCATATGGCATTTTGCCCTTGTCTTTATTTGCCTTGGATTCTGCCCCAAATAGTGTTTTGGTTGATTTTTTTACCAGGGTAGTTTGCTGCAAGGGGGAATTTAGAGTCCTGGACTGGGAGACTCACTTTTTCTTCAGTCTTTTGTTTGTTTGTTTATTTAATCTGGACAATTGTACAGTGAATTAAGGTTTGCCATGTCTTTAAGATCTGTGATCTCCATCCTCATGGCGTCTACAGGTAGATACTTTTATTCTGATTTTGGAAATGGGAAAATAGAGGTTTCAAAGGGGTAGAACACTTTTAGCAGGGTAAGAGGATGCCACACGGATTCATCACAGTGTCATTTAAATGTATCTGGGACCTTGGGCAAGGGACCTCATCTCTCCAAGTCTTGGCTTACCCATCTATAAAATGGGGAGATTGATAAAGTTGGGGGAACCCTGCCAGGTCATTTCCTCTCTCTAGTCCCCCTGTCCTGAGGCCGTGCAGCCTAAGTGGGGGTACAAGACCTGCTCATCATCCCTCCTATCACATTCAGTGCCCCAGGGGACACTAGAAGGTCCTGAACTTGGGGAGGACCTATCCCCCACATACTTTAGAGATGACTCCTGAGAATTGGGTTCAATGAAATTTCTTTAGTTAACATAATGTTACATTTTACAGACAGTTGGTTAAACATTTCTTAATTTTAACTTTGCACTTGTCTTAAAATTTTGTAGTCAATGAATTTCGCAGCAGGGGTGGTCTCAAATATTTTTGGAAATCTTCAAAAATCTGTAGGTAAGAGGTCAAGGATTGGAGAAAATCTCTGCCCTGTCTCTTTCTTCATTTTGCTCTCTGGCTCTTCTCCCTTCCTCTCTCTGTCATTGTCTCCTTTTTTATTTCTGTCTCTCTGTGTCCCTATTTCTCTCTCTCTCTCACTTTCTCTCTGTCTCACACACACGCACCCCCAAGACTCCACGGATGAATGGTGAAGATGCCTTTCCTCCCTCCCTCTCATCATCTCTTCTAACAACTTTCTCCATCTTTCAGGCCATTCCTCCCTAATCGGACACACATACATCAGAATCACATTTTCTCCACCATCTTCCCCTTGCCCATCTAGCCAATGGGCTCCATGAAGAAGAGAATTTCCCTCAAGTACCAGGGTCTTCTTAGGAATCAGTATGTGGCCAAAACAAATCTCAAAAGGGAGCCACCAGATTATGTAGCAAGAGAGGGAGGGCAGGACAGAGCAAGCAGGAGCCAGGATGATGAAGGAAACAGCAAGAGAGCTGACAGCTGATAAGTCAAGAACTTGGCTATTAACTGGCAGAGCCTTGGCACAGAAGACCCAGCAGCCGGGGCTCAGCACATGTTGCCTACCCCTCTCCACGGAGCCTGAGATGACTCCAGATGACCAGGCATGCGGTGGAGAAGTGGCTGGTTCTCCCACCGGGCATTAGTCCTGGGGCCACCACACCTCTTGCTCAACTGGCATTTCCCAAGAGCATTCTCTGTGCCTGGCCCTTTGTGGAGAGCTCTGCTTCCCAGAGTGTGGCATGATTCCATGTGGCCTTATGACTCACTTAATCCTTTAAAAAAATTTTTAATAGACTTCTTTATTGAGGTGTAACTTAAATATAATAAACTGCGCCAATATGAAGTGAACAACTCAATTAAGGTTTGCATATGCGTACTCACCAGCCAGGCCAAGATGACACCCCTTTTCAGGCCCCCAGGCGGCTCCCTCATGTCCTTCCCTGTTAAAACCTGCCCCACTGTAATCACTCTGCTGACTCCTACCACTTCTATTCCATTTTTGAACCTCATATGAATAGATTTATCTAGTATACACTTCTTGGTATCAAACTTTCACTTAATGTTGTATCTTCGTCATATTGTTGCATATATCAGTAGTTTGCACGTGTGTTTTTTTTAATTGCTGGGTAGTATTTCTTGCATGCATATATCATAATCTATTTATCCAATGCACTACTGATGGACATTTGAGTTGTCCAAATAAAGAGCTGGTATGAAATTTTATCTTGTGTTCTTTTGGTGGTTACAAGCATTTTTTTTTCTACAGTTTATATATCTAGAACTGGAATTGCTGGGCTAAAGCATGTTAGCATATAGAATAAATGTATGTTTAGCTCTGGTAGCGGTGCCATATGTTTTTTTGGAGAATATAAATATATATATATATATATATACACATATATATATATATATATACACACATATATGTATTATATATATATAGTGGTTCCAGGCATATTTTGTTGCTTAGAATAAGGATATAATTTTTCAAAGTGATTCTGTCTAAAATTAAGTTAAACAAAACTATTAAGTAAATAATGATACTGGTGACAAGGTGACATGGGGCATGGCAAAAACCACTGAGGCAGTGTACAAAATGGCTGGGGTTTAGGGACTACTCAAGCCCTAACTCATTTATTCAGCATGTTATTCAAATCATTATTCAGTACATACTTCATTGTTTCAACTCCCTCAACTATAAAATGGGGGTGACAGAACAGCCCCTCCTGGGGTTTCATGAGTATTAAATGGGTTTGTTGCATGTAAAGCTCTTAGAACAGCACGTGGCAGAGTAAGTACAAAATAATATGAGCTATTATTGCTGTTTATTGAGCATCTGCTAGGTGCCAGACACTATGAATTCTGTGTGTGTGATCTCACTGAATCCACACAAACACCCTATGGAAGCCTCATGATCACCACTACTTTGCAAATGAGGCAACTTGAGCTCAGAGAGGCTGAGTCCTCTGCCTGAAATCACACAGCTGGCAAGTAGTAAAATGGGAAGTGGGGTCTACACATTTCCAATGCTCGTATTATCCTTATTACTCCTTGAAGACAGTTGCTTCTTGTTCACCAACATAGCAATCAATTTCTGCAATATTAGGAATAGTTGCATGTAACCATATATCCAAGCACAAATGGTGTAAACAAGCAGGATAGAAATTATTTTTTTCCTCCTGTAAGTCAGATAGATGGCAGCTCCATAATGCCATCAGGTACCCAAGTTCTTTCTAACTGTCATATATGAATTTTTTAACTGTGACTTGCATTCCAATGCTCTCAGAATGATTGCCAGAGCTCCAACCATTACATCCCCAATTCAGACTAGAAGAAAATGCGAGTCTAGTGATAAAGATATGAGTGTTAGCTCAGATTGCCTCCTTTGTAAAGGAGCTTTTCTGGAAGATGCACCCAACACCGTCCACTTACAAGTTATTAGACAGAGGTTGCCACATGAGAGTCCCACATTCAAGTAAGGCTGAGAAATATAGATTTTTAAAAATGTTTAGAACATTATGACTCATTCCCTCTCTCCCCCACAAAATAAATGTTATCTAGGTAAGAGGAATTTAATGGAAATTTATGGAGAGTAGCAGCCCAGACCACAACACTAACCCAGGGACCCAAGGTCCTTCCTCACTTGTGCATAGAGAAGGGTGATAACTAGAAAAGTCCCAACAATTCCATGGTCCTTCATTCTTGCGTATTTGCAGAGGTGTATATGTATTATAACCAGCAAGGTTAGATCAGGCATTATAATTCAAAGTGTAAACCTGAGAGACCAAAGGAGAATGAGGGAAATATTGAGGATCACAGAGCATGTGACAAACCCAGGACTTGGATCTGTCTCTGGGCTCCAAGTCCAGTGCTCTTTCAAGGATCCCAGGCTGTTTTCTTTTTCTCCCAGACTCAGTATTTTCCTCCTACTTTTATCCCAGCTTTTAGCCTTGCATACTATGTAATCATTAGTGCAGATCACCAAATATTTCTGGGTTTATTTCCTTCCGGAACACATTGTGTTGCATTTCCTATACCTGCATATTCTATGTAGGGGAATGATGTGTGAATAGCTCTGGCCAATAAGTTGGAGGCAGAAACAGTAGTATGTGTCCATTCTGAGTAGCTTTCATAATCAATGCAAGGTCCTTGACAGTTCAGTTTTCCATCAGGCCCTTTGAGCAGTAACTCTCAAGAGGGTACTAGTCCATTAGGTTGGGTACCCAAATAACTATGATGAGAGAGCTTCTTGCCAACCTGTGATGAATATCCAGCATAAGCACTGAGATCTGAGGGTTGCTTGTTACTGCAGTGTAACCTGCTCTCTCCTGACTGAAATACATCAAATTCATGTTTCATTCAGTGAATTCCAGATCAAGTGACCCAAACTGAGGTTGTGGTGCTGTTGAGAACTTCAGTCATGTTCCATGAACTTTGCGAGGATAAGGAAAATTAGAAGAGGATGTATGGTTGTGATTCCTAGTACAGCAGCCACTAGCTATGTGTGCTACTTAGATTCAAATTAATTACAATGAAGTAAAATTAAAATTCAATTCCTTCTTTGCACCAACCACATTTCAGTGCTCAATAGCCACAGGAAAATATTGGCCACCATGCTTCTGTGCTGGAAAACATTGATACAGAATCTTTCCGTTGTTGTGGAAAGTGCTCTTGGACAGCCCTGGTCTAGAATCTTAGAAGTTGAATTTGGAATTCCAGAGCTAAGGAATGGTGGAAATCTTAGAAATATAAGATACAGAATCTTAGAATGTTGACATCTTAGTACGAATGACTCCTAAGATAATCTTGGTCATGCAATGGGAAAGCACTTCCCTCATTACCCTGAAATGATAAATGCCACCATCAGACCATGGCTGCTACCTACAGGAGGGGCTCAGGAGTCACTGTATCCTTGTATTTTTCAGGATTCAGATCTGTTTGAAGAGGAAAGCAAATGGCAGAGCATCTCACCTTTAGACCAACTGACCTTTGGGTCAGCATCCATCAGTGTTCATTACAGGACATGGTGCCCACAACTGGTCAGGAAACCAGGTAGGCTCTGATTGAACAATGCAAGAAGAAGAGAGGGTTCTCGTGTGTGTGGAACATGAATGAGGTCAAGGGTGATATGACTAACAGAGGCCTCTGCAGCCACACAGTCACTGGGTCACCATCATCACTGAGTGACCTTGAGAGTCACTTTACCACCACGAGCCTCGATTGCTTCATCTGTAAAATGGCCATAAAAGCTTGTATTTATAGAACTTCGATTTTTGCTGGGTGACATGCCAAAAACGTCATGTGCTTCAACTTCTATTTTCACAATAAGTCCAGGAAGCAGGTTCTAAAATTACATTTCTTTCTTTCTCTCTCTCTCTCTTTTTAACAATTGGCCCTGTCTCCCCAAGTTGAATGTGAACTGCTAGAATGCAGTTCATCCCTTAATCCCAAACACCAGGTGGAGAGCAGATAACAACAGAAGATTTCATCTTCTCACCTTTGGGGTGAACATGAGACACATGGAAAGTGAGTTTGAGTCAGGTGCCAAGTTCTTCCCTCTTTTTAGAGGCAGATATTATTACTTCTCCCTGGTATTTCCAACCTGCCTCTCCTTCAGGGAATATGGGAGGATTACTTGAAGTTGGACACCATTATGTAAGCAGACGGGATGTGTGTCACTTCAGGCAGGAGAAATCAAGAGCCAGGTCACCATCCTCCATTCTTCATTTCCCTTCTGTGGAACCATGTGTGTATAAGGTTGAAGCTTCCCAGATTGTTGATTTGCTGTGCAAGGAAAAGCTCTCCTGGAGAGTCACCCAAACTCACCGTGAACTTTGCGAGAATAAGAAACAGGCATTAATTGGCTTTGGTAAGTCACTAAGATTTGGAGGGGTGGAGGTTGTTACTGTGCAGCATCACCTGACATATCCTGTCTAAAACAACCAACTTAGAATCCCAGACACACTTTTCGAAGCTTTATGGTACTCCCACCTACCACTCCAAATCTCCAGCATAGGATGACCAATGTTTGTGTCCAGTAGGGGTTCCAGGGAGTCTTGGCTGGTCCATCAAGTGGACACCACAAGACCCAGACCGCTGGGAGGAGGTTGACTATCTTTATTTCTTTATAGGCAGCTGGCCTTGAGGCATACCCTTGCACACTCAAAGTTCCTGAGTCAAGCACTACTTATGGCTTGACTTTCCCATGCACTTTATGTAGAGAATCAGGCAATTTTCCAGAGACTACGTCAGTTTTTGAGGCTATCTTCTCTCTCCTTCGGCAGGAAGAAAGTAGAAAACCCTTGTTTCTGTGTGGGAATGCATGGGTTTCGTGTTTAAGGGGAGAAGCATGTGACCCAGGAGGAGCCTATTAGCATAGCCCATCCCCAGACCACAGGGATTGGTTCATGGTTGTAGATGGAAACCGAACTGTCCAATCAGAGTGGATCTCAGGGTTTGGGGGCAGTACCCAGATTAAGACACACCCTTTCTTCCCTGCTGAGTGGGAACATGAAAGCTTGGTCATTTGCTGTGCAAAGAGCCAGTGGCAGCCACAAAGGGAAGCAGACTTAGAATGAAGACAGAAGACGCGTAAAAGATGAAAAAGTAATGGTGTCTTAATGAGTGACATCATGGAGCTGCTGGTCCCAGACTCAACTGACAGCTGGAACCTCTGAAGTTTTCTTACCTGAACTCAGACGGTTCATTTTTAAGGTAATTTGAATCAGGTTTCCTGTTACTTAAAACATAAATTATCTACTTATGGACTAGGCCTTCTCTCAGTTCACTCTCCTCCTGGTGTCCTAGAGTTAGAGACCCCAGAAACATGAATTTATCCTAAGACCCGAAGAGGTGAAAAAAGGGTCCAAGTTCACTCAGGAAGTCCCTGGAAGTTCCTGGCTCCTGACTCTGCGCCGAAGGGGAATCATGCTGGATGTGAGCTCACATTCAGAGAGAGAAAAAGAGAGAGAGAGAGATGCTCCTTTTAGCGCTGGCTTCCTGCAGCATAAACATATGCAAATTTATTCAGAGAAGCTCTGCATGGCATGGGCAGATAGAGGCAAAGTGAGGAGGAAAATTCATCTCCGTCTCAGGGATTTTGCCTCTGATAGGGTGCTCCTGGAGATCTCGGTGAAACCTTCATTATCCCCCCTTCTTCTCTCCAATTGGTCCCCACATACTGGCTGATTCTGCTTAAAAACTCATCTCTCAAATCTGCCCCTTCTCATCAGCCCTGCACCAGCACACTGTCTCCTGCCTCCTTTGCTCTCCAAGGAGCTGTTTCTCCAGCTCCTGTCCAGGCTCCCTGCCTCCACCTTTGTTGTCTGCAGGATGGAGCCCCCTGAGGTGCCAATTGGATGGGGCCATGTCCTTGATGAAGGCCTTCCATTGGCTTCCTGTCATCCCCAGGGGGAAAAAAAAACCCAAGTTCAATATCCTAAAATGCAAGGCCTTTGAGATCTACTTCAACACATGTGCCTTCTCCCCTTTTGCCCATGGGTCCCGTGCTCCTGCCACATCCCCCTCACCTTTTGTTGAATCTTCAGTTGCACCTTCAGACTTTTGTGCAAGCTGCTCTCTCTGCTGGTCATGCTCTTCCCTTCTGGTAACTAAGGAAAGCTTCCCTCTTCTATAAACCCAGCTCAGATATTGTTTCTTTGGTAACATCTTTCCTCATCTTCTCAGTTTGACATTATTTCTCTTTCCTCCTTTGTCCCTATTATTCATGCAACAATCAGAATAGTAAGAAGAAGAAAGTGAATCAGGTGCTAACTATGGCCTGACACTAGGCTAAGTGCTTTATATGGGTTATCTCATCAGATTCTGCCAAGGCCCCTGCCAGGGGTATTAGTATTATTATTAATTATTATTATTAATAATTACCTCCCTTCCCATTTTATAGATGAGGAAACCAAGGCTTGGGAAGAGGAAGTTGTTTACCTGTGGCTCCACAGCTAGATGGAAGGAAGCAGGCTGCTCTAACTCATTACATCGTTTACATATATGTTATATTTTTAAGAGATTTATAGTTTGTTAAGCACTTTTTATATGCATTAAGTAATCTGAGCTTCACAATGATCCTGGCAGGTGTATGTTTGTCTCCTCCTCTTATCCATGAGCTTTGTGAGCAGTTTCTTGGTCATCTCTAATTCCCTAGTACTTAGTGCAAAGGCCTATATTGATAAGTGTGGAATGGATGGTTGGATGGATTCGTAGTCAGATGGGTGGATAGGTGGGTGGGTGGATGGTTGGATGGATGGATGGATGGATGGATGGATGGATGGATGGATGAACTGGTCAGTGGGTGAATGGATGAATGGATATATGGATAGACGAATGAATGATGAATAAGTGGATAGGTTGGTGGATGGGTAAGTGAATGGGAAAATGGACAGATGGATAGATGAATGATGGGTATGTGGATGGATTGAAAGGTGGATAAGTAGATGGGCAAATGGATGGATGGATAAGTGGGTCAGTAGATGAATGGATGAATGGATGATGGATGAGTGGATAGATTGGTAGGTAGATGGGAAAATGAATGGACACACGGACTGATAAATGGAGGAATGGCTAGAGAGATGTCTGGAAGAATGGATCAATGAATAAATGGTCAGACAGATGAAGCAATAAACCCCAATAAAGTCCTCACTGTCAATTCCAATACTTCCTGAATTCAGGTGTCACATTAGCCATTAGAGTTATGTGAATGAGCCAAAGAATGAAAGCCCAATATATCCCAGGAGTCTTCTCCACTTTCCCTACCACAATCCCCGTTCACTGCAGAGGAACAAAAATATTCCTTCTGAAAAGCTGTCCTTCAGCATCTGATCTCCACACAGTGGCTGGGCCTAGCATCCTGCATATTCACACACAGTGGGGCACTGGATTCGCTGAAGGTGAAACTCAACCAGGAGACTTGGGAGTGGCACAGTGGACTCCAGCCTGGGGAAACAGACATCCCATGCCATGCTGCGCTCCGCAGCCTTCCCGGACCACTGTTGTCTGCTTTCTAAATAAACCCTGAGACAGAGCCATGTGGGGTTATAAATCAGCCGGAAATCAAATGCTAACATGTAAATAAATTGCAAATCAGCTGAGAAATTGGTTTCATTTTGAGACGATAAAGCACATTTCTCCTGCACTGATTTTGTAAGGCGCCCCTTAAGAATTGTAATATTTCTGTGTGGTAATGATAAACATTAGTGAGTTGCTTTAGAAATGAAAAAATAGACAGCCTCTGGGGATTTGAAAAACATATGCACTTCAAATTTGAAAATCCAATTTAACTGTCCATTATAAGGAGAATAAAAAGGTAAGGATAGGATAATTTTGCAGTTACACAGCATTTGACTAAATCTGATTCCGTGATGACAGGCACACTTTAAAAGCTACAAGTCTGAATGCGAGGAGACAGCAAATCATTTATTTATGATTGTAATCTAGCTCCTGTCTAACAAGTTAGCAACTGTGCTGCTTGCTCCCTGGCTGCGGATGGCATGTGTACACTTGTCAGTTAACACTCTCAAAAATATTTCTCATGGAATTTCTGGGTTTGGAGGGGGGAAAAAATAAAGAAGAGGGAAGACAAAAGAGATAATCCTTGTCTAATTTACCTAAATAGGTAGATGCTGAAATTGCCAAAGTTTAGAAAGAGACAAATCTTTTGTCTTTAATTTTTGTGGAAAGCAACTTTGGTAAGTACGTGTGTGCGCAAATGTGTGCATACCCACACACACACACATGCTTAAACATGGTGCTGAATACACACACACACAGACACACACACAGAGCACCGGAGGCTTTGTCTGAAGCTGGAAAAGTTCACAGCACAAAACTTCAACGCAACAGTTGGTTTTCCTCCTGAATATTGGCTCTCCTTAATTCCTGTTGTCAGCATCTCTCTAGTGACATCTCTCCGCCTTTACCCTCCAAACCTATGGGACTCCTCCTACTGCAATTAATTATCGCAAGCATGTTTTCTCAAAATATGCCAATGTTCCTCCAGAAACAAACTTGGAAGTTTCTAAAAGCCTGATATGGAGGGAAAGGTCAGAAGGACTAAAATGAATAAAGATTCCTTTAGCCCCTACACAATGAATGTCCAAATCCAGGATTCCAACAGTTACATAGTATTAATTTTAACCACCAAATGGAGTCACCCGTGGTATGTGACGCTTCCCCATGCCGAGCACTAGATCCTTTCCGTGTTTGGAGCCTGTAAGTTTCACAACGCTACCAACAAGGTAAATCCAATTACTTCATCCTTTTTCGTAGATGAGGCTCATCCGGTTTAAGTGGCCCAAGGTCACAAAGCTAGCATGTAGTATAGTTTAGAATTTGCATGCCATCTATTTGAATCCTGTGCCTGTCCTACCTGTAACTACATTCATTTATTTGTTCAATCAAACTGAGATTAACTGAGCACCTAGTCTATACCAGATGGCACTGCAGGCAGGAGGTATGAAACAGTAAGCAAATACACAAGCAAGACAAATTGATGAAGTGAACTTAGACAATCACTATGAAGGAAGAACCCAGGTGTTGGAATAGGGTGTGGCCAATGGGAGTTGGGGAGGACCATTTTAGGGAAGAGCTTGGAATGCCCCTCAGCAGTGGTGACATTTCTGCTGCCTCCTGCATGGGTTGGTGGAGCCAGCCAGCCTTGCTGTCTTGTAAGTCTAAACAGATCCCACGAGGTTCCTGACTGCAGGACTTGTCAGCCTTCAGTGCACGGCCATGCCCTGTGCTTTGAACAGTGGGAGGGCAGCAGTATTTTTGGAATCCCTCTCCTAAGGGAACATCTGGAGGGTCATGTCTTTTATGAGATGCATATGAAGACATACCAGATCAGGGCTAGCTTGGACCAACTGTCAACTGGTGGCTGTTGTTTTTCAGTTACTTGACACTCAGGCCCTAAGCAAAAGGCCCTCTTGCAGTGTGACTTAGCCCCTCCCATTACCCCCACCTCTGACTTGCAGGCTAGCAGCAGCTCCCTCTGTGTGCTTCTTCTGGGGCATACTTGGGACACTTTGGAGCCTGTTTTACTAGCAAGACAACTGAGGCTCTCTTGTCTCATGGGCAGCCTAAAAATGGAAACTCCTCTCTCTCCTCCCACGTCCCTGCTCCATGCATCCGGCCTCCGTGGACGCCAGCTTCACGCTGTGTCCCTATCCCCTTGGCCAACCTGCTGCTCTCCCAGTACCCTGTTCCAGGAACAGGATAAACTCACCTCGGAGCATTGCATCTGCCACTCCCCAGCCTAAAGCGTGATCCCCAAAACCACCCATGTGCACATTGGAACCTTCTGGGGAGCTTTCTAAAATACTGGTGATGCCCAGGTCCCACCCCAGACCAATGACATCAGACTTCCTGACTGATGACAACGTGAAACCACCCTGGTAAATCCTGGCCTTTCTTTCACTTCTGGCCCCTTATCCTTTATTATGGTTTTATCTCAGAGAGACCCACATCTAAAGCGTGTCTTTAATCCCAAGCTGCCTGCAGCCCCAATCCTTTTCCGTCACCTCGCTGGGTTCCTGTTCTTCTCAGCACCTATTGCGGTGGAAATTACCTCGCATGGTCATTTGCTTAGTGGCTGGCTGTTTATGGTCTGTCTGAGACGGGGGCTCCTGGGGAGCAGGGGCTGGTATATTGTGTTCACTTCTACAACCCCAGCATCGGAAGCAGTGTCCAGCACACAGCACGGCGGCCTTTAGATCTCTGTTGACTTGAAGGAGGTTCAGAGAGGCTAAGCTACCTTCCCAAGATCTCCCAGATGGGCCTGGACTCCTGCCTGGAATGCTGCACCCTCAGACCCCCTACAGATGAAATAACAGCCTGGGTCTATACTCCTTGTTCCACAGATGGGAAAATTGAGGTATAGGGGCCCAGGATCATAAGATCATAACCCTATGCCCACTTCAAGGTCCCAGGCTGAGTGTGGGACAGAATCATCTGCCTGCCAGCTGTCCCTCCTCCCAGCACAGCCGTCAGCAGATGTCCCGATGAGCACTGCACTGTCTGATTGCCTAAGCTGACCAGACTTTGTAACCTACAAGGGAAGCTCTAAATTGCCAGGAGACCTCCAGGCAGGGAGGTAGAGGAGTGAGATATTGCATGGGCTTGCCTCAATTTGGAAAGCTGTCTGTGTTTGTCTCTCTGGGCCCATTAACAGGGTCAGAATGGAAGAAAAAAATCACCCAGCATCAATTCATGTCTCCTTCATTCCCTGCCCAATCCTATTCCCTCCTGTAGGATTCTAAGGGTTGTGGGGCTTGGTTTTTCTCTGATGGCAAAGAGACCTAGTGGGTCTTGTGAGACGGAGGAGTTTTGAGGTTGACAGACGGGAGGCCTTGCTTAGGTCCTAGACTGGTTGTTATTTCTCTTTTGACATGGAGAGCATGCATCCTGACCTCAGAGCCTTACACTATGCCTATGTTTTGACCTAGTGGTTATTACTTGGTTGGGAGGGGGGATAGTAGGAGAAAATTAACATGGAAATATACAGCAAATATGTAGCTACAAAGATGTTCAATGCAGCATTATTTACATTAGGAGAAAGCAATTGGAAACAACCTAGTCATCCATCACTAGTGGGTTGATTTATGTATCTATGTAAAAAAATGATATACAAATATATATTATATAATAATATAATATATAATATATATTTCCATATATATGTGTATATATATGGAAAGAACAAAATCATTTAAAAATTTGCTGTAGAAAAATATTTTTTGAGGGCCCCTGTTTTCTCTTTTTTTTAATTTTATTTTTCTGTAAGTTATTGGGGTACAGGTGGTATTTGGTTACATGTGTAAGTTCTTTAGTGGAGATTTGTGAGAACCTGGTGCACTCATCAACTGAGCAGTATACACTGCACCATATTTGTTGTCTTCTATCCCTCACCCCTTCCTACTCTTCACCCCAAGTCCCCAAAGTCCTTTGCATCATTCTTATGCCTCTGCATCCTCACAGCTTAGCTCCCACATATCAGTGAGAACATATGATTTTTTGGTTTTCCATTCCTGAGTTACTTCACTTAGAATAATAGTCTCTATTCTCATCCAGGTCATTGCAAATGCTGTTAATTCATTCCTTTTTATGGCTAAGTAGTACTCCATCATCTATATATATACCAGAGTTTCTTTATCCACTTGTTGATTGATGGGCATTTGGGTTGGTTCCACGATTTTGCTATTGTGAATTGCTGTTGAAAAATACTGAATGACATGGATAAATATTCTCCCTGTGTTGTGTCATAGTTTTCAAAGAGCTTGTTGCAAATCATGAAACCACAAACAACGTTTTTCTTTGGTAAACAAACAATACACATTCACTGAAAGAAAGACCTTGAAGGTTACAGGTTAAACTATTTATCTTGGCTGTGATGGGGCAGGAATTTCAGATCACATTGATATCTTCCTTGCCTGTATTTTTAGTAGTGTACGTGCATTACTTTTCTAATAAAATAACACAAAAGGAAAGCTCCACACCACTCTCACCTCCCAATATTGTTTTGAGAATCAACTGCGAGAGATTGTGTGAAAATATTTGCAAAAGTTCCAAGAATGACATGAGTATGAAACATAACCACACTTGGCTAGAAACAGTATTGCTTATGAAACCTGATGAATATTAAATATATACACATACATTTAATGTTCTAATCTTGGGAAAATTGTTTAATACTAGGACAGTTTCTAACTGGTGAACTGCTACTCATCTCACAAGGCCCAGCTCACATTGCCCTTCTTCAGGAATGTCTCCCTTACTCAGCATGCCCAGATTTAAGGCAGTGGGCTCCTTTCTTTATTTTCTTAAAGCATTAATTCATTTTCAAGTTGGGAAACTCATCTGTTAATTATCTCCCTATCAGACCAGACTGGGTGCTCCTTGAAGTTTGAAGCTTCTGAATCCCCGGCTCCTTACAGAATACATGGTACCTAGTAGGTGCTCAATAATTGCCTGCTGAAAAGCCAGATGAATGAATGACGCTCGTGCCAGCTCCCTTTATTCAAGCAAGGGCTTCCGAAAGCGTGTGTGTAATTCTGAGCTATAAATTGAATCGTATTTTTAAATGCACTAGGGGGACTTGCTATTTAAAGAAACAGTGATGTAAATCCTTTTTATAAAATGAAGACATCTTGAGTAATGTGAATAATTGCTCCTTGACATATCTGTTTATAAGTTGATATTTTTAAGGATCAGAAAGACTGGTGCATTTTTTAAAAATTCATTTGACAAATATTTGTGAAGTCATGCTCTGTGCCAAGCTGGGTGTGGGAAGTGGGCGTGATTGCAGTGTGACCCCAACCCTTAAGGACTCACAAACCCAGGTACATTCATTGGTAGAGTTGTCTTGGGGATCTGGGGACAAGCTTCAGCCTGCTAAGGTAGAATCTTGCCTTCTCTACTTTCTAGCTGTGTGTCCCTGGGCTACTTACTTAACGTCTCTGAACCTCAACTGTCATGTGTATTAGCTGATGGTGATAAAGGTGCCTACCTCCTACCAGTCATGAAGATAAAATAAGATGGTACATGTAAACTGACTGGAAAATCGCCTGGCCTAATACGTATTTGCTTTTATCATTAGAAGGCAAGGTGGGGAAGTGTCCATGTGGAATGCCCACCATGGGAAAGCTTCTGCCACTAGAGTCCTGAAGATCTGTGTGGCTTTACCTCTTCCTCTCAGCTACAGGACTCAGCCTCAGTTTCTCCATCTGCACAATGAGGGCAATAATACCTACGAAATGAAGACATGTCGAACTCTAAGAAAAATAGGTTTATTTAGTGTTTCAGAGACAATTTCAGAAATTACAATCATTCTTTTTCTTTTAGTAGGTAGAAGATTATTAATTTAAGCCTGTTCCCATTTCCCCCTCAACTCCCCCTCAACTCTCTGCACATGGAAGAGGATTTTAGCTTAGAAGGGTAACGTCTCTTTTCTCCCTAATGGGTGCCTTTTGGTAGAGCTTCTATGGATGTGCCTGGCTCTGAGCCGAGGGGGCCCCATGGAGACCCGCATCAACGGGGTGATGGAAGTGCCTGTTGTTTGCACAGGCTGAACACGCGGGAGAAGGTGACTGTTCATTTGTACTAGTGCCTGTGGAAGACAAACCAGCCTTAGTTTTAGATATAGGATAATAATGTTAGGTGTAGATAATAATCTTTTGCTCCCATTTTGTGGACGGGAAAACTGAGGTCCTGCAGCTGTTCAGAAAAAGCAGAACCACACCAATCTGCAATGCAGGAAAATTCCAGGTTGGAAAATACCTCCTACAGTGGGTGTCTCCCTTTACAAAACTACAGCTCTCTTGGAGGATGGTTTCATTACAGGGCATGGGAGAGCCTTTAGTGTCCAATTGTGGCCCTCCTGAGGGCAGAAGATTGGACTGGGGTTGACAAATGGAATGGGGGTGTTAGAAAACCAGGAGATAGTGGGATGCAAGCTGGTGTCCCACTGTGAGTCCCTTTCCAGGCAGTTTCCTAAAAATAGTCCTGCTGTGGACTATGAACAGATGAGTGTCACCTCCAGTTCCTGGCCCCGGGCTGCTGAGTGGACCTTGTGAGACAAGGGCTCTCTGAGGCCATCTAGCACCACCCTTCCCTCTGAACGTACAGATGAGCTAAGAGACTGGCTAGGGCCACCCATTCAGTGAGTGAGATTAGGTACCCAGGGCTCACACCTCACTGGTTCTCCTTGAATCCTCATAATGGCTTGAAACTTGGGGTGCATTTAGTCCTTATTCATGTATTTAACAAACACAGAACACTTGTCATCTGCCAGCTCTCGGTGCTTTCTAGACTTAGTTCATGTCATCCTGATCAGAGTGACCCTTTAAAACAGGTACTACTATTATCCCCATTTCATGGATGTATTAACTGAGACATAGAGAGTTAAATCCTTAGTCAAGATCACAAAGCTAGTGAGCTGCAAACTGGGCCCAGGGTCTCTGCTTCTAACCACCTCACTATGCCACTTGGCCTCTTGTGAAGAGAAACTCATTCCCTTTAAACTTCTCTTTCATTTTCTTCTGATTTCATCAAGAAGAAAGTCTCAACTTGGTGTTAGTCTGCCTTTAACACTTTTCCAATGCTTACTAATATTTTTTAACAAAGAGAAAGCAGGCCTCAGGCTCCGTGCCTTCCTGGCAACTGTGTTTAATGGGAAGTGTTATGAGGGTAGTATGTCCATGAGTAACTTTGGGAAATGCTGTCTTTTATAGAAATAGATTCTGAGGGATGCAGAGACTTGCATGAGGTCTCCGGACAGGCAGGTCACTCAACAAGAAGTAAAAAAAAAATTGGTCTTTTTGACCACCTGCTGTCTTGAGCTTTTTCAATCCAATTCAGTTCAAAACCGATTCAACAAACAGCTTTAGAATGACTGGCAAGAGGCATAACGCATATGTGAATACTGTGAGAATCATAAACGTTATACAAATGTAATGGATCATGAATGCATTATTTTTTTATTGGGGGGAGCTTATTTCTTTGCTATACTTCTTTTCCTGAAGATACTTTTAGCCTGAAAGGGTTACAATCCCAAGGAAAGCTTTTTCGTAAGCACAAAGAACTAATATTAGCAGATTGGGGTTTCTGTAAATATTCATTGTAATCTGTGACTTGGTGAGCATCAAATTCCACCCTCCCGAAAGCTGCACATTTATAACTTGTGAATTCATAAATATTTACGAATTCACACAATCATCACTGACAAATTATTTCATCTGACAGCTCCACACAGGCTCAGCCTGGTTTTGTGAAATTCTGATCAAATCTCGCGTAAACTTCCCGGGTGACAAGCAGAGACCGAACACAGCTAAAATCACACCAGATCCTGCAGATTCTAGTGGGTCAGTAACTGATATTTTACAACAACAATAACAACAACAACTCCAACAAGAGAGATTTTGTTTTGTGATGGGCTGCCAGATGTTCTCAACAACTGTACACATATTTATAGAGACAAGTCTTTGAAGGTGTCAAAAACGGGGACTTGTCAGGAGGAGGGAGGTGAGCTTGGAATCTGGACAGGCTGGGTTTGAATCCAGAGTTGGCTGTTGAGATCTGTGTATTCTGTAACAGGTTTCCAAATCTTGCTGAGCCTCAGTTTCTCAGGCTTGAATTCAGGAAAATAAAAGCAGCAACGAAATAGGATTACCAGAGTCAAACTCTTGGCCGAGGGTCTGCCACATAGTAGGCAGCTCAGTACATCTTGGTTTTATTATTATTGTGGCGAATAATAGTTTAAATCATCATGATTTCCAGCATGACCAAGTTTTCAGTGAGTTTGAATGTATACAGAGGAAGAGTTGCTTCAAAGTCCTTTTCCTGTGTTTCTCCCTAACGTTGCTTGGGAGCATGTTTCTGTGTGGTTTTCATTGTGCCCCCAAAAATAAATCATGTGTCTCCCACACAAAGACTGCAGGACACCCTAAGCATCCGTCTACCAATTGGACTTATTCTTTCATTTATGCACCTTTGCAAGGACAAGAAATAACTTGCCTTTTTATTTTACTTTTTTCCAATTTGGTAATTGAACATCATGCTGGTGAATATGAGTTTGCTTCCAGATGAGTCAGAAAAAAACTCCCACCATTGTTGATCAGGGTTGAAGCCATGTCTGGAGGAGAAAATCTGACTCTGGTGATGAGAGCTAGGTCTGCCCGTGGCTTAGCTTAGCCCTGGCAGATGGAAGCAGTCCAATTTATTACAATGATTATGGTTTAGCTTTGACTCAATGCCGGGCACTGGAGTCCTGCTGGGACAGCTATAAAGGCTGGATCAGATCATGCTATTCCTTGGCTTAAAACATCTAGTAGCTTCCCATAGTGCCCCACATAGCTCTGGTTATCCCACGTGTCCCTGCCTCTGTGGCTGCCTTGGACACCTTCTATTTTTTGAACAAATCCATCTCATTCCCATCTCAGGGTTCTTGCACTTGCTGCTCCCTCTGCCTAAAATCTTTCCCCACCCTGCCAGTTCTTCCCTCTATCTGTACTCATCACCCATTACCCAATCACTCTCTTTTTGTTACTCTTGTTTCCTTCATAGCACTTACCAATTGAAACGCTAATGTCTCTACTTTTTTCTTATTTTCTGTCTCTGTCCACTCACTCTGAAGTCTGCAAAGGCAGGATCTCAACTGCCTTACCATGGATGGATGGATGGATGGATGGATGGATGGATGGATAATGGTTGGATGGATAGGAGAGAGGGAAGGAGGAAGGAGAAAAGTGGGAAAGAAGGGAAGAGTGGAAAGGAAGGAGAAAGGAAGAAAGGAAAAGAGGGAGAAAGAAAAAGGGAATAAAGGAAATGAAAAAAACAAGATGGAAGGATGAATGGATAGATAAATGGACAGTGGATGGGTGAGAGGAAAGGAGGGAGGAAGGGAGGGACAGAGGAAAGAAGAGAGATTAGATGAACCTAGTATTTCCCAAACTTAGTTGACCACAAAACCTTCTTTGTCAAAGACACACCTGTTTATAACACTTTGGGAAAGAAAACAAAACTACTCAGCGCTCTTACCCCATTACAGAGAGAAAGGACACACAGTCATAGCCCTTAGCTCTGGTCTATATACATACACTATTTTATTGATTTGCTTGCTTTTATTTTTCACCTTCTTACCTTCCCCCAGACAGCAACCACCTGATCTCACACAGGCGCAGGGCACCACATGGCGCCGGGCACCACTTTGCCGCTGCAGCTCGGCCCAGAGCCTGCCGTTGGCACCTCGAGCCCACCGTGCAGTTGCTCAGCCCGTCTGCCTCCTCCATGAGCCACGGGTCCTCAGAGCGTCAGCAGAACAGCCGGGCCCGACTGCAAAGCCCGCGGTAGCACCAGCCTCGGAGGGAAACGAGATCTTGAATGGAAACATATGGATCTGAGAGGTGTGGGAGTCTGTCTTTTTTAAATTGCATCAAACCCTTCCCTTGCCTTGAGAGCTCTATGTGTTTCAAAGGCGCTGAACACGATGGCAGGCTGCAGTTTGCTTTTCCCTGTTCACCTGCCTTCAGAGCGCCGAAAAATAATGAACCTCTCCCCTCACCCCGCCTTCAGCCTGCACAAGGAAGACGGAAAACAAGCAGCCACCTTCTTCCTAACCGTTTAACATGTCTCGACGCCTTCTTTTCCCCCACAGAAGGAATTGGCATTTTTTTATATTCCTCTTTTTGCAAGAGGTGTTTGTGCTGTGCAGATCAAACCCCTTTATTCCCAGTTTCTTGTTGGTTCCTGTGTTCTGGAACTTCAGAATGCCGTAGTAGGGAAGGCAGGGCTGGGGCCTGCAGAAAAGGAGAGGAAACACTGGCTTGCAGATAGCAGAGTTCTCATTCATTCATTCATTCATTCATTCATTCACACAGCAAGCATTACACACTCAGCCTGCTCAGGAACTTTCATTCACTCATCCATCCATCCATCCATCCATCCACCCATCTATCCATTCATTCATTGGGTCTCCCACTATGTACCTAGCATTATGCCGGGCACCAGGATCGGACATTCAAGTTTCAATAACACTGTTTTCAGAGACCACACTGCAGCTTGCAGATGTGAGGCCGGCTTTATTTTTAGCAGGAAAGCTAGTCGGGAAGCTAAATCAGCACAGGCTATCCCAAGGAAAGGCTTCAATGCCTGTAGGTAAAAGTTGGAGAAGGGGATGGAGGTGAGGAGTCAGGAGTGAGAGGCGCTATGCACATTTGATTCAGGACTCACCAGCACCCTGCCAGGAGGCACGAATAGCCCCATTTTGCTGATGGGAAAACTGAGGCTCAGAGACATGAAGAGCTGGAAGCAAGCTCATGCCGCAGTAAGATGGGCACAGGTCTCTGTGTGGTCAGTAAATGACCAGAGCCACAATCATTGTATAATCAGGACACGGTGGGAGGGCCATAAAGGAGGTCACCAGCTTCGTCACATTTTACCCTTACTACAGCCCCCATGAGGGTGGGGTAGGTTTTCTTATTGCCCCTGTTTTGCAGATGAGGAGACCTAGGCTCTGAGAGGCTCAGGTTTATTTAAGGTTGCACAAGTGACAAAACCAGGATTGATTTCAATGCTTCCCCCTGCCACCACCACCCCCCCCCCCGCCACAACACACAGTCAGCTCAGCCAGATTCTGCCCACACATGACAGCTTGGAGGACACTTGGAGCCCTGAGTGTGGCTTTTCCCGACAAAGCCAGCGCTCAATTATTGGGAAGTGCCTCCCCCAGCCATTTCTGGATCCATTTGAGAAAAATAAATAAAGCTGGGGTCTGACTCTGCGGTGATAAAATGACAGGGGTGGAGAGAGGGGGAGGTCAGCCGGCTTTGCAATGCCACTGGCGAGAACAGACAGCATTCCCCACCACTAATGGGGTTCCTACACACACCCCCACACCCAGCCTTGGGGAAGTGCTGCTAATTGAATCTGCATAAGAACCTAAGCCTTCACCACTCCTTCCTGTCCATTTGATCTGATTACTTTTTTTGTTATAGTAGCAATGGCTTTAGTAATGTTCAGTTACCATTAAGGGGACAGGAATCTAAGAAAGGACAGATATGTTAAAGTCACATGGACATTCCTCTTCCTCCCAGCCCACTCCCACCCCAGCTGGAAAAAATTTAAACAGTTTTCAGGAAACGTGGGCTCTGTGTTAGGTTAGGGCAGTAAAGACTTTGCATATGTTTGTGTGTGTGTGTGTGTGTGTGTGTGTGTGTGCATGTGTGTATGGATCAAAAAGCCCAGATAATTCATTTTTTTCTTGGGTTGTTCCAAACTGTCTTCTTTCCTTTCCTCTTCTTCTCCTCTACCTGAGAAGATGTTATTTTTGTTTTAAATGGAGATTATTATCCTTCAAACAGAAATATTGCCTCCAAATTTGGAGTAAGCAGATAATGAGGCCACTCTGGTAATTTCACACTGATGACAAGAGAAACATCTACATGACTGATTGACAGTTGCCACGCGAAAAGCAGAACCCTCCGAAATCCCTCCTCGGCTGGCTGCCGAAGGGTGGGTTGTGCGGGAAGGGGCTGGGGCTGAGAGCTGGTCTGGTCTGAGGAAGCAGGGAAGTCTGGTGGCCCTGTGACCTCTGCCCACAATCTGTGGGGTCTTCATCACCTCGTCAGACATTTGAGCTGACAACTGTGTGAAATTGAAATTGTGGAGTTGATTAAATGATGTATTTAAGGCTTCATGAAAGGAGGAGGTGGGTATGGGAGTGAGGAGGGGAGGAGTGGGGAGAGATGAAGGAGAGGGGAAGAGGGAGGGGGCAGGAGGAAGAGGGATAGGAAAGGAGAGAAAGGAGGAGAGTGGGGAGAGAGAAGAAGAGACAGGGAGAGATTGGGAGAGGGGAGAGAAATGGAGAATGGGAGAGAGAGGCGAAAGGAGGGAGAGGCAAGGAGGAAGATGGAGAGGAAGGGAGAAAAGGAAAGAGGAAGAGGTGAAGGGAAAAAAGAGAATTGAGAATTTAGAAGGAGAAAGAGAAGAAGAAGGGAGGAAATAAAAAAGATGAAACACGCAGGCAGAAAGGACGAAAAGATGGAGAAAAAGAAATGAGAGAGACAAATATCCCCAGGAGAGAAGGAAAAGAGGAAGAGCAGCAGAGGAGGAAGGAAGAGGAAAGAGAAAGAAAGAGAGAGATGAGGGTGCAGGGAAGAGAGACGAAGGGGGCCGAGCTGGTGAGGGGGAGGCCGCGCAGACAACGCCGGGAGGGCTGGTGGAGGAGCAGGAAGTCTGGGGGCTCAGATGCGCGCCCTCAGTCCACCCCCTCTCTCCCCTGTAATGTGGGGAGGGTTTATCTCACCAGGAGCAGCAGGCTCAGTCACTGATCTAATCAAATTATTCAGCATTAAAAAACTGCCAAGACATTCCAGTACTTCAGCTCCCAGAGACCCAGCTGGGATCAAATGCTAATCAACATCACCACGATATTTATTCCCACTGTCAGGCTGCTGCGTGTTTGTTTTCCGAGGGCTGAATACTAAAGCGGAGGAGCGAGATGGATCGGCCCAGTGGCCGGGAGATGAGGAGCCGAGGATGGCAGGGAGGAGGCCAGGCAGGTGGGGAAGAGAAGGCCGGACCCAGGAGAGGCACCCACAGAGCCCACAGGGTGGGGCAATGGCCCCGAAATCACCCCACCAAAATGTCCAGTGTCCTTTTCCAAGATGCCCTCTCCTCACCTCCACTCTCATGAGTCCCATTTCAAGGCAAGTCAGTGGCCGGTTTGGACTCAGAGAGGCTGACCTTTGAACTCAGCCTCTGTGATTCCAGGGTACACGGTTTAACCTCTTTGGGCTTTCTGCTCTCTCTTCTGTCGCAGGGGGCCCTAAGCCCACCCCACCAGCTTGCCAGGGATTCACTGAGAGGGAGGTGATAAAAGAAGCAGGGCCAGATGGATGCCAGTCCGGCCCTGGCTGTGTGACTGTGTGCAGCTTACTTAACCTCTCTGTGCCTCAAGTTTTCTCCTCGGTAACTGGGGATAACAATAGTGACCAATCCCACGAGGGTATCTGTTTAAGTGAACTAATACACAGAAAGCATATATGAGCACTCAGTATATGTTAGGAATAATTACTAGCTCTCCACATTTTTGCAAGAGTTGGATGAAATAATGCATGTAAAATATTAGCAGGGGAGCTGGAATGGATGAGATCTGATCATGATTATCAGGATGAAAGAATGAATCAAATGCCTACACTGTCATTGCATTCGGGTTGCTGGGCTCTTACCTCTCTCAGGGATCCCTCCCTGGATCCCAGAGGGGCCTCTGAGCCAAGATTGCAGGCCCCAGGAAGCCTTCCCTGCAGGGGCAGCAGAAACCAGGGAGGACCCTCCCAGACTCATGCCTGAACTTGGCACCCTTCTCCTGGGATCCTGCCCTCCCCTCCCCCACTCCCTGAAGGTCACAGCACAGGGGGGAAGACGAATTAATTTCCTTTGTTTTTCAGAGTTTCATTTTTTAAATTACAGCCTTCCCTCCTCTCTAATAAATACTCAACAATTAAAGCTTTTTTTTCCCAAAGTGTGATTTCAACATTTCAATGTCCCTCCCCTCCTGTCACCTTCGCTGCCATAAACAGATTCGTAAAAACTGCTTTTGACGCCCCAGCTGCCATTAGCCACTTAAAATCCCGTAATTATCATCCTATCACGGGCCTGTTAACGAGCAGTAAAAATAAGGCCATTGAATATGGTAATTTATTCGTAAATTAGCCTAATGAGAATAGGTTTCAGACACTGTTTACTTGCGGGCTGCCTACGCCAGGCCCAGGCAGCAGCGACAGGAGCTATGCCTGGGAGGGCAGCCGGGTGCCCGCCGGGTGCCCTCCGGGTGGCAATGCCCCCTCCCCATGGCTCTGCACCCATGGCATCCATTCTTGTTCCCTTCATCAAGATGGCATCTGGCTCCATGGCTGTGGGGACAAGCGACAGCCCTGCCTACCCTAGCCTGGCTCCAGACAGTAAGACATGAATGCCAGGGCCTGTGGTCAGTGCTGATCGCTACTGGGAAACCTTTCTATGCTTGGTGACCTTGGGCATATCACTCTCTGGCCATCAGTTTTCTCTGCAAAATGGGATTAATGTGCCAACTAATGGAGTTATTTTGAAGATGAAGCAAGGTAACATATAGAAATGCTTGGGACAGGGCCTAGCACAGAGTTAGGTGCTTTCTACATATATTATAGCCACTATTATGATCACTGGGACGTTAGCCCCAGCAGATAAAATCCAGGGCTGGCTGACTTACCCTAAAAAATTATCCCTACTGGGCCGGGTGTGGTGGCTCAGGCCTGTAATCCCAGCACTTTGGGAGTCCGAGGCAGGTGGATCACGATGTCAGGAGATCGAGACCATCCTGACTAACATGGTGAAACCCTGTCTCTACTAAAAAACACAAAAAATTAGCCGGGCGTGGTGGCGGGCGCCTGTAGTCTCAGCTACTTGGGAGGCTGAGGCTAGAGAATGGAGTGAACCTGGGAGGTGGAGCTTGCAGTGGGCCGAGATCATGCCACTGCACTCCACACTGGGTGACAGAGCGAGACTCCATCTAAAAGAAAAAAAAAAAAAAATTATCCCTACTGCAGTGAGTGAAATAGTCACCCCCACCCCCTGAAGTCACATCAACTTGGAACACAGAAACATGAAGAAGAGGAGACAGACATGTGAAAATGGGGGCAGAGACTGGAGAGATGCAGCCACAAGGTGAGGGACTCCTGGGGCCACCAGAAGCTGGAAAAGGCAAGGAAGGATGATGCCAAGATTTTGGCCTGAATACCTGGGAGAAGAGAGGCACCATTTTCTGAAACTTGGCTTTGGCTAAAAGTTGGGTGGAGGAAAGAGCCTGGGGTCTGAGTTGCGCTCAGCTGTACCATAAACCAGGTGTCCAGTGGTCAGTGGAGCTCCGTGAGGGCAAAGACTCTGTCCTCTCAGCTTGACCAGCATATTATGTATGTAATGAATATTTGCTGAGCAAACCGCACACCGGGCACCTCACTGGCCCTGGACCAGTCTGGCAAAGCCCCAGTCTGCCCACCAGGGCTCCAGGCTGACAAGTGCAGCAAGTATCAAAGGAACCTTCATGGGAAGTACTTTTACTTTCCACTGAGTGAGTCTGTGGCCTCTGAAGACCAGAGGAGGCCCCAACCAGGCCGGGGGTCTCAGGGATGTCTTACTGGGCATGTGGGCTTCATTCACGTGTTGATTGTTCAGTAGGGAGGAACTGCCGAGTCCCCAAGGTGGTAAGGAACACGATGCACACTAAGGCCAGCAAGTGAATGTGCCCGAGCCTCAGTTTCCTCATCTCTAAAATGGGCCCAATGATCTGTACCTCCTAAAACCTGGTGGGGCATGACTGAGATCTAGCACATCAAGTGTGCAGCGTGGTACTAGGCTGTATGCCGCAAACAGAAGCTGCCGTTGTGGAAGCTGTGGTCATTATTAGCATACTTGGTGATCCACCTCCTCCTCCGAGTCTGCAAAGCCTGGCAGCTTGGCTGGGCATCCTGACTTCTCTACCTCATCACCCTCTTCTCCCTCCACCCTCATCTCGCTCCAGGTCCTTTTGTCCCCTAAACATTCCACCTGAAACCAAACATGAGGCAGACCCCAAGCCTCAAACCCTTAAGGAGAACTGCATTGTTCTCATGCTCCAGATGAGGAAACTGAGGCTCAGAGAGGTGAAGGGACTGCCCAGGGTTGCCCAAGCTTGCTGCCCACTTTGCCTGAACCAGCCTAGTGCTCCCTCGCTCCCCTTTAATCTGGTCCCAGTGCTGCCCCAAGGCTTTCCTAGCACCTGATGCAGTGGCATCCAACTCAACCCCAAACCCAGGCCAGGCTCGAGGCACCTGTGACTGAGCTCCAAGCTTTCTCCCCAGGCTGGAGGTGGAGCTTGGAAGCACTGGATTCTAGTCCTGTCTTTGCCCCTGACTATTGCTGTGTGACTGCAGGCAAACCTCTTACCTTCTCTGGTTCTCTGTTTATATATATATAAGTGATAAATATAAATTATGAATACTCACAGAGATTTATTATTACGGAGATTAAATGAAGAAAGCGTATGTCCACGGGGGTTTATCAACCACCTCCCAGTGCCTTGCTTGGTGTGTTAGGAATGGCAGACAGCTGGCAGCAGGACCACAAATAAAGTAATTAAACAAATATTTATTGAGCACTTTCTAAATGTTAAGCACTGGTGAGCCAAACTGACACAGTCTGCCTTGGGGCTCACAGTCTGGTAGGGAGATGGACACTTCCTTGATTATCACTGGGTAGATGTAACTGCACTGGTGACAAGAGGTCACATCATGGGAACATGGAACATTTTGTCATGAGCAGAGACTTGACATAGCTGGGGGTCAAGGAATGCCTCCCTCAGGCCATCGTCACTGAAATGGATGGTCTCTGGAACAGAGATCTAAAGGAGGACAAATGGGCCAAATAATAGGAGCAGACAGTGTGCTCCAGGCAACAGGGATGGCACATGCAAAGGCCCTGGGGCAGGCAGACCCCAACAAAGTGCATGTGGCTGGAGCCCAGATGTGGAGGGAGCACTGATGTGGGACAAGATGGGAGCAGTGTGCAGGGGCCAGGCCATATAAGAGCCTATAGGCCTTGAAGAATAGTCAGACCTTCATCTCAACATTGGTGGAGGGTTTAGCTTGAAGTGAGGGCACCTGAGCAAATCAGTGTATAGAAAACGGTGAGAGGGGTCTACATATGGCATCAAAGAAGTAAGTTAGAAGCCTCTTTGGTTCATGGACCAGAAGGAAAAAATAAAACCAGGGAGCAAAGGATGCCAAGTACAGATATTCAGGTTGTGGACTGCACAAAGGTCTTGCAGAGCCATATCTTTGCCTTCATGGTCCAGAAAAAAAAATTAATAAAGGCAGGAAGCAAGGGATGTGAAGTACAGATATTCAGGTTGTTGACTACACAGGGGCCTTGCAGATCTAGGTCCACCTGAAGAAGGGGTTCTTTTCTCCACCTCCCATCTTCTCTCTATCTCTCTCCTTTCCCTGCCCTGACTCCCCATGATATAACCTTCCTGATTAAGGCCTAAGTTCTCATGCTTTCTACAGCATCCTCGCAGGTTGCAGGAACCAGATGCCTACATCTCAGCAACTCACCCGAGCCCTGATCCTCCCACTTTCATAAAAGAGGGAAATGAGGCTCAGAGAGATCCAGCGACTTTACCAAGATCACACAAGCCCAGAGTGGGCAGAACCATGGTTCATGCTAAAATCTGCTGCCCTGTCTAAGGTTTTTTCTCTCACTGTGGTTGTCAGGAAGCAAACCACCAATTCAGATGTCACCACTGGTGGCACATCCTTGGGCAATCTGTCCCTTTCTGGAGCCTGTCACAGGCCATGAAAGGAAAGTAGGGCCACATTTCTGATTTCTATTTGTTCCTCAGGGCGCAATCTCTAGCTCACACTCTGCTCACACTCTTGCAAAAGAAAGGGCCATGTTAGACTGAAGCCAGAGCCATCGGGACCTGGAGTTGTTCTTTCCTTGAAACCACAGAAGACCCATGGCTTCACCTCCAGATCCACAATTTAAACCACCGTATATTCAGATCCATGTAAAAGTTTGGACCCACAGGCAACATTTTTGAAAAATCACACAGCCCCTATTATTCCCCTTCGTGGCCTCATCACCTTGACTTCTGCTGGGGACCTGGGCCATTTTTCTTCCACCCCCCTGACAGAGGCTGTGAGTTTTCAGGGACAATGGTGATGAGGTTTCTGACCGACTTTTGACCAAACGGATTTCCAACTGCATTTGAAAAGGAAAATATCTTTCCAATGTACCAAATAATGAAAAATGACTGGGCGAGTTTATAACTGTTGATTTAGCCACCAACTTCCCCCCAGCCCTGACTCTGGTTCTCTGGAGGTTTTCATTGAGCATTAATTCACTCTCTTTCTCAGCGCACAAAGAAATAGGTCCTTCTGAATCCATTCTGCAGCGTATTAGCTTCAAGGCCTGTTGGAAATGGTTTAGCATCTGCTCTTAATAGACACCGCAGCGTGCGGGGTGGGCGAGGGCTGGGATGGGGTCTCACGGCGTCAAAGAACAGACATGAAATTTCAGGGAAACAGCACCTTGAGAAGCTGTTGCCTTGAACAACCACAGAATATAGCAGGGAAGGTGGTTTTTGGGGGCCTCAAGAGGCACAGAAGTGAGCTAAGCCACTCATAAGCCCTCCAACCCATTCAGCCACAAAGAACATCAAGGTAAGGAGTCAAAGATGAATGCTGGGCTGGAGCTTCTGGCTATGCTGCATTCTAAACATGCTGGGAGCTCTTTTTTTAAATATTTTTTATTTTTTGAGACAGAGTCTTGCTCTGTCACCCAGGCTGGAGTGCAGTGGTGCAATCTCGGCTCACTGCAGCCTCCACCTCCCATGCTCAAGCGATTCTCATGCCTTAGCCTCCTGAGCAGCTGTGACTACAGGTACATGCCACCTCACCAGGCTAAATTTTGTATTTTTAGTAGAGATGGGGTTCCTCCATGTTGGCCAGGCTGGTCTCTAACTCCTGGCCTCAAGTGATCTGCCATCCTTGGCCTCCCAAAGTACTGGGATTACAGGCATGAGCCACCACACCCTGCCACACTGGGAGCTTTTAAAATCCCCAATGCCTGGCCACACCTCAGATCAATTGCATGAGAATGTCCAGGGAAGGAGCCCAGGAATCTGCATTTTCTGAAATTCCTGCAGCTGGTTCCAATGTGCAGTGAAGATTGAGAACCAGTGAGCTAGGGCTGCTGAAACCAGTGGTTCTCAAGGTAGATAGCCCACACCAGCAGCATCAGCATCACCTGGGAGCTTGTCAGAAATGAAGATTCCTGGGTCCAACCCAGACCTGTTGAATCAAACACACCTGGAGTGTATCCAGCCATCTGTGTTGTCACAAGCTCTCCAAGAGATCCTGATGCTTGCACAAGTTTGGGGGCTGCTGAGCTGGACATTGGCAGGGTAGGAAATATGTATTCATCCTCCCAGTCATTCCTTCACTCCACCAACTGCTCATGCTTTCAGCATACGGTATCCCTACTACGAGCCAAGCACTGTGCCAGATATTGGGAATCCATTAATAGGGCAGAAGTGGTGAATTTTGCATTCAAAGAGCTTGCAGTCCCCATATGGAATTTTCCAGATAATAGAACCAAAGATGGTCATCAAAGTAGGAAGGGATTTGAGCTAGGCCTTCCAATAACAGCCTCAGTTTCTCTCTTTTCTCTGCCTGTGTGCATCCAGTGTGAGCAGCTCACATCACTGCAAAGGAATCTGTGTGTGTACTGTCTCACTCACCCAACACTCATTTAGCAGATGCTTCATTAAGCATCTACACAGTTCCAGGTTCTGTGATAGAAGCTAGAGATTGAGGAAGGCTCAAGTCTCCCAGATGACAAACTCCAGAGGCAAGCAGAACAGGTGAGTATAAAAGAGGGTTCAGAGCAGACTGTTCTTGTTGGAAGCTCACCCCATGACAGATGGCAGCACGGGTCTTCCCAGTCTGGCCAGACCTGAATACTAGCCAGTTTCCTTTTCATGTGTAGAGGCAAAAAATTGTAGCAATCAAAACTATAGACTCTGTCCCCAACAGTCTGGGTTTATACCTGGTTCTGAGGCTTACTAGCTGGATGGCCTTCAGCAAGTTATCTTATTTCTTCATGCCTCACTTACTTGATCTATAAATTGGGAATATAAACAGCACCAGCCTCATTGTGTTGTTGCAAGAATTAAATGAGAATTGGAAAGCTTAGAACAGTGTCTGGCATGTAAGAATTATTAGTTGTACTAATCACAAACATTACTTTTGAAAAAGTTGCTTGAAAATAAAATTCATTTTAAAAACATTGCTTTTCACGTGTACTGGAGATCTTGCTTCTTCAATGATTACTGCAGGAGATCCATTTTATAAAAGGAATAACTTGAGTAACCATATGTTGAATTTGCTTAAAATGAAGTAAACATGTCACCTGCTTCTGAGAGTGGCAGAAAGGGAGCTTTGCTAGGAAGTGTGGCAGGATTATTATGAAACTCTCATCTCAGATGGATCTGGAAATCCCTTGAAGTCCCTGATTTTGCATCCATGTGGGTCTGTCTTCTCTTCTTCCTTTCCCCGATAGTTCTTTCAACACTGGGAAATAAGAAGATGTTTTAACTGAGAGCTAGTAAGGGACAACACATCTTTCATTCTTAGTATGTCAGGATGGGAAATATTAAGAACTTCTATGAATCCACAAGCCACTCTTGCTCTGAAAATGGCTTCCTTATATATTTGTCTCCACTTCCTGTCTCACAGGAAGGGGCCACCTCCTGTCTTTGTGGCATCATAGCCAAGGTGCTTTGCCTAAAATCACTCACCTCTTCAAAGTCCCTGGCATGAGCTACCCATCACTGTCTTATGCTCAGTGACCCAGGACCACCTATGAGCATCTGGGCCCAAGAGATGATCTCAAACTTTTCACAATTATTTCAGGTATCAACAAGATGGTAAAAAGCCAAAAGCTGTGCTGAGATTCAACCATCAACATCCCAAAAGGAGGATTCTGTTTCCCAGCATTTCTTGCCAAGGATGATCTCAGATTCGTCTGTTTCCATTCACAGTGAGCAAAGGCCTCAATTTTAATAAGGGTGTGGTTCTGTCTCTCCCTCTCCTGTTCCTGAAGTTGGGCTGGGTGGGGACACTGATGGTCAGAACAGGGGCGAATCCAGAGAAAAGCATCTTCACCTTGGCAGCCCGTGAAGCCTGCTACCTACAAGGGTTTGAGTATCTCTCCTTGAGGCTCTGCTCCCACACAATTCCCTCTCCTGTGAACCTCTGTCTGCCCCATCTCCATAGGATTCATTTTTTTTAATGTAGAACATTTATTCTGAGAATAGAGAGTTGGATAAGATATGGCTCTGTCTCATGGAGCTCACAGCTGGAACACAGGATGGGGGCAAGCAGACAAATGCACAGACAGTTAAACACAGTTGCAAAAAGCATGGCATTTGGGGAAAGGAGTGCTTAAAAGCATGGGGAAGAGGCATTTAACAGCCAGGAAAGTTCTGTGAGCAAAAAGTATACAGACTGAGAGAGGGTTGTGTAGCAGCCCTGTTGGAAACTTACCTGCATCCTTCAGCCTTATTAATTCAGTGTGCTCAGCTGTTGGTATCTTTGAGTCTTAGGGACTGTTCTAGAGATTCACAGGGTAGGCTGGAAGTGCCAAGGAATTCTCCTGCCCCAACCCAAAGCAGCTCTCAGCTAGTGATTCTTGGGATTTGGTGTATCAATACCCCAGCTCCCTCACTTGTCAGGTGGGATGACTTCTGAAGCTAGGATTTTAGGGTTTTCTAGAATTTGTCTGCTGGAGTAAGCTCCAGTCACCCACACTGACAACTGGCTTTATGACATACCCTTTATTGGCTGGATTATTTCTCCCACTCCCATCTTGGGGCTTCCTGGAATCCCCTCCCCAAAAATATTTCTTGTCCCTAGTTCCTTATATCAAAGTCTGCTCTGGGGAAATTCAAACTAAGATAGTTTGTGAGGAGGAGAGCAATGTGGTCAGGTTTGGGTTTCTGAAGAAGGGCCACTCTTTTTGTCCCTGTGGTTGGAAAGAGTCTCTTAAATGAACAATTATTAGTTACATTTTCATGTCTTAGAGTGGACGAGAGAGAGAAGACAGCCAGTTATGATATTCCCAGATGGCTAGGACACAGACCACTCTTCCAGACCTGGAAATGCTAACAATATTTCATTACCACAGCCCTGACCAGCTTGAAGTAACCTTCCTCATACCCAAATCAAATACCTGTGTGGAGAGACTAAATCTGGCTAAAGGTGACACAACCCACCCCGACTCATGTGCTCACGCAAGCACTCAATAGGAAAACAGGGCCAGGTGTGGTGACTCACACCTGTAATCCTAGCATTTTGGGAGGCCTAGGTGGGCATATCACCTGAGGTCAGGAGTTCGAGACCTGCCTGGCCAACATGGTGAAACCCCATCTCTACTAAAAATACAAAAAAAAAATTAGCTGAGCATGGGGTGGTCACCCATAATCCCAGCTACTCGGGAGGCTGAGGCAGGAGGATCACTTCAACCTGGGAGGCGGAAGCTGCAGTGAGCCGAGATTCTACCACCACACTCCAGCCTGGGTGACAGAGTGAGACTCTGTCTCAAAAAAAAAAAAAAAAATATATATATATATATATGCACTTCATATATATATATTTTCCTATATATATATATATATATTTCCTATATATATTTCCTATATATATATATATATATACATATATATAGGAAAACAGAAGAAAAGGGCACTGCAAGCTGGAAGGTGTCTTAAGATAGGATGGCACAGAGGGGATCTCCTAAATCAGCATGAGCTTTCTTCCAGACCCTTCCTTCCAGGAATGCTAACATTGTTAGCATTTCTCCTAATGCATCCTGCAGAGCTCAGATATTTTCAGAGTCCCTACTTTGTGTAATCATGATTGCACCTCTGGCTATTTTTTAAAGTCCAAGAATAGCCTAGACCAGCCAGGTGCTTATAGATCCTGCCAATAACCAGGCCCAGCTTTGCAAGAGCTTTGCTTTGCAAAGGCCCGGCTTTGTAAGAGGTCAAGATGCTCCTGGCCCTGCTGGCTCCCAGAGAGCATTCCCCTCCTCCCCTAAGCCTCACAACTCCCAGGAGCAGATTCTGCAGATGGAAGCCCCCAGGTCCAGGGAGGTTCCAGGATTCACCCAGGGTTGCTCTGCTTGATAGGTGCAGGATTCAGGGCCAGGAGGACCCAGATCCAAGGCTCCTGGTCTGGCATATTTTCAGGCCCAGAGATGGGGAATGATCTGTCCAAGGGGACTTCTGATGAAGGAAAAATGCGACGATATTCATTGAATACCTATTGCATGCCATGGGGTGATGGTGGGCAGGACCACATGGTCCCCAGCTGCTATGCTCTCCAGAGGGATGATCAGATTCGTCTCAAGTGTCCTTTACATGGCCAATTGCCGTGCGTGTCTTATTATTCAAAAGGAGAAATTAACATTTAATAGAAAAGAAAAAAGAAAGAGATGGAGGAAGAAGAGAGGATGGGAAGGAAGGAAGGAGCGAAGGAAGGAAGGAAGGAAGAAAGGAGAGAGAGAAGAGAAGGAGGGAGGAAAGAAGGAAGGAAGGGATACAGGGAGAAAGGAAAAAAGGAAGAGAGGAAGGAAGGAAGGGAGGGAGGGAAGGAGGGGGGAGGGAGGGAAGGAGGGGGGAGGGAGGGAGGGCAGCAGTCAAACCTCAGAAGGGCTGCCCCTCAGGGACATCAAGTGGAATATGAATACTGATTTCTAACCCCGCTTCCAACTCCTGAGTGCTTTACACCGGGCTACAAGGTTCTCAATGTCTCAGTGCCTCAGTGTTCTGATTTATCTGAAGGAAGCCTGCCTCATCTATTCATATATTGCATTCTTAAACACAGAATAACAACAGCAATGACAACAATACTAATATCACTCCAATAGAGCTTGCTGTGTGCCCAGCCCTGTTCGAAGTGCTCCCCAGCGTTGGCCTCTAGGATGCTCAGAACAGCCCTCTGAGCAGGCACTGATGCTGTCCCCCCTCACATGCAGAGAAACCAGGACACGAGTGTGGTCACATCATTCGTGCAGAGCCACCGGGCTGGAGATGGGCAGAGCTGAAGTGTGTGGGCACAGGATCGGGGTTTGTCACCACTATGCTGCACTGCCTCTGCACTCCAACCAGGCCTCACACTGGATGGAGACATCGCAGTGCATGGGAGAACATTCATGGCGTGGAGCTGAGGACGCAGCAGGCACTCAGTACAACCTGTTCCTTGCGTGGCCCCCTGGCTTTGGGTCCCAAAATAATCTGCCTCCTGAATCTGCAACTTTCTCCCCACCTGCTGGGCATTCTCTTAATTCAACCAAAGCCTCGCCCTGTCCCCATTAGGACGGCCACTCCCAACAGGAGTTCCCGGCCTGTGAAGGCCAACCGGTCGGGGCTCGGCACCCCATTATCATTCTGCCACTTTCCAAAGGAAATTATAAGCACTTTGTGTCAACCCTCATCTGTCCCGGCAGCCGCACCGCAGGAAAGCGATTGAGGTCAGAGAAGGCAGACAGCCTACCCATCACACCCGCCGCGGCCATTCCTCATGTAGTGACATGCAATCTCCCGCCAAGGGTCACCTCTGGGGAAGCGATTCCTTCAAGCCCCGAACAAGTGCCAAATTGCAGCTTTGCCGAATGATCATGTGGAACACATTGAAAATAGCCGCCTCAGTAATAAATGCTTAACCAAAGCAGCCCCTTCCTCCGGCATAACCAGGAGCGTATTTACTGTAAATATATTAACCAATTCATGCTGCAGCACATGGCCCAGGAGTCTGCTTCCCAGGCAGCAAAGAGCAAACTCCCGGCGGGCTGGGAAGGAGCAAGCCGCGAAGGAGAGGATTGTGTCCGCCAGGAAAAGGAAGAGGCAGGAAAAGGCACCTGGGACAGAGGAGCTTCCTGCAGGCCCCACAGCCCCACCCAACAGAGGAGTGGCGAGAAGGGGACTTGGCATTCTGCATCTTGCCGTCACCTCCGTGCCCCACGGAATCTGTGAGTTAAGACTGGCTCCAAGAGGAGTGGCGTTTGTGTTTCTCCTTCATTTCCTGCTCACATGGTGAAGTCCGTAGTGTGACAGCTCTGAACTCCACAGGATGAATCAGGGTCAGGGGAGAGGACAGGAGGAAAGAAGGAGCGAGAGAAAGGGGAGAGAGACAGAGGAGACGGGAGAGCGATGGCGAGAGACAGAAATATGAAGGAGAAACGGGAAAAAAATCGAGAAGGTGATGAGAAGCCTGAAAGACAGAGAAAGCAATCTAAGATGAGAAAAAGAGCACTGAGAAAGAAAACATTCTGGAGGAGAGAGAAGGAGGGGCAGAGACAGGAACAAGGAGGAGGTGGAGGGAGGGAGATTGAGAGGGCATGAGTCGCCTCTGGAAGGCTGGGTTTTGTTTCCACTGGGAAGAAAAAATGTTCTTTGTTATCAAAAGCCTTGAGTGACACCAGCAGCTCCTCCCCACCCCTCTCTAACACACTGGCACCCAGGCTGGTGTGCACATACACATGCATAGTCAAGTGTGCACACACACACACTAACATGCACATATTTGTACACACACAAATATATGCATGCACACACATATGCACATTCATGTGCACACATGCATACTCGTGCACATACACACTAACATGCACACGTACTCAAGGTACACATATATTCACATGCACCACACATACACGTATGCATGTGTACATACAAGCACACACACACATATGCACACACCTACTCAAGGCACACACATACATGCACACATTCATACATTCATACATGCACACTCGTGTACACACACATATGTATAGGCACACACACGCATACATTCACACACGTATGTGCACACACATACATGCACACATTCACATGCACACACTCACTCATGTGTGCACTCATGTGAGTGCACATACACTCACATGACCTCATACATGCACATATATGCACACATGCATGCACACATACATCACATACATCACATACAGGCACACAGCCATCTACATGCACACATACACTCTTACAGCACACAGTCAATTCCCTCCCCCCACCCCTGAACCTAATTCAGTCCCAGAACAGAGAGAGCAATACATGGTCTGAGCCAAAGGAAACAGACCAAAGCCAGACTGGGTCTGGGTGTGGGGGAGGAGGAGGAAGGGGGTCGGGAGGAGGCAGCCCAGGTCAGGGGCCCGGAATGGACCAGCAATGCAATTGGAATGGGAAAGAACCGTAGAGCCCCCTGAGAGGCTGCAGCCCCCCAGGCCTGGGCCTCCCTTCATTCCAGTATCAGGCTGCATTCTTAATCGGACCATGGCCCCGGCTACCTAGAGAGACAGTCACACACTGGCTTCAAGACCAGAGAAACCCCAGCAAAGGGCAGCCAGCTTCTGGGCAAAGAGTGAAGCCACCGGCTCCCTCTGGCTTGCAGCTTCTCCTTTCTGAAGTGGGTGGGCAGTTTCCGGCCAACCTTTTGCCTCGTTCTCTCCAGCCGCCCCTGCTAACTCCCAGTAATTTGCCAAAATTAACAGATTTATGGCAGCAAGTTGGTTTGGATCAACTTTTCGTATGTACTTTGCAAGAGAAAAACATTTTCTTCTCCCCCCGACTTACTGTTTGCCCATTAATACGCTCCACATTCGCTGGTGCTTAATGACTGCTCAAATTTTCTCTGTTCATAGAGAATGTTGTTGTTGTGATTAAGGGTGCCAGGGTGCTTGCAAGTACAAACACACCAAAGCCATAAAAAGGGCAATTAATTCTTAAAAAAAAAATGCAAGAGAGTGGGAGAGATTGGATGCTCTGTTTACAGAAAAGCAAGAAAGAAAACAGATATTTCTAAGAAGTATCCTTCCAGGACAGCAACGTCTCCTGTAAAAACGTCTCCTGGAAAAAATGTTGAAGTACAAATGTTCATGGAAAATGCTGTCCAGCAGACATTTGGTTATTCAACAACCACATGTCAACTATTCATTATGGGTCTGGTTCTGGGGTAATTCATAAAGGAAGCCACAGGGTGTGGGTGAAGTGGACATCTGGGCCAGGACTGAAATCCCAGCTCTAGATAAGTCATCCCTTGCCTCTGAGCCTCAGTTTACCCATCTGAAAAATAGGAGGCGGAAATCCCAAGGGTGGCTATCAAAATTTAAGAGGGACATGTGTATCAAGGGCTTAGCTTGCTGCTAGCACATAGTATGCGTACAAGAACTGCCTGGTTCATTATTCGTTCACTCTCCTGAACAAATCAGTGGCCATTTTAATGGCTTTGGTGTGTTTGTACTTGCAAGCACCCTGGCACCCTTAATCACAGCAACAGCACTCTCTAGCACCAGAGTACGTTCTCTGGGCCATGCCATGGGGCTGGGTTTTGAAGTTACAACTTCGAGAAAGGCAAGTTTCTGCCCATGTACGGCTGATGATCCAATGGTGAGAGACAGAAACTACTAAACATCTGCAATGGCAATGTGTCCAATAGTGATAAATGCCTGAAGGGAAATAAAACAAAGTAAGATACTAGATAAGGCCCTGCTGAGCTGTGTTGGATGATGTCATCAGGGGCCTGGGGAGGCCAGCAAGGTGACTTGTGCAGACACCCGAGTCAGGTGTTGATATCTTCCTCCATCCCTTTCATCTTTCCTAAAAATATGGTTGGGAAGCCCTGGTCCATCTGCAAAGGACAAGGGCAAGTTGGCCTATGCGTTAGCAATTGCTACATATTGTGAGAGCTCTTAAACCAAAGGTCAGGACACACCCAATGAATGTTTCCCTTCCAGATAAGAAAAATATTCTGAGCACCTGCTATGTGCCAAGTGTTGTGCTATGTAGTGGGGGCACAACTGCAGGGAAACCAGACATGGCCCCCCCTGCCTCCTGGCATTTACAGCCAAGACAGAGGGTCAGATTATAAATGAACAGAGGCACCATGATTATTTCATCTCAAGCTCTGGTTGGTGCTGTGGGAAAGGAGTAGTGATCTTTGAGACCTGAGAGGGGGTCCTGATGGAGCAGACACCAGCAGAAGGATCCTCCCAGGAAGTGACGATGAAGCTAAACTTGAAAAGGTAAGTAGGAGGTAGAGAGGAAATGGAGGGTAAAAGAGGGAACAGTGTTTCTGACAGAGGCAACAACATGTGCGAGGGCCAGGTCAGTGGGAAAACGCATGGGCTTTGAAGTCAGAACCCAGGTTCAAATCCCAGCCCCACCACCTTCCAACCGTGTGACCTTGGCCAGGTAACAGGGTCTCATTCATAAAGTGAACTCAAGAAGACTTCACTGGCTTGTCCTGAGGGCCTGCGTGAGGAGAGTGTTAGTAGAGTGAAGTCCTAAAGGAAGGTTGGTTTCTTGTAGAATCGTCAGATCAGGGGATGGGATGGCCTTGGGACAATGATCAAGACATCTAGCTTCTAGTCCCCGTTCTGTCAATTTGACTCATCTGACCACCCTCCATTTCCCCCATTATAAAATAAAGGGGTTCTATTCTCTGTTATAGGAAAGTAACATTGAATCCACGAATGAATATGTATCAGGGGGCAGGTGTTAATCCAATAACACCCCTGTGGCCGGTTGCAGATTCCCTCATGGCCAAGACTCGTCTTGTCTTATTGGGCTTCTCAGAATCAGGTCACTTCTGCCTTCTGCAAAGGAGTCCTTGCCTCCTTCCCGGGCACCTCCCATCCTGCTGTGTTCCCATCACCGGCTGTGCCTTTGATCGGCTCTGTGGGGCCCTCTCTTCCTGACAACACGACACTCCTGGGGCCACTCTTCTCCCCTGCATGCCCTCCCTAGGACACCTCATTTGCAATGCCATGTGGGTGCCATCAGCCCTAATGTCTATGACCAGCCTCCCATGCGCACCTGCATCCTCTTCATCTCCCCTTTGACATCTAAACGACACCCAGACCTAACATCATCAAAACTCCAACCATGATCCCCACCTGACGCCCCCACAACTTACTCCACCTGCACAGGTGTCCCCATTTCAGCCTAGGACAGTGCCACCCTCCCACTTGCTCAGAAAAAGAACCTGGCAGTCATCCTGGACTCCTGTCTCCTGCTCACATCCCAGTCCACGTACAGCCAGCGCTGTTGCTTCCAACTTCATCATTCATACAGAGTCCACTCAATTCTCACCACCTCCACAGCCACCACCCAAGTCCAGGCCACCTGAACCTCTCGCCTGTTTATGGCAGCAACCTCCAAGTGTCCCCAGGCTTTTTGTGCCACTCTCCATTGTTGATTCTGCAAGTTAAAATGTATGTCAGGTCACGTTCCTCCTCTGCTGGAGATACCCCGACCTGTGTCCCAGCTCCCTCAGAGGAAAACCCCAAGTTCCCACCACTCACCCCACAGTATCCTGCCCCACATGGTGGCCTCAGGGCCTTTGCACTTGCTGGTCCCTTGGCCTGGGATGTTCTTTCCCCACATGCCATTCCCTTCCCTTTTCCAGTCCCAGCTGTCACCTTAGGGAGAGCTTGCTGCCAGCCCATGTAATAAGACAACACTACCTAGCCTCCTTCCTGCTTCGTGTTTCTTCATGGCGTGTGTTCCCTTCCTTGACATTCTCTATTCTTAACCTATTTAGGTGCTCATTCTCTCTCTCTCTCTCTCTCTCTCTCTCTCTCTCTCTTTCTCTGTCTGTCTCTCTGTTTCCAAAGGCTACCTCCTTGAGGCAGAGATCTTTGTCTGGTTTGTTTGGGGTTGACAGGGACACCCAGTAAATATTTGTTGAATGAATGACTTCTGTGACTCAAGCAATTATCCATTCACTGGCTGTTTGACCTCAGAAAGAAGCCAATGGACATCTTCTGGTGAGACCCAGAGCACCCCACCTGCAAGGAGCCTGATCTCCTTTAAACCAAGAGCCCCGCCACTTGCCCCAGCTGCCTAAAGGCTGACAGGAGAAGAGGGAGTCAGAATGGTGCTCCAAACAGAGCTGACTGGAATCTCAGCTCAGCCATTTACTCGCTCTGTCAACTTGGGCTCTCGCTGAGGATACCTGAGACTGTTTTCTCGCCCATAAAATTGGAAGGTGTTATGGGTTGAATTGCTTCCCCCAAAAATATGTTGAGGTCTTAACCCCTTGAAATGTAACCTGAGTTGGAAATGGGGTCTTTGCAGATGTCATTAGTGAAGATGAAGTCACACTGGAGTAGGCTGGGCCCTAAATCAAATGGCTGTTGGTTTTATAAGAAGAGGGAAATTTGGACACAGACACACACAAAGAGGAACAACCAGCATGTGAAGACAGAGGCAGAGATTGGAATGAGGCAGCCGCAAGCCAAGGAACCGCTGGAGCTCCCAGAGGCCAGAAGAGGCAAGGGAAGATCCGCCCCTAGAGGCTGCAGAGAGAGCACAGCCCTGCCAGTGCCTTGATTCGAGACTTCGAGACTTCCGGCCTCCAGAACTGGGAAAGAATAAATGTCTGCTGTTTTAAGCCCTCTTGTTGTGGTGCTTTGTCACGGCAGCCCCGGGACTAGTACAGAATTATAACCCCTACCTTCCCTGAGGACTGCTTGTACAGAGGGCTCCCTAGGGTCCAGGTCTTAACAGACCCTCCTTGAATATCCTGCAGCCACCGCTGATGTGCTGGAAGTCACTTCTGCTGGCTTTGATGAAGGGAAGGAAGCAGATGAGAAAGAGGGTGTATATGAGTGACTCATTGAACCTATTGTCTATCCATAGGGAGAGGGGACGAGAGAGTGCCTTGTCCCCAAGATCTGGGCCCACAGTGGCCCCTTAAGGTCAGGCCCTCTCACCCGGGCAGGGGCCAGAAGCCTAGAGGAACAGCAACCCCTGAAAGCCCTCAGCATTCCACTTAAGCCTCCATTCTAGAGCCTCAGAGCTGCCAGCTTCTTCTCCCTGATACCCCCGCAGAAACTCAGCCACCTTCTATTTAGAAGGATCAGCCATCAGATGCTTCTAAGTAAATCCAATCCCTCCACCCTCCTGCTTTCCACCTGCAACTGTCTCTGTCCACTGGCACTTGGACCCAAGAGCTAATTGCAGGAGCTTCATCTTAAAGGAAACCACAAACATGCTCTCACCCACGTTTTACGACTTTATAACTCACCAAATAAACCTGATTCCTATAACCATAAAACAAAGCCGAAATGAGTTGGACATGTACCAGCGAGGAGAAGCAGGAGGGGGGTGGAGATTGCCAGAGGGGGCTCTCAGCTGTGGAGTCGTGGCTCTCTGTGTGGATTTCGGCATCTCAGTCTTGCAGAAACTTAATATTCCAATCAGCACCCAAGCAAGGCGTTAGAATCCAAGGAGTGCATGAGTGCCCCCATAGCTGGGGGAATATTACTCACCAGGTCATGGTCGGCTGCGTAAAATACAACCCTCATATATCATTATAACTGCCAGCCAACGACAGTTATAATTGAGACGGCAATAACTAGGAGAGAGTTCTTTAATTTAACATCCAATTATTACAAGTTATCACTTCTTAATAAATGTAATATAACAGACAATCAATGTTGCATGCGACGGCCCAGACTGCAATGGGATGGGAAATTTATATCCTGGGGAAAAAAATATACTCTGTGTAGTGTGTGTGCGTTTGCATGCATGTGTGTGTGTGTGTGTATGTGTGTGTGTGCGCGTGTGTGTGTTTCAGCCTTTCTAAAGTCTGCAGAGGCTGTGATAAGTGTTGCAAGACTCCAGCTATAAATAGCTGAGCTTCTCTCAATAGCTGACATTGCTGCATTTGCATATGTACAATAGCTCCAGGCCAAGGGAGAGGAAAGAGTAAGAAGGGAAAAAAAGATTTCTTCTCCCTGATGCAGGCTCCGAGAAACAGCAAGAGGAAGGAAGTAAGGCCCTCTGGCCCAGCTGGCACCAAGGCTCAGGGATGCAGCTGGGAATATCACCCCAAACCTAACTTGGCAGGGCAATTTCTTTTTAAATAAAAATTTTTTTGTTGTAGGATATATATATACAGAAAAATGAACACATCACGAGTATGCAACTTGATGACTTTCTACTAGGTGTACACACCCAAGGATTCAGCACCCAGATTGATATAAATTACCAGCACCCCAAAAACAGCTCTCAAGCCCCAGCACCACCTGTTCTTACACCACCAAGATAACTACTCTTTTCTGATTTCCACCTCCATAGATTGCTTTCGCTTGTTTTTGAACTTTATGTAAATGGACTTACACAGTATGTTTTCTTTTATGTGTGGCATCTTTGGTTCAGTACTATTTTGTGAAGTTCATCCATGTCGTTGCATGTCGTGTGTTGCAGCAGTTTGTTCATTTTTAGTTCTAGATAATATCCCACTGTGGGAATATGTCACAGTTTACACTTCCATTCTATCACTGGTGGACATTTGGGTAATTATCAGTTTGGGGACTTTTACACATAGTGCTGTGATGAATATTCTTGTGTGTGACTTTTGTGAACATATGTAGATGTTTCCTAGAAGTGGAATCCTTAGGCTATAGGGTAGGTGTATGTTCAGCTTTAGTAGATGCTGAAAAATAGATCTCCAAAGTGGTTGTACCATTTCACATTCTACCAACTGTGAGAGTTCCAGTTGCTCCGTATCTTCATCAATACTTGATATTATGTTTTACTGTGTTAGCCACCCTGGTGGGTTCATAGTGGGATCTCAGTGTGTTTTAATTTGCATTTTTCTGGTGACTAATGAATGATGTTACACATCTTTTCATGTGTTTGTCCCCTTTTGTAAAGTTCCTGATCAAGTGTTTTTGCCTGTTTTTCTCTTGAGTTGTCTTTTGTTTACTCTGGGTACAAATCTTTGCCACTTGCATGTATTGCAAATAGTTTTCTCCCACTCTGTGGCTTGCCTTTTTACTCTGTTTCTGTTAATAAGGAGACATTTTTAATTTTTAATATTAATACAATTTTCAAATCTTTAACAATTCTTTTTCTGTGCAATACAGAATTTTAATCATTTTTTTTAAGGAAATCAGTTCAAAATGAGTCTTAGCTAGACTTCCAGAAGAAGAAATTGGTTGGGCATTTTGTTTTTGTTTTTGTTTTTGTTTTTGATCCACCTACTTACCCCTCAACTCCATGCACATGGATTCAGTGGGTGGAGAGTGGGATATTATTCACTCACTGCTCACCCATCATACATTTATTCATTTATTGAGACTTACGTACTAGACACTATGCTAAGTACTAGAGTCACAGAGATGAATGTGACAGACGCTGTTCATGGCCTCAAGAAATATAAAACTCCTATGAAAAAATAAGAGAAAATTCTTCATGACCTTGAATTTGGGAAAGATTTCTTAAATAAGACACACAAAAAACAAAAATGCATGAGTTATACAATTTTAAAAATCAACATATTGAACTTGATCAAAATTAAATAATTTTGCTTTATGAAAGACACTGTTAAGAAGGGCTGATTTTAAAAAAATTGCAATAATAAAGTATAATCATGTCTCTGGAAGCTTAGAGAATGATACCACGATTCCAGCCAATTTTATAGTTATTCCTCCATTTATTCATGCACTCAATAAGTACGTTATTGCTCCATTTATTCACCTACTCAGTAAGTATTTATTGAGCACATACTATATGGCAGAGATTGAGCTAGGCCCTGGAGAATCGCTGTGTCTTCAAGGAGCTCACACTCGGAGAAGAATGGGCAAGCAGACATGTTACAGGACATGATGTGACAAGGGCTGCTGTGGAAATAGATGCAGAGGTTGTAGGAACAATCAGGAGGACACCAGGAGGGCTTCCTTGAGGAGGTGATGTTTGAACTTGGCCTTGAAAGATGAGTAGCAGAGAGTGTAGCCAAAGGTGTGCAGACAGGAAACAGGTAGCCTGATTGTCATTTTAAGATCCAGTAGAGCATCAAATAAAAGGGCAAGATGTGAGTCTGGATAATCGGTGGCTACATCCATGTCTGGTGGCATCTGAGTGCCGTGAGGCAGATTTGCATCTCTCTGTGTAGGTGCTGGGGGATATTAGGAAGATGAGAACATACTCTTGTCGGATGAAGAGCTGTCACACTGCAAATAAGAGCAGGAGGTATTCAGAACAGGAATTTGGAGTTTGGTGGCCAGGTTTGGATTATGACTGTATGACCAGAGCTACTCTAGACCTTAATTTCCTCACCTGTAAAATAGAAATGATAATGATTACGAACACTCACTGATGACCTGCTCTGTACCCAACACTGCTCTAAGAGTCGTTACTTATTTAGTCTCCTCAATTTCCCCGTAAGGTGGATTTTAAATCACTCTCCTTATTTAACAGATGAGAAAACAGAGGTCACCCAGTTGGTAAGGGTCAGAGCCAAGACGCAAGCCCAGGCCATCTTGCTCCAGGGTCTGGCTCTCTAACCATTGCTTGATGCTGTTTGATAGTGGGGCCAGCATCCTAGGGCTGCCATGAGGACTGATGGAGGCAATGCACATAACATCTGACTCAAGCTCAATGCTGGGGTCAGAACTCAGATTCTCTAAGTGCCAGCTGCCATTAATAAGAAGCCCAGACCATCTAGAGGCTGTGAAAGTCTCTTACCAAGGGCATTGGTCTCCAACAGGACATTTTGGTCTCTTCCAACTTACACATCCCTGCCTCCAAATATCTAACTAGAGCCCCATCCCTCAGCTCCCAGGGAGGACATGACAGGAGATTTCACAGATGAGAAAGTGGAGGTTTTAAAGCCATGTGCCCACACTCACAGGGGCATCAGAGGTGAGCTGGGGTTTGAAGCCCTGTTCGTGTGCATCTCAGTGCTGTGAACTCAGGCCCTGCAGGGTGGCATCAGAGCAGGCTGGCATCAGAGCAGGGTGGCCCCTCAGGATGTTCATGCTCAAGCCCAGTGTAGATCGATGCAGATAGTAGCAAGAGTCCACTAAGCAAAGATAACTCACGAAAATCTTTTAAAACAGAGAGTATTAGTCAGCTCCAGCTGCAGTAACAAAATACCACAGACTGGGTGGCTTAAACAACAGAAATTTATATTCTCACACTTCCAGAGGCCAGAAGTCCAAGATACAAGTGCCAGCAAATTCTGTTTCTGTTGAGTGCTCTCTTCTCTGCTTGCAGCTCTTCTTGCTGGGTCCTCACATGGCCTTTCTTCTCCTTGTGCTCTGAGAGAGATCTCTGATGTCCCTTCTTCTTCTTTTAAGAAGAAGTCCTATTGGGTTAGAGCCCTGCCTTTACAACCTCATTTAATCTTAATCATCTCCCTAAAGTCCCTATATCCAAACAGTCACATTGCCAATTGGGGCTTCAACATATGAGCCTGGGGAGGCCAAAATTCAGTCTATAATATGAGAGAATGAAAGAAAAATGAAAGTAGGGAGGGAGGAAAGAGAGACTAAAGTAACAAGCGAAGAAAACAAGAGAGATGAAGAGGAGAGTAGAAAGAGAGGGTGATAAAAGAGAGGTGAGATGGGATTATGACCTGTGTAATGCCTTGAACATGCCATCATTTGATGGGGATGCTTGCAGCCACCAGAAATTGTTCATCTGGGACCTCTGGAACAACTGGGAGTTTTCTGCTTGCAAAAGATGAAGTTTGAAAACAATTAAGTTTATATTTGAGAGTCATAAATAATAACCCTTTGATATAATGAATTTATAAAGAACAAAAATCTGGTTGCCATGGCTGGAATGCCATTCAGAAGTCAGCTAACCAAATATCTTCATTTTGCATTCAGAAAAACGGAAGCCCAGGGTGGAGAAGGCACCTGCCCCAGGTCACACAGCTAGTGCAAATCCAAGTCTTCTGAATGCACCTGCAGTGTTTCTTTCAGGAGGTCAGAGGCTGCAGAGAGAGGCAGTTATGGGCTGGGCAACCAGCATCAGAAAACAAAGAAGAATTGAAGTGTGTGAGACAGAGCTAGGCTCTAAAACAAGAGCTATCAATAGAGCCGAGGGCTCCCAGGATACAGAATAGGCGGACAGCTGTGCAGGTTGCACACTGAGCAAGAACCCCTGATTGAGTAAAAGACCAGTGGCTGAAACCCAGTTCCCATTCTGTAACAGTCATGCACCCTGGAAGAGAGCTGCATTTACCCAGAGGAACAGACAGGCTTCTAATTTTCAGAAAGGCAACACATTGGCCTGCAGAGGTTCTTTGAGAAGATTAAGATTTATGGGGCACCTACTGTGTGCCAGAACTTTGCAGGGATCCTACTCACATTATTTTGTTTAACCCCTCATGACTAACCCTGCAATAGGGATTGGTATTTTCATCATACAGAAGGGGAAACTGAGGTGTAGAGTAGTGAAAAGACTTGTCACAAAGGTGCTGGCACACGGCTTGCTACTCAGCAGTGGTAATCATGTTTGTCAGAGCCTCACTGGGGACTGCCCCTCGCCTGAGAGCTCCGCATGCAATATTCCACCTAATACTCATGGTATTATCCCCGTGTGGGAGAAGGGAAACAGATGCTCAGAGGGGAAATAAATTTCTGAGGCCACCTGGATGTGTCCAGTTCTCCCTTCGCCCATGTGATTTCTAGGGGCTGGGACTTTTCTGTGAGGCTGGACCTCAGGCAGGTGTGGGGCTCCCCAGGCTTGGGAAGCAATTACCATAGCATCTCTTCCACCCTCATTCTCCGTCTCTTCCTGGCGCTCCCCCGCCCCCACCCCAGGCCAACCCACAAGAGGTGGGAGGGACATCCCACTCCCCAGACAGAAGGTTTCACGTGGCTCCCAAACCTGGAGTGTCAGTTCCCGCAGCTCAGGCGCAGCAGCCAAACCCACTCTCCTTCTGGGGGAGGCGAGATGTGGAGAGGCTGGGGGCCCAAGCGCTCAGGCTCAGCAGCCGGACGGGCAGACTGAGGGGCTCCTTGCCAAGGGAGGTGTGATCTCCCCCAGCTCAGCGTCCTGGAGTGCGAACTTCAAACGCCCGATTCTCAACATTTGGCCATATTTTTTTTCTTACCCCAAAGCAAATCCGGCTCCAATGTGGGTTCCCAGTGCCTGGCTGGGTTGCAGTTGGCTGCTTTGTGGAGTGAGAGTAGCTGCTCACACAAGGGGGATTTGAAAGGGAAAACCTGGGTGGGGAAGAGGGGAGAAGGAAAGGGCGACTTTCCCTAAGGCTGACCTTGGGGAGGGTCATTGATGTGTGGTGGGTGGGTGGATGAACGGAAAGATGGAGACATGAGCAGACAGGCACTGAGCAGGCTGTCTGGAGAGGATCAGCCCAGGATCCACACATTACCTCTCTCTCCCCTGGGCCCCTGGGCACCTTGCAGCCTTTAGTATTTCGGTCACCTCCCTGGACAGTTAAGGGCCCTGTCCCTGTATGCCTCTCAAGGGTCTGAGCCTTGCCAAGCTGTATATGGCTAGAGCTGAACACAGGGTCTCACATGGCCCATGCCAGAGTTGAGGGAGAAACGAAGGAAGGAGGTGGGAGAAAAGGAAGGAGGGGAAGGTGAATCGAGGGAAGTTTGATATATATATAAATAACATGATATCCTACACACAGTAAAGAACAATCTACTGCTACATCCATGTGCGAATCTCACAGGCATATGCATAAGCAAAAGAAGCTGGACACAAAAGGAGAGAAACCAGACAACCCCATTTGCATGAGTTTCCAAACAGGTGCAACCAAGCTATGCTAGGGGTCAGAAGAATGGTTATCTCTGGGGAAATGTGAATTTGGGGGATAAGAGGTTGTCTTTTGGGATATTGGAAATGTTCTAAATCTTGTTCTGGCTGACAGTTTCATGGGTGTCTATGTATGTGAAGGCCCAACAAGTTGTACAATGAAGATTGGTGTAGCTTGGCCATACACTTTTCTAATATGTAAGTTTTGTAGCTCATTTGTTTAAATAAATACTGCAACACAAAATGGATGGACGATAAATAGGTAGGTTGATAGATGGATGGGTAGGTGGATGGATGGGTGGATAGATAGGTGGGTGGATGGATGGATGAATGGATGAATAGGTAGGTGAATTGTTGGATGGATGGATGGATGGATGGATGGATGGATGGATGGATTGTTGGATGGATGGATGGATGGATTGTTGGATGGATGGATGGATGGATGGATGGATGGATGGATGGATGGATGGATAGATGGATGAATGTGTGTGGATGGGTGGATGGATGGATGGATGGATGGATGTGTGTGGATGGGTGGATGGATGGATGGATGGATGGATGGATGAATGTGTGTGGATGGGTGGATGGATGGATGGATGGATGGATGTGTGTGGATGGGTGGATGGATGGATGGATGGATGAATGTGTGTGGATGGGTGGATGGATGGATGGATGAATGTGTGTGGATGGGTGGATGGATGGATGGATGGATGGATGTGTGTCGATGGGTGGATCGATGGATGGATGTATGTCGATGGGTGGATGGATGGATGGATGGATGGATGTGTGTCGATGGGTGGATCGATGGATGGATGTATGTCGATGGGTGGATGGATGGATGGATGGATGGATGGATGGATGGATGGATGGATGTGTGTGGATGGGTGGATGGCTGGATGGATGGATGGATGTGTGTGGATGGGTGGATGGATGGATGGATGGATGGAAGGATGGATGTGTGTGGATGGGTGGATGGGTGGATGGATGGATGGATGGATGAATGTGTGTGGATGGGTGGATGGATGGATGGATGGATGGATGTGTGTGGATGGGTGGATGGATGGATGGATGGATGGATGGATGGATGGATGGATGTGTGTGGATGGGTGGATGGATGGATGGATGAATGTGTGTGGATGAGTGGATGGATGGATGGATGTGTGTGGATGGGTGGATGGATGGATGGATGGATGGATGGATGGATGTGTGTGGATGGGTGGATGGATGGATGGATGGATGGATGGATGGATGTGTGTGGATGGGTGGATGGATGGGGGATAGATGGTTGGATGGATGGATAGACAAAGGGCAGACACTCATTCAGTGGACGTTTTTGGAGACTTGGTGCATGTTGGGCCCTGTGCTTGTCTTGGGACATGGAGACAAATGATTTCTAGCCTCTGCCTCCAAGGAACTCAGAGTCACTTGGGAGACCGGTGCATGCAGGCATTATAACAAAACAGGATGAAAAGAAAGGAGGAGAATGAAAACATTTGCCAAGACCCCCAGCTAGGTAGAATGGGATAAAAGCAGAGCCCTAGATGGAAGGCAGGTGGTACAAGAGAAAGATATGTGAAAAATAAAGATAGATGAATGGTGACTGAGCGGATGGATGGGTGGAAGATGGGTCAATGAAGGATTCCTTTTACTCCTCAAAGGTAAAAATTGCCTTGCACATTGTAAATGTTTAATTACATGTTGTGATATTATGAAATATATTTGGTTGTCCCTGGCATAAGGCTCCTGTAACCCCTGGAATCTCTGGAGTTATGAGTGTCTTTTGTATGCTAATGAGATGACTGGTGGCTGGCGACCTCTAAATATCTTCAAGGTGAGGCCAGGAAAGACCTAGACATAATTAGAGGGTTGAGACTTTCAGCCTCACCCCCACCAACCTCCTGGAAGGAAAATGGGGGTGAAGATTGAGTTGGCCACCAATGGCCAATGATTTAATCAATTAAAAACTATGTAATGAAGCCTCTGTAAAAATCCCAAAGGACTGGGTTCTGGGAGCTTCCAGATAGCTGAACACGTGGAGGGTCCTTGTGGGTGGTACACCCAGGTGAGGGCATGGAAGCTCTGTGCCCCTTTCCACGTGCCTTGCCCTAAGTATCACTTCATCAGACTGTTCATCTGTGTCATTTGTAATATGCTTTATAATAAACTGGTAAACGTAAATCACATGTTCCCCCAAGTTTTGTGAGCCTGCTCTAGCAAATTAATTGAACCCGGAAAGGGATTTGTGGGAACCCCAGTTTATAGACAGCAGGTCAGGAGCTCCAGAGGCCTGAACCTGTGACTAGCATCTGACGTCGGGGATGGAGCCCTCACCCTGTGGGATCTGACGCTACCTCCAGGTAGACAGTGTCAGAATTCAGTTGAATTAGAGGATACCTAGCTGGTGTCCATCAGAGAATCTGCTAGAGAAAATAATTGGTTCCAGGAGGGCAGAAATCTCCGAACATTCTGGTGACCAGGGGTGCTGTGCTGTATTAGTGATGAGACAGAATAGGAAAAAAGTGTCAGTTTTTTTTTCTTTCTATCCTTACACATGTTGAATGAATAAATCAACTAATTGAATATGTTCTAGTTCTAGTTTCTCTAGCATGTCTGATGGCAAATATAATCAAGGAAGGGCTTTAAGCATTTTGAAGTTCTTTGGTCTAATTGTCTTCCTGCTCAGAACCAGCCTAGAGAAATAATCAGGGATACAGGAAGGGCCCGGGACACAGGTGGTCATTGTGGTTTTACTTGTAATGGCAAAGGTTGGGAGACAACCCTCAAAAAGTACCAACAGGGAACTTTGACGCAGTTACATGGGAACATTATGACCAAATAAGTCAGTGGGGAGGTGTTTTAACGACAGGAGAAAACACTTAGGAAGGAAAGTAAAGATAAAATGAAATAATTCATATATATTATAAAAGTATGTATACAATATGAACTCACTAATGTTTGTTTTGTTTTAAGTGCATAAAAAAAGGATTTAGGAAAACTTATGTCAAACCATTCTGGTGGCTTTCCCTAAGTGGCAGGAGATTTTTGTTTTCTACCTTTTTACATATTTCATGTTAACTGACCACTCCACAATTACAATGTATGTAGGACTTTCATGATCAGGCAAAGAAAGGCCATTCCTGCTTTCCCAACTTCAAGAAAAAAAAAAGGGGGGGAATTTGCTCTGAAAAATAATGATGATGTCAGTGATGTAACCATGGCAATCAATTCCAAACTGTTTCATCTTGAAGCTGCCCCTTTTTAGTTCTCAGAGACTCCTGGGTACCTCAAAGCAAAGTTGTATTGAGAGTCTCGCATGGGGCAGATCCATTGGTCTTTTTAGACAGTCCCATCATTCCTCCAACAACATGTTTTTTGAGCACCTACTATGACCCAGGTAGGCCAATGGGCTGCAAGGGAAGCCCATTGCTGGGAGTGAGCGTTTTGTTAGACGCCAAGCCTGAGTTAGCTGGAGTGTCACCTCTACCCACTCAAGCAAGGGATGAGAGGAGTGGCTCACATCTATAGAATCCTTGCTTCATGCCAAGGACTTGGCATGCATCAAGACTGATCTTGATCCAGCCCTAAGAGATTTGCACATCTATATTTCACGGATGAGGAAACTGAGGCTCAGAGCGGCCAGGTGACTTCCCTAAGGACACACAGCAAGGATGTGCCAGAGATACAGCCTGCGGTTCCAAGCACAGAGCTATTCTCTCTCTGTGACCTACTTCAACTCAGGAGTCATGACAATTGCAGCCAGTCATTGGGAGAGAAGAAACGAGAAACAATAGACAGATAATACACTGTGAGAGGCAAATCAAGCAAGACGAAAGGCAGGAAGTGACAAATATGTGCCAGTTTTTAGCCAAAAGGAGTTCAGGGACACTCTCCATGAAGTGGAGCATTTAAGCCAAGACCTGAATGAAGGAGCAAACCATGTACAGAACCAAGAAGAGTGTCCCAGGCTACAGGCACAGCAGGCACAAAGGCCCTGAGGCAGGACAGAGGTGCTTGGCACAAACAAGGAACAGCAGGAGGCCAGTGGAGCTGGAGTAGGGGGGGCATGAGGGGAGAGGGAAGGTGCTAGGAGGTGAAGACAATGACGTCTCCAGAGCACATAGGGCCCTGGAGGACTGAGAAATGCCTTGGGATGTTCACCATCCAAGGGTTTTGTGAAAGATCCACATTATAACAAGACCCAGCAGGCTGATGACGGGAAAACAAACTGCAGTAAGGCAAGGACGGAAGTGGCTACTGCAACAGTCCAAGTGAGAGATGAGTGTGGCTTAGCAGGAGTGACCCCTCTCCGCTAACAAAACAAAACAGTGATTTAACTCAGTGGAACCTGTTTATTCTGTGATGAACTCAGAAAAACTGGCTTTGGAGGGACCATCTCCCTCATGAAACTCACAGGCCCAGGGCAGGTCAGGAGCAGGTTGGCTGAGAGGGTGTAGGGTCTGGAACACTCCATAGCAGGAGAAGAGCTTTGCAGGGCTGCTCAGCTGGAAGTGAGGACGTGGGGGTTAGCTTCCTTGGTTGCCACCCCACTAAGGGCCAGCTCCCTCAGTCAACTGTCAAAAGCTCCCAACAACACCCGCTTACAATAGTCTGTGGGATTTGGTTACACCATGAGCAGAGACTGAATCTCTCTTGACCACCCAGTTACAGATGAGGAGACTGAGGCTCAGAGAGGCCAGGTAACCTGCCTAAGGCCGCACGGGAGGTTCTCCTCTATCACATAGCTGGTTAGTGGCAGGGCCTGGGTTTGAACTGTGACAGCCTGCTCCCGGGCTCACATTGCAACCACCATCATATGGCCCTGACATCCCAGTTGATGAACAAGTATTTTATGAAATGACAAATCTATTAATCACTGTCCTCGGGCTCCATCCTGTGGCCCCCGAGGGCAGAGAGGCACAACATATAGAACATAGAAGGGGCCAGTGTTAACGAATACTTTCCAGGGCCAGAACTCTTCAAAGCTGAAATTGGCTGTGGTCATGTGGTAGAGAGCTCCCCATCACTGGAGGCAAACAAGCAGAAAGTAGTCAATCACTGTATACACATGGGCTTCAAATGTTTGGTAGGGATATACTAGATGATCTGTATTACTTCTCCCAATCTTAACACCCTATACATGGTCAGTCATTCATCTATAGATTTATTCATACAATTATTGAGCATTTACTAGGCACCAGGCACTGGGTTAAACACAAAACAAAAAAAATATTAACATGGTCCCAGTCCTCATGAAGTTTACAGGGAAAGTGACAGCACAAGCATTTTGGTAACATTTGCTCTCATATCAAAAGTGTTGCCTATAGTCCAGAGATATTTACATCATGTAACCTCATTAAACTTCTCCCTAGTAGGGGTTAGCATGCTCCCTTTCAGAGGAGGAACTGAGGCATGAAGAAGTGCAGGGAGCTGCCCAAATCGTGTGTTAAGGACAGAAACAGGACACAAACCTTGATCTATAAAAATCTCTGTAAGAACTTTGTCTCATACCCAAGGAATAGGTCTACAATCCCTATAGAAAATTCAGGGCCCCCTGTAAGACACTAACCACAGCCCACCCCCCGCCCCCCCCACACACACAGAAAAAAAAACAACCTTCATGCCAATTTCCCTGGCTAAGGATGCTCTAGGAAACCCCCATCTTCCTTCTTAGGCAGCAGAAGAAGACCTTCGGCAAAAGCCAGACCACTTTCCTCTACGCTTAATGTATTCTCGACTAAATTAAAGTCATACTTCATTTTAAATTAAGGGGATTTTAAAAAAATAAAATATCTACAACATTTAAATATCATTAGTAATTACATTTTATTTTATTTCGAGCTGGTTGGGAACATTTTATTTCTAATTAGGTACATTTGTTTCTAATATCCAGTTTACAAAACAGAAGGACTTCGCTGAATTGAATGGGGAGTGGGAGGGAACTAGCTAGGTCTAGCACGTGATTGGAGGAAGTGAGCTCTGCAGAGATCAGAAAGATCCCCCAGACCACAGGTGCTGTTCCTTCAACACTCACATCTCTGGGACCAGCAGCTCTTCTGCCTTTGTTGTTAGTCATTGAAGAAGCAATGGGGAGCATGCAAAATTGGGCACTGGTGGAAACTTGTAATAATAATTACAGAAAGCTTATTTTAACCAGTGTTTACTATATATAAAGCATTTGTACTAAGCATTTTACTACTTGAAGCACCACTGCTAATGATGATAATAATCAGCTAACATTTATTGAGTAGTTGCCATATGCCCAACACTTCATGTACAGGATTATTTTAATCCTCACAGGAAACTTTCTTAGGTAGATCCAATCCATCATTCTCAATCTATAATCCGAAAAGCTCTGAAAACTTCAAGTATTTTTGGAATGCATTTGGCGGCAAATCCTGACCTCACCTGACAAGAGGCATTCTGAGCTCTTTGTGAACCCTTGGACTGGGAGCCAGCGCAATCTGTTGCAGAAAGGCTGGCACTGCCCCAGCCGCTGGTGGTGAGACCTCTCTGAAATCTGAAAAAGACCTGGCCCTAAAGGATCCGAATAAGGGATGGTAGGCCTGTGTACTGTTTTACCAACTTTACAGGTGAGGAAATAGTTGGATGTTGAAATAACTTACCTCAGGGTCACACAGCTCTGGAGTGTGGATTTGAACTTATGTCTTCCTGTTACACTGTTCAGAAAACACAGGATCAGCCCTGGTGGCCCCCACCTGTGCCCATGTCTTCCCCCCTTGGTCCTGGGGCAAGGCTTGGTGTCCCAAGTGGGACTAGAACCCAGGACTCTGCCTTTTTGCCCCATCCACCCCAGTTTAGCTAACTGGGCAGAGTATGTGTTGCCTGGCTCTGTGACTGACATGACAACCTTCACCCTAAAGGAATGGGCTTGGGGTTGGATGATTACTGAGCTAGCAGGGACCTCAGATGTTATGGAAAATCTGCAGTTAATACTTTGGGGGCATTTTCATATAAAATGTAGGTGTCTGAACTTCATGCCTACCTGTGGAATAAGAATCTTTAAGGGTGTGACCCAGAAACCTGCATTTTCAATATTTTCTCCCCATCGTAACCTGATGATAATCAGTTCAGAATCATTTCATTCCCCCTCCACCAGCACCTGTTGTATGAATCTTCTCTCCAGCTTCCCTGACAAAAAGATGCTTGATCTGTTTTGTTTGCAAGCTTATGAAACATCCCAATGCAGATCCCTGGAGCCTTGCAGAAGAAACAGCTGCTTCTGCACAGGTTACCTTGACTGGGGGCAGATTACACATGGTGTATGTGTGGACAGTGGCCATAGAGGTGGCTGGGACTATATTCCAATGTTGTCAGAAGTCATCATTCAGATGAAGGAACAGTAATGAAGTTTCAAACAAAATATGCATTGCCACATTTGCATTTGAGAAAAATCAAGCTGGGGTCACTACCTGTGGCCAGTAGATTAGACGGTGTCAGGTAAAGTTGACCAAATAGGTGATCCAAAGACCCCATCTGTGCCCATAACTTCTTTATGATCTCATGCAAGGTCATAAACTCCACCCAAGTTCTTTGAGCCTCAGTTTTGTCTTCTGTAAAATGTAACAAGCAATAACTGCCTCTTAGGGATGTATAGAGAGAATTCCCACAGGAGAGAGATGGCATATTTCAAATTGGGACCATTCGATCCAGGGGCTGGTCATCAAGATGGAGCAGGCTATAGAGAAGCCATTAGGGATGATACGGAACAGCACCAAAGGGTTAGTAATGGTGGGGGAACTGTTTGCACCCCAAGGCCTGAAAGAGTGGAGTAGGGTGGGATTACCTGGAAAAAGAGAGAGTGACAGAAGGAGATTGAGATTGAGGGAAGGGCTGCCTGGCAGGGGAAGCTGACGCCTTCAGGCAAGTGAAGAAGCCAGCCCGCAGCAACTCTGCAGGGAAGAATATGGGGAAATAAATGCCTTCATCTCTCTCTTGTCCCACCCGCAGAGCTCCTTCTGGGATTCTCTATTGGCTGAACTCAGCCAGAAGCTGCCAAGGGAGACCCCCACAACTGGATGCAGCCCACTGAAGTCAGCTTCCTGGGGTGCGTAGCCGAAGGTAGCAGGGAGCAAAAAGAATTTGAAGGGGCAAGTGAACAATGTAGAGCATATCTGTGCTGAAGACGTAAGGAGAGAGTGGAGGTCAGAAGCTGGCACGGTCCCTGGTGCATGTGTCAGCCGCTAAAGGTAAGTCCCCTCCCGCTGCCACAGCCCTGCTCTCCTTGGCATTAACTGACACCCCAAACAGAATACCCAGCTCAAGGACCTTGGGTCGGACCCCTCAGAGATTGTGGGACCCACCAAGTGGCCAGTCCTGGGCACTGCACAGACACCGGGCATGGGTTTGCCAGGAAGCCAGGCAGGCTTGAGGCCAGGGGCCGCTGGGGCTGTTTGTGCAATTCTGCCTGCTTGTAGCTGTGAGCTGCGTAGCCACGAGCTGCCGAAATCAAGAGGCTGACATTTAACATGCAGCAGCTTCCTGTGATGGATAAATATTAAACACAGCACGACCGATAGGACTAAGTAAATATCTATTAGTCTCCGAGATGGAGTCTGCAGGCACAAGGAGAGGATGTCCTAATTGTTCACCCTTCTTGTAATATTAAATAAGCATCTCGCTAGACTTCAGCCAGGAGGAGTTGCCTTGCTTGGTTCTCTCAATTTCTCTCTCTCTCTCTCTCTCTCCCCCTCCCTCTCTCTCTCTCCATCTCTTTTGATTTCTCTCAATCTCTTTTTAACTTTATTATATTAACTCGGAGAATCTTAAATTTTTTGAGACCAGGCCAGAAAAAAAAAATAACATGAAAAAGTAAGCATTTTCGTGACCTTCCTCCAAAGACTGGAATAGAAAGCAAAGTTGCAGGAGACCCTAGTAATGGTACAATTCAACCTATTTCTTTATAAGTGTTAAGAAAAAAAATAAAAGGTGAAGGACAAGGAGGAAGATCGTGGCAAAAATCCCTAACCCATGAGGTCAAGTCTAGTGCTGGCTATCTTTCATCTCCATTGGAAAGTCTAATTTTCTACTCTGTGTATTTGTGCATGTGTGTGTATACATATATACACATTATATTATCTATAATATACTGTCTACTATATATGTCTACCCTGAATATTAACATGTATATGATAGTATCTATTACACACACACACATGCACACAATACATACATACACACACTTTGGCAACATGCTGCAGTGCCATGTTGATGAGCACCACGCATTAAATCAGCCAGTGCATGTTAACTATGCACCTGCTATAAGAGATACACTGTGCTAGGCCTTGAGTCAGAGGAGCAAACAAGAGAGAGTAGGTCATTGACTGTATTTGTTATTTACTGTTATGTAACAAGTCACCACAAACTTTGTGGCCGAAAACTACAAACACTTATTATCTCATGTTTTCTGTGGGTCAGGAATCCAGGCTTTGCAAGATCCTCCGCTCAGGATCTCTTGTGAGACTGCAATCACAGTGTTGTCTGGGGCTGCAGTCTCATCTGCAAGGTTGACTGGGGAAGGAGCCACTTCCAAATTCATGCGTTTGTTGGCAGAATTCTGTTCCATTAACACTGAGTAATGAAGCCTTCTGTTTTTCATTGGCTATTGACTAGAGGCTGTCTCCAGTTTCTTACCCTGGGTGTCTCTCCATAGGTTGGCTTACAACATGGCCACTGGCACCATCTAAGCTAGCAAGGGAGATAATGTATTTGCATATTAGCAAGATAGGCATTACAGTTTTATACAATATAATCATAGAGGTGACATCCTATCCCCTTTGTAGCATTGGATAGAGGCAAGACACTTAAGGGAAGTGTCACAAAAGAGTGTGAGTACTGCGAAGTGGAGATCATGGGGCCCACCTTATATTTTATTCTCCACATCGGCAATGGAGCTTATGTTCCAGTAGAGAAGGCAGACAACACATACATAGATCAAGCAAATCATCACTAATAGTGAAAAATATCAGGAAGATCACCAGGGACCTTTGATCAAAGATAGTGAAGGGCTAGTTCAAGGACAATGTGGAGACAGAAGGAGCTACTTTACATAGGGCCCAAGAAATAGCCTCTCATGGAGAAATCATTTTAGTGGAGACTTGATGAATGAGAAGAGCCCAGTCCTGCTGTGGTGAAAGGTTACTCAGGCAGAGGGAATGGTAAGAACAAAAGCCTGAAGGCAGAAAGGAGGCCAGTGTTGTTGAAGTACAGTGGGCACAGTGGACTGTGGTTTGCAATAAGGTTGAGAGGTAGACGGAACTCAGGCCATGCAGGGACTTATCGGCCAAGTGAGGGGAGGCATTAAAATTTGATTCTTAGGGTGACAGGCAGTGTATTAGTGCCCTAGGGCTGCTGTAACCAATTGTGACAAACTGTGTGGCCTTCAGAAATAAGAATTCACTTTCTTACAGTTCTGAAAGCCAGAAGACAAATCCAGGTGTCGGCAAGGCCATGCTCCCTCTGAAGGCTCTAAGAGTTAACCTTTTCAGCTGGGCTTGGTGGCGTGTGCCTGTAGTCCCAGCTACTTGGGAGGCTGAGGCAGGAGAATCATTTGAACACGGGAGGTGGAGGTTGCAGTGAGCCGAGATCGCACCACTGCACTCCAGCCTGGTGACAGAGCGAGACTCCATCTCAAAAAGAAAAAAGAAAAAAAGAGTTAATCGTTTCCAGGCCTCTCTCCTGGCTCCCAGAGTTGCTAACACTCCTCAGTGTTCCTTACCTCACAGACATGTCATTCCAGTCCCCGTTTCTGTCACCGCATAGCATTCTCTTCCTCTGTGTCCATTTAGAGTTTCCTTGTCCTCTCTTTGTAAGGACACTGGTCCTGTTGGATTAAGGGTCTACCCTACTCCAGTAGTACTCCCATCATAATGTGCAGCTTAATGACATCTGCAAAGACCCTATTTCCAAATAAGATCACAGTCACGTGCTCCAGAGATTAGGACTTTAATATACTCTTTGGGGTGGGGAGACACCATTCAATTAACAACTGGAAGTCATTGGAGGGTTTGAAAAAGAGGAATGGCGCTTTTTAAAGAGCCCTTAGGTTACTGTATACAAAATAAATTTGGGGGCAAGCGTCATATCCTGCATTGCAGGTAGATGACCATGCAGATTCATGATGAAGATGGCTTGGTCAAGGGTGAGAACAGTGTCAAGGAAGGGAGATCTCAGTAGGAAGTAGATGTACTGGGGTTGGGAAAGGATGGCTGTGCCCTCTTTGTTGTGATCTGTCATCTCAGTATTCTGGGAAGGTGACATCTGGTTGGAGAATAGGAATAGCAAGAGGAGGTATAGGGGGCACATACTGGAGAAGACCATGGTGGGGGCAGGAGGTGGGTGGCCATTGAGGTCTGTGTACAAATATTCCATCTCTCCACCCTCCATTTGGAACAGAAGTGGAGAGTATGAACATAAGCAAGAGGAAGTGATGAGTATCCCTTCCAGTAGAACTTTAACAGCCAGTGAGTGATTTGCTGGGCTCCCAAGCCCTCTGCTCTGATGACAGCAAAGCCCCAAATCATGACGCCTCCATCAGTCTGGACCCCTCAGCAGAGCCAGCTTCACAGGTGAGCAACCTGTGCAGTCACACAGGGTCCCACAGTTAAAGGGACCCTGCACTTGGTTTATTGCTCTGTTGTCACCATCTTCAAATTCTTAGCAATATTTGAACAAGGGGTCCTGCATTTGCATTGTGCACTGAGCACTGCAAATTACAGAGCTGGTCCTACCTCTGAGTGAAGCCAGTGCTTTGCAACCAACACCTCAGCTGTCTCTTGGGGAGCAAGTAGCATAAGTGAGAAACAAAAATTGTCTGAAGTCACTAAAATTCAGGAATTATTTTGTTACTGCAGAATAGCTTAGCCTATTCTAACTGCCCATTGAAGCAACAGCAAGGCCAAAGGCTTCTAGAGGGGAAAGAAATAAGCCTAGAAGAAAGAGCATTAAGATGGGTTCAAATCTCTTATGTTACATTTTGAGCTCTGGATGAGATTTGCTTGGAAGGTATTTTTGTTCTTATTCCAAGGGCAACTACATTTCTAATTAGATCTGTGCTATATTGGTATATGTCTTGGATAATACCTCTCAGACTTGGACAGACCTGAGTTGCACTACTGGCTGTGTGACCTTGAGCAGATGACTCAACTCTCCAAGGCTCAAATTCTCACCTGTAACATGGGAGTGATCATGACAGGTTCTCCCTCATAGGGCTGCTATGATAATCCAAGTAAGTGCTGAAATCGTGGTAGCTATTATTATTGTTGTTGTTGACTAATGAAGAGTGTGAGGCTTCCCCAAAGCCAACTTCCCCATCTGATGCCTCTGAGTTTCACCCATTTAGCTGGAGTGGATGAATCAGAACTTTCCCCATGGGAACATTTATAAAAAGGGGACACCCAGCGCAGAAGACATTTTCCAGGGAGATCTCGGGGAGCCCAACAAGCCAAGAAGAGCAGAGCAAAGCATTCCAAGGAAGGAATCTAAGTCTGCAACAGAGCACGCACGAGGTGGGTGCTTTTATCCCTGCTGTGCATTCAAGGAAAGGAGATCCAGAGAGGTTATAGCATCAGTCCCTAGTCACAAAAATTAGTAGCAGACCTGGGATTCATGCCAAGACATGCTGATGCCCTAACCAGGTCTCTTAACCACACCACTGCATGGCTTTTTGCAAACCTGTGGTTGATGAATTTGCCCTCTTTGTTATTTTGTGTCCTTCATGCCAGTAACTAACACAGTAAATTCCCATGCAAGTTTATTTCAAGGTTAACACTTGTTTTTGTAGATGACTTCCCTTGCCTTCTCTCATCAGAAATCCCTAACTGTGCAGGGTAAGCCTGGATGGCAAGGAGCTTAGAACACAACTCAGTGGTCATGGGCCTGACGTCATTCATCACTTTGCGTACCTTCAAGGTCCTCTGACCTCCTCTCTCCTTCAGAATCTTACTTTGGGCTCTGCCTCTTCCAAGAAGCAGTAGCAAGTCCCCCAGCTGATGAGCAGAATCAAAATTTTTACAAATGTGCATACCAATGGAGTTATTTTAGAATATGCCCAGGCCTGCAGAGGATGACTGCAAAAACCCCTACTATTGGTAGAGCAGTGAGAAAATTGGTTTCACTGTCATGCCTTGTGTATTAGTTATCTATTGACTTATGCTAATTGATTGATGCTACATTTTTTAAAAAACCACAAAACCTCAGCAGCATACAGCAATAAGTTTGTATTGCTTGTGCATTTAGGGTGCTCAGCCAGGTGGCTCTGCTGGTCTTGCTGGGGATTACTCACATGTCCAGGGCTTGGCTGGCTGTTGGCTGATTGAGACTGGCCTCAGTTGGAATGATTATGGCATCTCAGTTTGCTCCATATATTTCTCATCCTCCAGGGTAGCCTACACATGTACGTCTTGCAGTGATGGCAAGGAGCAGGAGAAAGAAAGCCCATCCAAACAAGCATATTGGAAGCCTATGTATCCCATAAGCTGACATCTTGGTGCCCAAAGCATGTCATGTAGGTGGTCCAGAGTCAGTGTTGAAGGGCTCTGCAAAATCACATGGTAAAGAATGTGGTTGTAGGGAGGAGTGAAGAATTGTGCCCATTGCTCCAATTGACAACCATGGCACTAGGCTCAGGCCACACTTCTTCCCAACAAGGGAGCAAGTCAAAGCATGGTTAGTCAAAGTCCATACAAAAACTCACTTTAACAGGCCTCCTCTGGATTGAACAGCTGATATTAAGTCATAAGGTACCACGTCAGAGAGATACTGGGTATCTTTGGTTCAGCAATTCCATCACCAGGGACTTTTTTATCCTAAGGAAGTCACTGAACAGTGGACAAAGATGTATGCACAAGGATGCTCCTTCTGGCCAAAGACCAAAAACATAAATGGCCATCAGTAAAAGCCAAGTGAGTAAACTATGGTCTATATATGCAATGATCAAAGAAATAAAGGAAAATATATAATTCCCTAGAAAGTATCAAGTAACATGGAAGAAAACTAGGCAGGGGAGAAGAATGGGTGTAGGGGCAACAAGGAGAGGCCAGAGTGAGAAGGTGAGGCTGTGACCTCAGAATGATGAGGTGAGCGGGGAGGGGATTCCAGGCAGTGGGACAGCACGTGCAAAGGGCCAGCATGTGTGAGGGGTCCTGATGTCACCAACACTACCAGTAGCTCTCCTCCAAGTCCTCTCCCATGGGTCACATGGGCTCATATGGTTGCAATCCAATTTCAAAAAGGTCTCCTAACTTACCAGGCTCAAGCTGTTACTGAGAGTCCACCTTGGCTTCTCAGGGGTCACTCCATTTTCCAAAGACCAACCAATTAGGTACAAGAGCAGAAGGGCTGTGGCCAAACAGACTTGCTGGAATTGCTCTTTGAAAGGGTATGAGCCAAGATTTTTTTCTTTTTTTCTTTTTTTAGACAGAGTCTCACTCTGTCACCCAGGCTGGAATGCAGTGGCACGGTCTTGGTTCACTGCAACCTCTGGCCTCCAGGTTCAAGTGATTCTTCTGTTTCAGCCCCCCAAGTAGCTGGGACTACTGGCACACACCACCACATCCGACTAATTTTTGTATTTTTAGTAGAGATGGGGTTTTGCCATGTTGGCCAGGCTGATCTCAAACTCCTGACCTCAGGTGATCCCTCTGCCTCGGCCTCCCAAAGTGTTGGGATTATAGGCCCAAGATTTCTAATAGATGGGTGCTACAGGTTGAATGTGTCTCCCAAAGTTGATGTGTTGGAAACTTGATCCCCAATGCAACAGTATTGGGAGGTGGGGCCTAATGGGAGGTGTTTAATGAGGGCTCCACTTTCATTAATGAATTAATGCCAATTATAAAAGGGCTGGCTCGAGGCTGCAAGTTTAATTTCTTGCTCTCTCACTCTCTCTTGCCCTTCCACCTTCTACCATGGGATGACACAGCATGAAGGTTCTCACTAGATACAGCCCCTCAATCTTAGACATCCCATTCTCCAGAACTGTAAGAAATAAATCTCTGTTCCTCATAAATTACCCAGTCTCAGGCATTCTATTATAGTAACACTTCATGGACAGAGACAATGTGTGAGCAGATGAAAGGGAGTAACCAATGGGACAAGAGACAGCCTGGGATGGAGGAGAAGAGAGAGGTTTTGCAAATCAGTTGAGCTGGCTTTGCCTGGCCCCACCATTTACCCACTTTATGACCAAAGGCATGTCACTTCACCTCTTGGAGCCTCAGTTTCCCCATGAATATGAGAATCACACCCACTGCTAAGGTCATAAAGTTTCAATGGTGTGCACAGTACATGGCACATTGGATATACTCAACTGATGGTAGCTAGATATTGTTGTTGCTGTTTCCTCTATCTCATTCTCTTTTCCTGACTTCATAGAACAAAACCACAATGCATTTCAACCAGGGCCCAAGCTTCTATTTAGCATGAAGCAGTCTTTGTTTTCCCTGAGCCCTCTTTTGAATTTTAGATTATAGGTTTGATTAAGGATTCAAGATATTAGAATATGAGAATGCAAGTAACATTCTGTTTTTCCTGCTTGTAGATATGGATTTTCTGCCCCCATCTTTCTATTCCATTAAGTTTGATGCCCAGGGACACATGTGGGCTGAAACAGACTGCCTCACCCACACACTGAGGCAGGCCCAAGCCTCTAATTATAGGGCAAGTTTAGGGTGGTCAGGCAGTCAGTACCTGGGTAAAGTCAGGCCTGAATTCATTCATTCATTTGCTAAAAAACATGTGAATTCATTTATTTGCTAGTGAACTCAGCATTTACCATGTGCAGGCAGTGTACTGGGAGTGGAGAAGCATGGACAATACCCAGCCCCAAAGAACTCACTATCCTAAATACCATGATGATAATAATGACAGCTATTTACTAAACACTTGCTACAGGCACTGTCCTTTTATTTTCTAATTTGATTATCCTAACAGTCAACCTCCTGCCACCTGCCTACATCTCCCCAGGTACCTGACTGTGATGCAAGACAGGCTAGAGCCCTCAGGGGAAAAGAGGTGTCTTCCCAAAGAACAGACATGGCAAAGGGTTGGCATGCTGGTCACCTCCCTTTGCTGGGCCCACGCACTCAGAGAGGCATGAGTAGAATGAGACACCAAAGAGGGCCTTGCAGTGACTGCTCACCAAAGAGGGGGCACTTCTCATCACACTCCCACCCTGGACCACACACAGCATGCTTGGTCAGAGTCTCTGGGATTTGGACAGTGGTTGCCTTTGGTCACTTGGAGTGGCTCTGTGCTGCATGACACATATCACTTTTTACTCGTAAACAGTGAGATGAACATGGAAAGTTTCCACTCTCTGCCAGGCCTCAGGAAGCAGAGGCAGGTTGAAGAGCGCCTGATCCCAGCATGGCAGAAGGGAGGCCAGACAAGTGAACTGATCTTTACAGTGTGGAATGATGGAGGTGATAGTAACTATCTGGATGTCTATTCATGCGCCCACTTTATGGGAAAGCAAATTGAGGCTCCAAGAAGTTAAGCCATTTGTTTGCATTCTCAAAGCAAGCATAAAGTAAGATGGGGGCTTGAACTCAGATCTACTTGATAGGAACAGTCAAGGGTTTATTCATTCGCTCCTATGTGGCAAGTGTGGTTGGGACCTTAGACTAATAAGAGGAAATTTGTGTAGTTCTCATCCTCAGGGGCTGATAGTAGACTCAAATTGCCAAGAGCAGGACTCTGCGATCATGTTTACTTCTAAAATTCTTTCTTATTTCATTGGTTTTGGCATATGTATGCACCTGTAAAAGCATCAACACATTCAAGATCATAAACATATGATCAGTTGTGCCCCAGAAGTCACCTTGTCATCTCTTCCTCTCGTCATTCCCCACTTCCACTATCACCCTGCAATCCAGGCAACCACTGTTCTGCTTTCTGTCAGTATAGATTCCTTTGCTTTTTCTATAATTCTATATGAATGGAATCATATAGCATGTAATCTTTTGTGTCTGGCTTCTTTAACTCAGCGTTTCCTTTGAGTTTTGTACAAGTTTTTGCATATGTCAATAGCTCATTCCTTTTTATTGCTAAGTAGTATTCCATTGCATGAATGTACTGCAGTCTGTGGATCCATTCACCTTTTGATGGGTGTTATTTAGATTGTTTCCAGTTTTTGGCTATTACATATAAAGCTGCCATGAATAATGATGTACAGTCTTTGTATGAATAGATCCCTTCAGTTGGATAAGTATCTAGGAGTGAAATGGCTAGATCATATGGTAGCAGTATGTTTAAGTATTTTTAAAACCACAAACCATTTTTCAAAGAGGCTGTACAGTTTACATGTCTAACAGAAGTGAATAAGAATTCTAGTTTCTCTGTCTTTGCCAACACCTGATAGGAATAGCCTTTTACATTTTGGACTTTCAAATCAGTATACAATGGTATATCATTGAGATTTTAATTTGAAGTATCTTAATGGCTAATGATGTTGAGCATCTCTTCATTGCTTATTTGCCTTCTGTATATCGTCTTTGTTCAAGCATCTATTCAAACTTTTTCACCCTTTCTCAAAACTAAGCATCTTATTTTGAGATAGTTGTAGGATCAATTTTGAGCATGTGCACATTCTTTAATCAGGCTCTTTCTTTGCTTGTTATCAAGCTTTAATAGTTCTTTATGTATTCTGGATAAAAGTACTATATCAAATATGTGTTGTGAAAATATTCTCTCTAACTCTGTGAGTTTTTAGATTCCTTTAACAATGCCTTTCAAAGACCGAGAGTTCCTAATTTTTATGAAGTCCAATTTATCAATATTTTCTTATATGGATAATGGTTTTGGTGTCATATCAAAGATCTTTTTGCCTAACTCAAGGTCACAAAGATTTTCTGATATGCTTTCTTCTAGAAGTTTTATAGTTTTGGGTTTTATATTTTGATCTTTAATCAATTTTAACCTAATTTTTATTTTATTAAGTATGGACAAAAGGTATTAATTTTTTGGATATGAATATCCAATTTTTCCAACATTATTTGTTGAAAATACTATCTTTCCACCACTAGATTGCTGAGGCACCTGTGTTGAAAGTCAATCGATTGTATATGTATGGGTAAATTTCTAGATTCTATTCTGTTCCATTGCTATATTGATCTTTTTGCTAATACCATACTGGGAATAAGAAGAAACTTGGATTTAGCCTTTGAAATCAGGTACTGTAAATATATTTTCAATTTTATTTCTATTTTTAAAGAGGTTTGGGTTTTTTAGGTTCTATACTTTTCCATACAAATTTTAGAATCATTGTATCTTTTTTTCTACCAAATAATAAAAACCTGCTGAGATTTTGATCAGGATTATGTTGAATCCATAGATTAATTTAGGGAAAATTGGCATCTTGATGATATTGACTCTTTTGTTCCATGAACATGGTATACCTCTTCCTTTATTTTGATGTTCTTTAATTTCTGTCAACAATATTCCCTAGTTTTCAATATGAAGGCTTTGCCCATCTTTTCTCAGATGTATCCCTATTTCATATTTTCACATGCTATTGCAAGCAGTAGTGGGTTTTCATTTCAATTTTCAATTATTCATTAGTAATATATAGAAATGTAATTGAGTGTGTACATCAATCTTGTATTCTTCAGCCTTGCTAAATTTACTTGTTAATTCTACAAGCTCTAGTGTACATACAGCAGGATTTTCCAGAAAGATAATTATATTGTTTGCTAATAAATCTAGATGCCTCTTATTACTTTCTTTTTCTTCCTTTATTGTACTGGCCAGAATCTCCAGAAAAATGTTGAATAAAAGTGCTGATATCAGACATCATTGCCTTGTTCCTAATATTAAAGGGAAAGCATTCACTTACTTACCATTTAATATTGTGTTTGTTGTAAGTTTTTCATAGATAACCTTTATCAAGTTAAGAAAGTTTCTTTCTGTTTCTAGTTTGCTAGCAGTTTTTAATAGAAACTGATAGATGTTGAATTTTTTCAAACTCTTGTTCTGTGAATACTGAGATGATTATATGGTGTTTCATCTTTAGTTTGTAAATATGATGAATTACACTGATTTTTTAATGTGAAACCCAGGCTTGCATTCCTTTTTATCAATAAAAATATTTTTTGCTCAAGAATTTACTTTGTTTGACATTAATATAGCCACACAAGCTTTCTTTAATTAGTGTTAGGAAGTATATCTTTCCATCTTTTAATTTATTGCATCCTTATATCTAAATTAAATTTCTTATAAGAAGCAATAGTTGGGTCTTGCTTTTTTATTCAATCTAACAACCTCTCCTTTAATTAGGTATTTGAATAATTTTTATTTAATATGATTATTCATATGATTGGACTGAAATCTATCTTCTCACCATATTATTATTTACTTTGTATTTGTCTCATCTGTTTTTTGTTTTATTCTTCTTCTCTTCCAGTCTTCTGGATTTATTGAGTGTTATTTTATTATTCTGTTTTATCCCGTTTGGAATTAACTATAACCTTCTTGTGTTATTGGTGGTTGCTTTAGAGTTTATAGCATACATCTTTAACTTATTAGAGCCTACCTTTAAAAAATACTAAGCTACTTCATATATTGTATAGGAACCTTTCAACAATATGCTTCTATTTCTCCTCACCTGGCATTTGTGCATTTACTGTAACAACTTACATACTATGTATGTTATAAACCCCACAATACATTGTTAGTGTTCTCCCTTTAAACCACGAATTATCATTTAAAGGGATTTAGATGTTAGGAAAAAAAGTATTTTATATTTTCCTATTCAGTGGCCATGCCCAGTGCTCTTTATTTCTTTGAATACCCGTATTCCACATCAGTACCATTTTCCTTTGGCCTGAAGGACTTTCTTTAACATTTCCTGCAGAGTTTAACATGTCTTTTTTTAGCTTTAGCTAAAAAACACTTTAGCTTTCTCATGTCTTTTTTTTAAAAGAAATCTTTATTTCACTTCATTTTTTGTAAAATATATTTCCTGGATATATAATTCTAAACATTTTTTTTTAAGATACTGCTTCACTATCTTCTGGCTTGCATTGTTCCTAATGAAAAGTCTGCTATAATTCTTATCTTTTTCCATCTGCATGTAATATGTTCTTTTCTCTGTTCCTCTTTTTCATTGTTTTAGGTATTTATCATTTGTCTTGGAATAGATTTTATTTGTTTGTTTTTTTACATTTGAAGTTTGTGAAGCTTCTTGAATCTGAGTTTTCATCAAACTTTTTTTTCCATCCTCTCCTTTCAGAACCTCCAATTACATGTGTGTTAGGCTGCTTAAAGTTGTCCCCCAGCTTACTAATGCTTACTAATGCTCTGTTCAATTTTTTAATTCTTGGTTTTTCTGTGTTTTGATTTGGTTTGTTTTTATTTCTGTGTCTTCAGGTACACTAATCTTTTCTCTTGCAATGTCTAATCTTCTGTTAATGCCATTCAATATATTTTTCATTTCAGATATGGTCGTTTTTATTTCTGAAAATGTTTATGTCTCCATGTCTCCACTTAATATGCTCAATCTTTTCTCTAGGTTCTTGAACATAAGAAATACAACTTTAAAAGCTCTTTCAATGTCCTTGCCATTTTGACTCAGTTTCAATAGATTGATTTTCTCCTCATTATGGGTTCTATTTTCCTGCTTCTTGCATACCTGGTAATATTTTGATTGTGTGCCAGCTATTGTGAATTTTATCCTTTCAGGTGCTAATTTTTTTGTATTTCTATAAATATTCTTGAGCTTTGCTCCTAGATGCAGTTACTTGGAAACAGTTTGATCCTTTCAGGTCTCGCTTTTAAGCTTTGTCAGGTGGGACCAGAAAAATGTTTGATCTAGGAGTAATTATTCCCAGTACTAAGGTAAAATGTTTCTGAGAGCTCCACCTGATGGAACAGGAGTTATTCCTGGGTATTATGGTATCTAATCCTTTCAAGTACTTCTTCCTCTTTGCCTCTGGTCATTTCCTCACAAGCATTTGTTGATAAGCACTCTGCTGAGTACTTAAGGAGAGCCCTCTGCAAATCCCCAGAGCTCTCTTTTCCAGCTTTCTCTCTCTGGTACTTTGCTCTGCCAATTGTAGCAGATTTGGCCTCCCTGGACACCCAGGCTTATCTCCTCCATTTAAGAACACCCAGATCTGTCTGTGTTCCCCCTCCCTATGTTGTGGACTGGAGTCTCTCTCAAGGTACAAGCTGGGGCAATTGTAGAGCTCACCTCATTTGTTTGCCATCTCTCTGGATCACTGTTCTTTGACATCTGATGTTCGATGTCTTGAAAACCATTTTTTTAATATGTTTTCTTTTGTTCTGTTTTAGTTGTTTCATATGGGAGGGTAACTCCAGGCCCTGTTATCCCATCTTGCTGGAAGCAAAAGTCCTTGTATGATTAAGTTCTCATAAAAAAAAATAAAGATATGAAGAGGAGCTCTAAAATTGGGAAATTGGTGTGATCTGGGGATTTATTTTGTACCGGGCCCTCTAATTTTACCTTCATGTAGATCTCCCCTCTCCGGTACTTGGGGATGGCAATGCTATACTCACTTTATAGAGGTCCCTGGATCCTCAGGTAAGTGAGGTCCCAGGACTTTGAGGGAGCTGTCCCAGGTAACAGAACTGACATTTGAATATAGGTCTGTCTAATTACGCTTGCCATCCCACCTCACCAGCTTACTTGTTCACTCAAGCACCAGAATGAATGAATGAATGGAGTGGTAGGATGAAGTGAGTAAACGCATGCATGAATGTTTAACATATCTGCGGGTCCTCTCATTTCTCACAAATAATAAAAATGTCAGCACTGGAAGGGAACACATGTAGGTCATCTTGACCCATTTGAAAGGCTCAAGGAACGCAAGGAATTTACCTGAGGCTGCACAGCCAGGGAATCAGCCCTGAGAAAGATCTCCTCTCCCCCTCTTCCTTCTCCAGTTGAGGCTAATAAAGCAAGAACAGCATTCTCATAATATGTATATGTGTGTATATATATTATTTGACTTTAAAGATGTATTTAAATACATCTCTTTCACCTGGGCTTGCAAACAGTCAGGTTTTATTTGAACAAATTAGTCCTGAGTGCATGGCGGAGTGCTGGGTGAGGGAGAGAGGTCAGAGCTAACAAGGAGAAATAAAGCAGGGATGTGCCGTTAGGCTGTATCGAGGCTTATTTAGAAAACATTCTCAGTCCACTCTCCTCTGCAGCTGGTAACTTAATCTGGAGGGCTCTTCTCCCAGACCCACTCCAGGCTGCTCTCACTCTGTCAAATCTGCTGGGACTGTTTTCTTAGAAAACCAGTTTGAAAGCAAAACCATTAAAAATGACCTGTATTAAGGGGCTTTTCAGTGAGAGGGACCTAGGGATGAACATGAGTTTGCGGGAAGATAAAGTCCAACCTGGTCTGCAACAGTGTATTAATTGGGACTCTTTCTGCTATAAATTATAAAACCCAACTCAAACTAGGTTAGTGAATATATAATAACTATATCTATGAATACATTATATAACTATATATACAGTAATATGCTGCATAATGATATTTCAGTCAATGGCAGGTCACATACACAACACTAGTCCCATAAGAGTACGATACCACGTTTTTACTGTACCTTTTCTATGTTTAGATACACAAATACTTACCGTTGTGTTACAATTGACTACAGTATTAAGTATAGCAACATGCTGTACAGCTTTGTAGCCTGGGAGTAAGAGCCCCTAGGTTCCACAAAGCCTAGGTATGTAGTGGGCTACACCATCTAGGTTTGTGTAAATGCACTCTGTGATGTTCATACAGTGAAATCATGTATGATGTTCCCGCAAAGAAATCACCTAACAATGCATTCCTCAGAAATACCCCAATTGTTAGGTGATGCATAACTGTAAATATATGTGTGTGTGAATATACGTGTGTGTGCACATGCACACACATCTGTTCAAGTAACTGGGAAGTTTATTGGACTACTTTAAGGTACAGTTGAGTCCAGTTGTTTTTGTTCCCTTTTAAAATAACTTTATCATTGCTCTTACAAAATGAATCCATTGTTGTTTAAGAAAAAAAGCAATATATTAAAAAGTGGGGAAAAAAATAAAAATCACCCAAAACCTGTCATGCAAAAATAATCATACTTTTTCCTAAGCTTTTTCAAACATCCTTAAGATTGATAGGTATGTAAATATTGTAAATTCTAATGTTTGTCTTCTTTTCTGATTCTAAGGTCAATAAACACTCATGGTCAAACATTTGGGAAAGACAGAGAAGTATAGAGTAAAAATAATCAATCATAATTCAACCAACAAAGAGGTCATCTCTGTTAACGTTATAGGATTTGCTTTTTAACTTTTCACCCTCTTTTTGTGTGTTTAATATATACTGTACATCATACATCACGTATGTATATTCATTCAAAAGAAGGTAAAATTAACACTGGATCATTTAGGAATCCCAGGCAGAAGACAACAGGTTGAGCCCTTCAGAGTTCCCTAATATTTACCACTGGGCAACCAGTTTGTCTTTCTCAATTAAAAGAAAAAAAAGTCCAGTGAAATCAGGTCATTCAATGTCAGTTTTTAATATTTAGAAAATATTTTCTCAGGTTTCTGATGGGAAAAGTAACTCTCATGCTGCTCTCTGAAGCTCTGCTTTTGTGGACACAGAATAGGCCATGTGGTTGCATCCTTTTCTCCTTACCTTCCACCTAACGCCCCCCAGCCCCCAACCCTTGTGCAAATGGTTCCACCATTGCTGGCAAGTGCTAGGACAGAATGGTTGTGCTTAAGAGCCATTGGCGTGGTCCTGTACCAGGGAGTTAGGGATTAAGTAGGACTTTTGGCTGCTCCCCACCAATCCCCAGCCTGTCTGCTCACTTACAGGAACAGGCTAGAAAACCTCTTTGAGCCTGGGCTTCGGTGTTGATACCATTATAGAAATCAACAGTCTCCACTGCGTTTTCTTTGAAAGGTATACAAATACATTATGCTTTTGTGGGGTCTTGGAGACAATCTTCTTGTATTTGGGCAAATTTGGCTTGGCGGTGAGGCCAGAGGTATGGCCAGGAAAACCCTGCACTACTCTTTTAAAGATTGTTGTTAAGAGGAACTTGTTTAAGAATTTTACACACGACTGCTTCCCACTGGGCGTGGAAGAGCTGCTTCTGGGTCATATGCAGACACAGCTTTAAATAGCCTTGACCCGTAGAATGAAGTAGACCTTCCACAAATCCCTTTCGATCTGATTATATGGGAAGATTTAACTTGTTATTACTCGTTTTTAACACTTCTCTAGCACTTGCTAATCTCCCTTTTTAAGCAGCGAATAGTCTTCAAGCACAAAACTTTCGGCGAGAAGTGGTTATATGGCCAGCTACGTGTAATAGAATATTATAACTGTATTCCACCCACTCTAAGATGCCATGATTGTTCAAGTGCACCATTATTTTTGCATACCTCCAAGAAAGAAAACTAATCTTCCAATTAGTTGTAAAAGATCATTTGTTGTAAATTACATTTTAATTCCCAAGTTGCTAAAATATAAAAAAAAGAAACAGACAAAACCCTGTATGTCCTGGTAATGACAAAATTTAATATTCTCAATGCTTTTATATTTATGATTGCCTTCTATTTATGGCTGATGCTGAAGGTTTTGCATTTACAGGTGTTACATAAATTATCTTTTGAAATAAATATGTTTTTAAAAATCAAGTGGATTGATTTAAAGAAAAACCTCAATTAAAACACTATTGATACAGATGCTGCAAGCTGGTTTATGAACAACTAAAGATTGTGAAATCTCACTACAAGTGATTTGGCAAGGCTGGTACTACGTCATCTCCAGGACTTTCTTAATACTGAGTGAGAATCTCTTATGACTGGAGACATCTTGTTACCAGCAGAAGAGATCTGGGTTACCCCAAGTTACTGCTCTGTATCTGTGTGGATCTGCAGCAACTTCAGCCCTTGCCTCCTCAGAAAGAAGAATTTGATTGAGGGGCATAAAGAAGAAAAAGAGACTGAGCCAAGTTCCAGAGCAGGAGTGGAGGTTTATTTAAAAGGCTTTAGAACAGGAAAGAAAGGAAAGAACCCTTGGAAGAGATCCAAGTGGGCACCTGAAGGTCAAAGAGAGAGAAAAAAGGAGGTCATTTAATCTTCATCCTAGGACTTTATAGGCTCACCTATTTCCCATGATTTTTCCCTTAGGGTGAGCTTTCTGCATGTTCAGTGTTTTCCTCACCCTTGGGAATTGAGCATGTGTGGTGTATTTAGGGAGTTACATGCATGCCCATCTGAGGCTTTCATCCTTTTTCTGGTGGTGTACCCAGAAGATCATACTTTGCCATTTTTATCTCTTAATGTGTATGCCCAGGAAGTTGCTTCTCCCTGGGACCTGGCTTTAATTAACACTTTAGTGTTAATAAGGGTGGACCATCAGGAAATAGCCTCTCCCTGGTGCCAGCTCCAATTTATCACTTTTAGAGAAGCAATGCAATAATTGCTGAGGGATCACCACAAATTTCTAGTGGGTGGGGGGAGAACCCTCTCCTGCCCTGCTCATTCCTAACTACCTGTAACATAGAGAGAGTTTCCCCCTTCTTCTCTGGGACCAAATTCTAAGCTGCATTCTTTACTACATTGGTCAGATGGAATCTCTTGCTGGATTCAAACCAAGACATGGTTTATGTGCAAGTCCTTTCTTACCATCATTTAGCCATTCTTGAGTTCCACATTTTGCTATATTTGTTGTCTGTAGAACATCCTCAAGTAATTTTTTCTAGAAGAGAATATGAAGATATGCTTTTTAATACTAAAAATAGATAAGAATGTTTCCTTCTGCCACTTCCATACAATAAAAACAGTTTCGCTGGGTATAAAATTATTGGGTCTCATCTTTTATTCTTTTAAGTTGCCCTTTTGGGGACATTTATTATTGCAGGGAGAAATCTTAGTCTTTTGAAGTTAAATTATTATTTGAATGTTTAATGTTTTCTGTCTAAATCCTTAGAAGATTTTTCATTTACCTTTGGAGTTCAAAGCCAGAATTAATCTAGTCATGGTCATTTTTTCATTACTTTGTTCATAACATGGTGATGTTTTTCAAGACACATTATTAAGGTTTCCTTAACTCTGGAACTTTTTTCCATTGCATCTTTAATTAATACTGGTGCTATAACGCCTGACTTTCATGATGGTTATTATAATTAATTGATATTTCTCTCATAAAACAATTAGGATGATGCCTGGCATCCACTGAGTGCTCAACAATTTTAATTATCTCTTCTGTCTCCTTTACAGTCATTTTCTAGGGTATTTGGGCTTCTTATTTGGATAAAGCTCATATTTTTTATAAATTGGTGTTGCCTGTCATTATTTTCATTAGATCCCTAGTAATAGGTCCAAGACAGGACACTTTATGATCCCCCGAAACATAGGATACAACTCCACCTTGGTGAAAGAGACTTTGAGATCTGACCCTAATCTCTAAGAAGGCACCAGACTCTTGATCTCATACAAGCCAAGAACATACTCTCATAAAACACTTTGAGTATACAGCTATGCATTCCAAACTTTCAGTGAGTAAAACAGCATAAAAATTTATCAACTTATAAATTCTTTGTGCAAGTGCAATTAGGTTGGCTAAGCTCGAAAGTAAACAGGATAAAAGAGTATCTCTTAAAAGAGGAAGAACTTTTTTCAAGCAGTTATTAAAGACCTATCTACAAATTGCTTATATGTTAATTATAAATCAAGTACTCTAGAAACACCCATTGATAAATGATTTTCATGCAAATTATAAATTGCTTAAGAGAGCTCATTCACAAAATGATCTGTGCACTAATTACAAATCAAGAAACTTAAACATACATATATACAAATGGTATATGTGCTAATTACAAAAGGCATTTTAGAGACTATCATTTACAAATTAAATACATGCTCATTGCCCACTAAATACTTTAGAAAATTCTATGTACCAATAATTTTCATGCTAGTTACACAGCAAATAATCTGAAACATACACAGTGTTTGCAAATAATCCATGTGCTAATTACACAACAAACACTTTAAAAACACCAGTGTAAAAATGATTTGTGTGCTAATGACATAACAAACACCCTAGAAACTCCCAGATACAAATGATTTATGTCTAATTACACATCGGACACTTCAGGAACACCCATGTGCAAATGATTTATGTGCTAATTACACCAATAGTTAATTTCAAAAATGTCTAACAACAAATTATTTGTATGCTAATCACAAATCCAAACACTTACAATTGATTTATGTCCTAATGATTAGCTGCCCTTACTTTGTTTCCTTTAAAGACACACCATCTCAACAGATTGACAGCTTTCTTCTGATTCGTACTTATGAATATAAATAAAATGTCTGAGTCTATATTACAAAGGTTTTGGGATCTTCTCTTTATTCTCCCTTCCCGAGTTCTGCCCAAGTTTTGCAGTCTGATTACATTTTGGGGTACAATGAATTGAAGGATTTATTTTATTTTATTTTTTTTTCTGAGACGGAGTCTCGCTCTGTCGCCCAGGCTGGAGTGCAATGTCATGGTCTCAGCTCACTTCAAGCTCCACCTCCCGGGTTCACGCCATTCTCCTGCCTCAGCCTCCGGAGTAGCTGGGACTACAGGCGCCCGCCACTACACCTGGCTAATTTTTTTTGTATTTTTTTAATAGAGACAGGGTTTCACTGTGTTAGCCAGGATAGTCTCGATCTCCTGACCTCATGATCCACCCTCCTCGGCCTCCCAAAGTGCTGGGATTACAGTCGTGAGCCACCGCGCCTAGCCAGGATTTATCTATTAGAGCAGGCTGAGAAGTATTACTTAGGGTAAGAGTGTTCTCTTCCTTTTGTCTGTTTCATTGGAACCATCAAATTAATTTAATGAATGAGTATAGGTGCTTATTAGCCACTCAGTCTATATACTAATCTTTCATGTTCAAAGAACTATTACTGTCCTCAAATGTATTTATGCAGAAATTTTGTTCATCATGGCCACTACTGCTTCCTTATGCCCTCTCTAGCATGTGATAGCTTGCAAAAAAAATTTCCATATTCATTAGCTTATTGGACTTGCTTCTTATAAAGGAGGAAGGACTCAAAAATAGAGGTTAAAAGTTCCCGTTTTGCAAATGGGAAAACTGAGGCTCAGCATAGCCAAGCAGTATTTCTCGTGGCAGACTTGACTCCAAAGGCAGCCAAACTTCACAACTAACGGTTTTTCTTCCAGTTGACATTCCTCCCCAGGAAAACCTTCCATAGCCATCCTCCCAGAAGTCTCTAGAATAAAAACACCAACACTGCCCACAGGATGGGATCCACTCTCTCCGGCTACTGCATTCCATCCTCTCTTCCTGGCCCTCTCGGATCCCTGGCCTCTCCCTCCACACCATGCTGGCGTTTCAAACCAGACTGGGGGCCCCAGCACGCTTCTCACCTCTTTAAGAGTGAAAATGTATATCCCAGAGATTGCCTCTTAATTGGCTGATTAATAACAGAAAACCTAATTGAATGCTCCCAGCTCGTATGTACGATGTCTTAATGTTAGAGCCTTGGGAATAAACACACAGCAGGGAAGTCTGAACTGCAGCACAAGCACTAGCACTTTCAATATAAAAGTCAATCTCATTATACAAAAGAAGCTGTTCCCTTTATCCCCCTGGAAAAGCTCACACTCTCAAACCAGATTCCCCTTGTACCAGCATCCTCTACTCCATCCTGTCTCTGAGTGAGGCAAATATTAGGATGGGTCCCCTTTCTCCTTCTCTCTCCCTCCCCTCTCCCTCCCTCTCTCTCTGTCTCTCTCTCTCTTTCTATTTGTTCTCCCTGCTGCATATCTGAGCAGCTCAGTAAATATTCATGAAATGCCATTGTGAGGTCTGTGAAGAGCACAGACATGGGCCCTCAGAGGTGATGTGCAATTTGGCATTGCCAGCACCCAAGGGTGAGGGAGGCAGTGAGGTGCCTCCAAGTCAAGCCTCATGTTACATACTGATCTGTTCAGCTTTCTCCTTCAGGCCAGCCTGATTAGAAGTCTTACGGTGCTCAGAAAGCTGAGCTAGATATTCTTGGCTGGGCTTAGAGTGACCAGGGAAGAGTCAGTAAGGGCCCGTACCCTAGGCTCGTCCTGGCCAATCACAGCATCTGAGGCAGGGCTGAAGCTCCTGGACAACTTTATTAATCAGCAAAGGGCTATCATAACAAAGTAGCACAGACTGGGTGGCTACTTTCTAAACAACAGAAATTTATTTTCTTCCTGGTCTGCAGGCTGGAAGTCCCCGTTCAAGGTGTAACAGGCTTGTTTACTCCTGTGTCCTCTCTCCTTGGCTCAAAGACGGCGCCTTTACACTGTGTCTTCAACATGGTCTTCCCTTAGTGCATGCGGAGTGTCTTTCTTTGTATCCAAGTTTCCTCTTAAAAGGACACAAATCATATTGGATTAGGACCCCACCCTAAGAACTTCATTTTAACTTAATCATCTCTTTATTTATTATTGTTATTATTATTATTATTATTATTATTTAGAGACAGGGTCCTGCTGGGTCATACAGGCTGGAGTGCAGTGGTGCAATCATGGCTTACTGCAGCTTCAACCTCTTGGGCTCAAGCCATCCTCCTGCCTCGGACTCCCAAGTAGCTGGGACTACAGGTATGCACCACCACGCCTGGCTAGTTTTTTAAATTTTTTGTAGAAATGGGGTCTCTCTATGTTGCTCAGGCCCAGGCTGGTCTTGAGCTCCTGGGCTCGAGGAATCCCCCCACCTCAGCCTCTCAAAATGCTAGGATTATAGGCATGAGCCACTGCACCCTGCTTTAATCACCTCTTTTTTTTTTTAACTTTTATTTTAGGTTTAGGAGTGCATATGCAGGTTTGTTATATAGGTAAATTGCATGTCATGGGGGTTTGGTGTGCAGATTATTTCATCACACAGGTAATAAGCATAGTACTGAATAGGTGGTTTCTGCATCCTCTCCCTTCTCCCATCTGCCACTCTCAAATGCACATGTTGCCATGTTAATCACCTCTTTAAAGGCCCTATCTCCAAATCCAGTTGCCTTCTGAGGTACTGAGGGTTAGGGCTTCAACATATAAATTTGGTGGGGGAGTGGAGGGAAGACACAGTTCAGCCTATAACAGCTTGTCTTTCTGCTTGGATTATCTCTAAAACTCCTCAACCTCAACATGTCCAAATGAATCCTCATGACCTTGAACCTCAGCCCAGGCCCCTGATGCCCTTGAGAATTTCCCATCTAGCAGAATGTCACCAACACAAGCTAGATACCTTTTGACTTATCCTGTCCACTCACCCCCCCTGCCCAATTCATCTCCAACTTCCCCCGTTGACCTGACTCCCCAAATGCCACATCCTCAAGCCCAAGTTCCCATCATCTCTTTCCTGACCCTCCACTCCAACCCCCAGGTGTCTTTCTGCATCTAACCCTGCACATCTGCAGCCTATTCTGCAGAGTGGCAGAAGTATCTTCTTCAAGGCACATCTGATTATGTGCTCTTGCACCTGCTCAGCTTCCTGCATCTTCTCTGACCATCTCTTAAATGCTGACGCTCTTAGAATTCGGTCCCAGCAATCTCTCTTCTCTCCACGTCGTCTTCCTGAACACTCTCATCCACTTCTACAGCTTCAGTTACCTGCTACAACCTTGCATTAGTCAGTTTTCATGCTGCTGATAAAGACATACCTGAGGCTGGGTAATTTTTTTCTTAAAAAAAAAAAAAGGAGGCTTAATGGACTCAGTTCCACGTGTCTGGGGAGGCCTCACAATCATGGCAGATGGTGAAAAGCACATCTTACATGGCAGCAGACAAGAGATAATGAGAACCAAGAGAAAGGGGCTTCCCTTTATAAAACCATCAGATCTCATGAGACTTACTCACTACAATGAATAAGAGTATGGGGGAAACTGCAACCATGATTCAATTATCTCCTACTGGGTCCCTCCCACAACACATGGGAATTATGGGAGCTACAATTCAAGATAAGATTTGGGTGGGAACAGGGTGAAGTGACTCACACCTGTAATCCCAGCACTTTGGGAGGCTGAGGTGGGTGGATGACCTGAGGTTAAGAGTTTGAGACCAGCCTGGCTAACATGGCGAAACCCCATCTCTACTATTAAAATACAAAAATTAGCCAGGCGTGGCAGTGCTCACCTGTAATCCCAGCTACTTGGGAGGCTAAGGCAAGAGAATCACTTGAACCTGGGAGGTGGAGGTTGCAGTGAGCTGAGGTCGTGCCACTGCATTTCAGCCTAGGTGACAGAGCAAGACTCCATCTCAAAAAATAAAAATATAAAAGATTTGGGTGGGGACACAGCCAAACCATATCAAACCTAGAGGCCACTCTTGATGGCTTCCAGATCATTCCCCAAACCCAGGCCTCTCAACCAGCTTTCAAACCCAAGGGTCTTAAATGCTTTAATCCATTATCACTAAGCAAAATAACAGCCCTGTAAATATTTGTAATGAGATACTTGGTGAAACGGAACTTGTAATTATTATTTTGTTTTCATTAAAATATTATTTTAACAAATTAGTTTATTTTCACTAAAAGAACCCACCAGCCACTTCTCTAGGTTGACATGGTAAGTCACCCTGTGGTAAAATTTTGGACAGTAAAAGAGCCACATAAGTGGTGTCTCCAGTTGAGGTGAAAACCTGTTCCTTGAAGGAAAGGTATGATAGAACCATTGACACACGACTGCCGCTCTCCCCTCCAAGACTTCTCAATGGGCAAGGATAAATTTACATTGTGGTTGGAAAAGAAGCCACCTGGGAGGAAAAAGATTGAGACCTGAACTCACTTTGTTGGAAAATTCAACATTTTTAGAACTTCTTTGCAGGGTTGGGGAGGTCCTGGATGAAGCAAATTGGTGGTGGGTTGAGGGGGTGGACATCTAAAGCCCTACTGTGGAGATCACTGTGAAGTAATGGGGTGTCTAGTCTAGAGATGCAGCCCTATAATAACATCTGGGTGCTTGGGGAAAAGGACCACAGCTGAAATGGATAGACCCTCTAGTCACAGCCCCCTGATTTGATTGTTTCTAAAACACAACCACCAACCTATAGCATTCAGTGACTGTGTGGTTGACTGTGACTTCTATAAGACTACTTGAGACCCTGAGCATGGAGCAGTTCTGTAATCTGCACAGGAATCTGGAACAACATCCTCAAAACTTGGGAAACAGGTGCACCAGACTGCACCAGACAAGTTCCCAACAGTGGCACATTGTGGAGACTAAAGACTAGATAGTGATAATTTATGAATGAAACTCTAGTTTATTCTCTACCTATCTTCAGAAGCAAGACTGACCTCCTTGGACCAGACTTTCTGGACAATTTGCTGGCAGAGGAAGAGACCACAAGAGGAAAAAAGTGGACTTCCTGGTAATTTAGGGGTTTGATTAACAAATTTGAATATTTAAAAGAGATTTTATTTTCACTAAAGAAGATAGCTAAATGGTAAATAAGCCTATTCAACATTATTAGTCATCAAAGAAATTCAAGTTAAAACTACAATGACATATCACCACACACCCTTGAAAATGGCTAAAATAAAGACTGATATTATCAAGTGTTGGGGAAGATGTCACTAAAGAAGATAGCTAAATGGTAAATAAGCCTATTCAACATTATTAGTCATCAAAGAAATTCAAGTTAAAACTACAATGACATATCACCACACACCCTTGAAAATGGCTAAAATAAAGACTGATATTATCAAGTGTTGGGGAAGATGTGGAGCAACTAGAACTCTCATACTCAATTTGGGAGTGCAAATTGGTTCAATCTCTTTGGAAAACTGTTTAGCAGTAGGTACAAAAGCTGAAAGCATAGATTGTGACCCAGTAATTTCATTTCTGGATATTACTACACATATATACACAGGAATGTTTGTATATTTCCACCAAAGTGCCTACACAAGAATATTCATAGCAGCACTATCTGTAATAGCCTAAAACTAGAAACTACCTAAATGCCCATCAACAGGTTAAAAAAAAAGATAAATCGTGGTATGTTTCTATAATGCATTGTTACTCAGAAAGAAGAAGGATTGGGAGAATGTAACAACATGAAAGAATCTCACTGTCCTAATATTGAGCACAAGAAACCAGAAATACATACAGAAAAGTATACCATACTCATTGTTCTATTTATATGAAATTCAAGAACTGGCTAAACTAATCTATGATGACAGAAGTCACAATGTGATTACTTTTGGAAGGAGGAGCATTAACCAAAATGGGGCATAAAGGAGACTGTTGAGATACCCGAAATATTCTTGTCATAATCTGGGTAGTGTTGTATGGGTATTGCTATGTATTAAATTGTGTCTCCCCACACCTTCAAATTCATACTTTGAAGCCCTATTCCCCAATATGGTTATGTTTAAAACTAGGGCTTTTAGAAGGGAATTAAGGTTAAATGAGACCACCAGTTCCCTGATCCCATAAGATTAGCATCCTTATAAAAGAAACAGCAGAGTTTGTGCACTCACTCTGTCTTTCACTCTCTGTTTCTCTGTCTGTCTCCCTCCCTCTCTCTCTCTTCCTCCTGCTCTCTGCATGCATAGCACAAGGGAAGACCATGTGAACACACAGCAAGAACGTGGTGCTCTGCAAGTCAGAAACAGACCCTTCATCAGACACCAAATCAGCCAGCATCTTGATCTAGGATTTCTGGCCTCCAAAACAGTGAGAAAATAAAATTCTGTTGTTTAAGCCATGCAGCCTGTTGTATTTCATTATGGCAGCCTGAGCAGAATAAGACAGGTATATACAAATGCAAATTCTATTAAGAAATTTGTATCTTTTACCCTATTGAAGTAAGTTATACCTCAATTGAAGAATAAATAAAAGAGAAAGAAGGAGCAGCACAACCTTGTTTGTATTCCTAAGCTGGTGAGTGGGTGCTGTAGGTTGCCTCTCACGGTGCCCACTCAGCTGATGAGAAAAGTGCAGCTTTGAGTGAAGAAGTGACATGTGGCTATGGCGGCAGAACTAGGCACATAATCCAGTTCAGTTTGGTGAACAATGACAATGTGTGCCCTTTGCAAGCCCCAGGGTGGGCATTGCTGTCAGGAGTGGCCTCACAGGAGGTGCCCAGGCCTTAAAGGTAAATAAGCATTTACAACACGGTGTGGTCCACACTGTGATGGGCTTCACAGAGGTCACAAGAGCGCCGAAGGACCACCTAGCACAGCCCAGGATGTGGGAGTGGAAACCTGAGCCAAGACTTCAGGGGTACCAGACAAATCCTGCACTTCCTCTTCTCCCAAAGTCAGCCTGGAGCTCCATGTCTTGCTCCTTAAAGTGTGGTCCACAGACCAGCAGCCTCTCTGTCACCTGGATGCTGGCTGAAAATGTAGAATTATGGCTCCACCCAGGCCTACTGCATCAGGATCTGCTTTTTACCAAGATCCCCTGGCAAAGCACGCTCGCACTGGAAAAGTGCTGGTCCGTATATTTCAGAAGGACACTGGGAGCCATGGACAGCTCTAAACACAAAGTGGCATCCTCTCAAAGAGCTGAATCCCCCACCATCTCTATCCTGGCCACAAACACTTCTGAGCACCAGGACATCTACTCAATTCCCACTGACCCAGGTGACTAGGTCCCAGGAGATTGTGTGTCTATATTCACCTCCCCAACAGAGCAAGTCTGGCCCTAGCAGGTGTGCAAGCCAGTGATCTGGCAATTAGAGCCACTGATTGGAAAATGGGCTGCTTACCCACGACAAAGGAGGGCTTCTCTTCTCTGAGGCCTTAGACAAAGCAGGCTTCCAGGGTGGCTAATTACCTGATAGGTAGCAAAGCTATCACCTACTGGGCCTTTTAGCTCAGTTAATAAAGCAATTTGCCCAGCCTTTTGTCCTTCTCTTGTTGTGATTTCTTGGCCTACAATCGTTTTACAAAATAAGAAAGTTACAACAAACGCTGCTTAATCCAGAGTTCAGCACTTGGGGCCCAGCTTCTGGCCAGGCCAGCAGCAAAGCTACCGCAGAACCAGGTATCTAGGAAAAGATGTGGGTCCCTGCTCCTGGGTTTGTAGACCCAACAGAGTATATGAATGATGGTGCAGTTTGCAGATTGTCCTATGAAATAATTTAAATAAGATCATCTATATGGGGATTAGTAAAATGTAAGCTCTATTTAAGGATAGCAGTTATTTTCTTAGACCAGGTCATTGAAATTTAATGTGAACACTTTCATAACAAAATGCACACACTGTAAGGGCTAAGGTGTCCAGTCATTCCAATTTGCCATAAGCAAGATCCCAGGCCCTGTCCTCATGGAGCTGGGAGTCTAATGGGGAGGAAAGAAAAGAAACAAGTAAGCAAATAAAATAGTTACCCATGATGAGTGATATGTTGGAAACAAAGAAAGAAAGGCCACAGCATGGCCCGGGAAGGCTTCTCCAAGGCCTGATAAATGTCAAGTGTCCAGCCATTTGAAGAGATGTGTATGGGGGTTTGAGAGAGAGAAAAGTGGGAGTTCCAAGAAGATGCAGCAGCAAGTGCAAGTGTCCTGAGACAGGGCAGAGCTTGGTGTGTGAGATGTCAGAAGAAGCCTAGCATAGTTAGACTGTGTGTGTTTGTGTGTGTGCACAAATGCATACTTGTATGCCTCTGCTGAGGGCAGTGAGAGGAGATGGGGTCAAGGTTGAAGTAGTGAGCAAAGTCCAGACCATGCAGAACTCACAGACCATGGTAGGAGTTTGAATTTTACTCTGAGTATAATAGAAAGCATTAAAGTGTTGGCCCTACTATTCCTTTCCCTAATTTCCCAAGTCAAATATATTGCTCATTACTTGTCAGTCATCCTCCTTTTGAAACAGATTCATTTTAGGTCTATACATCTGCCACTAAGTGCAGCTGTAGCTGCTTTGCATAATTTTTTTAATTAATAAACTTTATTGTGTTTTAGGATCACAGGAAAATTGAATGGAAACAACAGAGAGCTCCCATATGCCCCCTGTCCCCCACATATGCACAAGCTCCCTCACTGTTGAAATCCCCCGCCACAGTGGTACACGTGCTACAATAAATGAACCTACATTGACACATCATTAGTATCCAATGTCCATAGTTTACATTAGGCTTCACTCTTGGTGTTGGACATTCTATGGATTTGTACAAGTGTGTAATGACATGTACCCATACCTGTAGTATTATACAGAATGGTTTCTCTGCCCTAAAAATCTTCTGTGCTCCACCTATTCATCCCTCCCTGAGCCTACCCCATAGAAACCACTGATATTTTTAACTCTCTCTACAGGTTTGCCTCTTACAGACTGTCATATATTTGGAAACATACAGTATGTAGGCTTTTCAGACTGGCTTCTTTCATTTTGTAATATGCATTCAAGTTTCCTTCATGTCTTCTTATGGCTTAATAGCTCATTTCTTTTCGGTGCTGAATAACATTTTATTGTCTGAATGTACCACCGTTTACTCATTCACCTACTGAAGGACATCTCAGTTGCTTTCACATTTTGCCAATTCAGAATACAGCTTCTATAAATATCCATATACAGGTTTTGTGTGAAAAGTTTCTACTCTGTCAGGTAAATGTCAAGGAATTCAATTGGTGGATTGTATGATCAAAGTATGTTTTGTTTTGTAAGAAACAGCCAAACTGTCTTCCAAAGTGGCTGTACCATTTGCCTTCCCATCAGCAATGAATGAGAGTTCCTGTTGCTCTATATTCTTGCAGCATTTGGTATTGTCAGTGTCTTGAATTTGGGTCATTCTAATAGGTCTGTAGTAGTATGTCATTGCTGTTTTAATTTGCATTTCCCTGATGACATACTATGCAGAACATCTTTTCATAGCTTATTTCCCATCTATACCTTCTTTGGTGAGGTGTCTGTAAAGGTTTTTGGGCCACTTTTTAAATAAGGTTGTTTGTTGTCAAGTTTTAGGAGTCCTGTGTATATTTTGGACAGCAATCCTTTATCACATATGTCTCTTGCAAAGATTTTCTCCAAGCTCTCTTAACATTGTTTCTTGCAGGCAGAAAATTTTAATTTTAATGAAGTACAGCTTATCAATTATTTCTTTCATGGATTGTGCCCTTGGTGTTGTACTTAAAAAGTCACCACCAAACCCAAGGTCATCTAGATTTTCTCCTATGTTATCTCTAGGAGTTTTATAGTTTTGCATTTTACATTTAGGTCTGTGATCTATCTTGAGTGAAGGGTAAAAGATTCGCATGTAGATTGACTCTTTTTTTGCATGTGGATATCTTGTTGTTCCAACAGCATTTATTGAAAAGAGTATCTTTGCTCCATTGCAGTGCCTTTGCTCATTTTGTAAAGATCAGCTAACTATATTTCCATGAAGCTACTTCTGGGCTCTCTGTTCTCTCCCATTGATCTAGTTTTTTTCTTTCACCAATACCATACTGTCTTGATTACTGTAGCTTAATAGTAAGTCTTAAAAGTCAGATAGTGTCAGGTCTGTTTGTTCTCCTTCAGTATTGAGTTGGCTATTCTGGGTCTTCGGCCTCTCCATATAAATTTTGGTTTTGTTGTTTTCTTTTGTTTTTCTTCTTGTAGAGACAAGGTCTTGCTATGTTGTGCCCGAGCTGGTCTCAAACTCCTGGCCTCAAGCATTTTCCCATCTCAGTCTCCCAAAGTGCTGGAATTACAGGTGTGAGCCACTGTGCTCACCAGTTTATATAAACTTCATAATCAGTTTTTCAATATCCACAAAATAACTGTCTGGGATTTGATTGGGTATTACATTGAATCTTGATTAATCAACTTGGGAAGAACTGACATCTTGACAATATTGGGTCTTCCTATCCATAAACTTGGAATATCTTCCCATTTATTAAGTTATTAGTTAATATCTTTCATCAGAGTTTTGTGGTTTTCCTCATATAGATTTTGTACACTTTCTTAGATTTATACCTAAATGTTTTATTTTAATGAAAATAATATGTTTTTTATTTTAAATTTCATTTGTTCATTGCTGGCATTTAGAAAAGTGATTGACTTTTGTATATTAACCTTGGATCTTGTAACCTTGCTATAATTAGTTCCAGGCATTCTTTTGTTGATTCTTTCACATTTTGTACATAGACAAGTCATGTCATCTTTGAACAAAGACAGTTTTATTTCTTTCTTCCCAATCTGTATGCCTTTTATTTTATTTTCTAGTCTTACTGCATTAGCCAGGATGTATATTGAAAAGGAGTGCTATGAGGGGATATCCTTGCCTTGTTCCTGATCTTAGTGGGAAAGCTTTGAGTTTCTCACTATTAATCATGAGGTTAACTGTAGGTAGTTTTTATATGTTCTTTATCAAGTTGAGGAAGTTCCCCTCTTTTCCTTGTTTGCTGAAAGATTTTATTATGAATGGGTATCGAACTCTGTCAAATGCATTTTCTGCATCTATTGATAACATAATTTTTTTCTTCACCCTGTTGATGTAATGAATTACACTAATTGATTTTTGAATGTTAAACCAGTGCCACATATACAGAATAAATCTCACTTAGCTGTGGTATATAATTTTTATATGTTGTTGAATGCAATTTTCTCATATTTTGAGAATTTTTACATCTACATTCATGAGAGATATTGGTTTATAGTTTTCTTGTAATACTTTTTCTGGTTTTGGTTTTAGGGTAATACTGGCCTTATAGTGTTAGTTAAGAAGTAGTTACTCTGCTTCTATCTTGTAAAAGTGGTCGTAGAGAATTGGCATAATTTCATCCTTAAATGTTTGTTAGAATTCACCAATGAGTGTATCTGGGCCCAGTGCTTTCTGTTTTGGAAGGTAATTAATTATATATCCAATTTCTTTAATAGGTATGGGCCTATTCAGATAGTCTACTTCCTCTTGTGTGAGTGTGTCTTTCAAGGTATTGGTCTCTTTCATCTAGATTATCAAATCTGTGACATAGGCTTGTTCATAATATTTCTTTATTATCATTTCCATGTCCGTGGGATGTATAATGATGTTCTTTCTTTCATTTCTGATATTAGTAATTTGTGTCTTCTTTCTTTTTCTTAGGCCAGGTGGAGACTTATCAATTTTATTAATCTTTACAAAGAACCAGCTTTCGATTTCATTGATTTTCTCAATTGATTTCCTGCTTTCAATTTTACTACTTTTAGCTCTAGTTTTCATTATTTCTTTTCTTCTGTTTACTTTAGATTAGATTTTCTCCTTTTCTCTAGTTTCCTAAAGTAGAAACTTAGATTATTGATTTTCAATCTTATTTTTAAAACATGCATCAATGCTATAAATTTCCCTTTAAGCACTGCTTTCACTGCATCCCACAAATTTCGACAAGATGTATTTCCATTTTCATTTATTTCAAAATAATTCTTAACTTCCCTTAAGATTTCTTCTGTGATCCAATGCTATTTTAGAAGTACATGGTTTAATCTTCAGGTGTTTGGGGATTTTGCAGCTATCTTTCTGTTATTTATTCCTAATTGTGCTCTGAGAGCAGACATTGTATGATTTCTATTGTTTAAATTTGTTAAGGCATATTTTATAGCCCAAAATGTGGTCTACCTTGGTGAATGTTACATATGAGTTTGAGAAGAATGTGTATTGTGCTATTGCCGGATAAAATTGTCTATAGAAGAATATATCCTCTTGATTGATGGTGCTGTTGAGTTCAAGTTCAACCACGTTCTTGCTGATTTTCTGCCTTCTGGAACTGTTCATTTCTAATAGGGGGGTGTTAAAGTCTCCAGTTACACTGGTGGATTTGTCTATATCTCCTTGAGGCTCTATTGATTTGTGCCTCATGTAGTTCAATACTCTGTTGTTAGGTACCTCTGTATTAACAATTATTATATCTTCTTAGAGTATTGACCTCTTTATCATTGTATAATGCCTCTCTTTATTCCTGATACTTTCATTGCTTTGAAGTCTGCTCTGCCTGAAATTATTATACAGCTACTCCAGCTTTCTTTTGATTGGTGTTAGCATGAGCTACCTTTCTCTACCCTTTTCCCTTTATCCTATATGTCTTTATATTTAAAGTGGGTTTCTTCTGGACAGCATATAGTTGAGTCTTGTTTTCTGATCCACTTTGATAATCGTTGTCTCTTAATTGGTATATTTAGACCATTGACATTTAAAGTAATTATTGATATAATTGAATTAATATCTGTTATATTTGTTACTATTTCCTATTTGTTGTCCTTAGTTTTTTGTTCCTAATTTTGTGTTCTACACTTTTTCTGACTTTTGAGGCTTTAACTGAGCACCTTATACAATTTCAGTGTCTCTCCATTCTTAGCATATCGGTTATACTTATTTTTTAAGAGTTTGCAACATACATTCACAATGAATCCAAGTCTACTTTTCCATAACACTATGCCTCTTCACTGTTAGTGCAACTACCTTGTAAGGACAAAATATTCCAAATTCCTCCCTCCTGACCCCATATCATTGAAGTCATTAGTTTCACTTATATATAAGTGTGTGTGTGTGTGTGCCTGTGTGTATGTAATCAAAAACATTGTTGCAGTTATTATTTTAAACAAATTCTTATCTGTTAACACAATTTGAAATAAGAAAAATAGAAGTTTTCATTTTAGTTTCAATTATTTATTCTCTGATGCTCTTTATGTAGAGCTGAACTTCTGCTACATTATCATTTTCCTTCTCTCTGAAGAACTTCTTTCAACATTTATTTCAAGGCAGGTCTACTGACACCAAAATTTCTCAATTTTTGTTTGAGAAAGTATTTATCTCTCACTTTTAAAGGATAATTTTGCAGGGTACAGAATTCTAGATTGGTGGGGATTTTTTCTGTCATACTTTCACTCTGCTCTCTTCCAGTTTGTATGGTTCCTGAGGAGACATTGGATGTAATTCTTACTTTGCTGCTCTATAAGTAAGGTGCTTCTTCCCTCTGGTTTCTTCAATAATTTTTCTAATTTTTGACTTTCAGAAGTTTGAATGTCAAACTTCTGAATATGTTGAGGTGTTGAGTTTTTTGGCTTTTTTCCTGTTTGGTGTTCTCCGACCTTCCTGGATTTATGTTTTGATGTCTGACACTAATTTGGGAAGATTCTCCATTATTGCTCTAATATTGCTTCTGTTCTCTTCTCTTTTCTTCTTCTGGTATTGTCATTATGCATATGCATATGTTATTTACACCTTTTGCAGCTGTCTCATAGTTCTTGGACATTTTGTTATGGGTTTTTTTTTTCAGTCTTTTTTCTCTTTGCTTTTCAGCTTTGAAAGTTTCTGGTGTCATATCCTCAAGCTCAGATATTCTTTACTCAGTCATGTCTGGTCTACTAATGAGCCCATCAAAGGCATTCTTATTTCTGTTAGAGTGTTTTTTATCTCTAGAATTTTTTATTACTTCTTAGAATTCCCATCTCACTGCTTACTTTGTCCATCTCTTTTTGCATGTTGTCTACTTTTTTCATTAAAGCCCTTAGAATATTCTAAAGGGCTTAATATCAATTATAGTTTTTTAAAAATTCTGTTCTGATCATCTCAACATTCCTGCCATATATGATCTGGTCCTGATGCTTGTTTAATCTCTTCGAACTGTGCTTTTTCTACTTTTTGTATGCCTGTAATTTCTTGTTAAAAGGTGAACATAATGTACTGGGTACAAGGAACTATGATAAATAGCCCTTTAGTAATGTGGTGGTAAGCTGTGTGGGGAGAAAAAGTGTTCTATAATCCTGTGATTAGGTCTCAGTCTTTTGGTATGAATTTCACTAGTGCTGCTAAGTTATTTTCCCCTCTGAGGTGGGACAGAATTCCTAGAGGTAGGTGGATTTGGGTATTTGCCTTTCCCCACATGGAAGGCTAGAGCCAGCTGGAATTGGATATTTTCCTTTCCCCAGATTGGTTCGGTTCTTCTGAGGACAGGACTTGCTAAGAACAATCAAAATGGCAAAATGGGTCCTTTTCCACATACTCTGATGGAAGCATGGGAATATATTTTTCCTATATTTACCATGAATTTACTATGAGAACCTGGCAAACTTCCTGGAGGTAAAACTCACAAACGTGTGGTAGCTCCCTATAACTGGATCCCCCAGGAGTTTTTAACTCTCAGACTTGTCCACACCAAGCATCCAGAAATTTGTCAATTCCGGTTTAAGTTTTCCATCTCTGGCACTGGTTCCCACTGAGGTGTCTGCTAATGGATTTCTGCTATGATAAATTGTGATTCTCTGTATCCACCTGTTCATCTCTCCAATTTTGGGGGCAGTGGTTTGCTCTGTGATCTCTTTTCCCCCGACATGTTTAACAAGTGTTGTTGACATTTCCTTGTTTTCATTCTTTTACTTGTTGTTAGGACAGAGCCGCAATTTTTAAGCTCCTTACATACTGGATTAAAAGCCAGAAATCCATAATTTTTTTCTCTGTTTTTAATCATCATTCAGGACTAAATATTTGTGGTTAATTTCATTACAATGTCTTCTTTAATAATTGAACTACTTGTAAGTGTTTTAATATCTAAACATATGATAAGGAAAAACTTGTCTATCTTTTTTTCTTTTTTTCTATTATGGTCAATGAGCAAAATGTGGATTATTTGAAATATACTGAGACTAGCCTTGTTGTCTGGTAAATGGTAAATATTCTATATGTAGTTGAAAGTGTTTTGCGTTCTCTAATCACTTCAGGCACACATCTGTAAACACCAGTTCATAGAGTTTCATTATTCACAAGTTTCGTTATTCAAATTTCCTATGTCCATATTAACTTTTTGTCTCCTTGATCTATCATTTTCGGAGAGCTATGCTAAACATTTCTCATTACAATTATGAATTTGCCTATGTCTTCTGTCAATTTTTTAATATATACTTTGGGGCTTTGTAAGAGGGGAAATATAGGTTCAGAATTGTCTTGCTGGCACATTTTGCCTTCCAACTTTACATAATGAGCCCTTCCCTAACAATTTCTCTACTTTATCTGATATTGCTACAGTATTTCTTTTAGTTTAATATTTACCTGGTTTGTCTTTTTACATTCTTGACTTTCAGTAACTGGTTTTCTTTAGTCTTTAGTGGGTCACTTGCAAATAATATATACGTGGCCAGGCACAGCGGCTCACACCTGTAATCCCAGAACTTTGGGAGGCTGAGGTGGGTGGATCACTTGTTCTCAGGAGTTTGAGACCAGCCTCATCTTTTGGTGAGACCTCATCTCCACAAAAAATACAAAAATTAACTGGGCATGGTGGTATGCACCTGTAGTCCCTGCTACTCAGGAGGCTGAGGTGGCAGGATGGCTTGAGCCTGGGAGGCAAAGGTTGCAGTAAGGTAAGAGCACACGTCTGTATTCCAGCCTGGGTGACAGAGTGAAACCCTGTCTTCCAAATAATAGTAATAATATGTGGATGTTTTTTAAAAACTTTGTCCTTATTTAATCTAAATAAATGTATTTTCAGAATGACTTCTGATATATTTTAGCCTGCTTCTGATCCTCCCTACTCACTTTCTATTGAGTGATATTTTCCTTACATCCTCTCCCTTCTCTCTTTTATTTAACTCTACTGATTTAGAAGTTATTTGTTCTATTTTATTCTTCCAGTGCCAACCCATACATTTTTAACATGCAAACTTGTCTTAAATGCTAAGATTTATCATTGTTATTATCTTTCTGTCAAGAAGTATAAGAACTCTAGAACTCCTAACTCTCCCCTTTCTTTCGTAACTGATATTTTAGTTTCATTTTTTTTAATTCTCCTAAACCATAGACATTATTATATCTATGTTCTCTGTGCTGGTTTGGATTTCTTTAACATCTTCATCTATTTCTTTGCTCAGTGTTGCTTCTTCCATTCTATTTCTTCTCCCTACTTTCCAATTTCTACTTATATCCTTTGGTAATTCTTTTAGTGTCTCTGAGAAGTAACCTCTCTTCATTTTGTTTTAGAGTGTCTATATTTAACCTCCACCCTTTTATAATGGTTTAGTTGTGTGAAAAAAAAGAAAGAAAAGTTTAACCTGACAATCAGTTCCCTCAACACTTTGAAAATAATATATTTGGCCTCCCCGCATATACTGGTGCTAAATGAAAGTCCACTGTCAGTCTGATTCTTGTTCCTTCAAAGGCCACTTGTCTCTTCTGTCTAATAGTTTTTCAGATTTTTCCCTCTGTCTTTGGTGTTCTGCACTTTTACCAGGATGTGCCTTGGTCAAGATAGTTTGTTATTGATTGATTGATTCATTCATTTTTCTATTGAGAAGAAGGGCTCTGTGATCCATCAATCCGAAAACACATCTTTCCTCAATTTTGTCTTAATTTCTTTGACTCATGCTCTCTCCCATCACCATTTTTCTGTTCTTTTGGAAGCCCTATCACACTTATGTTGGATTCACTCATTCTGTCATCCATGTGTCTCAGTTGCCTTTCCATATGTCCCATGTCTTTATTTCTCCCTGATGTACCCAGGATAGTTTCTTCAAGCATATCTTCCTATTCATAATTTCTGTCTTCCCTTGTGTAATTTGCTGTTGGTCCTATCTATTGAGATTTTAATGATTGTGAGTAGATAGATAAATACATAAGGAGATAGATAATTTAGAATAATAAATACTCAAATGCTCCTTGTTTCTTTTTCAAATCTGCTCTTTTTTTCTTTTTTTTTTTTTTTTGAGACGGAGTCTCACTCTGTCACCCAGGCTGGAGTACAGTTGCGTGATCTCAGCTCACTGCAACCTCCGCCTCCTAGGTTCAAGCGATTCTCCTGCCTCAGCCTCCTGAGTAGCTGGGATTGCGGGCACATGCCATCACATCTGGCTAAGTTTTTTTGTATTTTTAGTAGAGTTGGGTTTCACCATGTTGGCCAAGCTGGTGACCTCAGGTGATCCACCCACCTTGGCCTCCCAAAGTGTTGGGATTACCGACACGAGCCACCACACCCAGCCTCAAACCTGCCTTTTATAGCATCCTCTTTGTTATTACATTTTCTTGTACTTTTTTTTTGTCTTTTTAATCCTCTTAAATATCACTTTTAAAAAATCTCCTTTGGACTACTCTGTATGTTTGAGTTTTCCAGGTACTAATTTTTCATTAATCGCTCCTGCTGCTGGCCCTCCCCTGCCTGATTTGTTTCTTATGCTTCTCTGTGATTCTGTTTGTGAGCTTGTCTTCAGCAGAGCTGACTGTTCCGAGGGATTCTAGTGTACCCTGAGTTACAGTACAATCCACAATGAGGGCTTTCTGGCTTCCTACTTTGCAGTTCAAGAGACTTCTATTGTCCTGGGCCAGTTCTTATGTTACCATCTTATTTGTGGTTCCCACGCTACAGAGGAAGAGGGCATCTGTACTCTACATCCATGCATAGGGCAGGATAAGGTTTTGAGTTCTTTGGGGGAGATTTTCTTCTCTTTTTATGATCCTTTGCCACTTTTTTTTTTTTTTTTTTTGAGATGGAGTCTCACTCTGTCGCCCAGGTTGAAGTGCAGTGGATCAATCTCAGTTCCCTGCAACCTCCGCCTTCTGGGTTCAAGCGATTCTCCCGCCTCAGCCTGCTGCGTAGCTGGGACTACAGGAGCGTGCCACCATGCCTGGCTACTTTTTGTGTTTTTAGTAGAGATGGGGTTCCACCATATTGGCCGGGCTGGTCTCGAACTGCTGACCTCATGATCCACCTGCTTCAGCCTCTCAAAGTGCTGGGATTACAGGTGTGAGCCACCGTGCCCAACCGATCCTTTGCCACTCTTAAAGCCCCATATTGTGGAGTTTCTGCCTGCTGCTCTCGGCTGGAGGTAGGGGTGAATTATTTCAGTCTATGTGATCCAGGAGCACTTTACAGAGTGAGGGGGAGGAGGAGGGCTTGTTTCTGAGCCCTTTGCTTTGTGACAGATCTGGTTGCCCATGGTGCTGGGACCCCAGACCCCAGCCTCAGGATTTGTGTCTGCTCTGGCCCTGAGACTGGGGTCTGAGGTTATAACACCAGCCTGCTACTCTTAGTGTCAGCTTCTCACACGGCCCTGGCTTGAACCTCTGTCTTCTGTCTTTGTTTCTGAATCTTGGGGATGTTCCTTCTTTTGTTCACACTGGGAAAATTTTTATAATTGTGTTTATTATTTTATTATATTGTATTCACAATTCTATGCATTTGTATTGAGAGAGGGGAAATGCTACACCAGCTCAGGCAACCATGATGCTGAAAGTCCTCCATGATCTACTATTTCTTTAGTGAAATATTTAAATTGATACATCACATGCAAAATCATTAAAAAGGTACATGTCATAAGGTGCAGCATGATTTACAGCTCAAAGAATCCTCATTTAAGTCAACACACTTATGTAACTAGCACCCAGACTAAGAAGTAGAAAGCTATCAGCACCCTAGAAGCTACATTTGCACCCCACTTTACTCAACCCCCTCAAAATAATTGTTATCCTGCCCATTGTCCCCCAAAGTAGCTTTGCCTATTCTTGATTTTTATAAAATGGAAACATACAATATGTTCTTTTTTGCATCTCACTTCATTTATTCAACATGGTTGATATGGCTTGGCTCTGTGTCGCCACCCAAACCTCATCTCAAATTGTAATCCCCATGTGTCAGGGGAGGGGCCTGCTGGGAGGTGATTGAATCACGGGGTGGACTTCCCCTTTGCTGTTCTCATGATAGTGACTGAGTTCTCATGAGATCCGGTTGTCTGAAAGTGTGTGGCACTTGCCCCTTCGCTTCCTCTCTCTCTCTCCTGCCACCATTTGAAGAAAGTGCTTGCTTCCCTTTCACTTTCTGCCATGATTGTAAGTTTCCTAAGGCCTCCCAGTCATCCTTCCTGTTAAGCCTGCAGAACTGTGAGTCAATTAAACCTCTTTTCTTCATAAATTACCCAGTCTCAGGTAGTTCTTTATAGCAGTGTGAGAACAGACTAATACAATTGTGTGTTGAGATTCATCCAAATTCTTATTTGTAGTTGGATGAATAATTGATCATTTGTAGTTGTAGATCATTCATTTTATTACTGTGTAGTATTCCATCATGTGAATAGACCATAATTTATGTATCTATTCTACTACTGATGGGCAGTGGATGGCTATTACAAATACTACTGCTATAAATATTTGGTGACCATATGGACTCATTGACTTTGGGTGTGTACCTTGAAGTGGAATTGCTGGCTCATAGGTAAGTGCATGTCCAGATATACTTGTTTAGATCCTTCTTGCCCTCTTGCACTTGTCTATCTCCCCAGGTATGCTTAAGGGCCTCGAAGGCCAGGTCTCTGTCAGTATTCACTGCTCTCTGCTCAATACCTTGTACACAGTGGGTGCTTAGTAAATGCTTGCTGCATGAATAAAGGCCCAGGTGGCAGATCCAGGCCTGCCTATCAATCTCACCCCACCCCTACCTGCTCCCCCACACCTGGGGAGTCAGATGCAGAAGGGGGATGACGTCTGGAGGGTAACCAGCCCTGCATGTGAGGACAGGGTTGGGGAGTGGTGCCAGCGGCAGGCACTTGAGCAGCTGAGCAGACCCAGCCTGGCACTGGCTGCTGGTGTCTCCAGCCTTGGACACATTCCCAATGCAGAGCCCCTCACCTTCCCATTGGGCCACAACATCTTTTGAAATAGCCAAAACGTGCGACGTTCAGCCATGCCACAGCAGAGTCTTGGCCGCCAGAAAATCCAACTGGACATGTACCTTTGCTTAACGCAGGATGTCAGGGAACCTAAAGAGGAGGTTTTTGTTCCCAGTCTCCTATCGTTTTCAGAAATGTCAAAAACGCTGACAGGTCTGGGAGAGGAAGCAATTCCCCTTTGAGCTAATCAATATAAGAGCCTCAAGGTGCCTCACGCCTGTGTCAAACATGGGGCTTTCAGCATCAAAGTGCTTGCAAGACTTGGTGAGTTCTTTTTTTTTTTTTTTTTGTCTTTTTGGTCTGTCAGGTTGTAAAGACACTGTACCTTCAATACATACCAAAGTCACATGTGTCTGGTTCCTGATCTCCTGCCATGTTCTCAAGAAAGTGTGTGTGTGTGTGTGTGTGTGTGTGTGAGAGAGAGAGAGAGAGAGAGAAGGAGAGAGGGAGGAAATGGGGAGGAGAGAAGAGGAGACAGGCAGGGTAAAGAGGAGAATAGAAGGAGAGAGAAAAGAAAGACAGACATGGAAATGAAATAGAGCAGAAGAGAGAAGTGGTAAGAGAAGGGAGAAGAAAAAGACAAGGAAGAAAAAAGTGAAGACATGAGAACAGAGAGACGGGAGACAAGGAACAAAAAAGTTAGCAAAATAGCCAGAGAAAAGAAAAAAAAAAGATTGAGAAATAAAAGAGAAGCAAAGAAAAAGAGAGAGAGAAAGGAGTGAGGAAATGAAATAGGCAAGCGATTCTCAAGACAGAAAATGGGAAGGGGAAGAAAAGATTGAGAATGAGAGAAAGATAAAAAGAATAAAAAGATGAAACAGAAGGGAAATGCCTCAAGGGCCCTGCCCAAGGGACTCAGAGACATCCATGTTTTCTCATGACCGTTCATGATGGCAGTTGTCAGGCAGACCCCAAGAAACCCTGAGACCAAACAGCAAGGGGAAGTAGCCAGGCTCCAGTGAATTTACCTTCTCTGCCCTTCAGCATGGAATTGGGATGACCTGAAATGCAGCTGAAAATTCATCCCGAGCTCCCCAGCAGCCCCAGAGAGGAGCTGAAGCAGCAGCTCAGCAGCAAAGAACACTTGGGTCTTTGCCTTTCTGTGGAAGTGACAGTGTCTTCAGGTTGGCTGGGTTCACACCCTCCTCGGTGCCAGGACCCCACTCTGTCCATATGAGCCTCTCTGCTTTCATTCCCTGGGCCCACCTGAAACCACAGGGTCCTCAGAGTGAAGGTAGCCTCTCAGCTTCCAGGAGATCTAGTGCTGTCTGTATTTTGCCATGTGTGAACTTCAAACGATTTCAGGGACATATTATGTTCCCATTTGAAAGATACTTCAGTATGGCATCCCTATAACCTAAGTCCTTAGTGCATTACATGAAGCACAGTGGACAATCATTATGCATAAATACCAACCAAACTGAGCATTGAAAAGCAAAGAGAAATCTGATTCATTGTTTTCTACTTTTTAAAATAATATTTGTACTCCATAACATTTGGGAAAATAAGTTCAAAAACTTGTTTAGAAAAATAAGAAGAATCATACCATAGACTAACACAATGGGAATTCAAAAGAAGAAAAAAAAGATCAAAAAAATAGATAAGAATGCTCTGGGTCTCTGTTCCAACATGGCCAAATAGGAACAGCTCCAGTCTGCAGTGCCCAGCGTGATAGACACAGAAGACAGGTGATTTCTGCATTTCCAACTGAGGTAAATGGTTCATCCTACTGGGACTGGTTGGACAGTGGTACAGCCCATGGAGGGCGAGTGAAGCAAGGTGGGGCATCACCTCCCCTGGGAAGTATGAAAGATTGGGGGATTTCTCTTTCCTAGCCAAGGGAAGCCCTGACAGACTGTACCTGGAAAAACAGGACACTCCCACCCAAATACTGTGCTTTTCCCAAGGTCTTAGCAACCAATAGACAAGGAGATTCTCTCCCATGCCTGGCTCTGTGGGTCCCATGCCCATGGAGTCTTGCTCACCGCTAGCGCAGCAGTCTGAGATGGAACTGCCAGGTAGCAGCCTCACTGGGGGAGGGGCGTCCACCATTGCTGAGGCTTGAGTAGGTAAACAAAACGGCTGGGAAGCTCAAACTGGGTGGAGCCCACCACAGCCCAGCAAGGCCTACTGCCTCTAGACTCCACCTCTGTGGGCAGGGCATAGCTGAACAAAAGGCAGCAGACAACTTCTGCAGACATAAACATCCCTGTCTGACAGCTTTGAAGAGAGCAGTAGTTCTCCCAGCATGGCGTTTGAGCTCGGAGAATGAACAGACTGCCTCCTCAAGTGGGTCCCTGACTGCTGTGTAGCCTAACTGGGAGATACCTCCCAGTAGGGGCCGACAGATACCTCATATAGGTGGGTGCCCCCCTGGGACAAAGCTTCCAGAGGAAGGATCAGGCAGCAATATTTGCTGTTCTGCAATATTTGCTGTTCTGCAGCCTCCACTGCTCTCAGGCAAACAGGGTATGGAGTGGACCTCCAGCAAACTCCAACAGACCTGTAGCTGAGGGACCTGACTATTAGAAGGAAAACTAACAAACATAAAGGAATAGCATTAACATCAACAAAAAGGACATCTACACCAAAACCCCATCTGTAGGCCACCAACGTCAAAGACCAAAGGTAGATAAAACCACAAAGATGGGGAGAAACCAGAGCAGAAAAGCTGAAAATTCTAAAAATCAGAGCACCTCTTGTCCTCCAAAGGATCGCAACTCCTCACCAGCAATGGAACAGAGCTGGACAGAGAACGATTTTGACAAGTTGACAGAAGTAGACTTCAGAAGGTCTGTAATAACAAACTTCTCCAAGCTAAAGGAACATGTTCGAACCCATTGCAAGGAAGCTAAAAACCTTGAATAAAAGTTAGATGAATAGCTAACTAGAATAAACAGTGTAGAGAAGACCTTAAATGACCTGATGGAGCTGGAAACCATGGTACAAGAACTTCATGACACATGCATAAGCTTCAATAGCCGATCTGATCAAGTGGAAGAAAGGGTATCAGTGATTGAAGATCAAATTAATGAAATAAAGCAAGAAGACAAGGTTAGAGAAAAAAGAAACAAACAAAGCCTCCAAGAAATATGGGACTACGTGAAAAGACCAAATCTACGTTTGATTGGTGTACCTGAAAGTGATAAGAAGAATGGAACCAAGTTGGAAAATGCTCTTCAGGATACTATCCAGAAGAACTTCTCCAACCTAGCAAGGCAGGCCAACATTCAAATTCAGGAAACACAGAGAACACCATAAAGATACTCCTCGAGGAGAGCAACCCCAAGACACATAATTGTCAGATTCACCAAGGTCGAAGTGAAGGAAAAAATGTTAGGCGCAGCCAGAGAAAGGTCGAGTTACCCACAAAGAGAAGCCCATCAGACTAACAGTGAACCTCTCAGCAGAAACCCTACAAGCCAGAAGAGAGTGGGGGCCAATATTCAACATTCTTAAAGAAAAGAATTTTCAACCCAGAATTTCATATCCAGCTTCATAAGTGAAGGAGAAATAAAATCCTTTACAGACAAACAAATGCTGAGAGATTTTGTCACCACCAGGCCTGCCTTACAAGAGCTCCTGAAGGAAGCACTAAACGTGGAAAGAAACAACCAGTACCAGCCACTGCAAAAACATGCCAAATTGTAAAGACCATCAATGCTAGGAAGAAACTGCATCAATTAACGGGCAAAATAACCAGCTAACTTCATAATGACAGGATCAAATTCACACATAACAATATTAACCTTAAATGTAAATGGGCTAAATGCCCCAGTTAAAAGACACAGACTGGCAAATTGGATAAAGAGTCAAGACCCATCAATGTGCTGTATTCAGGAGACCCAGCTCACATGCAGAGACACACATAGGCTCAAAATAAAGGGGTGGAGGATGATCTACCAAGCAAATGGAAAGCAAAAAAAATAGCAGGGGTTGCAATCCTAGTCTCTGATAAAACAGACTTTAAACCAACAAAGATCAAAAGAGACAAAGAAGGCCACTACATAATGGTAAAGGGATCAATTCAATGAGAAGTGAGAAGAACTAACTATCCTAGATATATATGCACCCAATACAGGAGCACCCAGATTCATAAAGCAAGTCTTTAGAGACCTACAAAGAGACTTAGACTCCCACACAATAATAGTGGGAGATGTTAACACCCCACTGTCCACATTAGACAGATCAACGAGACAGAAGGTTAACAAGGATATCCAGGACTTGAACTTAGTTCTGCACCAAGCAGACCAAATACATCTACAGAACTCTCCACCCCAAGTCAACAGAATATACATTCTTCTCAGCACCACATCACACTTCAAACAACCCCATCAAAAAGTGGGCAAAGGATATGAACAGACAGTTCTCAAAAGAAGACATCTATATAGCCAATAGACACATGAAAAAATGCTCATCATGACTGGTCATTAGAAAAATGCAAATCAAAACCACAATGAGATACCATCTCATGCCAGTTAGAATGGCAATCATGAAAAAGTCAGGAAACAACAGATGCTGGAGAGGATGTGGAGAAATAGGAACGCTTTTACACTGTTGGTGGGAGTGTAAATTAGTTTAACCATGGTGGAAGACAGTGTGGCAATCTCTCAAGGATCTAGAACTAGAAATACCATTTGACCCAGCAATCTCATTACTGGGTACATACCCAAAGGATTATAAATCATGCTACTATAAAGACACATGCACATGTATGTTTATTGCAGCACTATTCACAATAGCAAAGACTTGGAACCAACCCAAATCTCCATCAATGATAGACTGGATTGAGAAAATGTGGCACATATACACCATGGAATACTATGCAGCCATAAAAAAGGATGAGTTCATGTCCTTTGCAGGGACATGGATGAAGCTGGAAACCATCATTCTCAGCAAATTATCACAAGGACAGAAAACCAAACACTGCATGTTCTCACTCATAGGTGGGAATTGAACAATGAGATCACTTGGACACAGGGTGGGGAACATCACCTACCGGGACCTGTCAGGGGGTGGGGGGCTGGGGGAAGGATAGCATTAGGAGAAATAATATAGATGACAAGTTGATGGGTGCAGCAAACCAATGTGGCACATGTATACCTATGTATCAAATCTGCATGCTGTGCACATGTACCCTAGTACTTATAATAAAAAATAAAAATAAAAATAATTCAGAGGAAAATGGAATCAGCTTTAAAAAAAAAAGAATGCTCTGGCATGAGAAATAAAATCTCACTTGGAACTTTCTAGAGGCCTGGGAAAAGGAATAAAAATAAAATTAATTAATTAAAAAATAAGTTGCAAAACCCTTTTCAGAAAATTTTCTTAATGTTGGCCAAATATGTCCTTACTCTCCATTTTGAAATAAATGTATCAAATGGGACTTCACTTAGAGACTAAAGATTGAATTTATGAACAATGCCTTCAAAGGAGCAACATTCGTAGTACTGTTTTAAAATGGCATCACTTCAGTAAAGACAATTCTGCAAAAATATATCCTTATGTGATCTAATTCTGTTCCTTGCAAGTATTTGCTAGAGTGCTTTTTCTTGTTGCTTTGTTTTCAGTTGCTGAACAATCTTAGTTTTGCGATTTTGGGGGAGAGATTGAAGATAAACTGTTAAGAAACAGTGAGAAAGACACATATTTGTACCTAGGAGTAAAATCTTATTTAAGGATTTAAAATATATTTTATAGTCCAGGTACAGTGGCTTATGTGTGTAATCCCAGCACTTCGTGAGGTGGAGGTGGCTGGATTGCTTTAGCCCAGGAGTTTGAGGCCAGCCTGGACATCATAGCAAGACTCCTTCTCTTAAAAAAATTTTTTTAAATTAGCTGGAGGCTGAGGCAGGAGGATTGTTTGAGCCTGGGAAGTCAAGGTTGCAATGAGCAATGATCATGCCACTGCACTCCAGCCTGGGCAACAGGGTGAGACCTTGCCTCAAAAATAAAATAAAACAAATCTTATAATATATATAAAATAAAATATATAATAAGATATATATGTGGACATGTATGTGTGTAGATGTGTATGCTTTGTTCTTGAATGTTGCAATTACTCATTCATTATGGAGAACTCGATTTTGAACAAGGAAAGGAAACTTTCATGAAAACACATATTAATCCTTCAATTAACTCTGCATAATGATAAAGGCCTTTGGCTGGGCAGACCATACACCCTAGGCCTGCTTCTCCCTGTGCCAACCATTCCGATTCCAGGCAAACGAGTTCAACCTGAAGCCCAGGGATGTGCGAGCAGAAGTCTGCTAAGTGTCTTAGAGCAGGTGTTTTACCTTTAATAACTCCGTGGAGCAATTATGCAGGAATTTGTCCAAGCCTTTTTTGAAACTATTTATATATTCAGCATTTACCAAATCGGGGGGGGGGGGTGAAAAAAAAGAGATATTTTAATCTCACGTGATTTATGTTTTTTGTCCTAAAATGACTTAAAGAGAAACGGGGTGGGTTAGTGGCAAATTGTCCTGCACTGAGAGCATGCTGTGTGCCAGGCACCACGCTGGGGGCTTCATAAACAGCCTCTCATTTAATCCTCATAACACCCCTACATGGTAGGGATCACCATAACATTTCACGGATGAGGAACTGGGCTCAGAGAGGTCCTGGCAGTTGCCCAAGGTCATTCAGCTTTCGCAGATAGGGTTTGAAACCTGGTGTGTTTGCTCTCAAAGCCTGTGGCTTTTTGCCTGACACCAGCTGTTCCCTGGGTGCCAGAGGGAACAGCAGCACTGCCTCCTTGTAACAGCCTCGCAGGAGCTGAAGTCATGTGTGTCGTCTCAACTATCTTCTGCAAAAAGTACCTTCCCATCTATATCCTCTCACTTGTCCTGCTCACTCCTGAAACTCTAACCCAGTTTTTCTGGAGTTTTCAAAGACAGAGAAGTTTGGGAATATAAAGCTGTATGTTGAAGGGATCTCCCAGCTCTAAGAGTTTGTGAAATACTCAAGAAACCACAAGGACTTTCATAAAAAGGCAATTTCTGTAGCACGCAGGGGGGGATAAAAGCCACGATATTTTCCCATTCCTTTTCTTCAGAACTTGATGAAAACATGAAACCATCCACAGGCAGGAAGCAGAAAATGATCATTTCACAGCAGGGGGCTGCTGCGGCTGTACACAGTACGCTGTCAAGTGGGAGGGGGCCGTCTGGGCTGGTGCCTCTGAGGGATGGTCTCTCCACAGCCTGGCAGGGCCCCTTCTGTCTGCGGGCCCTAGCACCCCCATCATCGCTGTCTCCAGGACCTCCTTGCTCTGATGGTCTCAGATACCCTGAGTTCCCTGGGCAAACTCTAGGCTCTAGGTGAGCCATGCACTTTGCTGTGGGGGCGTTAAGAGTTAAAGAGGCCAAGCAAATGCCTTCCGATTTCTAGCAGGAGAGGATGTTCAGTGATGCTAGCAGCCCTGAGTTCATGTGCTGCTCCACTTCTTACTCACTGTTTGAACTTGGGAAATAGCATACCTCTGAGAAGGAACATTGCCCCTCCAGCTGCAGCCACTGGGCAATGGGGTAAGCCTCAGACACTGGTTCCCACCTCAGACAAATCATTTGGGCTTCTGTCTTATAGGAGAGTCAGGTTTCTGCAAAAGATCGTTTTTGCAAAAGAAGCAGGTCCAGCAGCCACTGGTGCCACAGAGGAGAGCAGGATTGGAATCCACAGGCTGTGTGACCTTGAGCAAGTCACTTTACCTCTCTGTTTCCTGCCCTGCAGGATGGGAATAGGGACATCTGCTGCATTTGGCTGTTGGAGAAACACAAGGAAATCATGAACAAGTGCCAGGTGTGGTGACACTTGTCTATAGTCCCAGCACCTCGGGAGGATCCCTTCAGTGAAGGAGTTTGAGGCTGCAGTGAGCTATAATGGTACTACTATACTCTGGCCTGCGCAATGCAACAAAACCACTTCTGTAAGCATCATCATCATCATCAGAGCAAACCCTACTCAGTGGCTCACCCCAACGTGTGATCCTATGGGTTAATTCCCTCCTATACGTGAGGGCTACACAAGCTCAGATGGTCTTATTCTACTGAAAATTCAGATAAACATGGAGAAAAGGTGGGAAGGCAGGTGGGCTGGAGAGGTGCGGTAGGGCAGTCCAGAAGAAGAGGAGCAGCACGTGGTGGAAAAAACTGAGATGAGCCGTAAGTCTCAGCAGGGCCAGGTCACTGGCTTGTGACCTCTGCAGTCTCTCAGAACCCCGAAGGCCTGGAGCTCCGTTTAATGCTCTGTCACCTATGGTCATGAAATTCTTATTATGGGATAAGATCCCTCATGCAAACAAGGGTCTCTGCATTGTCATTTTGCACTGGGCCCCGCAAATTATTTGCTAATCCTGAGTCTCAGCCTACATAGCCCTTCTATGACTGCATTTCAGCTTCTGCATCTGCAAAACAGTTACGTTAGATGGGGACCGAGTGAGGCTAAGGGTGATGCCTGCCCACCTCTGAGAGCCTTCCTGAGCTATTGGTAAGCACTTCCCTATGCCCAGCGAGGTGCTTGACACTAAATAAATGTTAAACACCCCAGTGAGTTTTAGACTCAATGATGCCCAAATGCCTAGCTGTAGAATAGTGAGGAGTTAAATCAAAGGAATTTGGAGCCAGGCAGACATAGGTTCAAATCCTAACCCTTCCACTCACTGGTCATGGGACCTTGGGCAAATTCCCGTACTTTTCTGCAACAGGCTGACTTCATCGCTAAAATGAGGATGATAATAGTCTCTCCTGCCTAGGTTGTTGGGTAAGGGGGGGAGTTACATGAAATTATGTGTGTTAAGTACCATGCCGGGCATTTAAACAGTAACTGCTAACATTCATTTATTTACTATCTGAACACCTACTTTGTGCCAGGCACTGTGCAAGGCTCTGAGAATACAGTGGTAAACAAGACAGTCACAGCCCTGACATGGAGGTGGAATATAAACAAAAAAGCAGGCAAGGGTGGCAGGTGCCTTCAGATGGTGGCACACGCACTCCAAGCATCTTAGGAAAACAGGGCAAAGAGTAGGGCTAGGCTGCGGGGCATGTGACAGTCCCTTCCCATTCAGAAATTAAACTCTCTGTGAGCTACAGCCAAGGATTTCAATCCCACTCTCCAATGCGTCTCTGTTGTAGAAGAGAATTATTTTCCAGAAATTCCCAGATGATTCCCCCAGCTCTATGTCTGGAGATGGTGCTAGGTTTCTCCCATCTCCAGGAGGGCAAATGACCTCTCCCCTAGAACCCCAAACAAATTCCCCTCACCAGGAGCCCTTGGCTCCCACCCTGTGAGCGCTAAGAACGAACAGAAAGGGAAATGAACAAATTATCTTGATAATTTGTTTAAGAAGGGGAAAAAAGTCACCCAAGAAAAATGATATCCAATAAGATGGTGGGTTTCTAATGAATGTGCGGGTAATGAAATAAACCCGCTTAGGCCACGCTTGGCCCTGATCTTCCCAGGCCTAGATTAAAAAATGGAACATCTGTGATGATTTAATTTACATCTTAATAACAAACAGGCCTCGAGAAACCCGCGGATAAATGCCTTTTATTGCCGGCGTATCTTTTGCACTGCAGCTTGAATGAAAACTCTGGTAATTAATTGTTTTAAGCGATTCTATTAAAAAGTGTCTGCAAGTGCTGCGTGCCGAATGTTTATGTGGGCCCGGCTGCCGACAGGAATACAGACAAGCCCAGAGAACAGGCACAGAATGAGGTACCTTATTTTTTCCTCCACATTCACTGCCTTAAAGACCCGCAGTCCTTTTATTTATTGTTTTCAAAAGAGTTAGATGCAAGGCCTGCTAATTTCTCTTCTATTATTTTTCAAATCTGAATTGTCAGTCTTTGAATTGACAAAATGAAGCTCCCCTCTTTATTCCGATGTTTACTTAACTCTCCTCCAATCCACACTGGGAACAGCACCCAAGTTGCTTCTATTCCTAACACACTGGGACTCCTTATCTGGAAAATGGGGACAGTACTGTGACCCATCCGTCTTTTTTTTTTTTTTCTTTCCCAGCCATTTGGAACTACTGGAAGGTTCTCAGACGTAGTGTAGATTCTGCAGTGGCTGAGTTGTGCAAGTCAGGATTTTCTGTTGAAAAATCATTCCCCAAATTAAGCATCTCAGATGTGCCAGACCAGGTGCTGGGCTCTGAGGGTGGAGCTGTGGTTTCTGTCATTTGTGAAGCTGACACTGGGGAGGAAGTGAGTGGGACAAGTCAATAACTGAGCAATAAATGAGCATCTCAAACATCCGTGGTCTTGGCCCTGGCTGCACATTAGACTCCCCGGGGGAGCTTTTAAAGCGTAACCCAGGCCCCCATGCACCTCTCAGAGGTCCTGATTTAATTAGTCTGGGGTGGGGCCCAGCCATCAGTATTTTTAAAAGCTCCCAGGAGGATCCTACAGGCAATCAAAGTGAAGAATCAGTGGCAGGCAGAGGCTCTAGGGACATTTCCAAGGCAGTTCAGTGCCAGGAAGAAAAGAAACAGGGTCTCAAGAGGGAGAGTGTGAGCAGCAATCAGGGCAGCCTCCTTGAGGTGGTGACATTCAGCCCTGTGCGGATCTGGGGAAGAGCATTCCAAACAGAGGGAACAGCATGTGCAAAGTGCACTGAGTGGGTTTCAGGAACAGAAAAGTGGGTGTTCCTGGAGATACATGAGATGGGAGGTAGGGTAGGAGATAAGGCTGGAGAACCCAAGAGGGCAGAGTGAAGGAGGCTGGATTCCTTTAGAGTAAGAAGGCAGACTCCCCCTGTAGGGGAGTGACAGGATCCATCACAGTGTATGTAGCTGCTGTATTGGACTGACTGAGTGAGGCTGGACTCTAGAGGTGCTAGAATGGCCAAAGGAGGCCGGTGGGGAAGGCTCTGGTCCCATCCCAACAGGTGATGGTGGTAGCCAGGAGCACCTGCTGTGGGGAAGCCAGGAGACAGTGCCTCCCCAGACAGCTGCCTTCCCCCAACCCCAGGCTGGGTCAGAGACTGTCTTGTACCCATCCCTCCCAGCCCCTGGGCTAGCCTCGTCCCAGCCCAGAGCACAGTGAAACATAATTGCCTGGCTCTGTACTGGAATGGGGAGCGGTCTGAGTTCCAGATGACAGGTGGGTCTCATCCCTTGATGAGCTCACCCTCTCAGCCCCAGCCCAAGGGCCATCTGTGTGTGGGAACCCCTCCCCACATTTGAGTCTCCCCAGCTCAACCTCGGACCCAGTACCCAGCCACTGCCCCACCCCCTGCCCACAGGGCATCAGTGCCTTTTGTGTCCAAAGAGGGGAGTGAGATTAGCCGATGAGTTTAACGGACAAGCTCAGGGTCCGTTGCCTGGTTTCTAGATTCCACCTTAATTTCTTGCTTCTGAATATTTTTCAAATTCTATTTTAACTTTAAGAATATTCCTCCCATAAACAGACTCTTTACAAAAGTGGAAATGTATCTGGTTAACAAACATATGTGGAAAAGCTCAGCTTTGTGGGAGTCAGAGAAAAAGACATTCAAGAGAGGAGATACCATTTCACTGAATTTTCTAACAGCACATTGTTGTTGCTGTTGTTGTTCAGGTTATGTGTCCATCACCTGAACCAGGATGGGTGAGAAGGGCCCCCTCGTTTGCTGCTGGTGGTGAGGGCAGCGCGTCTTTGAAGCAACGTGGTGCTACACCTCAAGCTCTTTACAAACACGTATTCCTCGGACCTGTGTCCCAGCTTCTATGGAACATTCTAGATATTGAAGAAAACGACACACAAGGAACGATGCTCCCTGTGACATTAAATATGAGCCCTCAAATGGGCAGCAACCTAAATGTCCACCCAAGGGAAAATGAAAAATGAATTATGACTTATCTATAGGAGAGGATATTACACAGCCATTCCAAGGTTGACAAAAATGAATAACAACGTGGAAACATAATTGTAACATAATAGTAATTGAAAAGACAAAAGAGAACAAGATACAAAATGACACAGCAAATATGATGCCCAGTATTAAAAGGAGAAAAAGAAAAAACAGAATGCAAACGACTCTGAAAACAACAAAACAATAAAATACCCTCTAGTTGCATTGATGGGAACGGGAATTAAGACATCTCATCTGTTTGGTTTTGTGATGTTTTTTCCCTACGTAGTCCACCCTTTTTATTCCTTATAATAAATTATGGGGGCCAGGCGCAGTGACTCACGCCTTTAATCCCAGCACTTTGGGAGGCGGAGGCGGCCGGATCACGAGGTCAGGAGTTCGAGACCATCCTGGCTAACACGGTGAAACCCAATCTCTACTAAAAATACAAAAAATTAGCCGGGCGTGGTGGCACGCGACTGTAGTCCCAGCCACTCGGGAGGCTGAGGCAGGAGAATCACTTGAACATAGGAGGTGGAGGTTGCAGTGAGCCAAGATCACGCCACTGCACTCCAGCCTTGGCGATAAAGTAAGACTCTGTCTCGAAAAAAAAAGAAAAGAAAAGGAAAGAAATTATGATGTTTTCCCCACCACTTAGCCCCTTTCCACACAGAGCATAGAGGTAAAAGGCTCAGTCTGGAGCTGAAAACTGGTTCCTGCATTCACCAGCCTTGTGACTTTGGACAAATTACTCCCTTCTCTGAGCCTCAGTTTTCTCATCTGTAAAATGGGCCTAATCAAGCCTTGAAAGGTCATGGTGGGGAAATTAGGGCAAAATCAAGGTATAAGGTTCTTCCTTGATTCTAACCTGAGCATGGTCAGCACGTATCAAATGACTGGCAATGTTATGATCATTTTCACTAAAATTAGACGTTTCTGATCAAAGGCCATTCTGTTTTGTGCATGGAAAAATACACATCTTTCTTAAATATTTATAACAGCTCTGAATCTGGGCCACAGATTAATAAAAGTAAGCCATGCTCAAATCCATGTCTCTTCTACAGTTGCCCCGGCACCCCTACATACTTCCTGGCAGAGAAAAGGATCCTTCTCTGCCTGAAGTCCTTGGTCAAACACATGATGTCTTAAAGAAGCCCCTATTGAATGGGGACCTGGGACTGAGAGCTGGAGTATGTATGCAGGACCAGGCAAAGCTATCCTGGAAGTCAGAGATCTGGGTCAAGAGTCCGAGACCAATACCCTCAGTTTCCTGAGCTGTGAAATGGGCAGAATGGTCTAGATTGTTTTTTCCCAGCCTCTATTTCCTGGATGTGCATCTGATTCACCCAGCCCAAAATAATGCCCTCCTGAAAAAAATTAGTTTATTATTAAATGTGTTTGAGCATAAACATCCCCTCCACAATTGTATTGTTATTGTTGTTTTGTTGCATAACTTTTTTTTTTTTTTTTGAGACAGGGTCTCACTCTGTCACCTATGCTGTCAGCTCACTGCAATCACCACCTGCTAGGCTCAAGGGATCCCCTCACTTTAGCCTCCTGAGTTGCTGGGACTCCAGGTGGGCACCACCACTCTTGGCTAATATTTTTCACATTTATTTGTAGAGACAGGGTCTTCCTGTGTTGCCCAGGCTGGTCTCGAACTCCTGAGCTCAAGTGATCCTCCTGCCTCGGCCTCCCAAAGTGCTGGGATTACAGGCATGAGCCACTGCACCCAGCCACATAGTAATATTTATCAACCTGTCAAGAAGACTTTGGGAAGACAAAGCACAGATTACACACACGTGTATTGAGCACCTGGTGTGTGTCAGGCAGAGTGCTGGGTGCTGAGGACATAGCGGGGAACAAGACCCATAAAAAAATCCCTGCTTTTGAAGAAGCAGGCAAAAACAAACAAAATTAATATCATAACTAAATTATAGAGTTTGATAGAAGGTGATACATAGAAAAAAATGGCAAATGGGAAAATGCAGGGACAGGACTGTGATTTTCAATATGGTCTGGAGGTGTGTCCCTGAGAAGGGGACATTTGAGCAGCACCTGGAAGGAGAAGAGGGAGGTGATTGTGCAGGTAACTGGAGAAAGAGTGTTTCAGGCAGGGGCTCTCAGTGCAAAGGCCCTGATGTAGAAGTATGCCTGGCTTGTAAGAGACCAGGGGCGCTGGAGCAGAGGGAGGGAGAAAGAATGAGGACAGAGAGGTGTCAGGGCCATAGCAAGAATGTTGGCTGATATCCTATGTGTTTTATACTGGAGATCTATACATTATGCTCCTCTTCCATCCATCCCCTTCCCACCACCATGTGTATCTGTGAAGCACAGCCATGCCAAAGCTGAGATGGCTAGGAAGGCCTCCTTCTCTACACACAAGCCCTTGATGGAGTCCCCCATGCCCTGCAGGACCTGTGTTCCTGTTCCCCGTTTACAGACTGGCAAATCCAGACTGGCCAAGCTGGAAGTCTCTTGCCACAGCCTCAAATCCCAGACTCAGGGAGAAGGCACAGACTCCTATCTAAATGGCTCCAATGCGAGGCCAGCCCATCGTCACCAGCCGCCCCTCAGAGAGACACAGGCTCCGTGACAGGGAGGCGGATGGGGGGGAAGCCAAGCAACTTCTCTCCTCTCACCTACATCTCCTGGGGACGCTCAAAGCCATTTTAGGAAAAATTAAAGTGCTAGAGTGCTTTACTCAGTGGGAAGTCAACGTATGAGCCTCATTATCCCAAGAGGTGGTGCAGGCTAAAAATATACGTTGGTTCACTGAGGGTTTTCACTAAAAGCAGGGCTGACAGATTCAGAGAGTGCTGTGAAGGAAAGCTGGGAGAGGGAACTGGCCTAGAAGGAGCAAGCCACAGAGGGCAGGTGGGCCACCTGTAACCCACACCCCTCTAGGAGCACTCAGGAGGCAGCCCAGGAGAGGGGATTGGCTGACTTTGGAGCCCCAGCTTCAATGTGCATATGCCCTGGCCAAGGCTTCCCAGCTCTCTGACCTCAGGCTCGTCTGTGAAATAAGGTGAACAGTAAGCCTTGCCTCATAGAACTGACATGACGATTAGATGAGGTAATGCATGGAACCAACCAGCATGGTGTCTCTTAGCAGTGCATGTGTTTGTTCTTGTTCAGCGTCTGTCTCCCATAGGGCTGGAACCCCTGAGGGCAGGGCTGGTGTCTATCCACCCATTGCCTGGCACATTGAAGATACTCAGAGCATATTTGTGGATCTACACATCAGCTTCCCGCCTGGCCACAGGTATCCATCTGGGTCCTCGGCCAACTTCCTCATCTTCCTCAGGGCACTACAGTGGTCCTAGCAAAACCACACGAGCCTGGGGGAACCAACAGGCAGGTCTCTTTCTCTATCTGGCATCTCACACAACCAGTTCTTTGAAGATGAAGCTCCAGCCAGCAGCAGCAAGAAGAAGAAAACTCTCAAGACCTCAGAATCTGAAAAATGACCCCCAGTCCAGACAGACCTCATTCTCTGCCACCTGCCCACACAACCCAGAGTAGACAAGGAATAAAATTTGAGGAGGGGGGCCTTGAAACCGACATCACCAACCCAGGTTTCGTTAATCCTCCCATTCTAAAAATTGTTCATTTCAGTGGGGTGGAACTTTTTATTCCTACAATAAAAGAACGATGAAGAGGATAAAAACAACTGCAGACAAGGTGGCTTCATGTCTCAGTGCAGTGAGGCTGATGGATTATTTCCTTGGTGACAGGGACAGGAGGAACAGAATAGGAGCCACCTGTGTCATTTGTAATTTTGTAGAAACCATACTTTTAAAAAGTAAAAAGAAACCATGAAATTAATCTCAATAATATGTTTTATTTAACCCAACTTAACAGAAATACCATCAATCCAATATGCAATCAATCAGTGTTAAAAATGTTGAATTCAGAGTTGACATTCATTCTTGGTACTGAGGCTTTGAAATCCAGTGTGTATTTTATAACGCACCTCCATTCGGATACTCTGGTTGAAAATGTGGATTCATGTGGATCAGTGATTCCAAACATACTTAAACGTTTCCCAATAACTGCATTTTAAAATTTAAATCACTAAAATTAAATTTCACCCATTTTCCATTTAGGAAAAAAGAAAAGTGCAGCTTGCCGCCAGCACAGTGTTCTTGGGGCAAACAAGAGATGGGTTAATTTAACATTCAGTTCCTCAGGTAGGTCCCACCAGCCAGATGCCACGTGCTCATTGGCCACATATGACAAGGGTTACCCCAGAGGACTCTCAGGGGCAGGGAAGCTCCCACTTCACCCCCCACCCCCCACCCCACCCCTGAATCCTGCTTTCCCTGTCTTTTAGTGTCTCCTGCCCCAACTCCCCAAAAGGCCACAGTCCAGGAGAGGTTTGTAGCACTAGACAGCCTCTGGCAGTAGAGGGTCAGGCTCCCTACCCACCCAGGAAAGCTCTCTTTTTCCAGGCCCTTCTACGGTGAGCCTGCACAGGCATGCACACAAACACACACACACGTTCACATGCAACACGAGTGCACGTGCATAAACACACACACACACACCCCGCCTCTCCCTGAGCTCAATATAGAAAAAAAAAATGTGTGGGAAAGCAGGCCCATGTGCAGAAGACCAGAAGCATTTAGAGGGTCTCTCTGTGGGGTGGAGAATGCAGCCCCTTCCCCCAAGGCAAGCCCCTTCTTCCTACCAGACAACCCCTTCAGCTGGCCTCCTCTCTTCCCCACTCTGAGTTCTGGGTCTTGACATGGCTGTCTTGAGCACTCCCCCATGCTCCCGCCACCTCGGGACGTGCAAAATAGTGCTTTTTTGGCCAGGGGGGCGGAGGGACCCATAAGAGAAAGAAGGAGAAAGGGTGGAAGGAGACACACAGACACAGACAGAGAGGCAGAGAAACAGTAAAAGGCCAAGACACAGGTGACCAACTTGCCACAGGGACCAGAAGGGTCTCATGGGATGTGGGACTTTCAGTGCTAAAATTGGGGAAGTCCCCTGATCAGCTCACCAAGAACCACAGACAGCAAGAGGTGACGCTTGCCTAGGTGCGAGGGAGAGAGGCAGGGAGGGAGTCAGAAAGGGGCTGGCAGGTGCCTCCCTCCAGGCCATGCTTACGGATGGCATTGCCTCTGAGACCTGGGGCTCCAATCCCATAGGCCTCAATGAAGCTCAAAGAACCACCGCCCCACACACAAAATGCTCTTGTACATGACATTCCTCTTTGAACAGAGGCAGGAAGGGAATACCTGTCCCTCCCTAGTGCCACCTCCCCTCACCCCACCAAGTGCTTTCAGCAAAGGAAACCACAGAGATTTCTCCCTGCCCTTTCAGGCAGCACAGAGACCTGCTCTCCACCTCCACCCGCCCTCTGCCCTCTCCCATCTGGGCCTCTCTCTCACACCCCCTTCCCAGGTAGTCTTGAGGCTCCCCCTTTGAGTTTGCAGAATCCCAAACCCCAGATGGAATCAGAAGGTTCAGTGGAATGATGTGATCATCTCCCTGCATGAACCTGTGTGGTCTTTGGCAGGTGACTTGGCCTCTCTGAGCCTTCATTTCCCATCACAGTGGGGTTATAGCAGAGCTCACGGCATCACACCCACGCCATCATTCTATTCAATCCTCATTAGTATCATCCACATTGTAGTGATGAATGGGCTCAGAGAGAACAAGTGGTGTGCCCCAGTCACACACCTCAAACTTGGCAGAGGCAGTATTTAAACGCAGGTCCACCTGGATCCCAGGCTGTAGCTTCCAGGCATGATTCTACAGGGTGACCTCCATGAGAGGCTGCTCTAACCTCCAGCAATAATGCTAAATTCCAGGATGCCTTCGGTGCGAGAGTCTCTGACTATAGGATCGTGGCTTCCTCTCAGCCTCCGCCAACCCTAAGCCATCTATTCCAAACCCAAGCTCTTAACCACAGACCGCGCCCTCCCCTAATGAAGTCACTCACTAGTACCTGACCCCTCCACACTCACAGGTCTCCCAGCTCAGGCTGCGGTGCTCTTCATCTTCCACTGGTTCAGCTGTCACCAAATCTCCTAGGCTGAAATATCCCCAGGTCTAGGTGCCTGGTGATTTTTTTCCCCTTTTTTCCCTTTGCTTTAAAATGTTAACCACGAATGGATTTATTTCAAACCAAATCACCTTTCCCCATTTCCTGGGGAAAGTGTGACAGTTTGCAAAGCCTGTAATTCTTCTCTCCCGAGTTAAGATTTTCTCGAGAGAAATGGTTTTCCCCCAAGTCGCACAAAGAATGCACAGAAGAAAGGAGGGGGCATTAAAAAAAAAAAAGAAAAAAGGAAAAGCATTTGTCAGATTTGGAGTGCAGGCACGTGTGTGTGTGTGTGTGTGTGTGTGTGTGTGTCCAGCAGTTGCTATTTCCCATAACTTTATTTTCACTAGTTAGTACAATTAAAATCACAAGGAGAAGCCGGGTGTAAATCAAATTTCCTTTAAATTTCACCAGAAAGATGTACATATGACTGTCTTTACTCAGCATGCACCAATAAAAGATATGTGGTTGCCTTTGGCAGGAGAGGCAGAAATAAGCAATTTAGGATCTTAAAAGATAAAAGATAATAAAAGTAATTAAGATAATTAACCACCCTGAAGAGAGAAGAATTTACTGCTGTAAATTTTGTATTTTGTTTCGCTTGGCAATATCACAGCTGCCACTCTGCTTAATATACAGCACATCAAGTATCTGAGAGTCTTTTGCTGTCAAAAAACATATATAATAAAAAATTTTTAAGAGAAAAGAAAGGAGGGGAGAAGGATAGGGATTGCAATTACGACACTTTAAAAATCTGGTTAATTGAGCTTAGGGCCAGGTGGGTCCCACAGTGAGGTGGCTTACACTGGCCTGTCTTGCAGACTTGGGAATTATGAATCTTTAGTCTCCACATGTGATCTCTATAGCCATGCAAGAATCTCATCTGCCGGCCCCTGGCAGACCTATCCCTCCTCTTGACCCCCAGTGTTACCAACTCAAATCAGCCCTCATTGTCCCCTCCCAGATCGGTTAGCTGGTCTCACTCCCGTAATACGGTCTTCACCAGCAAGGAAGACATTACACTGAAATCTCAATGTGACTGTGTCCCTCCCTGCATACCTCTGTCTCAAGTCCCCACAGGACCCTCAGGAATAATCCTAATTCCTAGTTTTATATTCAAGGTTCTCCAAGATTAGGTCTCTGTCTCAGCCCTGAGTCCCCAACCCTCCTTGCTATGTTGACACTGAGCACCGTCAAGCCTTCCTGAATGATGTGATGTTTCTCTCTGCCAGACCCTTTCCCACGTGAGCCATCTGTCAAATTCCTGCTTCACCAGTCAGTTCAAGTGTCATTAGTTCGTGGGAAATGCCCACGGCTGATCTCTCACCCCTAGACCCACCATGGGCACCCCACCCTCCTATGGCACTCGGGCCATGCATATGCACAGTAATATTTACCTCCCTTTAGCACATAGTCTATTCACTTGTCTCTACATTTAGTTGAACAGCTATTTCATCCCTACTATGGGCCAGCTACTGCACTAGCTATTGTAGATTAAAAGGTAAACTCATGCATTCATTTTAAAAATTGCTTATTGAGCACCTATTACATTCCAGTCACTGTTCCAGGTACTGAAAATAAAGTGTTGAAATAAAGAGACAGCACATCTCATGCCTGTAATCCCAGCACTTTGGGAGGCTGAGGCGGGCGGATCACGAGGTGAAGAGTTTGAGACCAGCCTGGCCAACATGGTAAAACCCCATCTCTACTGAAAATACAAAAATTAGCTGGGTGTGGTGGTGGGCACCTGTAATCCCAGCTACTGGTGAGCCTGAGGCAGGAGAATGGCTTGAAGGAAGTGGAGGTTGCAGTGAGCTGAGATCGTGACACTGAACTCCAACCTGGGTGACAGAGCAAGACTCTGTCTCAAAAAAATAATAAATATATAAAATAGTAAATATATAAAAAATAATAAGAATAAATAACAATAATAATAATAAGAGACAGCACATTTGCCCTGGTGGAACTGAAATTCTAGTTGTAGATAGAAGAGGCAGCAGACAAGAATCCAGGAACAAATAAATATGTACTATGAGAAGCAGTGATAAGGGCTAAGAAGAAAAATAGAGTGAAGAAAGAACAGAGAGTTTAGAGTCAAGCAGAGGCATGACAGAGATGAGGGAATGAGGCGGATGTTTAGCTGGGAGCACGGCGCTCTTGGCAGAGGGCTCAGTGAGTGCAAAGGTGCAAAGGCCTGGAGGTAGGACTGAGGCCGGGGTGTGGGAGGGGCTGCAAGGAGACTCGAGTGGCTGGAGCAGATCAGTGAGGGCAATAGTAGGAGGGCAAATCCCAGAGGACCTCGTGGAACATTCTAAGACTCTGGCTTCTCCCCAGGAAAAGGAGGATCTGTCTTACTTTCCAGCTCACCTTGTGCTGCTCTGGGGGCAGGGGGTGGGAGGGAATGCAAGGTGGGGAAGAGAGAAGGGAAGAGACCAGGGAGGAAGCTTTTGAAGCTGTTCAGGCTACGGAGGATGGTGACCTGTATGGGACATTGAATGGCTTGAATATCTAGCACCTTCCTGGAGCATGGGAGACTTTCAATTTGGGTGTTTACATAAGAGCACGCATGCGCACATGCACATAGACACACACACATGCACAAACACAATCTAAACCTGTATAGCCTGGAATTTCATTGGTGAGCAGGGCAAGGTCTTATGGCACTGAGACAGCACATTGTTGAGTTCTTACAACAAATATATATTGTGCACCGTTTGTCAAACCCACAGTTTAATAAGAGAACCTCTCTCATCTCTTGCACCTTTATATCAAATATGGATGCATCACAGGTGTTCTTGATCTCTTTATTGAATGAATGAATGAGACTCGTAAGAGACACTTGTGAACAAATAGGTATAATGAGATAGCTCTAAACCAGAGAAACAAAATAGAAGCAGAGAGTATGCAAGTGCTGCAGGAAAAGATAGGTGGCTTCCCAAGGAGGCAGCACCACCCTGGCCCACCATCCACACCGGACACACCCCATTTCTAGATGTCCCTTTAGCCTTTTACCTCCAAGTCCCTCCTCCTGAAGACCCAGTAGCTGCCTTCCTGTCTGCATCCCCACGGAGACACCTACCAAAAGAGCCCATCGAGCACCATGTAAATCTGGACCCAAATGAGGCGGGTGCCTCAGATCTCTCAATAATTAGACTTCAAGTGGCTCCCATAACTCAGCAGCTAATTACCTTGCTGGCTCTGTCAGCTCGGCCCTCCGAGGCAACCAGCCCATTTTCCTGGCAGACTGGCCCATAAAAATCCCTGAAAGCACATGGATTTACTGTATTTATTTATTGGGATTTGGAGAAATATATCCGGTATCCAGAGGCCTTGGGATGTGGGGACATAATGTTGAAATGTAGGTTGTTAAAATGAGGGAGAATTATAAGTAAGAGGCAACAGGACCCAGCTCTCCCAGGTAGCAGGAAAGAGGCCACTGGTAATTAGGGACTAGATTTTAATGTGATGTGGCAGAAACCATGTGGAAGTACTCCCAGAGGAGGGCTGGCATGGCCCCTGGTCCCCAGTTCCATTTGCCCAGCAGCCTAATCCCATCACAGGGCCTTTGCACTTGCTCTTCCCTCTGCTGGCACTCTGTTCCCTACACGCCTTGGCAGTGTGGCTCAAACCATCATTTGGTGAGTTCTCAACTCAAATAGTACCTGCCTGGGGAGGCCTTCCCCAAACATGTGTTTTTGTTCTTCTGAGATAGAGTCTCACTCTTGTCGCTCAGGCTGGAGTGCAGTGGTGCGATCTTGGCTCACTGCAACCTCCGCCTCCCGGGTTCAAGCGATTTTCCTGCCTCAGCCTCCTGAGTAGCTGGGATTACAGGCGCCTGCCACCACACCCGGCTAATTTTTGTACTTCTAGTAAAGATGAGGTTTCGCCATGTTGGCCAGGCTGGTCTCGACCTCCTGACCTCAGGTGATCCACCCACCTTGGCCTCCCAAAGTGGATCATGTTTCCAATTCTGTCCCTTGTCCAGGCACATTAGCCCCTCACCTGTTTTAAGTTCTTCACCGAATTTAACCCATGCACCCCCCTCCCCCCCGCAAAAGTGATTTATTCATCTATTTGCAGACTTGGCTATTATTTTTTTTCCTCCAGGAGAATGTAGGCTCCTTGTCCATCTCCATCATCTTTGCATTCCAAAGCTGAGTGCTGGGCCAGGTACACAGTAGTGGCTCAGTATGTATTTGTTGTGTGAGTATAGGATCAGATGTTACAGACTGGGACAGTGGCCTCTGGCTTTTGCTCATTCCTCTTCTTCTGACTGCAACGCCCTTCTCAGTCAGTTCGAAGCATTATTTCATTGGATTTCATAGCAACCCAATGAGATGAGCATTCTTCCTATCCCCATTTTAAAGGTTAGGACATTGAGGTTCTAAGAGGTTAAGGAATTTCACTGTGAACTGCGGTTGTTCAGGAAGAAAGGCATAGCAGTAGAGGTTGAACCAGGTGTGACTGTCCCCACAACCCCTCTTGTCAGCCATTGCTCAAGGGGTGGTGAGGGTACAGTGCCTGGTCTTGGATAGCCACAGCCCTCCAACATGCAGGGTCAGAGCCATCTGAGGCTCCACAGATATGTGCTGAGAGGGCGCCCTTCACACTTCCAGCAAAGAGAGGCCCCGGGAATCATTTAGTCCACCCTCTCATGGTACATATGGGGAAATGATGGTCTCCCCATATTGCCCCCGTATTGCCTGAGGTCACAACGTGTTTTTGTGGCAGAGCAGGGGCCAGCGTGAAAGTAGAATTTGGAGTCCCACCAGCCTGGATGGGGCTCCCGGGCCCTGCCCATTTCCTTAACCTCTCGGAGACTCAGTCTTCTCATCTGTAGAATGAGAAGAGCCAGGTCAGCCTGGAGGGAATAGTGATGAGAAAGCACACATGAAGCCCCCCCAGGCACATAGTAAATGTTCAGTAGGTAATGAGAGAGGGCACGTATTGAGCACATTCTTCAGGCCAGACCCCACACTAAGCACTTTACAGGCGGCATCTCATTTCATCTTCACCACAGGTGTGAGGAAGTTAGCATCCTTAGTTCAAGTTTACAGAGAGTAAGTCAAGCTCAGAGGCATTAGTCACTTGCCTGAGATCACACAGCCACCCAATGGGAGAGCCAGAATTTGAACCTGGCTCCATCTGACCTCAGAATCTGCATTCTCTGTCATCCTACTGGAATGGTGGGTTCCTCATATATAAAATGGGAAGAGCCAGGCCAGTGGTCATCTTGCAAACCACTGGTGTATGCAAAGCTGACAGTTGGAATAGGGCATAGATGGGTAAATAGAAAGGAGGATTGAAGGGTGAGGGGTGGGTGGGCAGATGCGTGGATGGATGGGGTGGTGGATGGGTCAATGGGTGGATAAACGGGTGAATGGAAGAGTGGATGGGTGGATAATAAATAGGTAGATGGGTATCTGAGTGGGTGAACAGATGGATATTTGTGGATGGGTGAACAACTGGATACTGGGTAGGTGGATGGATCATTGAGTGAGTGAGTGGTTGGATGGATGAATGGATGGATGGATAGATAGTTGGCAAGTGAATTGATGGATGGGGATGGATAGATGGTGAGTGAATTGATGGATGGGTGGGTGGGTGTTTGAGTGGTTGAATGGGTGGATACACAGATATTTGTGGGTGGGTGAATGGATAGATAATGGATGGGCAGATGGATAGTTGAGTGAGTGAGCGGATGGATGAGGGATGAGTAGATGGCTGGCTGGATGATGTGTGGGTAGATGGATAGTTGGGTGAGTGGATGGATGGATGAATGGATGAATGAGTGGGTAGATAGATGGGTAAATGGGTATGTGAGCAGGTGAAAGAGTAGGTAGATGAATGGATGGATATTGGTGTGTGGTAGATTGATGGTTGGGTGAGTGGGTGAGTGGCTGCATGGATGGATGAATGATGGGTGGGTGAATGAATGGATGTATGGGTGGGTGAGTGGATGAATATATGGATGGATAAATGAGTGAATGAGTAGGTGAGTGGGTGGGTAAGTAGATGGATGAATGGGTGGGTGGGAAGATAGGTGTGTGAGCAGTTGGATGTGTAGGTAAATGGATGGATGGATGGATGGATAAGGGTGTGTATAGTTCAGTGAGTAGGACGGTGGATAGGTGAGTGAGTAGATGAGTGGGTGGGTGGATGGGAAGAAGAAAGGTAAAAGTTGAAATACTCCCTGCATACCCAAGTGTTGTTTCTCCCTCTGAAAGGCCATTCCTGCCTCTGAATGGCAACTGTTTCCCTCCCATTCCTTGGTCATTACAGGCATTTCATGCACTGTCAGGTTCCCAGAACTTCAGCTGGGGTCCCACCACGTGCATGCCTCTCTGCACGCACGCGCGCACACACACACACACACACACACAAACATGCGCGCACACACACACAAACAAACATGCACACACACACACACACAAACAAACATGCACACACACACACACACAGAGAACAACACAAAGGCTCCTCCCACCACAAATGCTCTGGAGGTGGTCTCCTGGACTTCTCTTATCTCAGCACAAGCCCCAGAGCCAAAGGACTTAAACACCTGGATTTGCAAAACAAATTATTCATTCTATAGCATGTCTCTCCCAAACCAACCTAAAGGGGGGAATTATATTCCATTTTCTATGCTTTGTGTAGAAAAAAATGTATCTACTCTGAGCTCCTCCTACTGTTAAGTTCTTCGCCATTGGGAATAGAGTTCCAGTGGCCAGCCAGGCCGAGGTGTCTGTACTTTCCCAAACTGAGGGATCTCACTGGAATTTTCTCTACAGAGTCAGAGAGATCTAAGACCAGCCGTGTGCCTCTGGATTTCACACTCACCTCAATGGGCCTTGGTTTCTGCCCTGGATTCCAGAACTAAAGGGCTGAAAGTCTTGTTTCTTTCTTTCTTTCTTTCTTTCTTTTTTTAAGAGACAGGGTCTTACTCTGTCATCTGGGCTGGAATGCAGTGGAGCAATCATGGTTTACTGCAGCCTCGAACTCTTGGCCTCAAGCAATTCTCCTGCCTCAGCCTTCCAAAGTGTTAGCATGAGCCACCACACCCAGCCACATAACAGTCTTTATAGATATCATGTAGATAACATACGCCTCACCCATGTCATAGGAGTATCAATGTGGACCAGCTCCCTGAAAACCCTGTGTTTTCTGGGGGGCTAAATGAGATCTGGTAGAAAGAGCTCTAGGGCAGCCCTAGGTCTTAGTTCCCACCTCTCCACCTAACTTGTTATGTGACTTTGGGCGAGTGAGTCACTCACCCTCTCTGGGCCAAAATTACCTTACCTAAAAATACCTGGGTTGGTATAAACCACTAGTTCCCCACCTTTTATGGAATAGACATCATTCTTTCTTTTGTTTTTCTTTAAAAATAATAAGCCTGGACTAAGCATTTATATATCATCACATATAAGCAGGCCATGCCAACCCTGAAAGGCAGCACTTTATACCCCCATTTTACAGGTCGCAAAACAAAGGAGGAGAAAGAGTTGAAGGCCAATGGCACATGGACAGAGTCCACACTCAGATTCTGTGTAAATATAAGTCTGCTGCAATAATGTGATTACCCCAGAATGCATTTTTAAAACTTGCTTCTCTATTCTGTAACATAGCATCAGTGTCTCTCCATGTCATTTCGTGCTTCTGTCTCAGCACAGTCAATGGCAGCATTGTGTTTCAGTGTGGGTGCCACCGCAATAATCCCCTCTCCATGGGCATTTAGGTTGAGTCTGAATGAAAATTATTTTAAGGGCAAAATATTTTCCAGTCCTTCCCAGGGCTGGGACAGGAGGTCTTTTCGGAGTCTGTGTTTGGAGATTGTTACAACACAAACCAATGGGTATTTCCCAAGTAATGGTAAGAACTCAAGACTATGCATCTCAGTTGCTTCCATCACTGGAGCAATGGGCAGCTATGTGGGTGAGTCTTGGGAGGAAGCTGGAAAGCAAACAGACATGGGTGTCCTGATTGTCACCTCTTCCTCCTCTTCTTCTCCCCACTCTGATTCTCAAAGCTCATGCCTGGCCCAGGACCCACCACCACTCCCTTAATCCACTGGCAGCCCTGCTTCAGTTCCCAGCTTGCAGGAGCATTTGGAATGAGCCAACCACCAGAGACAGATCCTTCCAATTCCTCTGGAATATCCACTTCTAACCCCCATAGCAGAAGAGTGGCTGCAAAGAGAAACAGCCTGGTCCTAAAAGTGGGATTTTAATGCTTACCCTGCATTAAATGTTTACACTGCTTTCACTCACTGGATAATCTTGAGCAAGGCAGTTTATCCTCTGCAGGCCTCAGTCTCTTCATCTGTAAATTGGGAGTAATAATAATTTTTATCAATAACTACCCTCTCCACAGTCCTGGGGCCAGCCACGTGACTTAGCATCTCAAAGCCTCAGTTTATGTGCCCATAAAATGGGTTAATAATGACAACAGGCCTCACTGTGTTACTCTGAAACTTTTTTTCTCTCTCTTTTTGAGACTCTGGAGTCTCGCTCTGTCACCCAGGCTAGAGTGCAGTGGTGAGATCTAGGCTCACTGCAACCTCCTCCTCCCAGGTTCAAGCGATTCTCCTGCCTCAGCCTCTGGAGCAGATGGGATTACAGGCATGCACCACCATGCCCAGCTAATTTTCATATTTTTAGTAGAGACGGGGTTGCACCATGTTGGCCAGGCTGGTCTCCAACTCCTGACCTCAAGTGATCTGCCCGCCTCAGCCTCTCAAAGTGCTGGGATCAGAGGCGTGAGCCACCGCATCTGGCCAGTCTGAAACTTCAATACAGTCACAGATACCAGAGGCCAGCAAAATTTTTCAGTAAAGGACAAAATAGTAAATATTTTCAGCTTTGCAGGCCAGATGGCCTCTGTTGCAACTCCTCAACTCCGCCACTGTGGCATGACAAAGAGCAGCGTTAGATGAAACCTAAAAGAATGAATTTGGCTGTGTTCCAATCAAAATGTATTTATGGACACTGAAATTTGAATTTCATATATTTTTTATGTGTCACAGAATATTATTCTTCTTTTGATTTTTTTGCAGTGATTTAGATATGTAAAATTACTTTTAGCTCACAGGTCCTGTAAAAACAGGTAGCTGATGTAGTTTGCAGACCTCTGATACATACATAAGTAACACTGTGCCTGGCATGTAGATCCCAGGAAATATTCAAGTTTTTCCTCTCTATTTCCACTTAAATTTAGAACTTTAGAGGTCATTTGTCCAGTAGTATTTCCATTTCCAGAAATTCATCCATCAGACCCCCCTAGAGTTGGCTTTCTGAATATCAACTTTCCAGGATAGAGTACTTGCTTTCAGCCCTCAAATCGCTCTTCCATCTGTGACCAGTCTATCAGACAGCGACTTTACAATGAAACAGATATTCATAGTGAACACACTTCAGTACTTCTTTACAATTTTTATCTCCCTAAATGCTTATATCATATCCTATTATAGAAGCTGTTGTTATTGTCCGCATTTTGCAGATGAGAAAAATGAGGCCAGAGAGGGGGAGTTATTTACCCAAGGGTTGCACTGCTGGGACCCAGGCAGTCTAGACCCAATGATAGGTCTCTGTGGTGCCTGAGGTCTTTCTCCCTCGGCCAGGATGGAAGTCAGGGTGCCATCCACCTCCCGACACCCCCAAACCAACACCCCAGAGATCACACCCTAGGAGTCCCACCCCATTGCACCCATTCCCCATGATTCAGTGAAGCTGAGCTGTTTTGCAGGCAAGAACATCATTCTTACAGGCAAGCGAGGTTCCTCTGGTGATGGTGGGGATTCGGGCGGGGGGTAGAGGGGGCGGGCGTTGGCAGGCAAGAAATCAGCACATAAACAATTAAAATAAGATTTAAAAAAATATATATTGCTTCCTCTGCATACGTGAGCGCAGATCGTGGCGGAAGATCTCACAGAGGCTCAGCGCTGTTCTGTCCCTGGAACGTGGAACACATTCGGCTAATTGAAGCCTCGATGTAGTGCGGCTGGCGGGTGGGGGGACTTCAGGAGTGATCCATCTACCCTGGCAGGCTCGTTCCGGGAGGCGAGCGAAGGAGGCCTTGTAGAGCTCCGTGCAAGACTAATATATCCGCAGTACATGGAACGAGAAACAGGAACACCCTCGTTTGTTTTTTGGTATTTTTTTTATAGGACTGACGTGGCAGTTTTTCCCCTGATTTTTCAAAGCCACACTTACTTACTGCTCTTTGTACCTCTTGAGAGAAACGGGACCCCCAAATCTTTGTCTGCTTCACAGAGTGATGGGGGAGGAAGATTAGAAGATAGAATTATCGCATTAAAAAAAATCAAATTCTCTGTGTTTTATATTTACGTACAATTAAAACAAATTATAAATGCACAGAAGGGGATAAAATGCAAAGGTCAAATCTGTCTCCTTAGAAATAGTAATCCGTCCATCTGCCAAGTGTTTATTGAGCACCTACTACAAGCAGGGCAATACTGAGCACCTACCGTGTATTAGGCTCTGGGGATGGAGAAGTGAACAAAACAGCAAAGTCTCTGCCTCAGTTCCCATCCTCAGAGGTAATTAATTTTAACTGTTCCCTGCATTACCTTTCTAGAAATTATTTGTGAATAATCTCTCTCTCTCTCTTTTACACACACACACACACATATGTTTATCTTTTTGAAATGAATTAGATCATACCAGATATAATAATCTGTATCTTGGTGTGACTTTTTCTTTAATTTAACAATATATTTGGGGCATTTTTTTCCACTTTAACAAATAAAAAAATCGACCTCATTTTTGTCTAAATAGCTGTGGGATACTTCAAAGCGTGCCTATAGCAACATTTAATTAATCCCCTGTTGATGGACGTGTTCATTGCCTCTGGCTTTAGTCTGTTGCAACCAATGTGGCAGTGAACATCCCTGAGCAAAAGGTCTGTTATCATAAATAAGGAAGGAGCTCAGAGATGACCTACACGGTCGTCATTCATGTTGCTCACTTCATATGTCCTGTTCTTCTCCACGACTCATGGTAGAACTCCACTTCCTTGCCCCCTTAGAGAGAGGTGTGGTTGTGGGACTGGACTTGACGCCATATATCATATTGTGCATGGAAGCTTCGGAATGGTGGTCTTCTGCTCTCTTTTCTTTCTGGGACAGTGACCAACCATACTCCGGAAGGTGACTGCTCTACCCCCCGAAGTTCTAAACTACAGGTAATGGAAATGAGCAGCACATCCTCCAGCCAACCCACAATGGACATGCAGTGAGAGCCAGAAACAAACATGTTGTTTTGTACCATTGGGATTTGGGGGCTGTTTGTTACTGCATCATAGCCCAGTTTCTTCTGACATATACAAGCTACTACAACTCTTCTATTTCATAGACAGGGACATGAAGGCTACACTTATTGCCTCCAGTCCCTGAAGTGTAAATCTTGATAGTTCCCCACCGCCCACGTGTTAGAACACAGGCTCCTTAGAATGTTACTCAAGGCACTAGTTATTTTACAACAACCTACTAACCATTTCAGTCTTATTTCCACCAGGTTTATCCTGTGCCTCAGCCACACGTAAGAATGGCCCATAGCTACACATTCTCTAACTCAATTCATGCTGTTCCCTAGTCCTGGGCTGTGCTTCCCTGCCTTTGCTTCAGAAAAAACTCCTACTCATCCTTCAATACCAGGTCAAAATGGTGCCCATCTATCAAGATTTGCCTGGCCCTCCCAGACAGCTGCTTCCTCCTCAGTGCTTCCCTAACACCTTAAAAAGCCTCCCCTATGGGGAATGTATCACACTCCTTCCTGATTTTCTGTTTATATGCCTGTTTTCCCCACCCCCAGATTGTGAGCTTCTTGAGGGCATGGACATTATCTCATTCATCTCTTCCCAGTGCCCAGCACAGGGACTGGCACACAGTGAGGTGCTTGGTAAATGTTATTATACCATGAATGAATGAATGGATGGATGAATGCATGGATGGATGGATGGATGGATGGATGGATGGATGGATGGATGGAGAGAGGAATGGATGGATGATTCTTGATCTTCCAGCCCTGTCTACTTACTGTGCTAGTCTCTCCCTCCACATTCCTTCCAGCACTACATTGCTGAATAGCTAGTGCATGATTCGTGAGTATAAATTCTTGCCCTCAGACACAAATGGGCAAAACAGTGATGATGAATAGAAGGTTCAGGATGCCAAAGTGATCCCTTTAAACACATCAGCAAGGTCTTCACGGTAGAACAGTGAGGCCAATTGGCAGTTCTTCAAAAAGTTAAACATACCCAATGGCCCAGCAATTCCAGTCCTAGGTATATACCCAAGAGAATTGAAAACAGGGACTCAGACAAATCCTTGTTCACAAATGTTCTTACCAGCATTATTTATAATAGTCATAAGTTGAAAATAACCCAAATGTCCATCAGCAAATGAATGGATAAACAAATGGTGGTCTATTTATACAATGGAATATTATTCAGCCATAAAAAGGAATGAAGTACAGATTCGTGTTACAACAAGGATGAGCCTTGAAGACGTTATGCTAAGAGAAAAAAGCCAGTCACAGAAGGCCACATATTGTATGATTCCATTTACATAAAATATGCAGAACAGGTAAATTCATGAAAAACAGAATGCAAATACTAGTGATTGCTGGAGGGGGAGATGAGGAGTGACTGCTTAATGGGTGCAGGGGTTTATCTTGGAGTGCTGGGAATGTTTTGGAACTAGACAGTGGTGGTATTTGGACATGGTGAATGTGCTAAAGGCCACTTAAAAATGGTTAATGCTACGTTATGTGAATTTTATCTTAATTGTTTAAAATTGAAGTAAGATAAACCAATAAGACAGTTGGTGCATTTCTTCCCAGCCTCCTTCTTGGATGCACCGTGATGGACCAGAAGTGAGGTAGGCGGGCATCCTGAGCAAATGGACCCAGGCAGTGAGCCACCAGCAGCATGGTTCCAAGGAAGACAATGCTTCCTGGGGGCAGGAATGTCCCTCCCTCAGGGTCTCTGTGGGATCCAAATATATGAGGGAGGTAGAGGGGGAGAGACAAGGACACAGATAGATAGATAGAGGGACAAACATATAGAGATCTGGAGAGAGAGAGAGAGAAACAAAAAGAGAGAAGAAACTCATGGAGAAATAGGAAGGAGGGGAGAAGAACAAGGGGTCTTAGATGAACTAAGCAAGCCAGGAGGACCACGGAGACTCTGATTACTTCCTGCCGGACAATGTATGGGTAAGGAGCTAAGAAAAAGGCAGAAACTCAGTTATTAATATTTTTCTCTTGGTGTCAAATCCATTCCACAGGCCACATGGAGGTCCAGCCTCAGGCCTTTATGTGGCACCTGGGGAAGGGAGGCCGCCTCACTGGCTCCCGCTTGGGGAGTGGACACTTTCAAAGGGGCTTTCTAGGATGAATGGAGGGGTCAGGCATCCCATGCCGTGTGGGCCTGCACAAAGCCTTTCCTCTTCTGAGCCTCATCAGCCTCATCTTTAATCACAGCAAATTGTGTTTTCCAAGCTTGCTGAACAAGAAGTGCAGAAAAATTCCCATCCCCTTGAAATGGGGGCAGGTCTTTGCAATAGCATAGATGAATGAATACAGCAGAAAGGATGCAGCATGACTTCTGAGATGAGGTCAAAAAAGGTAATACAGCTTCCTCATGGCACACTCTCCTCGGAGAGTTGTGCTTGGAACCCAGCTGCCATGTTCTGAGGAAGCCCAGACTACATGGAGAGGCTGTGCTCGAGCATTTCACCCAAAAGCCCCAACAGGCATCAACTACCTATGTAAGCAAACAAGCTTCAGAAGTTTCCCACTCCCACCCTTGGAGCCATTTCAGTCTGACGTTACATGAAACAGAGACAACCTGACCCCGCTGAACCCTGCCCAACTCACAGATCCACGAACAAAATTACCAATTTAGGTTGGGCGTGATGGCTCATACCTATAATCCCAGCACTTTGGGAGGCTAACTTGGGCAGATCACTTGAGCCCAAGAGGTCGAGACCAGCCTGGGCAACATGGCAAAACCCCATCTCCACTAAAAATACAAAAATTAGCCAGGCACGGTGGCACATGCCTGTAGTTCCAGCTACTTGAGCGGCTGAGGTGAAGGATGGATTGAGCCCAGGAGGTCAAGACTGTGGTGGGCTGTGATCATAGCACTGTATTCCAGCCTGGGTGACAGAGTGAGACCCTGTCTCAAAAAAATTTTTTTTTTAATTTAGTTAAATCATTAAAAATCACTTAAAAGTGTTTGTTATGCTGTTGTTGTATAGCCTCAGACAACCAGATGGATAGGAAACCCTCAGTTGCAGCACTCACGGGCTGAATCGTGTCCCCCCAAAATTTATATGTTGAAGTTCTAAACTCCAGCAGCACAGAATGTTATCTTGTTTGGGAATAGGGTCTTTAAAGCGGTAATTAAGGTAAAGCGATGTCATTGGGGTAGGTCTCGATCCAACATAACTGGTGTCCTTATCAGCAAAGGAGATTAGGACACGGACATGTACAGAAGGAAGATAATGTGAAGACACAGCAAGGAGAAGATGGCCATCTGCAAGCCAAGGAGAGGGGCCTTGAAAGAAACCAACTCTGCCCACACCTTGACATGGGCTTCTAGATTCCAAGACTTGGGGAAAGAAATGTCTGTTGTTTAAGCCACTCAGTCTGTGGCACTATGATATGGCAGCCCTGGCAAACTAATACAACCATTGGACCCACTTTCCAGATGAGAAACAAAGCTCTGAGAGTTAGTGCCTCCCCAGGCTCCACAGCTGGCAAGCCATGGAGTCGGCCTGGAACCTTCCTACCTCTCAGGGGTGGCCCCATATTCTAAACCTGAATGTAGCTACAGTCTATCAAAAATGACCACTCCAAACCTCCAGGCTGCTACCAGAGCAGACATTACTAATTCATCCCAGAGCACTCTCACTCAGCCCAGATGTGGCCTCAGTCTCTCTAATCAAGATTCCCATGCAGATGTGGCCTCAGTCTCTCTAATCAAGATTCCCACGGATGGGCCAGCAATGGCCAGAGGGACACTTTTCTGGGCATAGCTCAGTGGAGCCTGCCTAAGGCTGCCTTATTTGGGTCACTCTTTTTTTTGGGGGGGGCATTCTGAGGCTCTGTGGGGGTCATTATGGTGCAAAGATTACCCCAGATGGCACCTGTGGTTAACTCACTAGCATCACTGTTACATGGGATCTATAAGATAGTAAGTCAGGATTCTGCATAGAGACTCATCCTGGCTCACGTGACCCCCAGGGTAGGGCTGGGCCACAAAGGGGAAAATTACTGATAAATATTATCTTCAAAAAATCCCTCCTCCCCTACACAAAGCTAAGCCATTGAAAGTTTATCAAAACCACAGCCTTGGAGTCAAGCGATTCTCATGCCTCAGCCTCCCAGGTAGCTGAGACTACAGGTACACACCACCACACCTGGCTAATTTTTGTATGTTTTTTAGTAGAGATGGAGTTTTCGCCACGTTGGCCAGGCTGGTCTTGAACTCCTGAACTCAAACAATCCGCCCTCCTTGGCCTCCCAAAGTGCTGGAATTGCAGGCATGAGCCACTATGCCTGGTTTTTTTTTTGTTTTTTTTTTTAAGCTCCCTGGTAATTTTCTCAGAGGCTGAGAACCCCCGATATAAACTTCACCGGAATCTGGGGCTGCAGAGGGGTTCCTGGGCTGGAGGGTTGCCATAGCTTCTTCTCCGTTTCTTGATGGGGCAAGCCTCCTCCTACTACAGGACCTTTGCGCAGGCTGGTCCTTCCACCTCCACAGTTTGCAGGCTCCCAATCCTCCCTTAGGCCTCAGCTTTAATACCTCCTCTTTCAGGCTGTCATTCCCTGATTACCTGCCTCCCTCTTCCCTCTCACTGTTCCCTCTTCACTCCCTTCCAATCTCTTGTAATGCTTCCTAAGTTTGCATTCTGGGGCATTTTTTGTTTGTTTGTTTACTGTATTTCTCCCCACTAAACAGTGAGCTCATGTGATCCATGACTGTCTCTGTACCCTTCACCATTGGACCCCCAGGGCTGAGCGCAGGGCTTAGCACATACTAGGTGCTCATTAAATATATAGTGAAATTATTTAATGGCAAAAACATGCATCCTCCTCTCTGAGCCTCACTGTGTTGTGAGGATTAAATGAGTTAATTGCTGTAAAGTGCTTAGAAAGTTCCACCTCGTGTTAATTAAATGAGCTGGTGCTGAGCACATGGCCTGACCCATAGAACACTTTCATTGCTGGTGAACAATTACCATTATTATTATCACTGTCATTGTCATTGTTGGTATTATTTATCCTCTATTCAGCACAGAGTAGGTGCTTAATAAAACTGTGAACTACCAAAGTGATGTAGCCTTGGACCAGCCACAGGGATGGAGGATGTGGCTGCTGGAGGAAGCCTCCAGGCCAGTCTGATGTGGTGAGGATAGCATGGCTCAGAGAGGGGAATGCACTGCCCCAACGTCACCCAGCAAGTCTAAGCGAGATCCAGCCCCAGAACTCTAGGCTTTCCTCTCCACTCATGGCCGCATGCCCTTGGGCATAGCTCTTCCCCTCTGGGCTCTTGTTACATCTGTGTAATGGGCCTGGGGTTGCAGCAGGGATAGGGAGGTTAGACACAGGTGTGACCCCAGCCCCAGCCCCCAAGCTTGCCCCATAGTGACATGGGTGGCCACTTGGTGGCACTGTGGAGTCACCATCGACTGGCAGCCACCCGAGGAGCCCCAGTCCAGTGCAGCTTGGCCAGGAGACCTCAGAGGGTGCTCTGCGCTGACCTCCTTCCAGCTGGGGAAACTGAGGCCCAGAAAGGTGCTGCCATGCCTTTGCCAAAGTCATGCAGCTAGTCTGAGAAAGAAGACTTTAAAAGGTAGTTTATTGAACACCTACTATGTGCCAAGTTTGCAACTGTATCATCCAGTTTCCACAACAACCCAAAGGCAGGAGATAGCCTTTCCATATTCCAGATGAGGAAACTGAGGCACCAAGAGCTTAAGTGGAAATATGGGAGCAATGACAATCATGACAGTAGTGTTTAATATTGAGTAAGTGCAACACATGTAAACAATGGCAATGAGTCAGGCCAGTCCCACAACAAACCCAAGACTTGGACACCAGTACTGACCCATTTTACAGAGATGGAAACTGAGGCTCAGAAAGATGAAACCATTTGCAGTGATCACACAGCCAGGAAGTGTCTGCTGCCGGGACATGTCCCTGCCCAGAGGGAACCAGGCCTAATTCCTATCTACTCTCTCCCCCACATTCCAGCCTCAGCCTCAGGCAAGCTTGGGCCAGCATAGCCAGACCTAGGCCTCCAGGGATCAGGGAAGGCTTAGCCTCTTCTCAAAACCCACAGCTTGTCTAGACCAGGCTCCTTCCTGTGGGCTGCCACCGGGGGTCTGGGTGCCCACTGGAATTTGGGGGCATGAAGGGGTCCCTGTATCTCCCCATATCACCCAATAGCCCCTGCTCCAGATGTGAGCAAGGGATGCTGCTGTGAGTCCTGGGATGGTCTGCAGGTCTCTTAAGGAAGAAGAAGCAGAGGAGAGGCGAGGAGGGAGATGTGGGGTGGCGGATACAGAGCAAAAGTGACAGAGACATCATGAAATAGACGGAGACGCAGCGTAGAGACAACGACAGGAAGAGAACAAGAGACAGAGCCAGAAAAACAAATTAAATCAAAACCGAACAAAACAGAGAGGGAGCAACAGAGCCAGAAAGAAGGGAGTGAAGAGAGGTGCATACTGAGATGGAGACAGACAGACAGATGACGGGGATACAGACTGAGAGAGAGACAGAGACTGGGAGCCAGGAGATCACAGAGACAGACAGGGACAAAGCGGCGGGGTGACACAGAGACAGGGACAGACGCGAGGAGGGGCGGAAGATGGGGACCTGGGGTGAGACAAGGACCAAGGGGCACGAGAGCAAATTCTGGGGTAGCAGACCAGGAGGTCAGGCAGAGACTCAGCAGAGAAGGAAAGGCCGGAGGAGGCTGAGAAGAGAAAAAATGATCAGAGAGAAAGAAGCAAAGAGGAAGGTGACAACATAGAGAGGGCAGAGGAAGGGGAATAGAGGAGGGAGGAAGACCAGACAGTCAGAGGGTGGAGGCCAGGGCACGACGGGGGTAGCGGCGGGATCAGGGGTCCTCCCACCTGGTGGACCCTGCCCTGGCCCCTGTCCACTGGGCAGCCAGGGTCTTCCACCCACCACCTGCCTCCATACCCCAGAGCTTTTCCTTCCCAGCAGGGGCCTGGCCAGGATCCTGGAGGGCAAAGGTCAGGCGGGTGGACTCGCCAGAGCCCCCAGAAAGGCATCTTTCATTTCCGCCTGCTCAGCAGGCTCCGAGCACGTCGTTTGCATAAAACAATATTCCTGTGGGGGATGCTAATGCGCCCTGCTATTTTTGCCTCTCCTGGATTGTGGTTTGCATACATTTGCATACCCTGGGAGAATTAAGCAGGAATCATGTAAATGAGCCCACCAGCTTGGAGGCGAAGGGGGACCTGGGCTCCCTGCCTCCCGACAGGCTGTGCTGGCCACATCCTTCCCCTGGGGGCACCCTGGCAGGACAGGTTAACACGGAAGGATCAGCTACATGTCTCTCCCAACCTGACGCTGCGGTCCACTCCAGGTTTGGGGTAGCCAGAGGCAGTTTTCAAAAACCCAGATCTGAGCCTGTCACATCCCTCTTTAAACCTTCCATGGCTTTTGGAATCCTAGGATGGAGGCCAAACTCTCCCTCTCCCCCATAGCCACAAGGACCAACCCCTACCAGCCCCCCTAACCCACACTCTCTTCCTCCCCAGCCTCCACCCACAATGGAACTTCCTTCCCTCAGGGCTCCCCCTCACCACACTTCTGCAAACCACAGGGCCTTTGTACATGCTGTCCCCACTGGCTGCAATGTTTTTCCTTCTTTCTCTTCACTTCCTTACAGCTAACTCATCCTTCAGACTCCAGGCCAAGTACCATTTCCGCAGGGATGCCCTTCCTGTCATCTCTGACCTTATCCCTCCATTAAGTACCCTGTTAGGTAGCTGGAATTATTATCAATGCAATAACTTCCTTTGTGCCTGACTCCTCCATGAGACTGTGAGAGCCACTGCCCCCCACACAATACCTAGCAGTGCCGCCAGGTGTTCCTGGCCTTAATTTGGGTTCCCAATTAATATTTGTTAAATGAAGGTGGCAGACCTGCAAATTTAGCCTCGAACCTGGAGTCCTCAGGAGCCCAGCCCCCAAACTCCAGTGGTACACAAGAAGTTTTTAAAAATATATTAATTGAGAACCTACAGCGTGCCAGGCACTGGGTAAAGTATTTAACATATACTGTCTTGGGGAAGCCTCTATATCTCTACATGGGAGGCGTGGAAATTGTGTGCATGTTACAGAAAGTAGGGGCTCTGGGAGGAAGGCCACCAGGTTCAGGTCACACAGCATGCATGTGGCAGAGCTAGCAGTCCACCCCAGATCTGTGTGCCCTAGAGGCCTTAGCCTGATCGCTGCACATTTTCCCCTGACCCTTTGGGTGACACTCACCCAGCACACACCTAAGTGGTCTCATGAAAAGTTGTATAGATTTACACAAGCACGTGCAGACTCACGAGAGAATTTGAGTTCACCAGAGCGCACACAGCTGTTGCCTGGCCTGTTCATAACTACCTTATACCCAGTATGGAAGTCTATGCCTCACACCTGTGTGCTCCCATACTGGCCTACACAGACTCGTAAGCACACACGCACGCACACACACACGCATCCCTCCAGGCCTGCACAGACTTTCACTTAGCCATTCAGCAAACACTTCGTGCAGAACCACTGCATCTAGACTCTGTGTCAAGAGCTGGGGGTGTCAGGAAAATGGCATAGATTGACTGGATCTTGCTGGCCATCTTGGGGCTTCCTATCTGCTGACTTCCCCTGGGGGTGTATATCTGATCCACACACATTCGAATATCCGTTCACACTGCACACACTCTATTGACACAGGAATGCATAGCTCACAGGGTGCAAAGGCGTGGAGATACACTGTCACACAAGCAAACGCACGGCCCTCTGCAAGCCCACAAGAAGCGACCACAAGGGAGCAGAGGCTGTCTGATCCATCACTATCATTTTCAAGGGCAAACAACTCGACCAGGGTAATTCAGGAAGTCATTGTCTGCTATAGACTTAGACAGAGCTTGAGCAGCCACAGAGCTAAAAAGCCCATGAGTTTGACCCAGATAGGCCTAGGCTCTGATTGGCTCCTGCGCTTATAGGGTCACTTTCTTGCTGAGCCTAATTTTCCCTTCTGCAAAATGGGAATAGCAGACACTTTTTTCTTCAAAGGTCTGGGTGTGTTGGTTGCTTCCACTGTACCGGGCATATGGTGAGGACCCAATAACAGGCACTCTATATTATTATTATTGTAATTATTATTATATCCCTCCTTCAGGTCTCAGGACTTTTGTGGTCCTGCGCTCTGAGCTGCCCCACTGCTCCATCCTGATACTCCACACTGCCTTCTCCTGAGGCCAGGGTCCTGTGAGCATACAGAGGGTAAGGTCGAGAACATGTTTAAGACTCATAGCAGGCTGGGCATGGTGGCCCCCGCCGCCCTTAATCCCAACACTTTGGGAGGCTGAGGTGGGTGGATCACCTGAGGTCAGGAGTTCGAGACCAGCCTGAGCAACATGGTGAACCCCTTCTCTACTAAAAATACAAAAATTAGCCAGAAGTGGTGGTGCATGCCTGTAATCCCAGCTACTTGGGAGGCTGAGGCAGGAGAATTGCTTGAGCCTAGGAGGCGGAGGTTGCAGTGAGCCGAGATCACACCATTGCACTCCAGCCTGGGCAACAAAAGCAAAACTCCATCTAAAAAAAAAAAAATCTCATAGCAGCTGAGCAACATTTACCCAGAAAATGAAATGCTTTCCTTGCACAAAGTTCTGCCCCTGGCATCAAAGCTCCCACCTGCTCAACAAACCAATACCAGTTTGATTATTGAGAACAATTTGTCTGCCAGGGCGCCGTTCAGCCAGCCTGGGATTTGCAGAGGGGCGGGTGTGCACCCAGGCCTCTGGAGACGGAAGAAAAAGGTGTGGACCAAGGAGCTGGAGGAGGGAACGATGGGCACCGAGGCAAGATCAGGTGATGCTTCGCTGGCCTGCTGTGTCCAGCACTCCCAACAGACTCCCAGGATATTTTGGAAAATGGGGGAAACTTTCTTTTCTTACCTCAGCCCTCTCTTTGGGGAACAGTCGCTTCTATCCGAACACACAGCCTGCATCCTGCTATGAGGCCGAAAGGCAGAGGTGTATGGATTGTCCTTAAAGATCTCCTTGGTGTAATAACCCCGGGGCCACATGCATTGTGGGAACAGGGAAATAATCCTTCGGTTACCTGAAGCTGACAGAGGGAGGAAATCTAGCTCTTTGCAGAGACGGCCACTTGCTACCTGGGGCTTCTGGGGATGGATGGGGCAGGCTGGGGAAGGAGCCTGGGCTGAGGGAAGCTCCCACTGACCCAGCCCACACAAGAGCTGTGTGGAGTCTCCTGGTTTCCTCCTTGTCAGGAAAGACCACTCAGGGCTGCCTATGGGGAGCAGAATTCTCCTAGGAGGTTGTCATTGCTGGGGGTGGAAACCCTGGTAGTCATGGCTCATATACCCGGATCCCCAATGTATCAAACCAAGAGAAGCAAAGAGTCTTCCATTGAATTGCCAAAGGGGTTCCAGCCTCCCCCAGTGCCTCCTGGTCCCCGATTAGAGAGCCAAGTGGGCATGAATGCCAGCTCTGGGCTGAACACACTGAGGTTCAAATCCTGATTCCACTCTTACAGACTGATTGATCTGTTCAGCCTCTCTGAGACTCAGTTTTCTCATCTGAAAAATGGAATAGTTCTCAGACCTACCTCATACGGCTATGGTTAAGGGTTAAACAAAACAGTGCAAGGGGCATGCTTGGCACATAATAAGCGCTCAATAAATGCATCTTCTTTATCATGGCAATTCTCGTCAAGCCTTGGGTTTATGCTGAGTTCACCTTGCGCAAGTTCTGATCCTACTGTCAGCTTCAGTTTCCCCATTTGAAAAGCAAAGGTCTGGGCCCAAATGATCTTCTGGGATCCTTGCTGCTTTACCATTTCCGGTTGGAAATTCTGTCCCTTGAACTTCGTGAATTTCTCTGCCACCATAATTGGATTCACCCTTTTCCAGGAGATCAGCCCCAAGGATTAAAAGGTTAACTTAAAAATGTGAATAGTGGCTCACGCCTGTAATAATAAATGTGAATAGTGGCTCACGCCTGTAATTCCAGCACTTTGGGAAGCCAAGGCAGGCGGATCACTTTAAGCTCACAAGTTCGAGACCAGCATGAGCAACGTGGTGAAACCCCATCTCTACTAAAAATACAAAATAATTAGCCAGGTGTGGTGGCACACGCCTGCAATCCCAGCTATTTGGAAGATAGAGGTGGGAGGATCACTTGAGCCTGGAAGGCAGAGGTTGCAGTGAGCTATGATAGCACCACTGTACTCCAGCCTGGGCGACAGTGCCAGACCCTGTCTTTAAAAAAAAAAAAATAGCAAAGAAGATTCTGCATTGATCCTCTATTAAGTCTCCCTCCTTGCCCTGCCCACAACTCCCCAAAAACAACAGTAACAGCGACAGAAATAATGGCCACATGGACACAGAACTTACTACGTGCCAGGTGCTGTTCCACATACAAAAACCCCATGACATATGACTAGCTCCTCCAGTTTACATATGAGGAAACCAAGGCAAAGAGAGGTTAAGCAATTTTCCCAGGATCACACAGCTCAAAGATGGCCCATCTGGGATGTAAACCCAGCCACCTGGGTCTCAACCCCAATGCCCCTCAACCCAAAGACTCAACAAAGGGTAGAGTATCAGGCACGTGACGAAGCCATGACAGGAGGCGTTTTGGGTGAGTGGAGCCTTTCAGTGCTGTAGATCCTCTCCTGCTCTCGGCAGACGCCCCAGACTGGCCTCACGGAACCACGTTAAGATGCCTGCCCAGCGCAGGGGAGAACAGACAGCCTGTTGGTTTAAAGAAGATATTCAATTATCTCAGCCGCAGTGCTTGCACGTGCTCTGATGAGCTGAAAAGGGAGAATAAGGAGCACACGCCGCGTCCTGTCAGAGATAATTAGAGGTAACATCACTTTTAAGAAAACAAGCCTGTGGCCAATTGTTCAAGATTGATGAAGTTGGTGGCCAGCATGGGCAACCTAGGAAGGGGACATCATTGGTCTGCCCTGAATACAGTGTCTGCACTTTGCAGAGATGACCTTGACCAAGGGTCATGGGCTGGGTTGGGTGGGAAGGGTGATTAACTGGCAGCCCCCCAGCCAACATCATTCCTGTCCCTGAGGCTGCTGGAAACTGCTGTAATGGAGACTTACGGGCGCATGTGTGGGAGGAGCTGCTTGTTCCCTCAAGGTAGGAGGAAGGCAGGTTTCAGGCCTTGCTAGACTGTGAGCATGAGCTGGGCGGCCTCTGTGAGACACACAAAGACCTTCATCTCACAACAGTTCAGGCAATGGTTAGGAAGCCCCTACCATGGGCCATGGGGATACAGCTGGAAAGTGGGTTCCAGGCCGAGAAGGCAGCATATGCAAAGGCCCTGAGGCAGCAGTAGGCTTGGCACATTTGAGGCAATGCAGGAAGTCCTGCCTGGCTGGAGAGAGGGTGCCCAGGAGGAAAGCAGCTCTTCCAAGAGCTCAATGAATGAGGCACTCAGATGGATCGAGTATTTCCTCTGTGCCCGGTCTTGTGTTCCATCTGCCCTGTGAGGAAGGTGCCAAGATGAATCTCTTACACATTCCAGATGAGAAGTCTGAACATCAGAGAGGTGACATCATTGCCAAAGTCCCACAGGGAAAACATGGCAGGCTGGGACCTGTTTCCAGTGCAGCTTAACTGTTCCTTCTCTTCCTTTTTGTTCCCCATCCCCCAACAGTCCAACTGTGCCTCCTTTAACATGACTCTCATAAGCCCAAACCCACCCATCCCAAGCCCCAGCTTTCCAGTGGGTCAGAGCTAGAAGTTACCTTGAAAGGCTAATAGATTCACCTTGTTCATTGCTCATAATGGGAAAACTGAGCTAGGACTGGGGGATGAGAGGGAAATAGAGGGCACACCCCTACGCTGAGAATCACTTATGAATTCAACCTCACATCAGCCATCACACACGCCATTTTGAGGCACCCACAATATAAGAAGCCACGGTAAGGAGATGCTGTAACAGAACCAACAGGCTGGTTTTCTATGGGCTAATGGGCATTATCCTTTTGTTTGCAACTTCCCACTCCAGAGCCACACCAAAACAGCATTTTGGAATTGTTTTTAGGGGATGCATGCCTTCTGGGATGCCCTTTGGAAACCCATGAATCCACAGTCACTTGAGTTTGTGAAGTGCTGTCTACTCCACTCCCTTTGAGAGTCCTAGTGTGTATCAATCATCTAAGGCTCTGATAAGTCCTGCTGCAAAGGAACAAGCTTATATTTCCCTAAACCAGCATGTCCAAAATTCATCCAAACATAAAATTCTTACAAACATGACCAGAATTGGGATTTTTTTCAGAAGTGATCATGAGAAATACTGGTCTTGATAACTAAGAGACGTTGAAACAGTCCTTCTGACCCTGGAGAAAAGAATTCTGAATACATTTTGGATGATGGGTGAGATGATGAAGTGATGGGGAAGCATTTAAAGAATCAGAGGACTATTTATGCAGAATAAAAAGACCCAGAACAGGAAATAGTGGCTGCCTTCTAATCCCCGAGAGGCTCCCGAAGTTGACTGTGGAGAGGTTTCCCCCCTACTTCCAGAGAACAGAGCTAGGGCAGGTAAGTATAGGAAAGGAGTTGGAGCTTGCACCTGAGACTGGCTGTCTTGATAGGAAATGAGTTCCCCATCACCAGAGGTATGCAAGGAGAAACTGGAAGACTATCGCATTAAGGCTGCTAAAGAAAATTCCTTCTACAATTCTCGAATTTCCAGGGCAAAAGAATGCGACCCAGACCAAGTCCATGCTAAATTCCTCTCTTCTCTCAATAGCGGGCAGAAAGAAACCAGGCATGTCACATCCATCTGACATTAGGAAAATTCTTATAAATAAAATAGTTCCTATAAAAGCTGTATGAGCTCTCTCCAGTCCATCTCATCTCGACAGTAATAAAACCAAGCCCGTAACTCCAGCGTCGTCTTGCCATCTACAAGAGGAAACGCTTATTTTAAGAAGTATAAAAAGAAAAGTAATTTACAGTCTATTAACATTTTAAAAAGTGTGTTAGCAAGAAGGGGGAATACATTACCGGCTCGATGAAGGATCCAGAGAGATGAGGAAAGTGGAATCATGTAAATTTCCTTTGGTCTCCATTTTAACCTGGAAAACTTCACATTCATTCCAAATCTCCTAGCAGCTGTTAGCTCATTTTTTTCCCTTTCCTTAAGAAGAAGGTTTGGTTGAGGAATGGTGGCCACGAAGGACGCAATGAAGTAGGTCCATGAGGCAAGGCAGGGCTTAAATTCAGGAGTCAGATCTGGGTTCCCATACTGGCTTGGGTCCCCGGTTGTTCTATTTTGATACAACGTTCCCAACTTCCATGAGCTTCAGGCAAGTTGTCTAGTCGTGGTGATAGTGAATCCCAGTGTCCTCTTTGTTAATACAAAAGTCTTAGCTTTCACGCAAGACTTGCAAGGGCTCAGTAACTGCAGGAGTGTAACTGACCCTGCTAGGTGTATGGCACATAGTAGGTCTTCACCTAGCATCTACCCCTTGCCCAGCAGAAAGGACACCATTTGCATTCCCAGAACTGAGCTGAGCCCTGGGTGGGGGACTGAGACAGAGTCTCGCTCTTGTTGCCCAGGCTGGAGTGCAATGGCATGATCTCGGCTCACCTCAACCTCCACCTTCCTGGTTCAAGTGATTCTCCTTCCTCGGCCTCCCGAGTAGCTGGGATTACAGGCATGCACTACCATGATCCGCTAATTTTGTATTTTTAGTAGAGATGGAGTTTCTCCATGTTTGTTAGGCTGGTCTTAAACTCCCAACCCCAGGTGATCCGCCCACCTCAGCCTCCCAAAGTGCCGGGATTACAGGTGTGAGCCACCACGCCCAGCCAGGGATGGATTTTAACCTACAAATCCAGAGAAATACATGGAAAGAATTATAGAAGGATGGACTTCAACAGAAAACAAATCATTCCCTCCTAGGAATGCAGCCACACATGACTAGCCTGCAAGAGAACCTGGGGCCCTGGGGGAGATGCCAGGCTGTGGGCAGGGACTGTAGACCAGGGGCATCCCAGGAGGGGGCTGCTTTCCACGTGGTTGTCACTCAGAACTTGGACAAGGGCTGAGCCCTGACTTGGGTCTTCACTTGCAAAGCATCACAAACAAGCCCTTCCCCTTTTCACATGCACACACACACACACACACACACACACACACACACCCTTATATCCACACATGCACGTGCACATACCATAACTTATACGTATACACAGACACGACCAACAGTCACACACAGGTGCACACGCCTACCCATCCCTTACCCACACATGTGCACGCACAAAATGTAACTTTTACACACACACACCAACACAATCATACCTACAGGCACACCACATGTCCATTCTTTATCATCACACATAATGCACACACACCACCCCTCGTGCATGCTTCAAATGTGCATGGCAACACAATTGCCTATGTGCACACACATATGCATATGCACAGACTTAACATCTGCACCTGCACACGAGCACACTCCCAGTCACTTGCATTTACACACTTACATGTACACACAGGTGATATACCCACATCCTAATCCATGTCCCGCACTCACAGCCACGTGCCCAGCACACGCATATGTGAAACACACAGGCATGCCACACGCACACACAAACACACACATACACACAAATACATTCACGCAGCAACCTTCCCACCCTCCCGCCCCCTCCACACGGCATCTCACATCCCGGCCCCCTCTGGCCCCCCCGGCCTGTGTTTGTGCAGCTGTTCCCTCTCCCTCAAGTATGGGGAGGGGGCAGGAAGAGCAACATCAGGGGAGGGGGCAGGCCACAGTCAGCCCTAATCAAGAATTTCACACCCCCCCCACAGCGACCCAGCCCCTCTGCAAAGCCCCCACATCCAGTTGGAAGAAAGCCCAGAGCTGGCTTTGTTAACAGGCTCCCTAGGACAGCAGGGGGCCCACTCCTGGAGCGTACCCCCTCCCTGCTCAGAGGCCAGGACTCAAAACTTGCCCATCTCGGCGGGTTGGACGGGGGGTGGGGGCTTTTGAATGCCTGAGTCCTGCTTCCCCCAGCTGGGTGCCCAGCCAAGGGCTGGCAGGCACCAAATGGGCCTCTCCCCTTATCACCCTTTCCCAGGCCTTATCAGGTGGGGGGGAGCAAGGCAGGAGCTGTGGGCCCCAGACACATTGGGCTGGCATGCTGGGGTTCCCAGTGAGGCTGAGCACGTCCGATTTTAAGATCTGAATCTTGATAGGCCCATTCTCAGAAATGCATGCCAGCACCTCCCCTCCATTCTCCAGCCAGCTCAGCATCCTCAAAAATGCCTCGTGGCCTCACTTCCTGGCCTTTGTCCAAGCTCTTCCCCACTCCTGCCAACCACCAGCACCCTCTCAAAGACGTTTCTCTCTCCTTAGCATGCACGACTCTTAGACACATCATCTTTCAAGACCAGAGCAGGTGCCTCCTCCTCCAGGAAGCTCTCTCTGACTCCCTCCTGCCTCCCCAGGATTTAGTGGGCAGGTCCCTCTATGCTCCCCCTGGCTGCCTGTTCTTCCACCTTGCCCTTCTCACACTGCTGAGCCTCCATCACCATAGCAACCCCAAAACTGGCCCAAGGTCTGGCTCTAGGTAGATATTTGCTGAAGGAAGGAGGGATGGGGTGGAACTCTGTTTCGGTGCCTCATATCCTCGGGCCTCGTGAAATGAATTAGGTCCCTGATTTTAATTTAAGAGTTAAATAATACCACACATATATTACAAAAGTTAGGTAAATTTCCCCTTCCCTCCTGTCATTACCTAGAAAGCTGCCAACTTCTAGATTGTAATTATGTACATGAATAATGAAATTAGCATATCTATCAGCTCACTCCCTGCTCATTATGTACAGGGAAGAGCCTGTGTGTTTCCATCCCAAATCACCCTCCTCTGGAGGCCCGCTGGGCTCCAGGCTCTGCAAAGACCCCAGGGGAGGGGCTGCATGCCTACTGCACACCTGGGAGCTTCTAGAAGCCCTGAGAGACCTTCCTGGGTGGGGTGTTCATGTCTGATCAGCCCTGAACTGCATCTGATGGGTGGGTGGGAAGCATTGGTTGAAATTGGCATGGCAGGGGTGGGGCTATGGGATGGGGGACAGCCCTGCCCTTGCAGAGGGAACAACCTGAGTTTCCGGTTCACTCCACATGGCTGTGGGCCAGTGTGTGGGCCTCTCCGGGGCTTCTTTCACCTGTAAAGTGGGGATGACATGTAAGTCAGCAAATGTGCTCCTAAAAGCAGCGTCAGGACACAAACAAGCTTGCATTGAAATTCTAGCCCCGCCATACATCTGCTACATGATGTCTTCTCTCTAGGCCTCAGTTTCCCCTTCTGCAGAATGGGAACAACGAAGCAAGTGTAAGGATCCCATGACATTCCTTGTGCAATGTGGAGCATTGTGCTTGGCACGGAGTGAGTGCTCCATAAACATGAGGGATTGTGGCTGTTGATGTCAAGACTGGTGTTTACCTTAGGCCTGAGGTGGACTCTCTCTTCTAGCAGAAATTCTCATCCAATAATTGCATGGAAACCATCCAAAAAGTAGGCACTCAGGCTTGCCATGTGTCTGTACTAGGCGTCCCCAACCCCTCAGCTTCTCCTGGAATTCAGTGGGAATGCCAAGCTCTGGGCTATCCCCACTCAACTCTGTCCAAAACATCTTCCACGTGGGGAGGAGGCCACGGACAGATGGATAAGGAAGGACTCACCAAGCCCGAGGGTGCCTGCGTGTATGTGGTGTTTACTTATTCACTCACACACACTCATTCACATTTTCGTTGTGGGATCCCTATGGGCAATGTAAGAGGCAATAGGAAGCCAATGAATGCTTGTGAGCAGAGGAGGGCTGAGTTCAGTCTGGCTTTGCAAACTTGCTGAATATATGAATGAATGAATGAATGAACAAGGCAAATCTTTTTACTCCAACCCAGTGCTGGGATTCAGACAGGTTACCTGGGGACCTTAGTCCAGACCCACTTGATCCTACAGAGAAAGGCTCAGGGCCTCAGCTAGGAGCACCCTCACTCCCTGACTCTACTTACCCAATGCTGCAGGGCTGGCTGACTCCTTCCCAAGCCCACTAGCACCCCTTCATAGCTGGGCACCTTCACAAGCATCAGTGCTATCCCTGGGGCCACCAAGAAAGTCAAAGCCTCCTCCCAGAGCTTACTGTCTAGAGCTTTGCCAGCACAAGCTGCTAAGCTTCTTTGCCCTGTCACTCTGACTGGGGGCAAACTGTGGCCCATTCCACAGATTAGAAATGGTGGGATCAATTCCAGGGACTATATGGAAGCTTCTAACTCAGACCCACAAGGCTGGGCATCTTCAAAAGAAGAAGCTACGCATTACTCATATTTTATAGCTTCTTGCCCACCCCACCCCTATGCCTGGGCAGGACACACCCTGCTGTAAATAGATCCATGTTGGTAATAATAATAATAATAATAATATGAGCTAGGAAAACAAGCAGTTCTTACCTGCTCCACGCACTTTACATGTATTCCTTCATTTAACCCTTGCAAACTTAGCATAGTGGCTGGCACACAGTAAAAGCTCAATAAATGATTGCTGAATAAATGAATGAATGAATGAATGAATGAACAAGGCGAGTATTTTTACTCTGGCCCAGTGATGGGATTCAGACAGACCTGGGCTCAAATTCTTGTACTGCCACTTACCAATCGGTTACCTTGGTCAAGTCAATTCCCTTCTTGGAGATTTTAGTTTTCCTGTCGATAAAGTAGGCGTGATGACGTCTTCCTATCAGGTTGATGTGAGATTTCAATGAAGCTCCGCATACAAAATGCTCGCATGACACCTAGGGCGGCCCAGAGTAGAAACAAAAGGTTTTTGTTATTGCTATTGTTATGGATGATGTCATTGTCTCCATCTGTCCACTCAGCTTGCAGTCATGGGTCAGGAAGTCAGAGACCAGAGGTCACACATTGGTGGTCTGGAGACCTTGTCCAGCTCCAAATGTATTTTATTTGGCTAATACAGCACTTCATTGATTTTTTTAAAAAATCTAATTAGTTGCCAATATTTAGAGATTGGGAGATTTCACGTAAAATACAGTTTGGGATCTCTCTTGGAATTTCAGATGTTTGGACCACATGAGAATTATATTCACCCAGAGCAGCTGGGCTCTGCTGGAGCTGAGAAGCACCCACCTCTTTCTTTCTTTCTTTCTTTCTTTCTTTCTTTATTTATTTATTTATTATTTTTGGAGACAGACTCTCACTCTGTTACCCAGGCTGGAGTGCAGGGGCATAATCTTGGCTCACTGCAACTTCCACCTCCTGGGTTCAAGCAATTCTCCTGCCTCAGCTTCCCGAGTAGCTGGGATTACTGGCATGTGTCACCACACCCGGCTAATATTTGTATTTTTAGTAGAGACGGGTTTCACTATGTTGTCCAGGCTGGTCTTGAACTCCTGGACTCAAGTGATCCTCCTGCCTTGGCCTCCTGAAGTGCCGAAATTACAGGCACCCGCCCCTTTAGAAAGGGTATGAGCTCCCATTCTGCCCCAGTCCCTGCCGCTCCCTGTTGCTTCTCTCTTGGCCAGCTCCATTCATTTAGGTAGTTTGCCTACCACTGGAGGATTTTCCATCTGGAAGCCCTGCTCTAGATTTTCTCTTCAGTGAGATCCACCAAGAAAGCTCCAAGTCACAGTTAGCCAAATGGAGTTGAACAAGAAGAAGAAAAACACACACCTCACAGTGATGATGTGGCCACTTCTCCCAATTTCACAGCCTGGGCCCAGAATGGAGTCGGCACATCCCTTCAAAGCTCCGTCATTCTGAGGATGCTGAATGCCACCTTCCCACCCATGCCCACTGGGGAAGCCCACAGAAAGCCCCCTAAATGGCGCTGATCCCTCCAGGAAAGGGGAGGGCACGCCGAGAAAATGGCTCCCATCTGACCAGCCTGGGCACAGCTTCTTGACTCTAATTGGGGACGCGGTAATTAGATGATAGCAAAGTACACCCCAGGCTCAGCTTTCAGCCCCAGGTCCCACCGACAGGCCATCCCACTTGGAAAGTTTGCCTGACATTCCTGAGCCGGGCCGCCTTGCCAAAGAAAACTCAAGCAAGGCTTGTCTTGGCACAGACTCAAGCGCTAGCCTCAGCAGGAAAACCAAAAACATTTATACAGCTGGGCCTGCGACGCCCGCTTCCCTCAAGAGTTTGTCAGGGCTTGGATGGCTCGGTGGATTCGGGGGGCACTTCTGAAGGGGATTGTGTTCCCGAGCACGGCCAGGCATGGCCGGCCAGACAGAAAACACCGCGGCCACCCCCGGGAGGTGGGAAAGAAGACGCAAGAAAACACGCTCTGGGGAGCTGGAGAGGGGCTTCCTGGGGGCTGGGTTTTCATCTGTTCGTTGATCACTGCACGCCTCCCCTTCAGCTGCAACCACATCTGCACAGGTCATCCTGGCCAGCTCACCACCCGACCTGTGCGTGTTGGCCAAAAAACAATCCAAAGAAGCTGCTTATGGCACGCGGAGCGCCTGGGGCCCCATGCTGACAGCTCTAAAGGACCGCCTCTTCACCGCTCTCTCTTTGCACTCAATTTCCCCATCTCTTTTCCTGGCCGCCTTTCCATGGCATTCTCCGATGCTCTTCACATTCTCTGTCCTGGGGGCACCCCAATGAGGCCCATCTGGCCTCCTGGTTCTGAATGTCAGGGACTATGAACGGGAGGTCCTGGAGCCAGTGGTTCAAAGCCAGGAGCTCAAACACATTGGTGAACACACTGGGGGTTGCCAAATTATCTGCTAAGTCCCTCGTGAATCCCTCCGGTCCCTCCATCCCAGTGGTCCCCACTGCAGTCCAGGCCACCATCGGTGCAGGGGTGACTGCAGCAGCCTCCTCTCAAACCCTCCCACCTCCACTCCTGCCCTCAGAGCCCATTCTCTGAGCCAAGGATAGCACAACCTTTATTATTCTCTCAATTATAAAACATTTAAAAACTACAGCAACATGCAGAAAATATGATTTTGCGTAATTTAATGATTCACTATCAAGCAAACACCTAAGTAACCACCAGCCAGCTCAAGAAACAACCTAAAGTACTTTCTCTTTTTCCTTTTTTTTTTTTTTTGAGGCAGAGTCTCGCTCTGTTGCCCAGGCTGGAGTGCAGTGGCACGATCTCCACTCACTGCAACCTCCAGCTCCCAGGTTCAAGCAATTCTCCTGCCTCAGCCTCCCAAGTAGCTGAGATTACAGGCGCCCGCCACCATGCCCAGCTAATTTTTGTATTTTTAGTAGGGAAGGGGTTCCACCATGTTGGTCAGGCTGGTCTCAAACTCCTGACCTCAAGTGATCCGCCTGCCTCAGCCTCCCAAAGTGCTGGGATTACAGGCGTGAGCCACCACATCCTGCCAGAAGCACTTTCTTGACTCTCTTCAATTCGTATTTCATGACTATCCTGACTTTTGTGGTCATGATTTCCTTGCATTTTCTTCAGACCTAAAAACAACATAGTTTAGCCTTGTCTGTTTTGGGGTTTTATGTAAATGGAATAATAATAGTAATCATATTATTATTATTTTGTGTCTGGATTCTTCTTTCCAATATTATACAGTGAGATTTCTCCATGTTATTGCACAGAGCTATAGTCTATTCATTTTCACTGCTGTATAATATTCCTTTGTGTGAACATACTAGAGTTTTAAAATCTATTTTACTGTTGATGTGGTTTTGGGTCATTTCCAGCTGGGAGATGTTGTAAAACTAGAAATAGTCTTAGCCCAAGTACCTGGCACATAGTAGGGTTTACAGTCACAAACAGGTTCCAGAATCAAGCACAAGTTCAAAGAAAGCTGTATTACACAAAACTAAAATGGTTTGTTTTCTTGCAGGACTTGTCAGAGCCTTTAATGCTTTAAGGTGTCAATGTACATTATGATACTCCACAAGCACCACCTCTGTGCTAGCTAGGCCCAGGTGACGCAAAGGCAAATAAATCTGCCTTAGGGAGTAAGTAGGGTGGATGGAAAGTATTGGCCTTGAAATCTGGTCATGGTTTTTACTTCTTTCTGACTTGCTGTGCAGGCTTGGATAAGTTTCTTGCCATCTCTGGGCTTCTGTCTGCTCATCTGCAAAGTGTAAGTTTAGAAATTGTTACTCCCTAAGAGCTTTCCCCTCTGACATTTCAATACCTATGGACCAGTATTTTAATTGGCCAGATTCTGGAGGAGAGGATGCCTGGATCTTGAGGATTTGGAGGAGTTGGTGTCAGGGGGAGAACAGCATGACAAAATGAGTCTGGACTGCCTAGAGGTCATTTAGGGTGAAGTAAGGAGAGCAGTAAGGCCAAAATGGAGTGCTCATCCAGGGAATATAAAAGAGAAATGATTACAAAGATCAGCTCACCTCATTGCCAACCCACTTTCCATCCCTACCGCATCATGAGAACCATCAGAGACAGGCAGAGACTTTATAACCTAGAGCCTGGATTCTCCACAGGTGTGAAGTTTGCCCCTTGGAGGGCACAGATTCTTACAGACATACACACAGTGCATAAACAGATATCCAATATATCTGTGCTATCAAAATTTCATTGGTGGAGGCAGGGAGTGAGTAGGGAAAAATGTCTAAAAGAGTTGCTTAGGGGCCAATAATTTAAAAAAAAAGAAGTGAAGAAAAAAAGGTGAAGGTGATCTATAGGTTGCCTACTCAAATGCACATAGGGGCCAGGCAGGAAACTTCGAAAATAGATGGTATAGGAGGCAATAAGGAGTGGTGGAGACTGCGGCAGCCCAGACTAAATACATTATAGCCATTTTTTTAAAGAGTCATTTTGTTCAGGCCAAACAAAACACATCTGCAAGTTGGATCAGGCCTGCCATCCACCATTTTCAACTCTGGATTTAAATGAACAATCCAGTCCAGTCCCGGCTTCCATGACCAATGCAAACGCAGCACTCATTCTGGACCAACACTCATGGGCTGCTGCCATGTGAGGTGCCCCTGCTCACACACACACACACACATATCCTCCCCACGACAGGACCAGCAGCCTTGTTCCACAGCATGCACACATGCATATTACGGGGATTAATGCTGTGTGATGCATAGTTAATGATGCTGAATAAACATGCAGATTGGCAATCACCAATTGACTGCCATGATCAGATTCCTGAACAAGGGCTAATTGATTGGCTGCCTGTAATCATCATATTCAACACTATTTTCTTCAGCACATGTGCAAACAAATCCTTGTGAAGGGGGCCCATGGCCTTGTCTGTTTCAAGAGACACAGACCCTATGTTTGAGACTTTGATCATTGCTCCAAGTAAGGAGACTTTGGCTCCTGGACTCTTTTTCACCAGCGAGCACCAATGATGTACCACAATGGGGCAGATATTTTACAGTCATTGAGGGAAGTGTAATTATCACCATTTTGCAAATGTACACAGAATCAGGGTGCCACGGCTATCAGAAGGGGGAGCCAGGACTCCAAACCAGTCTGTTGATTCCAAAATCCACCCTCCTTCTTTTTCCAAATAGTTTCTGACCTCCTAAAGTTGATGGCACAGCAGAGGAGAAAAAGGATTTATTTACTCACCAGTTCCTCCCAGACACTGGCAATACAACAGTGAATCAAACCAGCTCCCTCCCTGGTGACAGCTATGTTCTGGTACACATTGTGTTTTGAGAGTCCCAGAGATGGTACCTCTCCATGAGTGTCTCACAGAGGAGGTGGTGTCAGAGCAGGGTTTTGAGGAATGGAAGGCAACTGCAAAGGAGATTATGAGAGAAGCTCATGGCAAAGACAAGAGCAGCAGCAAATGTGTGAAGGTGGGAAAATAAAAGATGTTGCCTCAGGAGAAGCAAATGGGCCTATTGGGGGTCTTGGAGGGAGACTATAGGAAGATAAATATGTATTAGGAAAAGAGCTCAGGGCCATCTGGTGGGATCCCTGAATACCAGGATTGAAGGGAATGGAATGGAGTAAGACTGGGACCTGAGTCCTCCAGAACAGAGCAGATGCTGAGTGTCAGGGACTTCCTTGGATCTCTGCTGACTTCTGCCCCATATTTATTACCTCCTCCCACGAAGAACACCTAGATGTTTTCTCTGGGGAAACATCTCTTCCTCATTTTCACCTGTGTGGCTTAGGTGGGATTGGCCCCACCCTTCCCAAAGAGTAGTACCTGCTACTTGATCAACCTTTCTCATTCTCCTGGACTCAGAGATTGATTCGAGATCATGGAACCCAATCAGGCCCATGACATGAAAAGAGATTGTGCAGAGACATCAGAAGACATTGTTCTCTCTTAAGTGAGGGTTACCAGAGGATCATCCATGACCTTTCAGGTGGGACAGAATGAGGATATGAGGCCTGATGAGGCCACATCCATTATCATGAAGGGAGCCTCTGGTTCAAACTATACCTGAAGCCTATTCTGCACTAGGGCTTTTCAGTTATGGAAACCAATAAATTCCTTTTGTTTGTTTGTTTGTTCAAGCCACTTTGAGCTGGGGTTTTTTGTTTGTTTTTTATAACCAAAGACTCCTAACAGATATAGGGAGATTTTTAGTTCCTTTTGGAGAAATGCATTTAATTAAAGGTCAGAGCACAAAAGACCCTGGAGTTCTCTCCATTGTTGAGAGGAGGAGAGGGTGGTGCACAGTTTGGTCATCTCAGCAAGATCTTTTGGTTCTTGTTTTGTCATTTGCCACTCCTTCTCCTGCCCTCTCCATCATCTTCCTCCCCCTGCACATCATTACCAGAGCTCTGCTTCTCTTTTTCCCACCACCCCTGGAGGACCTGCTCACAGCAAATGACCAGGGCTTCGGTCTCTTACACCCTACTGATGAAAAGTCATATTACATTTTGCAGTTGAAAGGGCCTCACGGTCATTCTCTCATCTACTGTAAATTAAATGTGGTAAAAGTATGAAATGAGCTTAGAACAAGGCCCACCCCACGGCAATCCTTGGATACATGCTTATAGCCAGCCTGACCAACATGGTGAATGTTAAAACATGGTAAAAATACAAAACTAGCTGGGTGTGATGGCAAACACCTGTAGTCCCAGCTTCTCAGGAGGCAGAAGCAGGAGAATCGCTTGAGCTTGGGAGGTGGAGGTTGCAGTGAGTCGAGATCAAGCCACTCCACTCCAGCCTGGGTGATGAGTGAGACTCCGTCTCAAAAAAGAAAGAAAAAAAATTCAAGAGATTGATTTATTGTACCACATGGTGACTATGGTTAATAACAATGTAGTATATTCTTGAAAATTGCTAGAGCAGATTTTTTTCTTTTTAAGACAGGGTTTTGCTCTGTTACTCAGGGTGGAGTGCACCGGTGCCATCTCAGCTCACTGCAGCCTCAACCTCCCAGGCTCAAGTAATCCTCCCACCTCAGCCTCCCAAATAGCTGAGACTACAGACACGCACCACTATGCCCAGCTAACTTTTTCTACTTTTTGTAGAGATGGGGTCCCACTATGTTGCCTAGGCAGGTATCAAACTCCTGGGCTCAAGCAATCTGTCCTCCTTAGCCTCCCAAATTGCTGGGATGACAGGTGTGAGCCACTGTGCCTGGCCGCTAGAGTAGATTTTAAATGTTCTCACCACAAAATATTAATAGCTGTATGACATAAAGCATATGTTAATTAGTTTGATTTAGCCATCCCACAATGCATACCCATTTCAAAACAATACACCGTGCATCATATGCAATTTTTATTTGTCAATACAAAATAATAAAGCAAAGTGAGATAATGAACATACATGCTCTAAAAGTTGGCAGGACTTGCCAGTGCCTTTACTATGTTCATGTGCATTGACCATCCAGACTGAAGAAATACATGTGGCATTTCCCAAACTTATTTGTCCACAGAACCACTTAATGTTCTGGGGAACACGGTTTGGGAAACAGTGGCTTGGGATGGTCCCTGATTATTTCTTTGGTACATTACAGCCTTTCCCACTGGCCAAGTGGTAGCCCCTCAGCAAGATGCATCCCTTTGCTGGACCTCAGTTTCCTCCTCTGTAAAGTAGAGAAGAAACCCAATATAAACATAGCTGGCATTGCCAAGATGAGGATAAGAGGTGCCCAAAGGCATGAGTCCTGAAGGGAATACACGGTTGCTCAGCCACTGTGAATTCTAGACCTGACCCCTCTTCCCTACCCCTGCCCATCTTGGAAATATATAATGACAGCTAAAAGCAAAGTCACCAAAAACATCTGATGTGAGACTGGGCCTGAGGGTTCCTGCTATCCGCTGCTGTCTCTAAATATCTGTAGCATCTCCACATTTCAATAACTCACTTGATATCTTCACAGGGAAAGAGTCAGAGAGAGGACTCACAGCCACGGGCTAACAGTTACTATCACTTGTTGCGGTGTTGACAACAAATGATCTCCCTGCTTTGTGTTTCCCTATTTCCATTTTGTTAAATTATTCTACAATAATAAACATAAATAAATTGTAAATTTGTACCATGATTTAAACAGTGCTTTGGGACATAGCCTGCCCTGGGTTCTGATTCTGGGGTAAACAGAACAGTCCTTTCCCTCTTGGCAGCCATTTTCTCACCTCTTAAATAAGAATGATACTCACTGTCATCTTTTGCTGTGTGATAAGCTATCTCAAAGCTTTGTGGTTTTAAAAAAAATCAGTCTTGCTCACAACGTTGTGAGTTAAGGGACTTGGGAAGGGCTCAGCTGGGCAGTTCACTTCTGACCTATGAGATATCTGCCGGGGCAAAATGAATTGGGGAATCCACTTCCAAAATGCCTTCTTCACTCACTCACACATGTGGCACTTCAGGGTTCCCGGTCTGTCTGTCTGTCTCTCTCTCTCTCTCTCTTTCTCTCTTTCTCTCTCCTCACCCCCACAGGCATCTCATCCTCCAGGCCTTCTTCATGTGACTTGGGCTTCCTTACAACATGGCAGCTCAGAACACATAGAGCAAGAGCTCCATGAGAGCTGGGTGAAAGCTGTAAGGCTTCTGATGACCTAGCCTCAAAAGTTCTAGAACATCACTTTCGCCACTTTTTATTGGTCAAAGCAAGTTGCAAGGTTAACCCAGATTCAAAAAGAGGCATATTGCTCCCACTCTTAATGGTAGGAATGGCAAAGAATTGGCAGTCATTTTTAATCCACCACACCCACCTACCCTCCTGAAGATTCTTATGACAACTGGATTTCAGATATCTATGAAGGGCTTAGCTCCATGCCTGCCATTTGAGATTCTGAAAATGTGAATATAATCAGATTGCCACCACATCTAGCTTTGATAATCTAATTCTCTGACATCTTCACCAAAATTGCCAAGTTTCTGTGAGGTTGCTCCTCTGCATCTCTCTGACTGCCCCACCCACCACTCCCTCTCTTCCCATCATTCAGTGTTCCAGCCTTTCTGGCCCCTTTCCCCTCTTAAACATACCACCGTTCCTCCTGCCCCAGGGCCTTTGCCCACGCAATGTTTTCTGCCTAAGATGCTCTTCTCTCCACCTCCTCTGACCTGATTAACTGCTCCTCATACTTTTGATCTCCTGCCCAAAGCATCGCCTCTTCCAGGAAGTCCATCCTGATTGCCTAACAGGTTGGTTCCCTTGCTATGTATTCTCTCTATTAAGCCCAGTGGCTTTCCATGAGAGTGAGGAGTACAGCTTATAATCACACAATCATTTGGGTTATTATTGAATTACAATGCTGTCTCCCCATGAGACTGGGGGCGTCTTGTTTCCTGCCATCGCCCCTCCTGCCCAGCACACAGCATGGCACCAGGACCCCATAAATGCTTGTTGATGGGATGACAGGAAGGAAAGACAGTCCATGCAGGAGGCCTTACCATCATTATTCCGCTGTCACCTACACTGTCCCCATCAACAGCAGTCTCAGGAACACATCAGTCTCTGCCCTCCCTTCTACCATCACTTGGGGGTCCCACTTGAGCATTATAGATCCTCTGTGCCCCAGACAGCTCTACCAACACTCATGCCCAATACATGCCTTCTCCTTTGGGGACGTCTGCCTGCTGTGAAATAGCAAAGACCTCAGACCCCTGGGTGGAAACTGCTTCCTTTCTGCAGGGACAGCTGCTGAACAGGGCCCTGCACTGTGGGAGCTTGTGAAATCAGAAAGAGACTCCTTGGTCTGTTATATGACCCCTCAGAGTTTCAGGGCCTCTCCACCTTCCCTGGCCCTGACCCCAAGAGCCAGGATCCTTTTTGAAGAAGACCTTGTTTAGGCAGCAAGCAGGCATGCGCTCTGTCCCACCTGAGGAGATACACTGAACACAGAACACATGCCCTTACACCGAAAGCTCCTTTTGTTGCACTCAGGAGTTTGTTCATGGCCGCAGCTACCACTGAAAGGGCACCTGCTGTCTTCCAGGCACCTCCTGATCACCCCATGAAGTGAGTGCTGTAGTTAAACCAATGTTACAGATGAGGAAACTGAGGCCCAGAGAGGGGAGGTAACTTGCTCAAGGTCATATGGTTTGTAGATGGTGAAAAACAGAAGATGAGTTCAGTTCTGTTGGGCCGGGCTCTCCACCCATATGATCATGGTCTTTAGCGGTCCTGGAGAATTGAAGGGAACAGACCTAGAGTCACTATGAGAGGAAAGGAGGGAATAATAATGACAGGAAAAGTAGCATCCCCAAAATGCATCCCTGTGCATGCACGTCCACACATACTCCTACTTACATGCATGCTCCACACAGACTTACACACACTTACATGCTTATGTTCACACACTCACCTTCACATGCAAACACACACCCGCTCACATGCTCAGTCACACGTTCACACGTTCACACACGTTCACATACAATCCCACACTCACACTTGCATACACACCCACGTGTTCACACTCGCATGCTCACACACACTCAAATGTTGAGACTCATGCATACCTGTGTGGCTTCCAGAAGCATCCCCTGCCCAAGTCGGAAGCCTCACATTGGCCGGAAGTGTGGTGCCTGGTGCAGGACACAGCCCCTGGAGGGGGTCTTGGCTGCAACAGCTGACCCCAGCGCTGGACAGGCACATGCTCCAGGAAGCCAGGAGGATGCCCTCCCAGCCCTTCCACTGCAGTATCTGGGTAACAGGAACGTGTAGACTGAATCTCTGGGTCAGGTCATCCAAGGAGGCAGAATAGGCTAGTGATCAGATCCCAGGCTTGAGAGTCGGTTGGCTCCAGGTTCAGTTCTGTCTCCCCTACTTTTTGGGGCAAGATCCTTATCCCCACCTGGCCTCAGCATCGTCACCTATAAAATGGTAATAACCAAACCATCCACCACGAGGGTCTGAGTCTAAATGAGATGAGTCCTCTAAAGTATTTGGCTAGAGCAAAGTTGGTTAGAGCAAAGCTCTAACACATAGAGCTCTTATGTGTTATTTTTCATTGCGATTCTTTGTATGATTATTTCGGCAGATGGTTGTTATTTCGCAGTGCGTGATGCCAGAGATGAGGCAGGGAGTTGCTCCTCAAAGCAAGCTTTGACATGGCTAGGAAATGAAAGGAGAAGAAGCTGGTGTCACCAGAAAACACAGAGATTGGGGCTATTTAGTGACGGGGCCAAAAAGCAGCCTTGGGACACCCTTTGGTGTCCCCCGGGAGCCACGCCACATCACCAAGGAGAGGTCACATCTGCTCATTCCACTCCCTCAGCTGAGACCCAGGGTCAGGTCTCAGAAAACACAGAAAAGATAGAGCCATCCTACCCCAAGAAGTGATTCTAGTTTTGTTCTAACAGGTTGCAGTGTAGAAATAAACAGAAACGTTGCCAAGAGTCTCTGATGCCTCGGACGATTTCCTTGGGTTGTCCTTCAACTATGTTGAATAGGAAGAGGACGAAAGACGCAATTAAAGCAACGTATGATTCGCCATAAATAATAAATCAATAACCATCGGTGATTCGCCCATCTCTCTTCAACTGGGTTTAAAACAAAAAATTAAATATAGAACAAAGGAAACTATAAAGGAAATACAAGAAGCAGCGGGAGAGAGATTTTCCCGCTGTTTCTTGCCTTTAAAAAAAAAAATACCCTCCAAGGGAATCGGTCTTGGCTGAGGAGGAGGGCTGGGTGGCTCCGTGGGGGGTCGTCATACCAGCAAGCCGCCTGACTAAACACTCCCCCGCCGAACCTCGGATTTCGAGCTGCACAAAAAAGAATGAAACCCACCCAGAGTGGGTCTGGGGGCTGCACAGGGAAGAGCTGAAGTCCGAGAATCTTGGACTGGACTTCGAACTCTGCCCTTTCACTGGCTTGTGACCTCACCTCGGGCATTGCTGCACTTCCAAGCTCTTCATTTGCAAAATGAGGGACCAGCTCTGTATCCCCTGGTTTGGGGCGGGGGGCGGAGGGGGCTGTCAGGAGGATGGAATGAGATAGACCAGAAGGCTCTGGAACCTTGGAGATAACAAGGGAGCTCATTCAGGTCAAATGTCATTCTGGAATGAAAATGTGTCACCAGTTTTGTTCAAAGCAGGGCCTGCAACAACAACATGTCCATGATTGAATTCCACAGAGCTTTCCCTGGAGGGAGAGGCCCTGTGGGTCGTGCCAGCTCCTACAACCACGCACAGTGCACACTGGTGCCGGGATTTGCCTGCTGACCCATAAAGGGTTAACCTGCCAACCTGACTAGCCGCGTTCTTGCAACTTGTATTTTTTTGAGTAGGTACTATGTTCATGCCAGAGGGGGCCTCCACTGACAACCTGAGCTCTGAGGTCTTCTCTCCCACAAGAAGGCAGAGGAGGGTTGGGAGGTAAAGGGAAATGGAGAGGGTCCCCCAGGTATCCAACATCGTTCTCAGCCTCTGGCCTGGTGGTCTGTGGCCTTCCCTCCCATTGCTCCAGAGACCATCCATGGTCAACAACCTCAAATCCATGAGCGTTACACATTTCTCCACTTGCTGGTTTGTCAGCCCCTCATGGGCCTCTATTCTTTCCCTTCTCTGTATCCCCAACCTTGACCGTTGGCAAGGAAGGGCACCCAGTCCCCTTCCTCTCTAACTCTAGGATCAGCCAAGTGACTTGCTTTGTCAACGGGATGTTAGCAAACATGATGCAAGTGGAAGTATCAAAAGCACTGCGTGATTGGGCTCACTCTCACTTTTGTACCCTTGCCAAGGCCATAAGGACATACTCAAGCTAGTCTGCTGGAGGATGAGACATGTGAGGCTGAGCCCAGTCATCCCAGCCATGCCAGGTGAAGCCAGTCTAGATCAGCCAGCAGCCAGCCAGGACTTGTAAACCCAGCCAAGATCAGCCAAGCCCAGCCCAGAGCTGCCCAGCCCAGCAAGCCTGGCAGAGAAGCTGAACCTCATGAATACATGAGCTAAATATATGTCTAAGGTTGAATCCACTGAGCGTTAGTGGCTGTTTGTTATGCAGCATTATTGTGGTGATAGATAACTGATATACTTGCCAGCTCCTCAGACTTGATATATGCCCAGTTAAACTCACTTTCTTTGGCCCCAAGCTGCCCATTGAGACACCATCACTCTTCCCACTGGGCACCAGATGCTGTGCCATAAATTACACCCCTAAGCATCTCTGAATTTGGACTTATCTTACCTGACCATCAGTCAGGCTCTTGTGCCTGGATTACTGCCACAGCCACCACCTGTGGACTAGTCTCCCCCATCTAGTATTGTCCCTGCCAACTTCTTACCAACCCAGCCCCCAGGAAGAATTTTCTAAATGTATATATGCTTAAGAACATCTACCACCAGCCAGAAATGCACTCCATCCTGGCTCACCTCCCCAAATGTCTACTCATATTTTACTCCTTTGGGTGTCCTTCACTCCAGTACATGGAACTACAACACCCTTTTCTGCAAACATCATCCAGTTTCATGACTGTGTCTTTGCATACACTGTTCCCACTACCAAAGATGCTCTTCCCTGCTTCTTCTATCTTGGCAATTTCTTTCTTTTTCTTTTTTTTGTGTGTTTTTTGTTGTTGTTATTGTTGTTGTTGTTGTTGTTGTTTTTAAGAGACAGGGTCTCACTCTGACACCCAAACTGGAGTGCAGTGATGCCATCACAGCTCACTGTGCCCTCAAACACCAGGGCTCAATCGATCCTCCCACCTCATCCTCCTGAATAGCTGGTACTACAGGCAGGCACCACCACATCTGGCTAATTTTAAAAATTTTTGTAGAGATAGGGGTCTCACTATATTGTCCAGGCTGGTCTTGAACTGCTGGCCTCAAGTGATTCTCCCACCTCAGCTTCCTAAAGCACTGGAATTACAGACGTGAGCCACCTTGTTTAGCCCATCTTAGTAATTTCTATAAAAAACTCCTTCATAAACGACTGCAAGTGTCACCCTCTTTAGGAAATTGCAAGCTGTCCCAAGGATGAAGTACAGCAGCCCAGGTAAGAACTTCTTACCTGTGGGACGTAATTCACCTTCTTCCTGCAACTGTCAGAAAGCTTGGCGTGAGACTTTGAGCTTTGACCTCCACCAGTCTGCTGTGGGGGACACACAGCCATTGAAGACACACTGGACTGGCTTTAAATCCCCACTTGTCCTCTCCCTGGCTGGGACTTCAGCTCCCTGGGCCTCAGTGTTCTTAGCAGTCCCAAGTTCCCGGTGGAATGTTAGAGCTGAGGACCCATACAGCCATGCAGGGAACACAAGATCTCACAGGGTCATCCCTGACCCCACTGTGCAGAGGGGAACTCTGAGGCTTCAAGAGGCCGAATGGTGTGCCCAAGGCCATGTAACTTTGGTGCTGGCAGGCCTGGAGTTGGAGGTACACCCCCAGGGCTGAGTGGTCTCAGAGGTTCCCACCATCATCTTCCCTTCCTCTACCTCAGTCTCTCCCCCTCCCAAGACCCATTCTATCATTCTCCTCCTGTTTCATTCCAGCAGTGGCCCTGACCCCTGTCCCGGGGGCCATCATTAGATTACAGATAAAGCTCAGCCAGGCAGGCAGGAGAGCCCCTCCCCCACCCGTGACCTCTGCCAACAGATGAATGGGGTGGGGGAGAGGCAGAGGCGAGGGTGCAGAGCAGAGGGAGGAGATAAGAACATTCAAGGAAGCTGGGGTGGTGGGACAAGAGTCGGGAGCCCAGGGCACCCCTGGGAGCTGGGAAAGACTATGAGTCATAAATGGGAAAACTGAAGTTTGTCCCACATCCCACTGACTCTCAGTGACCAGTGTGGGCACAGAGCTCCTGATCCAGTGCTCCTCCAAGTGGCGAGAACAAGCCCCACCTGACCTCAGATGGAGATCTTCCTTTCCCAGAGCCCTGGGCAGGCAAGGGGTTTGTTTATCCTCTCTACAACCCAGAGAGGTGGGTAACATCGACACACTTGGACCTATTTTACAGATGGAGCCACTGAGGCCCTGAGTGTTACACTGCCACACCCAAGGTCTTGCAGAGAGACCACAGAGGAGCTGGGATAAAACCCCAGCCCACTGCCTCCACTTCAGCGTAGACATGGATGTTCCTAGATCCTAAAGTGGGGAGGGTGGGGAGTGGCAGGGCTGGAAGGCACTAATGTTTGTTGGCGCCTACTATGTGCTGGTGACTGGATTCGAAGGTATGTGGGACAGGTGTGGCCCCCACCCTTTCAGAGCTCACAGCCACAGTCCTTCCATAGGACACAGAAACACAGGCTGGACAGTGCAGTGACAGAGGACCCAGTCATTGCTATGCCTGTTTCACACATGCGGAAAAGGAGCTCAGAGCTCAGGTGGAGACTTGGTTCCCCACCCTGGACTTCCTTTTCCACCAACTCACTGCTCTCCTCGCAGTCAGGACCTTCGTAGACTGGATTCTCAAGTTCCAAAGGCTGGGTCAGCCTTTGCTTGTTCCTGTGGCAGATGCAGAGGCCTGGCTGGTCACAGCCAGCCATGAGCATCCACCAGTCACCCACCCATGGCCTTGAAGGTTTCAAGAGGGGTTCCCCAGACAGGGGTCAAAGTGCAGCCTCCCTGGATACCAGGGGGACTCTGGATGCTGTGGAGTCTTGGGATGAGGGTATCACTTACAGTGGGGTGTAGACACACAGGCGAGCAATGCACGTACAGGTGCAGACACACACACACATGCATGCACACATGCACACAATCATGCTGGCCTTGGAAGCAGCTAGTCTGTAGCCACCAGACATCAGGACCAAGACCAAAGCAAATAGAGAAATCAAATTTCTCTCAAAAGCACTTGCAATATGTTCCTGTGGCGCTGAGAAATCCCTCCATTTCATGGGTTGTGAAAGATGCCGACTCCAAGACAAAATAATGGGATTTATTTCACAAGCACAGTGCGTTCCTGCAGGGCCGCCCCTTCCCACTCATCTCAAGTTTTGCACCCTCCTTGGCATCCCTGGAGAAGCCTCAGAAACCATCAAGTCCCCGGCGCGCTCATTTTACAGACTGGGAGACTGAGGCCGGGGTAGGAGGTGAGGGAGACAGAACTCGCCCAGGGTCACCTGGGGCCAGGAAGTGAATCAAACTCAAGCCTGTCTGAGGCCAGGCCGGGGATTCTGACCTCCTTCTGTTAGAATTCTGGAAAATCATCTCAGGATCTTTTTTGGTTTTCTTTTTTTTCTGGCCCTTACTTGCTCTTCTCTGTTTGTCTCTCTCCATTTAAAAAAATTCTCTCCTTAATCCTTCCTCTCCTTGTCCCTACTCCTAAGACTCTCTCTCTCCCTCTCCCAATGGCTTACTCTCTCTTTCTTCATTTCTCTACCTCCTTTTCCCTCCCACACCGTCTCCATCATTCTTTCTCCCTTACCTCAATTGTATCCTTGTCCTCCCTTTTGCTCCTGAAGCCCTTCCCCTCTCTTCTGCACCTTTCTTGCAGGCCTGCTCACGCCCTTCACACACTCACCTACTTTAGAGGGTGCCCTCTGCCTCCCTGCCTCCACCAGCATCGCCTCTGCCAGATCCCCTAGCCTTAGCTCCAAAGCACATGCCACCCAGAGGGTCCTAAACCAGCTAGGAAGCCCCCACCCGGGACCACCAGGCCCCAGCCCCAGCTGTATTTGCAGCCACAGAGGAGCCCCCCACCCAGAGTGAGAGAACAGGCACCTGATGGAAGCGGAGTTGAGGCCAAGCAGGCGTGAGCCGTGATTAAAGCACGCACTTCTTCCCAGCAGCCTGGTTTGCATTACATCCGGCCGGGCGGGCTCCAGGCTGACAGCTGGACGCACTTTTCCAGGGCGCAAGGAAGGCAGTCAGACCGTGTGTGTGCACACATGCATGGGCTCCGTCCCGGACAGGCCAGTAATGGCTTTCACGTGGAGAATGCGGCAAACTTCTCCAACCTCAAGCACCGATTTTCCTGTCAAGAGATGATGGATTCAAAAAAAAAAAAAAAATTATAATCACAAAGAAAAGGGCTTTGGAGTTTGCACAAAAGGGTCAGACCCTGTGAAGTCAGATTCTGAAATGGAACCAGAAGCTGGAGACAATGGAAGTAGGAAGAAAGACGGAGGGAGAAAGACCCTAGTGTCTGTCCTCAGTGGCTGCGGCCAGGGCTGGGAAGGTATTCATGGCCCAAGAAGGACAGAAAAGAAACCACTGCCTGAGGGTCTGGCTCAGCTCTGCAATCCCTCCTCCCCAGGTAGGACAGACAGCCCAGAGGTATGAGGCCAGGTTCCAGCATTTGACTGTGGGTTTGAATCCAAGCTCCTTTGCTGACTGCAGTGATAGAACTGATCAAGTATCAGCTTCCACCTCTGTTAAACGGGGCTCCTGTGCCTCATTCCTGGGGCTGCAGAGAAATTCGCTGAGCTGAGACTTGCACACCAGTCAGCTCATGGCTTGAACCTCTCCTAGCTGTCGTGAGCTTGTCCTCCCTGGAGAAGAGCGCTGGAGCAGAAGGCAACAAACCCCGATCCATTCTGGCTTTGCCTGCTGGGTTATCTCAGGCTCAGTTTGCCCATCTGCAAAATGGGCAGGCAGGACACTGAGCCCTCCCGCGTCCTGCTAGTTTCCTGACCTGCCCTAGAGCCTGACTCACAGAGGGACTCACAGGACAGGGCACCACTCCTCCTCCCTGTTTCATGGCCTTTGCCCATGCACACCCCCTGCCTGGGACACTCTTCCTCTGACCCAAAGGCCCCTGGGGAGATGAGCCCTCCTGGAAAAGACCTCTCTGACCCCAGCAGATAGGATTTCACTCATGTAGCCCTGGACATCCTTTTTATGACACCTATTACTTCTAGGAAGCCTCTTTCAATATCTTCCTGGGGATTTTTGGACCATAGGCTCCATGACAGGCCCGAACCTGCCATGGTCCCCTTTGCCCCTGCTAAAGCCCACAGCACCCAGCATTACGATTGCATGTCTAATCATAGGAAATCCACTCTGGGAGGCTGAGACAGGAGGATCCCTCAAGGCCAAGAGTTCAAGACCAGCCTGGGCAACATAGTGAAACCCCACCTCTACATAAATAAAAATTAAAAATAAAAAAAAATTAGCCAGTTGTGATGGCACATGCCTGTAGTCATGGCTACTATGGAGGCTGAGGTGGGAGGATCACTTGAGCCCAGGAGGTTGAGGCTTCAGTGAGCCATGATTGTACTACTGCACTCCAGCCGGGGTGACAGAGTCAGGTCCTGTCTCTAATTAATAATAATAATAAACTATTTATTATTATTATATAAATGTATAGTAACTATTATTATTATAAGCTATTAAATATTTATAGAACACCAGTCATGTGTGAGGCCCTGCAGTCACAGCAGTGAATGAGTGAATGAATGAATGAATGAATGGTGATAAATGAAAGCACGAACTTATAGGACACTTATTGGTATATGTCTGAGCTGAGTCCTCTACATGAATCATCTTATTTAATTCCCACATCAACACCAGAAGGCAGGTGCTGTTATTATCCCCATTTCACAGATGAGGAAGCTGAGGCCCAGAGATGTTAGGCAACTTGTACAAGGCCACACAGCCAGGGCAGTGGAGACAAAATCCAATCCCAGGCAGTCTGGTTCCAGAGCTTATGGGCCCAGCCACCAGACTAGATTGGAGCCCACAGGAGGGGATCATGAGGGTTGTTTGAAGACATGTTTCCTTCTGCCGGCCTAGGACAGCAGGTACCTGGGAGTAACTGCCGGGGCTAGCTCATTTCTGCAAGAAGGAGCCTGGGATGCAGAACAGAGAGGCAGGGGCTGGCCAGCCTGAGAAGTGGCTCCAGATCCTCCATGGGGCAGTTTGCGCCCATTTGACCCCTGTGAGATGTGGAATCAGACGTGACTCTGAATCTCCCCTTCCCTGCCCTTCACCTAGAAAGGGACCGCTGACGTTCTGTGTGACCTCTGGCAGAACACCTACCCCCAGAGTCTTGGTGTGCTCATCTGGGCAATGGGAATGATGAAATCTGCCCTGCAAACACACACCACACACATCCACCCAGCTAGGGGCTGGGCATGGCCAGGGGCCGAACCCTGGGGACTGTTTCAGGGGCAGCCAGGGCAGCAGCTGGGGAAGGACTCGAGCCTCCCCGGCCCAGCTGGCTTCTGGCGGGGGTCCAGCCTGGCCACAGCCACCAGTCCTCCAGGCTTAATATCCTTGGCGGCAAGGCTAGAATAAGCTGTCTTTCAAGAGGGGAACTTTATTTATACGCCGATGCCAGTCGCGCTCCTGCTATTAGAAATTTCATCGGCTCCTTTGATTTAGGGCTTGCCACAAGCTGCCAATCGCGGCCGCCTCCTGGCCCAGCCCTGCAGCTCGGCCAGCCTTGTTCCGGCTCACAGCAGCAGAAACGAACATTATTTAATTTCCCGCCAGCGGGCAATGAAAGCCGGAGCTCCCCCTCCCACTGGATGTATTTATTTAATCCTTTTTGGAAATAGTGTCTGGGGATGGATCTGAAGGCCAGCCCTGGGGACTCTGCTAATCCCCCAGGCCTGGGCAGGTGGGGCCTTGGAGTGGAGACTGAGTGGGGCCTCTTGGGAGGATTCTAGAGGAACCTCAACCTGGGAGCCCAGGGTGATCTGCCACTCACTGACCCCTGAGGTGTCTGCTTGGGAGGTGTCACCAGCAGACTTCGAGATAAGCACTGCAGGGCTAGTTTATCTGGGAGGGGGATCCCAGGATGTATCAACAGGGGGTGAGGACATGAGGCAAGGAGGGGAGGTGGTCAAGTCTGGCTGCCATTAAGCAGCCGATTTTCGCTGTGGGTGAATGGGGCTCAGTTGTGCTGAGGACATTTTGCAAGAACACTCACCTCAGAGTCATCCGCCCAAGAAGCAAGGAAACCAGGTTATTTATACTCCAGCTCCCATCTGTCATTGGTGGAGGGCTGCTTCCCCCAGGAAGGGGCATTTATTCCCTACACTCCTCTTCCTTCTACACTGGGGCCAAGCAGGCGCCGGCAGACATCTCCCCACCTTGCAGGGGAGTGGTGAGTGACAGGAGGATATGGGCAGAGCAGCAACCACTTGAAGCTATTTATCCTCCTTGGCACCTGTCAAGTCTTTCTCTTTCTTTAGCCTCTGCCCAAAAGACACCTCCTCCAGGAAGATCTCCTTGACCACCCCAGGAAAAATCTTATCCATTACCGTCTCGTCATTCAGATATTTCCTTCCTAACATATAGCATGTGCCAGGATTATCTGTTTACTTATTTGCTTGTGGGTTTACTGCCTATCACTCCTACTAGACTGGAAGCCTCCTGAAGCAGGGAGTCATGTGTATCTTAATCTGCATTGCAGCCCTTGCACACAGTAGGCACTCAACAACTATTTTTGGAATGGGGATGGGGACACCTGATTTACGTAATTCAGGCCCTGTGTCACTTACCACAGTGCTTGGCAGTAGGCTAGGCTCCTTACATGTGATGATGTTTCCTTTAACACTCAGCCGAGCTTTCAAGGATGGGATCAGTACACCCATTTGACAGATTGGAAAGGTGAATGTATGGAGAAGATGCTGCATCAAACTCAGCTGTGGGTTTGCATAGCACCAAATCTTACTCCATTCTCCCTGCAGCCCCAGAGAGTGGATGGAAAGGTTTTCTGGGTTTCATTTCACAGCTGTGAGAATTAGGGCCCCCTGGGATACGCCCCCACCAGGTGGGGAGACAACGGGGATCCTGGCCGCATAGAGTCTATGATGTCTTAAGCGCTGGAGGGTATCAGTAGAGAGAAGTATGAGAAAAGGCTGAAGAAATCACGGGATGCTTCCTGGAGAAGGTGACTCTTCTTTTCCTATTATAAACATTAAAATGAGAAAGAAAATCAGTCCCTTTGGGAAAGCAGGAAATTCAGAATAGTTGATGACCCAGTAGCCCTGGCAGCACGGAGCCTAGAGACTTGTTTGCACAAAACACTCCCAAAGCAGAAATGTTTTATTTGTAGTATAATGTATAATATGAGGTTTTATATGTCATCATTTTCATATGTCATGTGATGCCAAATTGTCCAAGCTAAAAGGCTAAATACAGAAAAGTTAAAGATGAAAGGGGAAGAGGAAGACACTGAGGTCAAGGTAGCAAAAGTAGACAAAGTGCAGGAGGGAAGAGGCATTTTCCCTGGGCAATTGATTCAGCACCGAGGCGCTCCTGGAGCCTTTGTCTATGTGACATGGTTGTGGCAGCAGCCCGCGAGTGTTAATTGTCCCTGAGTTCTAATAGGTGTAATATTCTCGAGTGTTACATGTGCATTAATTAAGTAACACTGCATTTAGCCCCAAATCATGCGAAAGGCTTGTGTGGTGTTTGCAGAGGCATAAATATCCTCACAGTTAGTGAGTTGCTGGCACTGTTTTCTCTCTGCCCGCAGCAGTCCAAAAACGTAGATTGGGAGAAATGGGAAGTAGTGGAAACAGCAAGGAGTGCGAAGGATGAGGAAAGCCTCCGCCACCCTCCAGACCAGGAGGAAAGAGGAATTTAAGATGAGATACATACATAATATAGCCAGTGGGCTTTGAAGTCAGACAGATGCAAGTTTGAATCCCAGCACAGTCACTGACTTACTGTGTGATCTTGGACAAGTGGCCTGGCTTCTCTGAGCCTCAGAAAGCAAGAATCATAATAGGACCCTCCCCTTAAAAAGCGGTTGTGAGCAGTCAATGGGACGAGGCATGGAAGGAGCTTAGTGCAAAGTGCTTTATAATGTGTGGGATGATGGGGCCCACGGTGGAGGTGGTAATTTAGGGGTCCTGTGACAGACCTGGATTTCGCTAAATTGGGGTAAGAGCCCAGGTGAGGGCTGGTGTAGAGGATACTTTGGGATTATGGGAAGCAAGAACCGCATTCTTTTCTGGGCAGTACTGAGCTCCCCATGTGGGAAGGAAGCACCTAACCAGGAGAGGTAGCTTGGGGTGCTAAGAAGATAGAATTGTCTCAGGATGACAGTACAGATAGGCAGTCTAACCCTTGTTCTGCCTCCTACAGGACATAGCTTTGGCTTGACCCTCTGCTGCTGTGAGCTGCGCTGTGTGAAATGGGATCATGTTGTTAACCAGCCTCGCTGACATGAGTTGATTGCACCAAAACCCTATGGATAAAAGAGTTGTTGCCATAGAAAAAGAGACAAGCGCAATTTGCAGAGCAAGCTGAAGCCCCAGAGATCTTCCCTGTCCCCACAGACCCCTGCTGTGCCCATCTGGTCAGCCCTGCCTTGAGCCCAGTGGGATCCCTCTGCTACGCCCCATCCACATTTCAAATGACAGCATTGTCAGGCTTTGACTATCTTCCCCTTCTGCAGATGGGAAACTGAGGCTACAAGAAGGGAAGTGACTTGCTCAAAGACACCTTGCAATTTGGTGGCAGCCTGGAGTTCAGACCCCCTGACTCCCATGCAGGGCCCACCACTCCATCCCCCTCAAAACCCACAAAGATTCTGTTCTGTTCTGTCCTCAGCCAGCGCGGTGGCCCACCCACCTTGGGCGACCAGAGCCAAGAGGTTGTTTGTCTGTTTTAGACACTCTCGTCGCTGTGTTTCTTCTTTTTCTTTTAAGGGCTCAAGATTCAGGAAAACCAACTCAACGTGCATAATTTGGCAATTATTTCTTGTGTTCATCCTCACGGCCATGCCTGCATACAGATATTGGAATTTGCATAAAACAGTCTTGCTACCGGTCCCACGGCTTCCCGGGAAGAAGACGCCCAGGTGGGGGTGGGGAAGGTTTCAGGTCGGGCCCACCGGTTCCCCCTCTGTCCCCAGCCACAAAGGGAAATGAAGGTAACACATGGTGTGGAGAAGGGTGCTCAGCCCTCGGCACCCCCGCCCAAGGGAGACAGAGAAGGGGTGGGACCCAGTGGGGCCTCCGTGGCAGGATAAACGCCCCGTGGCAGCCTGGAACCCTTCCGATTAGTATTCAGCAAGCATCTCGCTCAGAAAGGATTAATGGAGTCTGATGTTTAATATCCTGGAGAACAATTAATTTGCCCACAGTTTTGTCATGGTTGAAAGTCAAATGCTGGAACAGATCGATGCTCGCATGGCGAGCTGGAGCCCAGAAACCCTGGGCAGGAGCAGAATTTTAATGTTCCCGTCCTGGCCCCCCTCTCCCCCCATTCCCAGCACACCCACTTTCTAATAGTTCTAAAAGCCACTTTATCCCTGCACCGTGCTTGTTGTCTTCACAAGAGTCCACTGGGAGCCTTCGAAGGCAAAATCCGGCCCCCGCAAGACTTCCATTATGGGATTAAAGTCGGCCGGTCCTTCTTGGGGGTCTGACCTCCGTTTTATTCCAATTGTCCTCGCCAGCGCCCCAGCCCTACCCTCTTCCCCGGCAGGGCCCCTGATGTCCGGACATTGTCACCAAGACACTTGTTCTTGAAAAGACGCCGGGGCAAAGAGGGACGTGGTGAGGTTGCAGTGGTGATTTGTTTATTTATTCGCTTGCTGGAGTTTTGCTGTCTGTTTACGCCTCACTGTTGGCTTGGCAAGGACACTGCAGCATGGTGGTGGGCTTGGGAACCCAGAAATCAATAGGCTCACCAGGAACGTGGGCTTTGTTTAAAAATCATTCCCAGCTGGGCAGGATGGCGGAGGCGACTTTGGCAATTTGATCCTGGCTGGTGGTTTAGAGGCCACAGGTTGGGGATGACATGGGAAGACAGGGTGCCAGAGGGGAGGTGGTTAGAGGCCATCACGGCTGACCCTCTCACCTTCCATTTGGGGAGACCGAGTCCCAGAGAGGCCAAGGTCGTGGTCCAAGTTCACAAGGCTAGAACCCGAGTCTCCTGACACCGGCTGAGCGTTTAATGCTTCTCTGGCTACCATTTAAACCCTGGCTCCTCAAAGCGTGGCCGGGACCAGCAGCATCAGTTTCACCTGGAGCTAATTAAAATGCAGAGTCTTAGGCCAGCTTCACAGGCACTCGACCTGCAAAGTCACACACACAAGCAGCCCCGAGTGAGAAGGACCCCACCCTTGGCTTCATGCTCCGCTGTTGCCATCTTGAAATTCCTTGGAACAATTTTTTAACAAGGGGCCCGCATTGTCATTTTGCACTGGGCCCTGCAAATTGAGTGCCCAGACCTGTTGAATCCGAATCTGTATTTTAACAGGAGCTCCGAGTGATTCCCAGGGTCCATTGAAGCTTGGGAAGCGACTGATTTAAAATCCCACATACCAGCCCCCAACGAGGAGGGCCAGCCAGGGTTGTCATCATCCAGAAATCACAACAGAACCAACAGAGGCCTCCCACCCTCCCTCCTCGAGGAGAGAGCCAGCTGGCTCTGAGACCCACCCCAGGGGGCAGGCGGGGTCATGGTTGTCCTTGCCCTCAGTCTTAGGGCTGGCCAGAGATTCTGTGGCTTTGGGAAATTTCAAGTTTGCCTCCCGATGAGTTTTATTTAGGGGCTTCAGGCTGGAGAAAGCTTTAGAAGTGAAAAGGCCGTCACTCCACGGCACCCTAGCCCCCAGAATGTCACTCTCACCCCAGTGTTTTCTAACTTAGCCCAGTCCCCCATCTCTAATGACCACCCCTGGGGACCCCATCTTGAGGCCCGGCATCCCCAGGAACCCCCCAAAGCAGACTTTATCTCATTCCCTCATTATAACAAGGCAAATCCCCAATGCAAATTTCACTATCCCCATCTCTCAGGTGAAAAATAGAGGCTCAGAGCGGTAAAGGAACGGGCCAAAGATCTGACCCCAGACCTCCTGAGTCTCCACAGTGAAGCCTGAGGTGACAGGTGCATCACCATCCCAGGGTGAAGGTGACTCTGCCTGTGAAAAGGTGCTTGTAGGCAGCGGGAAGGGGCCTGCCCCTCATACCCCTCTCCAACTCGGGGAGCTTGAGGGGAGGGTGTCTTGGGCTCCTTTCCTTAGAAGACCCCTGCATAGGGCAGACCACCCACAGGAGGAGAAACTGCTCTCATCACCCCTCCCTTGTCCCTGTTGGGCACTACTGTGGGGGAGGGAGGATTGAAAAAGGAGGTAGAGGAGGAGGAAGCAGAGTGGGGAGAGGAAGGAGGAAAGAGGAAGAGGAAGCCGGGCGCAGTGGCTCACTCCTGTAATCCCAACACTTTGGGAGGCCAAGGAAGGAAGATCACTTGAGGCCAGGAGTTTGGGACCAGACTGGGCAACATAGTGAGACCCCATCTCTACTAAAAATAAAAAAATTAGCCAGATGTGGTAGCATGTGCCTGTGATCGCAACTACTTGGAAGGTTGAAGCCGAAGCATCGCTTGAGCCCAGGAATTTGAGGTTATAGCAAGCTATAAACCCACCACTGCACTCCAGCCTGGGCAACAGAGGAGACCCCAGCTTTATTTTAAAAAAAAAAAAAAAGAAGAAGCACTTTGGGAGGCCGAGGTGGGCAGATCATGAGGTCGGGAGATCGAGACCATCCTGGCTAACACGGTGAAACCCCGTCTTTATTGAAAATACAAAAAATTAGTCGGGTGTGGTGGTGGGTGCCTGTAGTCCCAGCTACTCGGGAGGCTGAGGCAGAAGAACGGCATGAACCCGGGAGGCAGAGCTTGCAGTGAGCAGAGATCGTGCCACTGCACTCCAGCCTGGGCGACAGAGCCAGACTCCATCTCAAAAAAAAAAAAAAAAAAAAAAAAAGAAGAAGAGGAAGGAAGAACGGGAAGAGAGGGAGGAGAAAGAAAGTAGAGTGTGATTTATAAACTGTGTCCCTTTATCCCTCTTTCTCCATCCTCACAGAATCTATGAGTTATTCAAATCCCACTCCACGAAGGAGGAAACTAAGTTTCACCTGGATGGAAATTGGCACAGCAGGGACTTGGCCTCACACCTGGCTGTCCCCACCAGCTAAAATATGGTGTTTAACGCCCTCATGGGAGGGTTTTCTGATTATGCTGCTTTTTCATTTTAATAGTAACATCTCGGCCAGATGTGGTGGTTCAGGCCTGTAATCCCAGCACTTTGGGAGGCCGAGGTGGGCAGATCACAAGGTCAAGAGATCGAGACCATCCTGGCCAACATGGTGAAACCCCCTCTCTACTAAAAATAAAAAAAAAATTAGCTGGGTGTGGCAGCAGGTGCCAGTAGTCTCAGCTACTTGGGAGACTGAGAATTGCTTGAACCTGGGAGGCGGAGGTTGCAGTGGGCCGAGATCGTGCCACTGTACTCCAGCTTGGTGACAGAGTGAGACTCTGTCTCAAAATAATAATAATAATAATAGCAATAATAATAATAACATCTCCCACTTACGCAGTGTGGATCCTGGGTAGAGCCCTGCTAAGATCGTCACATTAATCATGAGGCAGGCGTTATAATGAGACCCATTTTACAGATAGGGACACTGTGGAGCCCGGAGGGAAAATCCCTTGTGAAAGGCCTGACGGGAGGCAGGATTGTCTTTCTGGGCTGGTATCTGGGTTCTTTGAGGGCCAGAGAAACTATGGGAGATGATCTAGCCAGTCTGACTGCTTCTTACAGTTGAGGAGAATAACGCCCAGAGAGGGTGAATGACCTGCCCAGGTTACACAGTCAGTCATCTAGAACCTCCTGCTTGGCCTACAGAAGCCAGCCCCAAGGTGACCTAACATCTGTGGGCGTTGGGGTGGGAGGCACTAAAGGGCAGGGTCAATGGGACCTCCTCAGCCCGGGGGATGGATCCAGAAGGTCCCTGCAAGCCCTCGTGCCTACACAGGTGCTTCCCCAGCCCACGCCCGACCTTGGGCTGAACCCTGCAGCTGAGGGTGTCCCTCTCAGCCCCAAGGGGTCAGCCAAGGAGGCCCTGGGTGTCCAGGACCACAGCTGGAGCCTGCTCTTTGGACACCAAACATCTGGCTGCTGGCTTCCGGAGCTACAGACAGGCCATGGGGAGGGAGGCCCCTTGAGAATGCCTCCGTCTCGTCTTCCCCAGGAGGCTCCAGGCCAGGATCTGCTTACACAGAAAGGAAGAAAATGTAAGTGAACACAGGAAAAGCCGTACATGTGCTTTTCTGGTGGGGCCGACCCTGTCACTAGCGATGTGACCTCAGTGCGGGGGCGAGGGGTCACCTCATCTCAGGGAGCCTCGGTTCCTCCTCTTGCAATTTGGGGACCATAAGACCCTACCCACAGATTCAGAGCATGCTGAGAGCTGACAGAGAGTAAGTGCTCAGTAAATGGTCATTGCCAATATTACCATTTTTACCTAGAGAGACTCCTTGCATGCACCCTACCACTCATGCTCCAAGCTCCACTTCTAGCACAGAGAGTCCAACGTCAAGGGAAACACTCTACTGGAGATGCAACCGTGACGAGAGAGGCAGCATGGTGTGGGAAATGAAAGCACAAGGGCTTGAGCTCTGCTGATCCTGGGTTCAAATCATGTTTCTATCTGTCAAAATCTTATATCCTCGGGCAAATTACCTACAGGACTGAGACTCGACTTTCTCATCTGTAAGATGGGGATTGGCGCCTCCATCATAAGATTATCTGATAGCTGGGCTCGGGGTCATGCCTGGAATCCCTGCACTTTGGGAGGCTGAGGCAGGAGGATTACATGAGCCCAGGAGTTTGATACCAGCCTGGGCAACATGGAGAAATCCCATCTTTACTAAAAATACAAAAATTATCCATGCTTCTAGTGGCAGGTGCCTGAAGTCCCAGCTACTCAGGAGGCTGAGTTGGGAGGATTGCTTGAACCCTGGAGATTGAGGTTGCAGTGAGCCGAAATCACGCCACTGCACTCCAGCTTGGGTGACAGAGTGTGACCCTGTCTCTAAATCAATAAATATATATATAAATAAATAAAAGATTGCCTGATAAACAAGGCACTGACTGTTAGAGTTCAGGGCTCTGGGTAAACAGTGAAGGTCATTATCATTACTATAATTTTTGTTATCACTGTTGTTTTATGTAAGTGCCAGGCTCTGCCCTGGGCTGACTGCTGGGATATAAAGGTGTCTCTGAGCTAGTCCTTGCCCTCTGGTCAGGCTGTTCCAATTTAGTCTGGACTCAGTTTCCTCCACTGTAAAATAGGAAGAATGCTTTGGCCAAGGTCAGCATGCCTCAGCGCCTCCCTCTATGCCCTCTCCTGATACGGAAGAGGAACCAAAGGTGGCCTCTTGGCAAAGGCCACATTCCTTGAGAAAGAAGGCAGGAGACAGAGGTGGGCGTGGTGGGGGAGGTCAGAGACACTATCCATCTTCCGGGCCTGCTTCACGTGCCTGCACGGTTATTAGCACCGTGAAGAGACGATAATGGTACTCATCAGTCTGGGAGCCACATCGCTTTCCAGCTGACTCCCCTGTGGCCCACCCAGATGCCACGGATGTAAGGGAGGAATTAGGGACAAGGCAGGTGCTGTTCTTTACTGGCCCTGGGGAGCCTGGGACAGTCCAGGCCAGGACGAGGCATCCTCCACCGAGCCTGTCCGGGAGACACACTGTGGCTTAGGAGAGAGTGTTCAGATCCTGGCTATGCTTCTCCTCTCTGTGTGGCCATTCTTCTCTGAGCCTCAGCCTCCTCATTAGTAAAATGGAGGTCCCAGTAAGGATTAGTGCAATAGCTCTGGTAGTGCCAGGCACATGGTCAGTGCTCAGGAAACAGGAGGTGGGTTTGAATTACGTGGATTTTCTTCCACCTCTGCAACCCCTGAGACAGCAAGACCAGCCCCTCCTCTTCTCCCCTCAGCCTACTCAACTTGAAGGTGACGAGGTTGATGACCTTTATGATGATCCACTTCATTTAATCAATAGCAAATATATTTTCTCTTCCTTATGACTTTCTTAATAACATTCTCTTTTCCCTAGCTTACTTTATTGTAAGAATATATATATATAATCCAAAATATGTGTTATCCCACAGTTTATGCTCTCAGTAAGGGTTCTGGTCAACATTAGGCTATTGGTTGTTAAGTTTTGGGGAGTAAAATGTTATATACAGATTTGTGTCTGTGCGCGGCTGGGGGCTCAGCACCCTTAACCCCAGCGTTGTTTGAGGGTCAACTGTACTGATAATGCACCTCATCTGCAGACTGAGCAGGGTTTGAAAGAACTCTAAATGTGCCCCATTAGCATGGAGCAGAAAGGAGCGATGGCGAGAGGGGGTCCTCAAATCAGGACAGGTTCATGCTCATGTGCCAGCTCTGCCACTCGCCACAGTGAAGAGGTCCTCAGATAAGACAGGTTCAGGCTTGTATGCCAGCTCTGCCACTCGCCACAATGTGGACTCCATTAACCTCTCTGAGTCTGCTTCCCTGTCTGTGAAATGAAAAGATCATCCCCGCCTTGTAGAATTTGGGGAACATACGGAAGAACAAATTAGTATTAAATTAACATGAGAACCATCCTGGTATACAGTAGGAGCTGGATGAATGTTTATTTTTATCCCTTCACGCTAGGGTCTGGCTTTTTATTCATTCTTAAAGAAACGTATCACCTTCTGTTGGATGGGTACAATGACTTTATTCACAGATAGCCACCTTTGATTGTGCCCATTTCACAGATGTTTCAGATGGTGCCAAAGCAGGGGAAATAGGTCAGGAGCTCCAGGCTTGGGAATCCCAGCCCTGCCATGAATTCGTTGGGTGACCTTGAGGACCAGAGATCCCCTCTGACCCTCAGTTTCCATGTCTGTGAACTGAAGAGGTGGAGGTTGTCAGCCATGAGCATTTCCATGCAAGAGAAAAATCCTTCGTTCCCCCTTCATTTTACTCTGTGGCCATCCACTGAGTACCAGGCCCTGGGCCAGCCACTAGGAATCCTCAGATAAATTAGCCAGCAAGAGATTTGGGGGTGCCATTGGCAGCCCCCTTCTAGCCACTCTAAATGTGATGGTGTCAGAAAATGCATTTGAACCAAGGAAGGCCGTTACCCTGATAGTGGAGCCCGTCTGTAGACTCCACTGCTTCCAGACTCTCAACCCCTACACGGCAAGGGCCTACCCCATTCAGTTCTTCAAGGAGCCAGCAAGGACTTCTAAAGCCAATTTTCTGAGTCAGATACTTGCATGCTCTTTCTGAGAACATCTTGTGAGAGGTGAGGCCTGCAGCCTTCCTGGTGAAGGATGCCATGAAGAGACCTGCTGTCCTGGAGTCTCAGAAATACAGAGGAATGGGTCGCTCCCTGAAGATGGTGTGGCTGGCTGCCCAGGCCTGGGAGGGGATGAAGAAGACTGAAACTAGCTAGTCCTGGTTTCTGATCCTAGATGTGGCAGAACAGATGGTTTGGATTATGTGTTCTTGAAGGGACTTACCTTCCTCCGCAGCCACACATGATCACACCTGGAAAGGCAAATAATGTGGATCTCATGATCCAAGTTTGGTGATAGATTGGTAATGGCTACCAGGAACACTAGGTAGGGCAGATTTTAAAGTAGGATGTCCAAACACCCTGGTCTTCGGAGGGCCATCCAGTTTATGCCTGTTGTTCAGACATCATTATTAATCAAAATTATTGCCCCTTTTTAACTTTCAATAGTGTCCTGGTTTGCATAGTAAATTACATGGTCACCCTATTTTGAGGCTGTGTCTGGCTTAGTGGGAATAATTCTGTGATCACTTAGCAACGTCTGCAGAGAGCGTAGAAAGAAGAGTAGGAGGACCAATGTCATGCAGCTGCCTTCCTTAATCCCAGAATCAGAGCCCACTCTGGGAAACATTGACACAGGTATCTATTCTCACAGGTAAATATTCTATCAGTCTGATTTCACTTCCTCAAAAGAGAGCCCTGGGAATGACACCATGAAAAAGAGAAAGAGAGAGGTGGGAAATAAGGTTTTTTAAAAATAAGACAACCTTAACTTATATTATCCATCTCTGGTTTAGAGAGGAAAATTCTAATCCAGGTCCCTTTTATAAGACTACCCAAATGAGAGTACCTTACATGTCCCTGCAAGTGACCACTAAATGGCAGGGAATTTACAATCTAATGAAGTTTCCTCCAGGTTGAGGATGTGTAGCTTCCCTCAAAAGTGTCGAAGAACTCCTGAGACCCCACTGGGATTTCCTTAGGTTGGGGTCTACTTGACCTCTTCAGAGCCCTTGGAATTTTCCCGTCTCCACGACCCAAAGACACTACTCACAACCTGCACCCTTCCCTTCTCCGACTTCAACCTGATACTAGAGCTACTCTCTTTCCTACAGCAATCCCTGGCCTATACCTGTGCTAGAACCCTCTCTGCCTGCCATGAAAATGCACCACCCAGATCTAATTAACAGCACTGACTCTACCACCATGTTTGCACCAAGGCCAGGCTTCCCATGAGCTACTCCCAGACAGGGAATGAGTCTGATGGGTATGCTGAGGTAGGCCCAGTTTTGCAAGACACAGGCTCCTCTGTTGTGTGGCTTTGGCTCAAGGAGTCCCCACTGGTCTGGCTGAAACTTTTTCTTAGAATTGTGTGGCCACCTGAGACTCTTCTTTCACTTCTTCTCCTTCCTTCCCCCTCCTGGCACAGGAGTCAGACCATCATCACTGCCTGGCAGCCATCCCCACTTCCTCCGTCAGCACCCTCCTCTTGCTATTCCCATCTTCCTTTCTGTTTCTGAGGGGATGTGGTTGACAGAATAGGGGTCCCCCAAAGATATCTACACCCTAATCCCCAGAACCTGTGAATGTATTACCTTCCATGGCAGAAGGGACTTTGCAAATATGTAGTTAAGGATTTCAATATGGGGAGATTACCCTGGATGATGAAGGCAGCCCCAATCTCAACATGAGAGCCCTTCTAAGGGTGAGACAAGAGGATCAGGACAAGAGAAAGGAGTTGTGACAACAGAAGCAGAAGTTGATGCCCTTTAAAGAGGGTGGAAGGGACCATGAACCAAAGAATGAAAGTGATTTCAAGGTGCAAGAAAAGACCAGGAACAGGTTCTCTCTTAGGGTAGAAACAGAGGAATGCAGCTCTGCTGATACCTCAATCTTAGCCTCTAAGATGCATTTGGACTTATGACCTCCAGAACTAAAAAAAGAAAATTGTGTGGTTTTAAGTCACTAAGATTGTGGTAATTTGTTATAGCAGCAATGGAAAACTCATACAGAGGACATGAACTAATGCACCTTTTAATGCTGTACAAAACCTCAGAGGGCAGTGACAATTCTCCATATTTTATAGATGAGGATACTGAGCTTCAGGGGAAGAGGGCTTCCTGAGTTATCTTCATGTGTTGGGCCTGGGATTTGGGCCCACCTGGTTTCAGAGTATCATGTCCATCACTGTCTAGCTGCATGGGCCCCTAATCTTGACTGAGGGTCTGTCCTGGACATCCCTGCCATTCTCATATACTCTGTCATTTTCTCCCTCTTCTTGGTCTAGCCATCTGCATTCATCTGTTCCTCAAACATTTGCAGCGCACCTACTATGGGCCAGGCGAGGAAGGAATAAGACATAGACCCAGCTCCAAAAGTTGGTGGAAAATTGCAATCCAGAGAAAAGAGTAAGGACAATTGGAGACAGCTCTCTCACGAGGTGCATCAGGCTTCGACTTAAGTGATAAGTGGGAGTGATCCAGATGACAAGGGGAAGGAAGAGTGTTCCAGGCAGAGGAACAGCATCTGTGAAGGCTCCAAGGAAACTGAGGCAGCATGGTCCTCCTCTGGGCTCCCAGAGTCCTCTGTGCTGCTCTGATCACAGTGCTGATCTGTCTGGGCTATAATTGTCTGTATCATGAACATCTCCATTACTGGCGACTCTGTTAATGCATTGGCCCTATCACAGCCTCATTGTTGTGTCCAATATATGGAACAAATCCTGGCACAGACTAGATGGTAGACTGGTTAGGTTAGTGGGGGTATGAGTGTTTGGGATGGATGGATGAATGGAGGGATAGGTGGACGGATGGGTGGGTGGATGGATGGATGAGTAAATGGATGGATGAGTGGGTGAATGGGTGGGTGGAGGAGTGAATAGATGAGTGGCTAGGTGGATGGATAAGTAAGCAGATGGATGGGTAAATAAGTGGATGGATGGATGGATGGATGGATGGATGGATGGATGGATGGATGAGTAGATGGCTGGGTGGGTGGATGAGTGGATGGATGGATGGATGAGGAGTGAATGGATGGGTGGATGGATGGATAGGTGGATAAATAGATGGGTGGATGAGTGTTTCTGGTAGATAGCTGGGTGGGTGGATGGATAGATGGATGGGTGGATGGAGGGATGGATGGATGGATGGATGGATGGGTAGGTGAGTAAGTGGATGGATGGATGGGTAGATGGATAGGCCGGTGAATGAGTGGTGGATGGATGAGTAGATGGATAGTTGAGGGAAGAGTTAGGAGAATGAGTAGATGGACGGTTGGATAAATAGATGGCTAGATGATGGGTAAGTAAAAACTAAATATGCGAGTGGGTGAATGGTTAGAAGGGACATCAAACAAAGAAACAGCAAAATAACAAATAAAACCCCTAAGATTTGCTGGTGGCAGAGAACTTCTGCATCTTCCCTCCAGATCCCTCCAAACAATATCTTCAGAGCCTGGCACTGCTCTGGGGGATTCTACAGATGGCATAAGAGTGAATAAGGGCCAGACATGATGGCTGACACCTGTAATCCCAGCACTTTGGGAGGCCAAGGCAGGAGGATCACTTGAAGCCAGGAGTTTGAGACCAGCCTGGACAACAAAGTGAGACCTCCATCTCCATACATTTTTTTAAAATTAGCCAGGAGTGATGCTGCATGCCTATAATCCCAGCTACTCAGGAGGCTGAGGTGGGAGGATTGCTCGAGCCCAGGAATTTGAGGCTGCAGCAAGCTATGCTTGCATGACTGCAATCCAGCCTGGGTGACAGAGACTGTCTCTAAAAAATTTTTTAAGTAAATAAGCCTGGTTTCTTGCTTGTTTTTCACATCATCCCTGCTACCTCACAGGACAGGATGTTCCTGTGATATCCCCTGTGCCTGAGGACAAAGGTCCTGAACGTAGAGGTCACTGCCACTTAAAACCCAGTGGCCTGGAGTAGAGGACCATCTGACTGGGATTCTCCCAGGCACTTCAGAGGCAAAATTAGGTGTTCTACAGAATCCGGGGTTGGGGAGCTCTCTCTGGAAACAGTCTTCAAACACAAACAGCCAGCCCTGAGCTCCAGGATGCAAACCACCAGCCCAAATAGGCTTCACCAGAGTCTGCTCAGTGATGCTTAGGTACAGCTGCTTATCCAAACACTGGCTCCTTCACTTAATCAATACCCATTCATTCATCTGTCTGTACGTTCATCTGTTCATCCACCCAGCCAGCCATTTTTTGTTGGTGTTTATTTGGTGTCTGCTATGTCCTGGGTATCATAAAAATACCATTTGGCACCCCAAAATGGCAAGGCCTTGGGGACCCATAACTCAACTTGCCAATTAGACAAATTGGAACAGGGATTGCCAGAGAGAAGAAAGGAATGTGATCTCCGGTTCTCCCATCCTCTCTGCCCCCAAGCCTAGCAGGGACTAGCAGGAAGGTGGCCCAGCTCATGAGGCCCATCAGGACTCACTAACCTGGCCACTTGCCCTTAGCATTTAGCACATGCACAGTCTTTCAACCGAATTCACACCAAAGTGTGAACGACTACATACTTCTAACCCCTGGGGTGTTTTCCATTGCAAGTAAAAGCTGCTTAACCCCAGGGCTTCTCTGGCAAAGCCTGCCTTCGGTTTCAGATTCAAAAGCCTAATTAAGAAAAAACTTGAGACAAGATCTCAGTAGGGGTGTCATGATGGGGGAGAGAGCCTGAAAAGTCTGCTTTGCATAACAGCCTGACATAGGAGAGTCTGGAGTATACCATGTCCGGCACAGATGTCTTCAGCTCATTCTTCTATGCAGAGGACTCAACAGTTTGCACAGTGTCACTGGGCAGACACCTACATCTCGTCCTGCAGAGAGGGAACTGTCCTGAGGCCAAGGCCAGGTAACAATCCTCTTTCTATTTCCCCCAATAAATAAATCAATAATACATGCATGAGGCCCATTTCCTCACTTGGCCTCAGCAGAGCAGACCTCTGAAGTCAGAAGGCAGAAACAGAGGAGAAGGAAGGAAGAAATAAAGGGTTTCCAAGTGCCTGCCATGCATAAGTCTCTGTGTTAGCCACCACTGCAGATGCGACCATCTTTCTACCTCATAACAGCTCTGGGGGAAGCGGAGGGCAGGGTTGACCATGAACCCAATTGGGCAGTGAGGAAACCAAGATCTGGCGAGGGATGTCACTTGATCCAGGTGATACAGAGAGTTGATGGTGCCAGCCCAGCCTCATCTCCCACCTGGGCAACCTTAGCAGCATGGTCTCTGCTCTGTGCATCCTCGCCCCACCTGCCATGCACACCCATTCTCTACACAGAAGCCAGGATGAGCTTTTAAAGTTGTATATCTGATGTCCTTGTCCCTGGTTCTTTGATGACACCCTCTCCACCAGAGGCCTTGAGCCCCACATGGTCTGAGTTGGGTTCAGCCCCCTCCTGTCTCATGTGCTGTTTCTTTACACCTCATTCTCTTTGCTCCAACCACCTGGGCCCTGTCAGTCCTCAAAAGCACCACACTCCTTCTGCCTCTGAACCTTATTTGCATACGCTATTCCCCCTTCCTAGAATGCTCTTTCCTCCACATCCCACTCCATTTAACTCCTTCATAGTTTCAACTTCCTCCAGGAAGGCCACCTTGATCACCCAGCTGACCCCGGCTCCCCACTGTACCAATGTGGGAGCTGTCCATGGTGCCACCAGCCACACCCTCTTGACCCACTGATTCCAGCCCATCAGTGATGGACACGACCTTGCCTGTGGCCAGCGTCCCATAAGTGGGTGTCTCCCTGCTTTCCTGCCTCAGGGTTTTCAAAGCTGTGGCCCATTCTACACTGTTCCTCAGAAGGTCTCTAGCAGTGTTGAGCTCCAGTTACCCACAGTGATGACCAGATCAACAGCATGCCTTTCACTGGAATTTTCTCTTTCCTGTCTCTTCCCCTACTCCCCGGTCCTGCTACCTGGGAACACCTCCAAATACACTCCCTGCCCCCAGGTCTTTTGCGTATCTGAGATCCTTGTCCCTGGTCTCCTGCTTTTGAGGAGGTGAAAACTAAGATATTCTGTGAGCCAGCTGTTTCTCACTAATCATATATTCTGACTCCTGGAGGGCAGAACCTGGACACACTTGGGTTATTATAGCCTCCTGGTACCCAGCAATGGGCCAGAGATAAAGTTGGAAGTTAACTAATATTCATAGGAAGAAGGGAGGGAAGGAAAGAGGGAGAGAAGGATGCAGGTCTTGAACCTATGTCTGTTTTTCTCCCCTGCCCAGACATGGTCACATCCTCCAAGATACAGCCTGTGTAGACAAAATAAGCCCCTTTGTGGACATCTTCCCTCAGTCTTCTCTAGTCACTGCTCAGTGTAATTCTACTTCCCACATCCCCCCCTGTCTACCCTCCCCCACACACATGCAATGAATTATGTACTCTGAAAGTCCTACTTGGGTATTAAAAAAAAAAAAAAAAAAAGAGCCCATGATAGAAAACTCTACCAGACATTTTTTTCCCCTTTTTGTCCTCATGAGCAGGTGCACGATGTAATGCCCCTGATTTTCAAGATCTGATTAAACTGTCATAGGTGCGGCACAATTGCAATAACTCCTCCGCCTCAGTGAGGCCCAAATCATTATAGACCTGTGTACACCCAGAAATGCCGTAGATAAGGGTCTGTCAGCGTTTCCATTACTGGGCCCTGTTTGGGGGATTTGTTTATTTAAATTGGATGGATTGGGTGCACTGAGGAGCGATGGATGGGCTGGCAGCGCAGGTGGTGGCTGGGTGAAGAAAATGTCGCCTTCACGCTGCCACTTGTTGACATCAGGCTTGTCTCAGGCTCAACAGGGCATGCCCTGGTGGCTTATGGTGGATGGAGCAGGGAGTTGAAGCTGGCGATATTTGTCCCAACAGAGTGGGCAAAGCGGCTGCAGGAAGCTGGGGTAAAAGACAGTTCAGGGAAAGATTAAGGGGGTGTACCAGATGGGGGCAAAGGTCACCAAGCTGGTAGTGATTTTGGAAGGATGAAGGACCCAAAAAAATGGGGAAAGGGGCCAAGTGCGGTGGCTCATGCCTGTAATCCCAGCACTTTGGGAGGCTGAGGTGGGCAGATCACGAAGTCAGGAGATCGAGAGCATCCAGGCCAACATGGTGAAACCCTGTCTCTACTAAAAATAAAAAAAAAATTAGCTGGGCATGGTGGTGCGCGCCGGTGGTCCCAGCTACTGGGGAGGCTGAGGCACAAGAATCGCTTGAACCCCAGAGGCGGAGGTTGTAGTGAGTGGAGATTGCGCCACTGCACAACAGCCTGGCAACAGAGCAAGACTCCATCTCAAAAAAAAAAAAAAAAAAAAAAACAATAGTGGGGAAAGGAACTAGCAGACTTTAAAAATGTGCACGTGTAAAATAACTCCATGCCAGGCATTTGGGGTACAATATGTGTAAACTTAAGTTGGATCTTGCTTTTTGCTCACAGGCTTAAATCCCAACTCTTATCATGGCCTTCAAGACACTGTGTGGTCAAGCCTCATCTCTGCCATGCCCCGATTTCTTCATGCTGCTTCAGCCACGTGGCCACTTAAGTCTTTGAATATGCCACGCTTTCACATCTCAGGGCCTTTGCATGGGTTAAACTCTGCCTGAAACCCAGTCTTTCCCCCGGCTGATCCCTTCTCACTCTTCAAGCCTCGGTATAAATCACCTCCTCTGAAGATAGTCCCTGATCACTCAGTCCAAGGCTCCGTCTCCACTGCCCACCCCACCCTGAGTCACTTTTACAAGCACATCCTGTCCTTTGCCAACAGAACGCTTTTCACCGTGGATCATTATGTACTTGTGTGTTTATTTATTTATTATTCCAAAAGGACATATGTTTTTGTCTGCCTGCCGTCCCTTGTTTGGAGAAATCTCAGTCTCTCATTGTACGCAGTTCTGGTCTGGCTGTGAGTTCACAGTCTCAGCCTTCTCCCCATATATTCACCCTGGTCCCAGGAAGGGAGGTTTGACTCAGGACTGAAAAATCCCAACCTCCCATCCCCCAGTAAAAAGGAGTAGCCCACAGAGTATACATGGGACCAGAATAAGGATAATCAGTGTCCACAGAGCAGGGGCTGTATGTTTTGAAACATGTCCTCAAATTCTTTGACACTGCTCCCTACAAATGGTGGAATCCAGTCCCCTACCCCTTGAATATGGACAGCCTTTGTGACTGCCTCAGTGAATAGAGGCAGGGTGATGGAAGGGACTCTGTATGAGCCCTAAGGCTAGGTTACAAAAGGCGATGAAGCTTTCATCTGGCTCTGTCTCGGCACGCTCACTGTTGGAACTTGCCGCCATGTTGTAAGGAAGCCCCAGCCACGTGGGGAGGCCAATGTTCAGTGTTCCAGCTGGTAGCGCCCTCTGAGACTCCAGCCAATAGGCAGCAGGAACTGTCAGATGCATGAATAAATGAGCCTTTGGTGATTCCAACCCCCCAGCCTTTGAGTACCTGCAGCTGATGTCACATGGAGCTGACACAAGGTGTCCCACTGGGTCCTGCCCAATTGCAGATTTGTGAACAAAATAAATGGTGTGGTTTAAGACACTCCACTTTGGGGTGGTTAGTTATACAGCCATGGAAGACACAGACAGGGTGCTGAGCTGAAAGAATGTGATGTTGGGACCTTGAGCAGCCACCATCCCACCACCTGGAGATCCCATCACCTGGAGATCCCACCACCTGGAGCTCCCACCACCTGGAGCGAGCTGGTCTGCAGACAGGTGCCAAGTGGAGATGAGCAGTGATGGAGAACAGATGAGCAGAGGCTATGGGGAGCCTGGGTCTGCAGCTCTTCCTGTAGTTCTGTGGGGCCACTCCCAGGGGTCTTTCCCAGTGACCAGCCTCAGCAAGTTCCCTGTGTGCTTCAGCAAGCTGGAGTGGACTCTGTCTCTGGTGCTCACAGCTTTCTGGACCCATTCACCATCATCCCACTGGACCCGAGCTCCATGAGGCAGTGCCCATTTCTACTCTGGCCCATCCTGTACCCATGGCATCCATGAAGTGCTACACAGTTTGGTGTTAAAGATTGATTCTAGAAGGGAAAGAGCTCATTGGTCCTCTCACCATCCTCAGTTCTGGGTAAACAGGGAGGCGCAGAGAGGTGAGAGGCTCCTAAGGGTACTTGGATAATGCATCCTGGTGATGGGATTTGAATCCGGATGATACTTTGAAGTTCAGGATCCTGGATCTGGTTGAAGACAGGAAGAGCACTCTGGAGGGGATTTCCAGGGGTGTCACGTGGGGCCCAGTGTGAGAGACATCAGGCAGGTAACCAAGATAACCATCAGTGATGGGGATGGGGGGCAAAATAGGGACAAGCTCTGGTAGTAAACAAGAGTCCTGTGGTCAGACCAAGGCCCTGAGAGGATTGGAGGCCAGGGTCAGGCTGTAGGAAGGCGCTGAGGAATGACCTTTAATGCCTGTCCAAGGTGGCGTGGGGACTCTGGGAAGAGCTGAGCCTGCAGGGAGGAATCATGCTGAAGCTTATCGTTGTCAGAGTAGAGGTTCTGTTCATCTCATCCTGCTATGTATTTGCACATGGTACAGATGCAAACACTGCCTCCCTGGGCATACACCCCATACTTTCCATCCCAGTGCATGCTGAGTGCACATGACAGCAAGCACCTGCAACTCCCTACCAGCACTTTTGCTCAGATGATGTGCATGAGGGCAAGGTCAGAAGCACCAGGAGTTAATGCTCCAAAAGCACCCTTCAGTGATGGACAGGAGTTGGAGGATAAATATCTCAGCTCCCTTGTTCCCTGGGGAGATAACTGAGGTGTGTGTTTTACACTGGTTCTCAGAGTTCCCCAGTGGGATTGAGTCCCAGCTGCTCAACATGATAACCTGCTCATTAGTGCACCCTGGATAGGCTCTTTCCCTTCTCTGTCTCACTCCCTTCCTTCCCCACCAGTGCTTCCTGGATTACCCCCCTAAAATGCCACTTGCCTTCACATCCCTGTCTTGGGGTCTGTTTCAGGGGAAGCCCATATTTAGACAGCACACATCCTGGGTGCAGGACTGGCTTATGGCTGGTTCTCCAGCCATTTAAAAGAAGCTTATCATTTGCAGTTTCCATGTAAACCATTTGTTCTGGAAGCCCTTCCTGCCTTGGCCAGGTCTCCCTGGCATTTGCTCTCAGGAACTCATGAAACTTCCTACTTAATTTTACACGACTCCCTTGCACTGGTCTTTGAGTCCATGAGGGCAGGGCTACCATTGTGTCATTCCCCAAGCCCCTAGCACCTGTCACAGGACCCAGGATTGGTCCAGAAAATATTTGTTAACTAAGACATAAAATATTCATGTGTTGAACTCTTCCTGGGCACCAGACCCTGCACCTATTTCCTGCTGACTTTTCAGGCATCATTATACCCACTTTACAGATGGGGAGGTAGAGCTCACTTCCCCCAAGGTCACTGTATTCACTATCTATGCCAAGTAACAAATTACCTCAAAGCAGAGATGCTTGAAACAACAGCACGGGTATCTCATGATTTCTGTAGGTCAGCCATCGAGGTTTACCTGGCTCCCCTGTTTTAGGGTCTCTCAGAGTCTACCATTAAGGTCTGGGGCTGCAGTATCATCCTGATAGGCTTGGCTGGAACAGGACATGACTTAAACTCTCTCACTTGCTTGCTGGCAGAATTCGATTTCTCGCAGATTGTAGGACTGAGGGTCCTACAGGAACTGGGACAGTTCCTGGTCACACAGGCATCTCCAATGTAGCAGCTTCCTTCTTCCAAGAGTGCAGGTGACAGAGAGAGAGAGACAGAGGCAGAGACAGAGAGAACAAGAAGGAATTCATGGTCTTTTTTAGCCTAATCTCAGAATTAACATTTCATCACTTATGCAGTATTCTATTCTTTAGGAGCAAGTCACCAGGTCCAGCTCACACTTAAAGGGAGGGAATACCATGATGTGAATACTAGCACGTGGGACCATTGACAGCCACGTCAGAACCTGCCTGCCACAATCATTATTAAGGATCCAAACCCAGGCAGTGTGGTCTTTCTCAATGCCACAGAGTCTCTCTGACATAAGGGTATGTGGACACCTCAAGGGTTGAAGAGGGTACCCTAAGATGAAAGACAACGAAAAAGCCATTTCCTCCTACCTGAGCTTTCCTCATTGCACGGAAATAATGGAAAGGAAAGAACGGAAGATTTTTTTAAAAATGAAAAAAGAATATAGGAAGCTACCAGCTTTCTCCAAGCAGCCTCAAAGACTGAAAAAAGAAAGCAAAAAAAGAAAGAAAGAAAATAGAAAACTACCAACTCTTCCAAGAAGCCTCAAAGACCAAGCAAACTGGCAGCATCTTGGAGTCACTTGGGCTGCCAAGAGGCTGCGACTTTTGGATCTGGAGAGATCTAAATACCAATCAGCTGATCCGAGGAACATTTTCCTCATTTCTTCAGCATCTGCAAGCTGCTTTCGGGCCAAGAATGCTTCAGTTGGAGAAAGGGCTGTGTAGATTTGCCAGTGGCTGGCTGTCCCTGCAACTCCAGGTCCATCCTTATCCCAGTCTTTGGGATGGCTGACTCTGTGCTCACAGCTTAGGGAACAGGGACACATTGAACAGAAGCAAGAGAAGCAGAGACCATTGTGTTCCCACAAGAATGAAACAATCCATTTACCCTTTTGTTCCTGAGGTCTCAGGGCCAGGATCAGAGTGACCATTGACATAAACCTATAGGTTTGCCACACTTTTCTCTGGGATTTATAATTATGACTAAGGTCCACTTCCGCTCTCTGGGCTTCTATTTTCTCATCTATAAAATGATATTGACTCATGTTGTACCACCAACCTTGGAAGGAAGTTCCTCTGTAAGCTTGACAAACTCCTACTCATTCCTCAAAACCCCAACCAAAATATCCTTTCCCCCGAACCCAGGTAGGAAGTATAATAGTAGCTCATTTGTCTCATGATTCTCATAGTAATAATAAAAGCTAATATTATTGGAATGCCTACTATTTGCCAGGCATTGTTCTAAGTGCATTACATAATTTAAATAATTTTATCCTCACATTGACCCACGAGGCAGGTGTTGCCATTATCTCTATTTGCAGATGAGGACACTGAGACTCAGAGGTTAAGTGACTTGCCCAGGGTTACCCAATTAGTAAGTGGCACAAACAGTATTTGAACCCTGCTCTGGCTCAAGTCTGGCTTAAAACCGGTCTGCCCTCGGCAATCAGGGTCCTGGCCACCTTGCCTGGGTGGTTGATATTTGGGGATGGGTGTACTCTGTAGGACTGTGAGCTCCTGGAGAATGAGGTTGGAATGCCTATTATGTAACAGGCATTGTTTAACTCTGAGTCTCTCCTCCCAGTCCTGGGAACCACGCTGACTCCCAGGGCTTCTGGTCTCATTTGTCACACTTGCCCCTTCCTCAAGCAGAGTCCTTGGAGGAGCTGGGGGAGGTGTGTCGTGATGTGAGCAGCTCTGAAACCTTAAGCCATTCCTCTGACCCATCAGTGCACAAGCCAGGACCCAGAACATTGAAGAGAAAGTTCACACTGGTGTGTACAGGGCCCAGAAGCTGGTGGCCAAGATGGCTTCTTCTAATTGAGTGGGGATGTTGAGGCAGAGACGCAGGGGCAGAAAGCAGGGAGAAGGAGACACATCGAAGGAGACACACACCAGGACCAACACAAGACAGAAATGTTGAGAAAGACAGAGACGCAGAAGGAAGAGACAAATGTCACAGGAGAGACGTGGACACAGACAAGGAGAAAGAGGGAGAGAGAGAGAGATGCAGGTAGAAACCCACAGGTGGAAGAGGGAGAGAATGAGTTGGAAAGGGGAAGGGTATAGAGGGGACAGATGGAGAGGGCCATGCACAGGGACAAAGGACAGAAACAGAAAGAGGGAGAGAGACAGACAGAGAGACAGAGGGAAAGAAACCCAGGGGGACCGAGACGACCCAGAAGCCAAGACTGCGAGAGAGACGAGCTTGGCTCAGAGGCAGAGAGGATCCAGAGGACAGCCTGGCCAGGAGGGCCAGGGCACAGGGGACCGGGCTTGTGGACATCCCTCGTCCCTGTTCCATCTCATCATCCTCGCTATTGATTCCTGAACAAACACTGGCTTTGTTGGCCAAACAAACCCAGGCTGAGTCTGGGCTGGGATCTCTTTTGTGTGGCAACTGTTGCCATGCGGAGAGAAAACCAGATCTAAAGGATTCCATGTTTTTCCCTGTTCCTCCTGGTTCCTGGTCTTGGGAGGCAGGAGCTGGGGAGAAGGTGAGATGTGCAGTCCCTGGGCAGGAGGGGGCAGGAAGGTGGGGGTGCGGAACTCCTGCTTCTGGAAAAATAAAATGTTCCTCTGGCTCTTCTTCTTTTCTTTCTTTTTTCTTTTTTCTTTTCTTTTTTTTTTTTTTTTTTATCACAGCCAAACCCATCACACATCCCAGGGATTTTTTTTTTTTTTTTTTTTTTTTTTTTAAGGAAAACAAGTCTTTGGAGACAGAGGTGACTCTGGCAGTGATAAGTGAGGAGGTTCACCTGCAAGAGTGTTATCAGCGCTCCATGGCTGCCCGGACTGCAGATTTCTCATTTTGATGAGGAGCCAGCAGAATTGGATGCACCCCGGTGGTGCTTCTCTGATGAGCTTCCATGAGCAGGGACGGCAAGGGCGACTGCTGGGCCTCATCGTCAGAGGTTGAGGGGTTGCCAGGGAGGCTGGGGGAGGCTGCAAGAAGCCTTAGGCGCTGCGCCAACTCCTTGGGGAACCCAGAGCCCCCAACTTCACCAGGCACATCCAGCAGAGGCTGAGGCAGGGAGGGTAAAGCAAGGCCCAGGAAGGAGAGGGATTTCCAGAGTGACTTTCTCTTGCACCTTTTTATTTCTGTCACTTCTTCCCCAGCCTGTCCTCCATCTCCCGTGCTCAGTTTTAGCCAAGGGATCTTCCTGGATGAGGAAGACATAGATGCCTACTGAGCCAGCTCCGCGACCAGTGCTGTGAACCCAGCCCTTTTTCTGGGCCAAGTGACCTCAAATCCATCTTTTTGTTTCATTCTTTCAACATCGCTTCAGGGGTTGGCAAACTCATGCTGTAAAGGGCCAGATAGTAAATATGTTCAGCTTTACATGCCACACGGCCTCTGTCACAACTGCCCAACTCTCTCACTGTAGCATGAAAAACGTCGTAGACAATATGTAAATAAGCATGTGGCCATGTTCCAATAGAACTTGATGTACAAAAGAAAATGGCAGGCCCATGGGTCGAAGTTTGCCAACCACTGATCTAGGCTAAGCCTCAACTACTCGAGATACAGTCCCCAAACTTGGAGCCTCGGTGTCCCCAGGAGCTTGTTCGAAATGCAGAACCCCAGGCATTGCCCCGGACCTACTGTGTCAGAGCTAGCATTTAACAAATTCCCCAGCAATTGGCGTGTGTGAATGTCTGAGAAGTCCTGGTCTGTGTAAATGGAAAGCTTGCTGTCTTTTGCATATAAGGCACCATGTCCATCTGCCAAACGAGGAAACAGGCTCATAGAGAGGTCAGTTGCCCAAGGTCGTGGGACAGGAGCAGCAGAGCCAGGATTTGTGCCCAAGGTCAGAGTCCGCACTCTTGACCACCATGTTCTACAGGAATTGAAGGAGCTTTGTAGAAAAGGGACACCAGTCTCTCTGAAACCCACAGACAACCCAAGGAATACAGCAAGGCCTTGCAAGAGACAGGATTTTCAGGGGCTGAGGCTGTTCTCTGTAGACAGACATCACCGCACCTTTGTAATTGCCAGGCAGGCATGTGCTGAGATGGCCCCATTTCACTAGGGAGAAACTGAGGCTTAGGGGCCACCATGCTCGAGTCTCAGCCTTCCTGGCAGAAAGTGGTGAAGCCAGGATTTGAACCAGGGCAACTCCGGAGGTCAGTGTCCTCACAGTCCCATTCCAGCCCCATCCCAGGGAGCTGCTGGGTTCTTAAATCCATAGTGACCTGAGATTCCAGCAAAAGTCCAAATGATGCAGACAAAAGTGGTAGGAGAGGGGTAATTTGCACAGAAATACAACCAGGCACCAAGGCCATGCATACACACATGTACACACAGGCATGTGGATGGACATATGACACACATATACACACACGAGCACAAGAAGGCAAACATATGCGTGTACATGCACACGCATGTGTACACATGGACACATGCATGAATGCACACACATGCATACATGGGTGCTCACACATGCATACATGTGTGCCTGCTCTCAGGCAGGGACATACAGTTGCTCTGGCCCCAGGTTGGGGGACGGTTTCTACAGATATTCCATTCTGTGATCCCACAATGAAGACCCAATCAAAGGTAGAGGAAAGCCAAGAGCCCAGAACAAGGGTCAGTCCTCCAGCTTTGAATCTTTGATCTGACCTCAGCTCTTCAGACCTCCATGGAGGACTATTTGGGGTATTTTGCAATCACCCAGCTCAGTCTCCACCCTACAGAACTTCCTTCTGAGTCCAGCCTGTGAGCTAGAATGCACCCAGGGATGGGAAGCTCATTACATTTCTAAAACCCACCCTAGTGCCAGGTGGCCCCCAACTGATGTCCAACTGATGATGGATCCTCTCTTGCTAGCCATGTGGCTTAAAAGAAAGCCTCTTCACCTCTCTGTGCCTCAGTTTACATAACCATGAGCAGGGCCATAGTATCTACCACCAACCACTCTGAGGCCCAGAGGAACAATGATTGTGGCCAGTGTGTCCATGTTAAAGCTTTGGCTGGCTTCAAAAGAGCGGGTAGGGAAGAGGTCAGGTTCAAGAATCAGTCAGACCTGGATTCGAGTCTAAGCTTTGCCACTTGTTAGATGTGAGTACGTAGGTACGTGGCTGTTCCCCTCCAAGTCCTGGTCTCCCCATCTGAAAACGGGGACATCATATGCTGGTTTCTGACACTATGAGGCTTAAATGCCACTGGGCATGAACAGCTCTTCCCCAAAGAGGCGGAACACGTGAGAGTAATTATTCTTCATTATGGCCTCCTCCAAAGCCGTGGGCCCCTCCCTGTCTGGTGAATGGTGTTCCTGCCTTGGGGAGGGGAGAAGCAGGGGACAGACGCAGCTACAGAGGCCTCTCTGCTTATACAGAGAGCTCCATAACCTGGCATGCTAGAATGAAGCCTGGGGACAGCTGCCCTGTCCCTACCCGTGAGGGTCTCCAGCCCTCACAAGGCCCGGCTGGCCTCCTGCAGGTGACTAGCTCTGGCCTCTGGTCCCTGGGGCCTTAATTTCTCATGGAGAGTTGGGGTGGCGGCCAGCGGGGTTTCACTGCGTAGGATGGCTGCCAGCACACATGAGCAACAGTGTGCAAGAATGCAGTACGGGACGACCCTCTGAACCAGAAACTCAAGTGGATCCCTGATGTTATCATCCACTCGTGTGTTATCTCCAGCAAGCCTCCATTCTACCCTGGGCCTCAGTTTCCTCATCTCTCCAATGGAGACAAGCAGGCCAACCTCAGTGGGCTGTTGTGAGAATCAAATCCACAAGCAGATGCCTGTGCTCAAGACAATACGGCATGATGATTAATTTCAATCAAATCATTTTATACACAGAATAGCTGAGGCCCAGAGAAGGCAGGTCATTGGTCTGCGGCCACACAGCATGCAGGACCCAGCCCACGCCATCCCGTTCTTCATCCCTATTCAGAGAAAGGAAAGAACTTGTTCCATTGACGTCAAGATCTTCAGCACTGGAACCCCATTTCGGACCCTCCGGAACATACACCAAGCCCATTGGGCACTGGATTAACTCTTCCTTTTTGCAAATGATCCCCGACAGAAAATCCTTCCAAAGACAAGGAAAAATATTTCCCCAAAACCTATTTACTTTTCAAATTTCAGTTGCCATAACAACTCGGCACAACTATTTATATGAAATCTTCGCCTTCCAAGTCTTGCTGAGCGCCGTGCTCTGTAAAGAGTTCAACTCGGCCCTTTCAATAACAACACATTTTTTCAATCAATTTGGGTTGGGGATTCTTTTTCTATAAACACACATAAAATATGTTTGCAAAACTTTTTAAAGCTAACGGGGAAACGCCACATTTCATACTCACTCTCCTCTAATCACCCCCAATAGTTACTTTGTGAAGCATGACAGTGACAAAAATGACTGGGCAGCTTGCTATTTAAAAAAAAAAAATCTTTTAAAATTATTTTTGTTATCATCATCTGGGGAGTTGGTAGAATCCTTGGTGGAGAGCTTTGAACACCAGCTTGGGATCTGTCCCTGACCCTAAAAGACTATGCGTCCTTAGAAAAGTCAGCAGAGGTCTCCAGCCCAGAGAGGGACATATTTTGAGCCAAATAAGCCCCCACCCAAAATTGAGAATGGAGAGGGTGTGCAGAGGCCCTGTGCCTGAGGCATCCTGCAGATGCTCTGGGGCCACGGCAGTCACATGTTTGGCTTTTCGGAGACAATTCCTGTTTCAAATTTTCTGTTCCAGGCTCCTTGTAAGCCTTTGTACAAGCTGTTCCCCTTGCCTGGAACTTCCCCTTTGTCAACCTGTCAAGCTGACACGAAGGGACCCATACTTGGTTTAATGCTCGGCTGTTGCTGTCTTGAAATTCTTAATTATTTTTGAACAAGACGCCCCGAGCGTTCATTTTGCAACTAGCCCCACAGATTCTGCAGTGATACTGGCCAGTCTCTAGTGTGCTGTGTGCTTCAAGTCATTTAATCAAGACAACCCTTTGAGGTAGGCATTGTTGCGACCTTCATTTTACAGATGAGAAAATTGAGTACAAAGAGGTGAAAGACCCTCACCGTGCCCGTGGTGGCAATACAAGCTGTTATGCACTTCACTCTGCTCCAGGCACTTCTGTGTTACTTCATCTAATCCTCATGAGATGGGAAATATTGTGATCCTTGTTTTCCAAAGGCACAGAGAGGTTGGGTAGTTTGCTTAAGGTCACACAGCAAGCAAGTGAAGGAGCCATGCTTTCCAGAGAGGCCCATTGGATCTCACCCCAGGTGCCAGCGGTAACTTTCTCATCAGGTCTTGGCCTCCAGGCTAAATCCTTCCAGCCTATTCATGACATGGTGACCAGAACCATCCATCTCCCTTTACCTGACCTCCTGTCATGCCATTTTCTGGCTGCAAATCCTGCCATGGCTCCCAGCACTCTCAAGAAGTATCTAACCTCCTTAGCCTGACCATTGAGACCCTCAGTGACATCACCTTGGCACGCCTCTGCAGCCTCAGTGCCTGCCCGAACTCCTGGCACTTGGTGCTCTTGCTCTCCAGACTACCTGCAGTTAGATCTCTGCACGAAAAAGCTGCTTCTTGAATTGCCAGGTTAGGAACCACTGGTTCCCTAAACAGTGGCTGGCACATGGGTATTCTAGGAAAGAATTGGATAGGTTGCTGGACTTAAGTAACCTGTTCGTTTGGAGCCCCTTCACCCCCATAGCCAGGATGCTAACCCTTCCACGTCCCTCCAAGATGCCTCCTTCTCTATCCCTTGCCAGCCCTCTATCAAGAACTACCATGATTGTTCACATTGATGCCTGTACTACCTTCTCCCCAGCTTCTCCACCTCCACTCATGCCCCTACAGGTCAATTCTCCAAACTGCAGCTGGAGAAATATATTTTTTTTAATTATTATTATTATACTTTAAGTTTTAGGGTACATGTGCACAATGTGCAGGTTAGTTACATATGTATACATGTGCCATGCTGGTGTGCTGCACCCATTAACTCGCCATTTAGCATTAGGTATATCTCCTAATGCTATCCCTCCCCCTCCCCCCACCCCACAACAGTCCCCAGACTGAGATGTTCCTCTTCCTGTGTCCATGTGTTCTCATTGTTCAATTCCCATCTATGAGTGAGAACATGCAGTGTTTGGCTTTTTGTCCTTGCGATAGTTTACTGAGAATGATGATTTCCAATTTCATCCATGTCCCTACAAAGGACGTGAACTCATCATTTTTATGGCTGCATAGTATTCCATGGTGTATATGTGCCACATTTTCTTAATCCAGTTTATCATTGTTGGACATTTGGGATGGTTCTAAGTCTTTGCTATTGTGAATAGTGCCACAACAAACATACGTGTGCATGTGTCTTTATAGCAGCATGATTTATAGTCCTTTGGGTATATATCCAGTAATGGGATGACTGGGTCAAATGGTATTTCTAGTTCTAGATCCCTGAGGAATCGCCACACTGACTTCCACAATGGTTGAACTAGTTTACAGTCCCATCAACAGTGTAAAAGTGTTCCTATTTCTCCACATCCTCTCCAGCACCTGTTGTTTCCTGACTTTTTAATGATTGCCATTCTAACTGGTGTGAGATGGTATCTCATTGTGGTTTTGATTTGCATTTCTCTGATGGCCAGTGATGGTGAGCATTTTTTCATGTGTCTTTTGGCTGCATAAATGTCTTCTTTTGAGAAGTGTCTGTTCATATCCTTTGCCCACTTTTTGATGGGGTTGTTTGTTTTTTTCTTGTAAATTTGTTGGAGTTCATTGTAGATTCTGGATATTAGCCCTTTGTCAGATGAGTAGGTTGTGAAAATTTTCTCCCATTTTGTAGGTTGCCTGTTCACTCTGATGGTAGTTTCTTTTGCTGTGCAGAAGCTCTTTAGTTTAATTAGATCCCATTTGTCAATTTTGGCTTTTGTTGCCATTGCTTTTGGTGTTTTAGACATGAAGTCCTTGCCCATGCCTATGTCCTGAATGGTAATGCCTAGGTTTTCTTCTAGGGTTTTTATGGTTTTAGGTCTAAGATGTAAGTCTTTAATCCATCTTGAATTAATTTTTGTATAAGGTGTGAGGAAGGGATCCAGTTTCAGCTTTCTACATATGGCTAGCCAGTTTTCCCAGCACCATTTATTAAATAGGGAATCCTTTCCCCATTGCTTGTTTTTGTCAGGTTTGTCAAAGATCAGATAGTTGTAGATATACGGCATTATTTCTGAGGGCTCTGTTCTGTTCCATTGCTCTATATCTCTGTTTTGGTACCAGTACCATGCTGTTTTGGTTACTGTAGCCTTGTAGTATAGTTTGAAGTCAGGTAGCGCGATGCCTCCAGCTTTGTTCTTTTGGCTTAGGATTGACTTGGCGATGCGGGCTCTTTTTTAGTTCCATATGAACTTTAAAGTAGTTTTTTCCAATTCTGTGAAGAAAGTCATTGGTAGCTTGATGGGGATGGCATTGAATCTATAAATTACCTTGGGCTGTATGGCCATTTTCACGATATTGATTCTTCCTACCCATGAGCATGGAATGTTCTTCCATTTGTTTGTATCCTTTTTTATTTCATTGAGCAGTGGTTTATAGTTCTCCTTGAAGAGGTCCTTCACATCCCTTGTAAGTTGGATTCCTAAGTATTTTATTCTCTTTGAAGCAATTGTGAATGGGAGTTCACTCATGATTTGGCTCTCTTGTTTGTCTGTTATTGGTGTATAAGAATGCTTGTGATTTTTGCACTTAGATTTTGTATCCTGAGACTTTGCTGAAGTTGCTTATCAGCTTAAGGAGATTTTGGGTTGAGACAATGGGATTTTCTAGATATACAATCATGTCGTCTGCAAACAGGGACAATTTGATTTCCTCTTTTCCTAATTGAATACCCTTTATTTCCTTCTCCTGCCTAATTGCCCTGGCCAGAACTTCCAACACTATGTTGAATAGGAGTGGTGAGAGAGGGCATCCCTGTCTTGTGCCAGTTTTCAAAGGGAATGCTTCCAGTTTTTGCCCATTCAGTGTGATATTGGCTGTGGGTTTTTCATAGATAGCTCTTATTATTTTGAGATACATCCCATCAGTACCTAATTTATTGAGAGTTTTTAGCATGAAGCGCTGTTGAATTTTTTCAAAGGCCTTTTCTGCATCTATTGAGATAATCATGTGGTTTTTGTCTTTGGTTCTGTTTATATGCTGGATTACATTTATTGATTTGTGTATATTGAACCAGCCTTGCATCCCAGGGATGAAGCCCACTTGATCATGATGGATAAGTTTTGATGTGCTGCTGGATTCTGTTTGCCAGTATTTTATTGAAGATTTTTGCATCAATGTTCATCAAGGATATTGGTCTAAAATTCTCTTTTTTGGTTGTGTCTCTGCCCGGCTTTGGTATCAGGATGATGCTGGCCTCAAAATGAGTTAGGGAGGATTCCCTCTTTTTCTATTGATTGGAATAGTTTCAGAAGGAATGGTACCAGTTCCTCCTTGTACCTCTGGTAGAATTCGGCTGTGAATCCATCTGGTCCTGGACTCTTTTTGGTTGGTAAGCTATTGATTATTGCCACAATTTCAGCTCCTGTTATTGGTCTATTCAGAGATTCAACTTCTTCATGGTTTAGCATTGGGAGAGTGTATGTGTCGAGGAATTTATCCATTTCTTCTAGATTTTCTAGTTTATTTGCGTAGAGGTGTTTGTAGTATCTCTCTGATGGTAGTTTGTATTTCTGTGGGATTGGTGGTGATATCCCCTTTATCATTTTTTATTGCGTCTATTTGATTCTTCTCTCTTTTTTTCTTTATTAGTCTTGCTAGCGGTCTATCAATTTTGTTGATCCTTTCAAAAAACCAGCTCCTGGATTCATTAATTTTTTGAAGGGTTTTTTTTTTTTTTTGTCTCTATTTCCTTCAGTTCTGCTCTGATCTTAGTTATTTCTTGCCTTCTGCTAGCTTTTGAATGTGTTTGCTCTTGCTTTTCTAGTTCTTTTAATTGTGATGTTAGGGTGTCAATTTTGGATCTTTCCTGCTTTCTCTTGTGGGCATTTAGTGCTATAAATTTCCCTCTACACACTGCTTTGAATGTGTCCCAGAGATTCTGGTACGTTGTATCTTTGTTCTCGTTGGTTTCAAAGAACATCTTTATTTCTGCCTTCATTTCGTTATGTACCCAGTAGTCATTCAGGAGCAGGTTGTTCAGTTTCCATGTAGTTGAGTGGTTTTGAGTGAGTTTCTTAATCCTGAGTTCTAGTCTGATTGCACTGTGGTCTGAGAGACAGTTTGTTATAATTTCTGTTCTTTTACATTTGCTGAGGAGAACTTTACTTCCAACTATGTGGTCAATTTTGGAATAGGTGTGGTGTGGTGCTGAAAAAATATATATTCTGTTGATTTGGGGTGGAGAGTTCTGTAGATGTCTATTAGGTCCGCTTGGTGCAGAGCTGAGTTCAATTCCTGGGTATCCTTGTTAACTTTCTGTCTCGTTGTTCTGTCTAATGTTGACAGTGGGGTGTTAAAGTCTCCCATTATTATTGTGTGGGAGTCTAAGTCTCTTTGTAGGTCACTCAGGACTTGCTTTATGAATCTGGGTGCTCCTGTATTGGGTGCATATATATTTAGGATAGTTAGCTCTTCTTCTTGAATTGATCCCTTTACCATTATGTAATGGCCTTCTTTGTCTCTTTTGATCTTTGTTGGTTTAAAGTCTGTTTTATCAGAGACTAGGATTGCAACACCTGCCTTTTTTTGTTTTCCATTTGCTTGGTAGATCTTCCTCCATCCTTTTATTTTGAGCCTATTTGTGTCTCTGCACGTGAGATGGGTTTCCTGAATACAGCACACTAATGGGTCTTGACTCTTTATCCAATTTGCCAGTCTGTGTCTTTTAATTGGAGCATTTAGTCCATTTACATTTAAAGTTAATATTGTTATGTGTGAATTTGATCCTGTCATTATGATGTATCATTTCTAACCATTTCAGTCTCTGCTGAATGCCCATCATTCTCAAAATGAATCTCAAAAGCCAACAAGGCCACCACATCCAAGCCCTGCTGACCTCGTTGGCCATGTCCCCACACCCCCAGACACCCCACATGAGGATGGACCACCTCAGACCTCTGGCTCCCCATGAACCCTTCTTCCTGGCTTGCTGCTTTCCCCCTTCTGCCTCGGCTAAATAGCTTTTCTTCCAGGAAGATTTCCCTGACCACAGTTCCTTCCCTCAGCAAAGTCAGGCTCCTCCTGGGCTCCCATAGTCCCCTGTCCTTCCCCATAAAAACACATATCACACTATTGCAAGTCCTGGTCTGCATGGCTGCAACCTGTCCTCCACATGGAGGGTGACTTCCTGAGAGCAGAGGCCATAGTCTGTTCCTCAAGGTACTTTCCATGCTTGGAACATAGGAAGTGCTCAATAAATAGATAGATGGATGCACGCTGGATAGTGGATGGATAGATAACAGATGAATGGGTGAATGGATAGATGAGTGGGTGGATAGATGAATGAATGGATGAATAAATGAATGAATGGGTAGATGGATGGGTGGATGGATAAATAATGGATGAATGAGTAGATGGATGAGTAGATGAATGCATGGGTGGGTGGGTGGATAGATGAATAAAGGGGATGATGTATGAATGGATGGATAGGTGGATGGGTGGATGAATGGATGGATGAGATGGTGGATGGATGGGTGGATGGATAGATGGATGGATGGGTGGGTGGATGGATGGATGGATGGATGGATGGATGGATAGATAGATTGATGGGTAGGTAGACAGGTAGATCGGTAGGTGGGTGAATGAATGGGTGGATGGATGGATAAATTGAGGAGAAGATGGATGAACGAAGGATAGGCAAATGAGTAGATGAATGGATGCATGGGATTGTGGATGGGTGGATGGATGGGTGGAGGAGATGGTGGATGGAAGGGTGGATGGATGGATGGGTGGATGGATGGATGGATGGATGGATCGGTAGGTAGACAGGTAGATGGGTGGGTGGGTGAATGAATGGATGGATGGATGGATGGACAAATTGAGGAGAAGATGGATGAATGAAGGATAGGTGGATGAGTAGATGAATGGATGCATGGGATGGTGGATGGGTGGATGGATGGGTGGGTAGATAGATAGGTGGATAAATGTATAGGTGTGTGGATGGATGGGTAGATGGTTAGATGAATAAACAGACGGGTGGATAGATAAATGGATGGATGGGTGGATGAATGAATAGATAGAAGGATGGATGTGTAAATGGGTGGACGAAGATATGATGGATGAATGGGTGAATGAATGAATGGATGGATAGGTTGATGGATGGGTGGTTGTGTGGATGGAGGGAGAGATTGATGGGTGGAAGGGTAGATGGGTGGGTAGGTAAGTAGGTAAATGGATGGGTGGATGAATGGATAAATTGAGTGGATAATGGATGAATGAATGGGCGGGTAGATGGATGGATGAATGGATGGATGAGATGGTGGATTGATGGGCGGGTAGGTGGCTGTATGGCTATATGGATGGGTAGACAGGTGGGTGATGAATGATGAACATATAGATAGATAAGAGAAAACCCCATGAACCACCTTGCAGTAGTTAATATTTGGATGTTAATGTGCTCAAAGTTCCTAGCATGTAGTAGGCCAGCAATAAATGTTTATTGAATTAATGGTTAAATGAATGTCACAGAGCAGCTGGTCATCAACCTTTCATGACCACCTGTTTTCTTCCCTGTTTCCATTCTCTCCACCTCTGTCTCCTAATCTCTCAGGCTCCCATTGCTTCCCACAGTTACCATGTGACTCACAGTGGCCAAATTCCCCGGATTCATGTCTGCACATTAATTATTGAGTGATATAATCCAAATTTATCTAATGAATTAATAATAGACCATAGGGGTATTTTAATAATGAAATACTTGGAGTTGTGTTTTGATAATTACAGCAGGCTTTCATAATTACACCAAGGCTGTTAAAATAAAATCAAAATCCATGAGGTAGTGTGCAGTGACACCCCAGGAGCGCCCCCTCAAAGCTATGACAAACAGACCCACCAGGAACAGAAAGATCCTTTTAGCTCTGAATCGGGTGATGTCTGGGGGGTTGGGTGGTCAAGATCTTTTCAGGATTGTAGATTTGGGGAGAGATTCTGGGAAGGACAAGCAAAATAACATCCCAGAAACATTAAAGAGAGAGAAACCTTCTCAGGAGGTTAGAGTGATAATGATGGCAGATTGGTAGATTCTAAACCACCACCCCCACCACACCCACACACAGGCCTCGTCAAGAAGCCCGGGCTGTTGACCCCAAGGTCCTTCCCTAAGAAGTGTCCTCAAGAAGACACTTGAAAGTGTCAATAATTAATTTAAAAAAGAAGGCACTTGAACTTGCCACAGACATTGCCCAAAATGGGTCCCCCGTGTGGAACTGACAAGAGGCAGCTGGGGCTGGAGCTGGTGTGATGATGAGGTTTCTGCAGACTCTGTGGTGATGTCACCACTGGTAACTACAGAAACAAGGTCAAACTTCAGGTGTCAGCCTGGCTTAGCCGTCTTTGCCGTCTAATGTCAACAGTCAGGTTGCGGGGAGCTGTCTAAATCATAGGAGGAGGTTGGTGAATGTAAAACATCATCGCTTCCTCTTCCTCTCCCCTTCCTCCCTCATTTCAACTCCAAACAGGATCTATTGATTTCATCTTCAGGCATTATTCTGAGAGGCAGTGTAGGACTGCAGATAAAAAGCAGAGACTTAGAAGCCAGACTTTCAGGGTTCAGCACTGTGGTTCACAAGCGTGTGACCCTTGGGTGAGTCTCTTAGCTTCTCTGTGCCTCAGGGTTGCTGGGGGGATTCATGGGTTGATTTGCCTAAAATGCTGGATTAAGGGATATCTGCTATTCTTACCTCCTCTGCTAACAGTACCTTGACTTGCCCTGCCCTCCCTGGCTCTTAATGAGGATTGTTGAGGATTGAATGGCACAGGACCTGCCCACCAGCTCAGGGACTTAGTTAGGCACAGCCCCTACAACTGGCCAATCAGCTGAGTCCATTCCTCTGGCTACAATGATTGGTCAGAATCAAACCCTTGACTGAAACCAACCAGTCACAGCTAATGAGAGTAATCATCAATGAATATTAGTTAGTGTTACTGCTCCATTGCTCCATTATTGTGACAAACGTTAACTCCATCCCCCACCCACAGCCGGGTCTTGGTAGGGAGAGGGTGAAATGATGGACTAGGAGAGATTTGGGATCCTTGGACAGATCTTGCCTTGTCCAGCAAGGCTGGGTTACATGCCCTCTCTCTCTCGGCTCCTCGAATTCCCCCTTGGCTTGCTCCTGTTCTGAGATGAAGTAAAATGGGTGATTCTAAGCATGGGCCTTGAGTCTGGCAGACCAGGTTTAAATCCCAAACCCATCTCTTTCTTCCTAGCTATGGGCCCCTGGCCCTCACCTCCCACTTCTCCGTTTCTTCACGTGGAAAATGAAGATGACTAAGGAACCCGGGCCTTGGAAGGTTCTGGGAATTCTGTGGAGTCAGGTATGCCTGGGGCTGGCACAAAGGTGGGGTTCCAGAAGAGATGCTAGCTATGAATAACATGCCCGTCACTGCCTTCTGTTGTAACTGGCTGTGAAACATCTGTCTTCTGCCAGACTAGGCTTCTAAGGTAGGGATAAGTTTGGTCATCATTGTGTCCGCAGCGTAGTGTGCAAGGCTAGACATGGAGTGGGAAGGAACGAATGAATGAACAGCAGGAGGGAGGGCAGAGGAAGGGAGAGACAAAGAGAAAAACCACAAGTCTCTCTCTTTTTTTTTTTCTTGAGACGGAGTCTCACTCTGCCTTCCCCAGGCTGGAGTGCAATGGCGCGACCTTGGCTCTCCGCAGCCTCTGCCTCCCAGGTTCAAGTGATTCTCCTGTCTCACCCTCCTGAGTAGCTGGGACTACAGATGTGTGCCACCACACCCGGCTAATTTTGTATTTTTAGTAGAGACGGGGTTTCACCCTGTCGGCCAGGCTGGTCTCAAACTCGTGACCTCAGGTGATCCGCCCACCTTGGCCTCCCAAAGTGCTGGGATTACAAGCATGAGCCACCGTGCCCAGCTGAAAAACCACAAGTCTCCTGATGACGCTGGAAAGCCTAGCTACTCCAGCATCAAAAAGTGTTCAAAATGGGAGACAGAAGACCAGCTTGAAGCCCTTCACTCTGCAGAGATGGAGCCCAGAGAGGCCACGTGACTTCCCCAGGGGCACACAGCAGGGTGTGATAGGACAGGCTCCAGAAGAGAGTGCTTCCTTTAGCTCCCTTGCAGCCTGTCTCTAACTCCCAGGCATTGGGGCCTGCTCTACCTGCCCAGCACTCTCCCCGCTCCTCTTCACCTGGGGCCAGTCTCAACATGGGATGCCTCTTCCTGTCTGCAGACCACACCAACCCCCAAGCCAGGTGGTCCCTCAGGTGTCTCTTCCCTAAGTGGGCTGAGCTTCTCCGATGGAAAATATCCTGGAGGCTTCAGGCTGGAAGGAGTGAGATGACTCAGGGACAGGTGGGAGAAGCTCAGGAAGAAGGAGGCTGGGGGTGCAGATGGAGGGAGTTCTTTGTAAATGAGTCAGAAAAACAAGCCTCTCTCCAGATAATACCAAGAATCTATTGGCCTGAACTCAACTATGCAGGACACGAATGTTAGTTTCCTGTAACTGAACTTGCAGCGCCGTAGCCTCACTAGCTAAGTTATGATCCCACCTGCCGTTCACCTTGCCTCTTAGAGCAATTGTGACACGCAGCCTTCTTCTCTGCCTTCCTTTGCCTGCCCCTCCTGGGAAGTCTGTCTCTGGTTCGGAGGTGGGAGAGGGGTCTCTCATCCCCGGTTCTTCCCCGCCTGTTGTTTATATCCAAGCTTCTGGTTTTTGAAGTTGATTATTCCCTCCTCGAGGTGATAAATGCAAACTACTTCCCTCCCTGATCGGGGGAAGGACAGGGGTTATATAGGAAGGCTAAAGGAACAACTTTGCTTCATGTTTCAAGGATTCTTCAAGGAGAATTCCCTTCCTGATTGGGGTGTGGGTTGCCCCAAAGCACATCCTGCAACAAGACCTGCAGTGTGTGGGGAGGTGAGAGGGTGAGGGAGTGAAGCCAGGAAAGGAAGCTTCATTAGCAAGCAAGGTTCCACTATGGGCAGCTGGGGCACCTGAGTCCAGGGCCTCATATGACTATGTCCCAATTCCTGGGGTTGAATTGAATGCCAGGATCCCCTTTCTCCTTGACCTGTTCCTCAAAAGGCTTCATCTGCCTCTCTGTGCCCTCTCTCGCCTCTGAGCAGGAATGAGTTTTAAACTCACGAGCGCCCAGGCACAGCAGCTCACACCTGTAATCCCAGCACTTTAGGAGGCCGAGGCGGGCCAATCACGAGGTCAGGAGATCAAAACCATCCTGGCTAACACGGTGAAACCCCGTCTCTCTTCTGGGAGCCAACATGGAACATGGCTGGGAGTTGTCTCACCCAAGGAGTGAAGGAGCTGGGGTATTTATCCTGCAGCCCCCGTAGGCTCTGCCATGGGCTGAGGGGTACTGCCTGGGGCATTAACCCCCTGACACTTCATTGTGTTGGAAGCCACGGAGTGGGCCCACATGGGGATGGTGAGAGCCTAGGAGGAATAGGTGGGCACCAACAGCCTCTGCTACATTCACATATGTAATATGGGGGTACAAATATTCTCATTTGCATATGGGGGTAGTTCATATGATCATGTATGCTAGCAGCATGACCTGCAAACACCAGTGCTACCCTCATCTTACAAATGAGGCAGTTGAGGCCTCGCCTACGTAAGTGCCTCACTGATAAAGGCAGATAGGGTCAGAGATCCAGGTCTTTGGCATCTATATCTAAGAGAACCTGCTCTGTGTGATCTCAGGCCCAGAGTCCAAACCCTCACCTGCCTCCTCTCAGCTTTACTTTTCTGAGCTGTAGATTTCACTTCCTTTTAGCCTCAGTTTTTTCCTCCGCAAAGTGGGGACAAGATCGTCCCCCTTCGCAAGGCTGATGTGAAGATACAAGATAATACGTGCACACGTGTTGTGGACTGGGCCTAGCCACTTTATGTGCTCCATAATCATTCCCCTCCCACTCTCTTCTCAGCCTCATTCTGCCACCAAGTTCCTCTGGGACTTTGGGCCAGTCCTCTGTTCAATTCAGTGAACATTTTCAGAGCCTCCAAATGTTCCATGGTTGTGGCTGCATGTGAGTCAGGCTGGCCACATCCAAGTCAGCAGTGAATCACCTGAGACGGGAGGTGGGGCGAGGCCCCATGGAGTTGTCCCGTGGGAAGGTCAGAGACAGCAGACAGAAGCAGGGATGACAGATGCAGTCTGGAGGGCTGTAAGCTAGGTGTGGTGGGATCAGGTTTCTGAAACTTCCTCCAGTGCCATGGGGATGCAAGGCAGAAGCTGGCCCAGGAGGGTCACTAAGAAGGCCACCTCTTAAAACAGAGATGAGCAAAGATAACAGCTGACCTAGGGCAAGGGAATTAGGGATGGGGGAAGGGGAGAGGAGATGCTGCCTGGGCTGGGGACTATCTTTCATGAGGCAGCCAGAGGAGCCAAGGATGGCCTCTGAATGGCAGTCTGGGGCTGAGTCCAGCCATCCCAGGACCTCCGGTGTGTGACTTCTGGACATAACAGTCTTTGCCATCCCAGCCCAGGCTGTCCCCACATCCAAAGCTCCCCCTGTGGGCCCCACCCCTGCTGCCCTTCAGAGCTGCGGCCATGGCCCTCAGGCCTGTCCACCGCCCTCGGCAACATCATGGCTAACCTGGGCTCCACACATTTCTTCCATCGGCAGACAATGCCCCTCCAGGGGAAGCTCTGAGACCCAGCACCTGTGGGGAAAAACTCAAAGGCCCAGGCACTGAATCCAAGCCAGGTAAAAATATAGATAAAGAGTGCTGGGAAGGAACTTTTTTGAAAACACACCCACCCAGCCCCTGGGGTTGAATTCAATTCCAGGAGCCCCTTTCTCCTTGACCTGATCCTCAAAGGGCTTCATCTGCCTCTCTGTGCTCTCTCTCGCCTGTGGGCAGGGATGAGTTTTAAGCTCACAAGAAGCCAGGCACGGTCTGTCATGCCTGTAATCCCAGAACTTTGGGAGGCCGAGGCGGGTGGATCACGAGGTCAGGAGATCTAGACCATCCTCGCTAACACAGTGAAACCCCATCTCTACTAAAAATACAACAACAACAAAAAAATCAGCTGGGCATGGTGGCACATGCCTGTAATCCCAGCTACTCAAGAGGCTGAGGCAGGAGAATCACTTGAACCCAGGAGGTGGAGGTTGCAGTGAGCCGAGATCGCACCACTGCAGTCCAGCCTGGGCAACAGAGTGAGACTCCATCTCATTCAGATCAACAGGGGATGGATGGAGTGTCCCAAGTCAGAACGTGGCTCCAGCAAAGAAGAAGACAACACTTGGGAGGTGGCTTCAAAATACACAACACAATGGCAGCATTCAAAGCAACAGTCACTGTTTTTTGGGTGTTGGGCCATTTTGGTTTGGTTTGGTTTGGTTTGGTTTGGTTTGGTTTGGTTTGGTTTGAATTGGTTTGGTTTGGTTTGGTTTGGTTTGGATTGGTTTAGTTTGGTTTGGTTTGGTTTGGTTTGGATTGGTTTGGTTTGCTTTGGATTGGTTTAGTTTGGATGGGTTTGGTTTGGTTTGGTTTGGTTTGGTTTGGTTTGGTTTGGTTTGGTTTGGTTTGGATTGGTTTGGTTTGGTTTGGTTTGGATTGGTTTGGTTTGGTTTGGTTTGGTTTGGATTGGTTTGGTTTGGTTTGGTTTGGTTTGGTTTGGTTTGGATTGGTTTGGTTTGGTTTGGTTTGGTTTGGATTGGTTTGGATGGGAATTTTTTTTTTTTTTTTTTTTTTTTTTTTTGCAGCTGTATCAGGGGTCCAGAAAGGAAGGCAATGGGGATTCCCCTACTTGGGGAACTCTGCCTAGAGGGTGGGTAGATTTTCCAAGGATAGGATGGTCCCAGCCCCTGCCAGATGCCAAGTTGAAGACAAGGGCACTGCTCGGAGGCCAGGTGTCTCCCTGACTGTGGAGGTCCTCCTGACCTGAGTCCAGGGCCTCATATGACTATGTCTAAGCACCTGTGACACACCAGGAGCAACACCCAGGAAGGCAGAGGGGAGGGCGAGAACCTGGCATTGACTGCCAAGTGCATGGCACAATGGACCAGGAGGAGGAGGGTGGGGAGGAGGAGGGGGAGGAAGAAGGAGGAAGAAAACAGCACGGAGGCAAACTGAGGCCCAAGGCCATAAGGTGACAGCCAGGAATTTAGGTTCCCTAATTCTCAGCCTTTTATCCTCATTGCTTCTTTAGACTTTGGGTGGAACATACGGGAAAAGATAATTGATGCTGCTGAAATAAAGTCAATAAAATTGTCTCTCTCTCCCTCTCCCTCTCCCTCTCCCCATCATTTAATGAGCACTTACTACATGTCAGGCACACTGACCCCCTCCACCTCTTTCAAGCCTCACGATTATTGTGTGAAGCTGTGGTCACAAGCCCCCGTTTCCAGGCGAGGAGCTGAGGCTGAGTGTGTTTCAGGCGCTTAACCAGAGGCCCACACCAAGCAGGTGGCCGAGCCATCCTTGCGGAGTCCCCCCGACTCCCTCCTTGCAGGAATTACTGAACTCCCCTGGCAGCAGTGGTACTGGGAGCCCCTCTGCCCCCCAGGAGACAGGCACAGGGGCTGGGCCCACAGAGAAATGGGGCCTGACTCCCCAGCCCCCTATCACCGTCCTGATGTTTCTCTATCTCCTCCCTCTCTTCCTAACCTCCTTTCTCCTTTCTCGTTCAGCTTATACTCTTCTGGTCTTGGCTCTGCCAGGAGCCTCTTCCTAAGTTTTTATTTTTAAATAACAGCTTTTTAAAAGCTTTTCTTTTTTTAAAAGAAAAAAAAAGAAAGAAAAACAGCTTTACTGAGATATAATTCACATACCATTTAATTCGCCCATTTACAGCACACAATTCAATCATTTTTAGTCTGTTCACAATATGAGAAAACCTTCACCACAGTCAGGTTTAGAGCACTTCCACCACCCCACAAAGAAACTCAGTTCCTTTCAGCTATCACCCCATCCTCCCACCACACACCCAGCCCCTGAAAACCACAAATCTACCTTTTGTCTCTATGGAGTGCACTGATCTGAATGTTTCATAGAAATGGAATCATATAGTACATGATGTTTTGTGTCTGGCCTCCTTCACTTAGAATAATGTCTTCAAGGTTCATCCATGTTGTGGCATGTGTCAGTGCGACATTCCTTCTTGAGGCTGAATAATACCCCATTGTATGGGTGGACCATACTTTGACTACTGGTTTATATTGATGAACATTTGGGTTACTTCCACACTTCGGCTCTTGTGAATAACGCTGCTGTGAACATTCCTGCACAAGTCTCTGTGTGGCCATGTGTTCTCGTTTCTCTTGAGTAGATACCTAGGAGTGGAATTGCCTGGTCACATGGTAACCGTATGTTTATTCCTTTGAGGATCTGCCCCACTGTTTTCCAAAGTGGCTGTACCTTTTTTATTCCCACTCTCCCCTACTTTTCAAAAGTACCGTATATTAAGCCAGGCACTCATGGGCATCATCTCTTTGAATCCTCACCACAATCTACCCACGGGATATCTAGGCATGACCATCACCTCATCTTCCAGATAAACTGAGGCTGAGAGACATAAGGCTGCTTGCCTGGGTCACTTGGCCGATTGGTGTTCCAGGATCCCGATCAGCTGCCCTGCTTCCAACCACGCCACTGGGGCCATCCATCCATCCCCAGTGGGGCTGCTGTTTGGGAGGCTGGGATGACCCACTGGGCCTGTGGCGACTCCTGCTCCAAGGAGACCCTCCCCCATGCCTGACAGGTGATCCTGGGAGGAATATTTACCCTGGGGCTCCGTCTGCCGAATGGGAAAGCCCTCGGGGGCTGTAACTGGAGAGGCCCGGTCCTAAGGCTCTGCTGAGGCTGGAGGAAAAGCACAAAGGGTCCTTTGTCCTGCCCATTGTTTGCACTTGCAGCCAGCCTTGCTGTGCCCCTCAGACCAGCAAGGGGCACGCTGGGTCTGCAGAGCAGCTGGGCTGTCTCGGGTTCTCCGGGGGGCCCCCTGGGATGAACCAGAGGATTCATTGGGGCGGAGGCAGAGGGGATGTGGAAAATATTGGGAGCTTAGTAGGCACTCAGCATATGGGAAATCATCCCCTAGACTTTTTAAAGGAGTCTTTTGTCCTTGGTTGTAAAGTCACCAGGCACATGCATAAAAAGGATGAAACAGCCCCAAGGGTATTGTTGCACTCCTCTGCCCACCCTGAGCCCAGCAGCCGTGTCCATGCCTCTTGTGTGTCTTTCCAGAAAGTTTTTATGCTTATATATGAAAATGAACGCATGTGTGTGTGTGCTTCTTTTCTACATATAAATGGTGACTTTCTTTTTTCCTCAAGATTTAAATAGATTTTATTGCCACAGGGGAGACCCCACCAAGCAGGGCCAATATATGTGGTCCCAGGAGGTCAACAAATGGTGACTTTCTGTATCCACTCCTTTCACTGCACAAAGCCCTCGGAAGATTATTCTATAGCAGTACGATGACAGCATCCTCCTTCTAGGGACTGCATCGTCTTCCATCTCTGGATGTGCCTTCTTTTACTCAGCTAGTCTACATCTCAGTTGTTCCCCATCTTCTGCACACAAGTATTTGCACATGCGTGTGAGTGTGTGCTGCAAGCACATTCTTACCAGTGGTATCACTGGGTCTTGGGAGGTGTGTTCTTGTTTTCGCATGTGACGAACACAAGCAAATTGTCTTCCATGGGGGTGGCCTCGATTATCCGTCCCCAGCATGACTTGGGAGTGCCTGTGTGCCCATGATCTCACTAACAGGATAGCATCAGCTCTTTCATTTTTCTTTACTTTTTTTTTGAGACAGAGTCTTGCTCTGTCACCCAGACTGGATGCAGTGGCATGATCTCAGCTCACCTGCAGCCTCCACCTCCCGGGTTCTAGCGATTCTTCAGCCTTACCCTTCCAAGTAGCTGGTACTAGAGGCAAGCACCACCATGCAGGGCAAATTTTTGTATTTTTAGTAGAGATGGGCTTTTGCAATGTTGGCCAGCCTTGTCTGGAGCTCCTGACCTCAGGTGTTCTGTTTGCCTCAGCCTCCCAAAGTACTGGGATTACAGGCATGAGCCATCACACCTGGCCTTTTACTTTTCACTGAAGTGAAATATACATACAAAAAAGTGCGCCTGTCATCAGAGCCCAGCTTGCTGGATTTTCACAGCGTCCACGCCTCCACAAAACCAGCACTTGGATCAAGACGGGAAGGTCTCCAGTCCCTGAAGCCTGCTCGTCACTGCCCTCCCAACATAAACTTGATCTATTGTCAGTCTTTTTTGTTCACTAAAATCCCCCTTCCCTTTCCAAATTCCCCTGTCTGCATAGACCATGTCAGTGCCACCCAAACCATATGCCAGGAAACTGAAAAACTAAAATGTTTTGATTTTTTTTAAAGGAAAAATAAATCAGTAAGAACAAGGGTCCCCAAACTATTCCCCACGGGCCAAATCCATTTTGCAGTCCTTTTACGTGTGGCCCACATGCTAAAAATTATAGTCATTTTTTAAATGATTAGGGAAAAAAAATCAAAAGAAGAATAAATCAGGACACATAAACATTTTATCAAATTCAAATCTCAGTGTCCATAAATAACATTTTCTTGGCACGCAGGCATGTTCTTCATTTGTGTATTATCTACGGCTGAGTTCTTGCTGCAACAGCAGAATCGAGAAGCTGCGAGAGAGACCCCGTGGCCTGCAAACCTGAAAATATTTACTTCCTGGCCATTCACAGAAAATGTTTGCCAACCCATGACCTAAAGCATCATCTCTCAGAGGGCTGGGAAGGAACCTGGAAGCCGTCCCATTCAGGGGCGGGAGCTTCAATGGGACCCTGCGTCTTCTGCCTCCAAGGCCTGTGGTAGGGCTGTCGCAGGCTGCAGAGGAGTCCAGGAGGGAGATGCTACAGGTAAGGCAGGAGGATGAAGAGAGAACAGACTTGAACTAGACTTAGGGTCACACCAGCAGCTGTGAGCAGCTGATGAGTGTTCCAGTGCAAGGAGAGGAGGGTGCAAGAGCCAGGGATTATACACTGATTAGCCTCCATCGCTGCAGAAATTATCTTGCCTGTGCATGGTGCAAGGGTCCGGAACATACATTTAACCAAGGCAAGGAGCAAAGTGAGAGGAAGCAATATTGTTGATCGCAGGAGGTGATGGATGAGATGAGAGAAGAATCTGCATGGTCAGAATCTGTTTGGCATCAGAAGGGAAGTACCCAGGAAATTTGAGGATCACCTCGTCCAGTTGTCTGTGGAACTGAACCGTGAGTTGTCCGTGAGGGATGAATGGCAATGTCAATGTTTCCAGAGTTTCTGTCATGAGGTCTCCTGGCTTGGAGATGGAGAGGGCACACACAGGTTTCGGATTCAAGCCTACAGGACAATCCTGACTGCAACATTCAGGAACCCTGGGTGAGTCTCTTTACCCCTCACAGCCTCAGTTTTCCCTTCCTGGAAATGGGACCACAATCCAAACCTTGTAGAACTGCTTCAAAGATGAAAGGAGACGTCGCGTGTGAGATGCCGGCCCATGGGAGCCACGGCCCAAATGGCAGCTCCCCACTGGGTCCCCAAAAAGTCTCCGCAGGTTGGCAGCCAAGAGAGCTACCATTTCTTTATTTGGAGAGATTCCACACCCCAGAAAGGGTAATCCTGCAGGAAAGGAGGAGGGAGTCGTTCCAGAGTTTGGGAGATGTCGGCTTTGACTCTGAGTGATGCCGCCTCAAACACTTACTGTCATACAGGAAGTTACTCAAACACAATCAATTAGACACCCATATTAGCATATTTGTCATTGTAATACAGCCGCTGCAGAGAGGAGATGCCGGAGACTGTTTATTGCTGTTCTGAGCTACTATTTATTAAAGTGATTAATATGTTTTTCAAATATCTGTGACAGGCGTGGCAGGCATTATTTATCTCCTCCCTCGAGAGCCCGAAAGGGTGAGGGGTAGAGTCACTTAGAGAGGGGCGGCAGGTAGGGGCCTTGGGGCCTCAGGGGACCGTGTCCTCCTCTGGGGCCCCTTTCCTGCTCGGGCCTCCTGCCTTCCATCTTCCCCTGTCTCCTCCACCTTCAACTTCCCCTGTCTCCTCCACCTTCAACTTCCCCTGTCTCCTCCACCTTCAACTTCCCCCTCTACTGACCATTCCCATTGGCATTCTGAGACATCTCCCACCATGACAAATAGAGGCCTCCCAGGATGCCCCGTCCCCCTGCTCCTTCCTGGACCCCCTCATCCCCAGCCATTCTGCCATCTTCCTCCTTCCCTCCATAGCCAAACTCTTCAAAAGAACTCTTTTCCCTCCCTACCTCCTTTTCTCATCTTCCAGTCTCTGCTTTTTAAAAATCATTACAAAAAATTAAAAGTGGCCGGGCGCGGTGGCTCACACCTGTAATCCCAGTACTTTTGGAGGCCGAGGCGGGGGGGAATCACCTGAGGTCAGGAGTTCGAGACCAGCCTGGCCAACATGGTGAAACCCCGTCTTTACTAAAAATACAAAAATTAACAGGGCATGGTAGCTGGTGCCTGTAATCCCAGTTACTCAGGAGGCTGAGGCAGGAGAATTGCTTGAACCTGGGAGGCAGAGGTTGCAGTGAGCCAAGATCACACCATTGCACTCCAGCCTGGGTGACAAGGGCGAAACTCCATCTCAAAAAAAAAAAAAAAAAAAAAAAATTTAAAAGCAGCATCCAGGATGCTCTAGAACAGCAACACCCAAAAAAACTTTCTGCAGTCATGGAAACGTTCTATGTCTGCATTGTCCAATACAGAAACTGCCAGCTGCATGTGGCTTTTGAGCTCTTGAAATGTGGCTAGTACAACTGAGGAATCAGATTTTTTTTTTTTTTTTTTTTGAGACGGAGTCTCACTCTGTTGCCCAGGCTGAAGTGCAGTGGTGCGATCTCGGCTCACTGCAAGCTCCACCTCCCGGGTTCAAGCAATTCTCCTGCCTCACCTTCCCGAGTAGCTGGGACTACAGGAGCCGGCCACCACGCCCGGCTAATTTTTTTTGTATTTTTAGTAGAGACGGGGTTTCACCGTGTTAGCCAGGATGCTCTCGATCTCCTGACCTCGTGATCCACCGGCTCAGCCTCCCCTTTTTTTTTTTTTTTTTTTTTTTTGAGACCCAGCCTTGCTCTGTCATCCAGGTTGGAGTGCAGTGATATAATCAGGACTTACTGCAGCCTTGACCTCCTGGGCTCAGGTGATCCTCCTACCTCACCCTCCCAAGTAGGTGGAACCACAGGCATACGCACCACACCTGGCTAATTTTTGTATTTTTTTGTAGAGATGGGGTTTCATCATGTTGTCCAGGCTGGAGGAACCAGATTTGTAATGTTATTTAATTTTAATGAATTTATATCTAGATTTAAGTAGCCATGTATGGCTCTAAAGGATTATACAGTGGGTCCCTGGATCCCCAACACCCACTAGCATTATCAAATATCTATACTTTGTCATATAGGTTTCAGGATTTTTAAAGTAACAAAACCTTACAGACCTGTTTCCCTTTTTTCTCTGCTGATGTAATTACTATCTTAAAGTTGGTCTTTATCTTTTCCACTCATGTTTGTATACTGTTACTATGTATGAATGTGTCCACAAGCAATATATAGTATTATTTTTCACATTTTAGTAACTTACATACATGGTAACCTACTTTATGTGTCATTTTGCAATTTTTTTTTTTTTTGGCTAAGCTTTGTTTTCCCAATTAACACCGAACTAGCTCATTTTCAGCATTGTATAATATGCTACTATAAGAGCATGCTGCAATGTATCTCTCCTCCTTCTGTTGGGGAACTTGTGTTACTTAATGCTGCAGTGAACATCTTTGAACATGTCACTTAGAGCAATGGGTTAACATTTCTGAAACCTATTCATCAAGAAATACAATTGCTGTGTCAGTTTGCTTAGTTTTAACTTTACTAGCTGCCCCAAGATGGTTCTACAACATGGCTGTGCCAATATACCCTCCAACAAATGCCAGAGAAGAGGCCCTGCTTCCCCACAGGCTCATCGATGCTTGGTATTCTCAAGTTTTAAATTACTGTCAAACAGATGGGTAGGATGGTGTGGTTGTTTTCATTTGTGTTCCCTGTTTATCAGTGAATTTAAACATCTTTCATAATTATTGGCCGTGTGAATTTTCTCTTTTGAGAACTGTCTGCATGCTCATTTCCTATTTGCCTATTCAGAAGTTAGTGTCATTGATTTGTCAGAGCTCTTTACATATTATGGATTCAATCTTCTTTCAGTTATATGTGTTCAGGTATCTTTTCTCAGTCTTGCCTTCTCTTTTAACTTATTCATGATGAGTTACTTTGAAAATAAGGTTTTAATTTTAAGGTAGTCAAATATGTCAATATTTTTCTTTAATGTTTATGATTTTTTGTACTATGAATAAGGAAACTTCTCTTACCCCAGGGTTATAAAGACATCCTATATTTCCATATAGAGCTTTTCAAGTTTTCCTTTTTGTATTTAGATCTTTAATGAATCTTGAGACTATTTGTTTGTGTGTATGTGTGCTGTATGAATTTGGAATCTAACATAATATTGTTTATATAATATAAGGCAAGACTAGAAAAAGGTATTGTTTATGCAATATAAGGCAAGACTAGAAAAAGATATCTGAACACATAAAACTGAGACAGGATTGAATCCATAATATGTAAAGAGCTCTGGCAAATCAGTAAGACACTAACTTCCCAGCAGGCAAATAAGCAATGAGCATAACCAGACAGACAGTTCCTGAAAGAGAAAATCCAAATGGCCAGTAATCATCAGTTGTCTATGCCGATGGCAAATCACTGTAATTGGTGGATTAAAACAACACACACACGTTTATTATCCCAGTTTCTGTGGGTCAGGAGCCTGGCACAGCTTAGCTGGAGCCTCGCTTAGGGTGTCACAATGCAACGATCAAGGTGTTGGCTGGAGCTGGGTTCTCATCAGAGGCTTGACTAGGGAAGGATCCTCTTTCAACCTCCTCAGCTTGTTCACAGAGTTCATTGCCTTGCAGCTGTATGATCCATGAAAGTTTGTTTCTTTAAAACTAGTAATGAGAAAATAAAGATCAACAGAAAAAAAACAGACTATAATAATGTAACATGATCAATGGAGTGACAGCCATTCCCTTTGCCATGTTTTGTTGGATAGAAGCAGATCACAGGTCCCGCCTACACTCAAGGGGAGGGGATCATACAAGGGCGTGAATACCAGGAGACAGGAATCATGGTGGCCACCTCGAAGACTGCCTGCCACGGTGTGCACACTGATCACCATCTTCCAGCATTCTTTTTAGATGGTCCACCCCTTCCTCACCAAATGGCAATGCATCCTCCACTACGTATGAAGTTTCCATAGGCACAGAGGTCTGCTCTGGCCTCCTTTATTATTGCTGTCATTCCAGTGGTCTTCCTGCCCCTACCGCCCTCTAAATATGCTCCAGTTTGGGGTCACCAATGCCCACCACATTGCTGAATTCCATTAAGTCTTTTCAGCCTCACCCTACTAGACCCTCAGGGGTATCCGGCACCGTGGACATCTCCTTCCCTCTTCCATCATTCTCCCCAGACTTGAGGCTCCTCATCCAGGGTCTCCTATGCCAGGTGCCCCTCCTGCCTGATGTGGGGGTCCTCCAGGTTCACTGCCTGGGTGATCTCATCTGCTCCTGGGACCAAATCCCACCTTCGGGTTGAGGATGCTCAATGACTATCCCAGGCTGGAGCCTCCTGGAGCTCCAAGAATGTGCAGCCGATGGCCCGTCAGATTCCACCTGGAAGACCTCTGCTCACATCTGACTCAATGTGCCCACACCAATTTCCCAATTCCACTCTCCCCTCTAGAAGACCCCCTTCCCCGTCATCATTGCTGCCTCCATGGATGGATGGAATGGATGTTGAAATCCATGGTGGGCCGGACTGCCTCCTTCTGTTTTCGCGGCCACCCTGCCCCAGCCACCGTCACCTCTCACCTGGGTGTCTCCAGTAGCTTTCCAACTTCCACTCCTGCCCCCTGCAGTCAATTCTCCACATGCCGGTCAGGGTAATATTTGTAAAAACATAAATCATTTCACATCATCCCCCTACTTAAAATCCTTTCTGTGGCTTCCCACTGCTTTTGGAATAGGATCCAGATTCCTCAACGTGCTCTCGGTCACAGGGGGCCACCTCCTCTGCAACTCCATCCATCACCACCCTCCCCCAACGCACGCCTCCCCCCTCGCTGGACCCCGGAGATTATCTGATTATTTCTCTAAGTGGGAAACTTTGGGGTGGTCCAAGTGGTCTGGGGGGAAAGGTGCCAAATTTCCCTTCTGAGTGGCAGGGACTGGGCAGAGCCACGAGCCCCGAGGAGGTCAGGTTAAACGGCACTGTTTACTTTAGCCCTCTCCAAAGTGTGTTTTGGTGGTGAGAGAGAGTTATGAATAAGCTCTTAATTCCAGCAAGGGCGTGGGTCAGCTCTCCGACCGCGGCGTTTATTGACACACGCGTCTGCTCCCTTGCCCAGTGCCCTGAGTCTGAGGGGCCCGTCTATGTGCAGGGGCTGGCGGCCCCGGCTCACCTGGGTGGGGGCCGGGCCTACCTGCAGCCTCTCTCCAAATGTACCACAGCATCAGTTTTTCCATTGGTGCTGGTGGGGGCCAGGGAGGGTGGGAGGGGGTGCATCTGGGAAAACTGTCATGAGCAGGGAGGGACCCAGACCCCACCTCTGGCTGGGGGGGTGCCCGGAAGCCAGATGCCACCCAAGGAACGAGGTGGGTGGGAGGTCCGTGGGGCTGTTTGGAGTTCTGTCACCTGGTTAGGCGGTTTGTTTGTGTTTTTCCTGGGCTGATGGCATCCGTGGGGCCTGAGTTGGGAGCAAGCTCATGAGCTCACTTGCTATGTGGCTTGAGACCAGTTGGGTTCCCCTGCTGGGTGGGCCTCAGTTTCCCCATCTGCATTACAGCCATTCTGTTCTACAGGTAGAGATGAAAGCACAGCAGACTGTGTCCTCATACAGGATCACGGTTTTTGGAAGAAGGATATTTGAGAACATGTTCTCAAATGGAAATCACAAGTTCAGAGAGGTTCATTTATATACATCTGCCCAGGAGCCGCCCTGATGGAAGCCAGGAGCCAGGACAAGAAGGTCCAGATAAATATACGAGCCAAGAGCCACACGGTGACGCTGCTGTGAGGCTGCCAGTGCACCAGTCTCAAAATGACAAGACGGCAGAGATGGAGAACAGATTAGCGGTTGCCTGGGGATAGGAGCAGGATGGGAGATGGACACAATTCTAAAGGGGCAGCACAAGGAAGCTCTTCTAGGGTGATGAAGTCATTCTGTATCTTGACTGTCGTGGTGGTGACAGGAATCCATACATGGCACCAAGTTGCACAGAACTACACACACACACACACACACACACACACTGAATTCATGTAAAAACTGGTGAAAATATAATATAGTCCATGATCTAGTTAACAGTAGAGAACCAGTGTCAATTTCCTGATTTTGAGGTCATACTACAGCCATATAAGCTGTTGCCATTGGAGGAAGCGGGGGGTGGGGGAGAGAGTACATAGGACTTTGTACTTTTTTTCCAGGGTCCTGTGAGTCTGTAATATAATTGCAAAATTAAAAGTTGTTTTTTTTAAAAGCTCGGGAAGGTTATTCGTGTGCCCAAGGTCACACAGCAAATTGAGAACTAAGCTAGGCTTAATCCCCAGGGATATTGATAGCCATGTTTTTTCCACTCTACCGTAGAAAGACAGAGCAAGACAGGCATTCTATAAAATAATCCTAGATGAGTAATAGTGAAGACACGAGAGCAGTAATAGTGGAAGCAATAGTAATTCTTTTTATCTTTTTCTTTTTTTTTTTTTTTTTTTTTTTTGAGATGAGGTCTCACTCTGTCACCCAGGCTGGAGTACAGTGGCACAATCATGGCTCCCTGCAGCCTCGACTTCCCTAGCTAAAGCAATCCTCCAGCTTTGGCCTCCCAAAGTGCTGGGACTACAGCCATGAATCACCGTGTTTGGCTGCTAGTAACAATCATTGTAGTAATTGTAGCAGTGACAATAGCAATAATCATGACAGCTTATGTTTATTGAGGACTGGCCTCAAGCCAGGCACCTTGTGTCTGCTTTACATACATTACTCCTGCTCTTCCCCACAGCCCCCAAGGTTGTATAGATGGGAAACTGAGGCACAGTTCCCAGATCACAAAGAAGATAGTAAAGGTTGAATCTAAGCCTTTCACTCCATCTTTCGATCCAGGTGTCCACCATAAGCCTTTGTCCTTAGCCTATGTCCCCATCTGAAACCCTCCAACAAAATTATGCCAGCCAGGCTGAAATTCCAGCCTGGTGTCCAGGATCCACCCCTTGGTCATGTCTACTCTCTGAGAGAGGTCCTGGCTGGCACAAACGGGCCACCCACAAATGGGTCAGTGGGAGGATCAATGACCTTGCTTGGGAATCTAGGCAAGTGGCTAGAGATGGTTTTGGCACTGAGTGGCCCCTCCCACTTTACATCTACCCTGAAGCCATCCTGACAGAGGTCATGGGCCGGGACAAGGAGGTGTCCAAATAAATAAACAAGCCCGTAGCCAGGAGGTGCGGCTGCTAGGTGGCTATAAACAGGGAGCATATTGGGAGGCTGAGGCGGGCAGATCACAAGGTCAGGAGATCGAGACCATCCTGGCTAACACGGTGAAACCCCATCTCTACTAAAAATGCAAAAAATTAGCTAGGCATGGTGGTGGGCACTTGTAGTCCCAGCAAGTTGGGAGGCTGAGGCAGGAGAATGGCGTGAACCTGGGAGGTGGAGCTTGCAGTGAGCCAAGATCCTGCCACTGCACTCCAGCCTGGGCGACAGAGCAACACTCCGTCTCAAAAAAAAAAAAAAAAACAAAAAACAAAAAACAGGGAGCATAGAGCACTGGATAGAGAGCCTACAGCCCCCAGTCCTTTTTATTTTCTGTTTTTGTTTTTTGTTGTTTTTTTTTTTGGTCGGGGGTGGAGACAGGGTCTCCCTCTGTCTCCCACGCTGAAGTGCAGTGGCACAATCCTGGCTCACTGCAACCTCGAACTCCTGGCCTCAAGCAATCCTCCCACTTCAGCCTCCCAAAGTGCTGGGATTACAGGCATGAGCCACCATGCCTAGCCTGCCCAGGTGTTATTTATTCACTGATCCACCCCCATGGGCTGGGCGCATGGGTTGACACGCCCCCCCGTGCCTCAGTTTTGGTCTCAGAAAGCTCTGGGAGCCCTCCCATTTGAGTTGCACACCTGCTCTGTGTGGGGCTGTTTCTAGCTCCTGGACAGCCTGGCCCATGCTGGTGTGGCCCGGAGGTCCCTCTCCTGCTAGATGGGGCTGGGCAGCCATAACAAATGATCACAAACCTGTGTGGCTTTGAACAACAGGATTTAGTGTCTTACATTTCCGGAGGCCAGAAGTCTGAAATTGAGGTGCCAGCAGGGCCGTGCTCCCTCTGACGGCTCTGGGAGAGTATCTTTCCTTGTCGCTTCCAACTTCTGGTGGCTCCAGGCATTCCTTGGTTTATAGCCACATCCCTCCAGTCTCTATCTCTGTTGTCACCTGGCCTTCTCTTTTCTCCCTGTTTCTTCTCTATGTGTCCCTTATAAGGACACTTGTCATTGGATTTAAGGCACCCCTGGATAATCTCAATGATCTCACCTCGAGATCCTTAACTTCATTACATCAGCAAATAAGTTCAATTCGCAGGTTCCCAGGATTAGGATATAGATGTATCATATACATGTATCATATACATCTATATCCATAGGATACACAGCTTTCTCCACCCCTCGTGCCCTCTGCTTCAGCACAGTGCCTTAGCACATGCTTGTTTTCTCAGCCCGGGACACTCCTTCCCACATGTGTCACCAGCTTCTCCCTGACCCTGTCTGAGCTCCCAAGGTGGGCCTAACTCCAGCTACAAATCCTTAGCACTCCCAGAACGTTGCCCTCAAAAAACATGTTATCTTAAGTGAAATACTCTCAGTGTCTTTATCTGTGAAATGGAGCCAATATGATACCTCCCTTGCCGGGTCACTGTGAAGATTCAGTAAGGCCCTGGCTGGCCATGTGTTCAGCTAGTGGCCCAACATGTTCCAAAGGCTCAGTAAGAGGAAGGCTGTGTATCAGTTTTAATGAAAAGTCAAAGCTCTTTACCACTTGTCACCCAGATCTGAGCACTCGTTAGGCATTCTGGCCTATGACAGAGATGGACACCTCAGAAGGGGCTCAGGAGGGTAACATAGGAGTTTACTGAAAGGAACTCAAGTGCAATGAAAAGAATAAAAGCAGGATGTGGGAGTGACTGGGACAGTAGCGGCAAGAGGCACCTTAGTTGTGGTGGCCAGGGAAGGTCTCAAAATGAAATCTGAGTGACAAGAAGGAGCCAGCCAAGTGCAGCATGATCCTGCAGAGGCAATAGGTGGGGCAAAGGCCCCAAGGTGGGAAGGAGCTGAGTGCTTCCAAGGAAGAGAAGTAAGGTCAGTGTGGCTGGAGCAGAATAGATATGAGCAGGACTGGCGAGGCCTGAAGTCAGAGAGCTGGCCAGAGACTGGGTCAGGAGACACTTATAGGCTGGGGTAGGATGGAGAGGGCTGGAATAGGATGGAGTCTGTTCCCAGTGCAAAGAAGAAGCCATTGGCAAGTTTAAGAAGATATAAGATCCGTTTTAAAAGTTCTTTGATCCTAAGGGGATCAAAGTTTGGAAGGCCCCAGAGTGGAAGCTGGGAGACCAGGGAGAAGGCTATTGTGATAACAAGGTCTCTGGGACGTGGGGTGAAGGGCAGATTCTAGAGAAATAATGGAGGGACTTGTGACAGAATGTGCTGGCAGGTGGTATCTCCATTGCTTATTGTGTGTAACAAATCACCCAAACTTAGTGGCTCAGAACAACAATCATTTTATTGCTAATGGTTCTGTGGGTTAGGTGGGCTCAGCAGGGACGGTTCATCTCTGCTCTACAGAGTGTTTCAGGGGTAATTCATAAGGCTACACTCAGCTGGGGGCTGAATTGGCCTGGAAAATTCCAGCTGCATCTACCCATGCCTGAGGCCTTGGGGCTGGCTGTCAAGTGGGGCACCTCAGTCCCTTCTAGGTGGCCTCTTTGTCCAGCAGGATAGCCTTGGCTTCCTTCTCTGGCAGCTTAGGGGAGCAGAAGAGTGAAAGTGAAAGTTGCTAGGCCTCTTGAGGTCTAGGCCCAGAAGCATTGGAGTCACTTCCACCACATTCTGTTGGCTACAGTAATTTACATGGTTGAGTCCAGGCTCAAGAGCAAGGAAAATAGACTCTGCCTGTTGGTGGGAGGAGCAGCATGCACATACAGGGAGGAATTGATGGCCACCATATTTGCTAATGACTAGCATAGATGGGATGTGGGTGGGGGTGGGGGGTGGAACTCAAGACAATGCCCAGGGCTTTGGCTGAGCCCTGGGTGCACAGTGGTGCCACTGAGATGGGGAAGACCCAGGGAGGAGCAGCTTGACGGAAGGGAAGGGAATCAGGAGTTCTGCTTGGGCTGTGTGGATGCCAAGCTGCTGGGTGGCTGATGGAGCATCCCCCATAACAAACAGGACTGCATGTGGAAGAGGAGGGAGCTCCTTGTATGTGCAATGACCCTGAGAGTTAAGGCTAATTTGCCCCATTCTAGACATGAAAGATCCTGAGGCTCACAGCATTTTACCCACAGTCACCTAACAATTTAGTCTCAGAACAGTGATTTGAACCTTGGGTGAGAAGCAAAAAGCATTTGATCTTCCCCCTCTTGCTCATCATGGACCTAAGGGAGGCTGGTTGGGACATAGTGTGTTTCTATTACAAGTGAAAGCAATCATCGGTGTGGTGTTCCTTCAGGGCTCACCATGCACCAGGCATTGCTAACTTGTCATCCCAACAACGAAGTAGAACAGGCACTGTTACTGTTCGCATTTTACAGAGGAGGGAACTGAGGCTCAGAGAGGGGAAGTGATTGGCCCAAGGTCACACAGCAGTTGCTCTTCAGAGATAGGAATCAAACTCAGGCCTGTAAGACCTCAGAGGTTGCAACCATTCACCTCACCCCTCTGTCATCTATCATTTGGGACTCATGGCATGGCAACCCCATGAAACTTTGCCCAAAAATCTACACCAAGGGTTGGCAAACCGCAGCCCACCGTGGGCCAAATCCAACTCACTTCCTGTTTTGAAAATAAAGTTTTATTGGAACTCAGCCACACTCATTTGGTTCCATATTGTCTGTGATACCTTTCGTGGAATGGTGGCAGAGTTGAGTAGTTCCAACTGCTGCTACTGCATATCCAAAAACATGTACTGTGTAAAGGCCCTTAGAGAACGGTTTTAGAGAAAAGGTGTACCAAGCCCTGATCTAGAACAAAGACAGTAGGATCCTGGCTCTTCATTATGGAAATGAGGAGAGTGACGCCTGAAGGGGCATCCCTCAGCCAAGGCCACAGAGTGGCAGGGCAGGGACAAGAGCAGAGGCCTCGGGACTCTGTCCCTCACTCACTTAGCTGATGGAGCTCTCAAGAAGCAATATGCTGCCGGGCTGGGATTCAGGAGAGATACACTTTGATGGGAAGGCAAGGGAGACTGAGAAAGGCTCTTTGCCCAACTCAGAGAAAGTTCTCATCCAGTAGAGATGAAAAGCCAGCGATTTGGGCTGCTCTGAAGTTTTGCTGGACTGGTTTTCAGACAACTCACCCACCCTGCCCCTTTCTCTTCAGCTCAAGGGCTCCTTCCAGGGCTCTGGCACGTTCTAGAGAATGTAGCCCCTGACTTTCTAAGTCATCAGGGACCTCCGCCCCCAAGGGAGCCTGTCTTGCAAGGACTCTCGGAATTGAATGAAAGGTCAGCAAGAAACCTAATCTGGGCTATCAGGTGGGGGCTTAGCCAGCGCCTCTTTCTCCCCCAGATGGGCAGGATACCTTTTCCTCTCACAACCGAGGACCATGCATTCCAAGCACCAGCTGGATTCTCCCAGTTGAAAATAAAAGTCCTTCAAACATTGCAGAGGTTCAGAAGACTTCTTTTAAAAGTAACCCCCCAAACAGCGGCTTTGCAAGCCACCCACAGACAGAATCAAGTTCCATTTGTTTCCAGAAGGCCGAGGGGCAGGGGCTTCGAAAAAAGAACCTTCTCTGAAACTAACGGGGAGGCGAAGGCGGGGTCAGAGGGCACATTCCGATTGCTAAGATGCATTGACGAGAGCCCAGGCCCCCCTGGGCCCTGCCAGGAGACCTGGATAAAAGGAGGGGGCTACAGCAGGGGGCACCGGGGCCTACAAGGCAGCCGGCCTCAGGAACACTCCCCCCGGTGCTGGCCACAAAGAGTCGGAGAGCAAACCATCCTCCCTAGCTGGGCCCCTACCTCCTGCAGATATACCGAAAAAGAATCCTCAGGTCTTCTGGAAGGAACAGAAAACAGCGAGGTTTTGCTAAGAGGGTTATTTATTATTTATTTATTTTTGATTGGTTTGGTTGGTTGCATTTTGCCCCAAAATCGGAAACTGCAAGGGGGAGTGATGAGTGATGAGCAAAAGCTGGGCAATGTTTTGTTTCTTTACCATTTGCAAGAGGGGAGCAGGCAGGATGGACGGGATGGTCTGGAATGAGTCCTGGTTTGGCTGTCCAGGGCTGGGTGATCTTGGACAGACGTCCTCACCCCTCTGAGCCTTGGCTTCCTGCACCTTGACTGGGCCCCTAGTTCCTGCCTCCCGAGGTTGAGACTATCCACTAAGATGACAGAAGGGTACAAGTGCCTGTGTGTGGCTAGCACAGAGGAGCTGCTCTGAAATGCTGAAGGTGAAGGTAGCTAGAGGGTCAACCAGGAGACATGGCACAGGAGTCTGTGAGTTGAGGTCCCAGTGCTGGGCACGGAGGAATTCTGCTCGGAAAGAAGGAGCAGCTGGTAAAGTGATCTTGAGCTATGAAGTGGCTCAAAAGGAAAGAAGCTCTGAGAACGTCTTCTCAGAATCTTTCCGGTGGTAAACTGAGGCTGAGAAACACATGGGCAAGTCAGTGAGTGAACTCTTGGTGTCATCTAACGCCCCAGACCATAGTTTTCTCAGCTCACCTTCTCTTGGAAGCACTTTGGCCAAACACTTTGGTCCATCCCTTTAAAGGTGGGTCAGGGGTACCTCTTTCCCTTCAGAAAAGTGGGGGTGGGGGGAGGTTCCCTAAAATATTAAGAAATGAGGAAAAAAACTTGCCTTATTCCCTACTAAGGAGAAGAACTCACAGCCTATGTATTTTGGCCTCCGCTGGAAAATAGCACAGAAAATAATAGCCCATTATTCAAAATAAATTCAAGGAACTTGATGGTGGAGTCCCTCTGGGCTGGGGCAGCCCAGGAAGCCTTGGGCCCTGCAACTCCTATAGGTGCAAAGGGAAAAAATAACAATAGGCAATGGGGAGTGAATTTATAAGACAACTTCTTGTAATCCCAGTGCTTTGGGAGACCAAGGTGGGAGGACGGCTTGAGGCCAGGAGTTTGAGACCAGCCTGGGCAACACAGTGAGACCTCCATCTCTACAAAAAATTTTAAAAGTTAGCCGGACATGGTGGTGCAAGCCTGTAGTCCCACCTGCTTGGGAGTCTGAGGCAGGAGGATTGTTTGAACCCAGGAGTTTGAGGCTGCAGTGAGCTATGATTGCACCGCTGCACTCCAGGCTGGATGACAGAGCAAGAACCTGTCTCAAAAATAAAATTTAAAAAAGATGCTTTGAACTCACCTCTGTTGACAAATAATCGGGAACTGAGTTCCACGTACTTAGGGGGAAATAGTAGAGCACAGTGGCTCCTCATGGGGCCTGAACCTCCACAGGATGAATGAGTGATCTCATTTTCTCCAATGAAATTGTCAAAATTGGAGGTGATGAAAAGGCCCTGGGGTAGGTAACCCCAGCTTGTGGGTCCTTCCTGGGTGTTTCCCAGCATGTGCGTCATCCCTGTTTCTTACACAGTGCCTGGGACATGGCCTACGCTGCTCTCATACAAACTGCTCACTAATAGGTGGCTTCAGGCACTGAAAAAGGAAGGCCACACCTCCAACTGCCCCCTCGGGGTCCTTAAACTCACTGCCCCCAACAAATCCCTAACAAACATGTGACAACTCAACCCCCTCAGTTCCTACCCATGTCTCCCACATCCCATCTCAAAAGCTCTTCCCACAAGGAGGAATTTGTGCTTCTGGAATGCCTTGGGCCTTTCCTGTCTCTGCAGTTCTTCCATCAGCTCTTTTTTATATGTTTAATTTTTTTTTTTTTTTTTTTTTTTTTGACTGTGTCACCCAGACTGGAGTGCAGTGGCGCCATCTCGGCTCACTGCAACCTCCACCTTCCGGGGTCAAGCGATTCTCCTGCCTCAACCACCCAAGTAGCTGGGACTACGGGCATGCATCACCATGCCCAGCCAATTTTTGTACTTTTAGTAGAGATGGGGTTTCGCCACATTGGCCAGGCTGGTCTTGAACAACTGACCTCAAGTGATCCACCCATCTGGGCCTCCCAAAGTGCTGGGATTATAGGCATGAGCCATTGTGCTTGGCCTTTTTATGTTTAATTTTTAGAGACAGGGTCTCACTCTGTCGCTCAGGCTGGAGTGCAGTGGTACGATCAAGTCTCACTGCAACCTTGACCTCCTGGGCTCAAGTGATCCTCCTTCCTCAGCCCCTCGAGTGGCTGAGACTATAGGTGCACACCACCACAACTGGCAACATTTTTATTTTTTGTGGAGACAGGGTCTTGCTACGTTGTCCAAGCTTGTCTCAAACTCCTGGCCTCAAGGGCTCCTCCTGCCTCAGCTTTCCAAAGCACAGGCATGAGCCACCACGCCCAGCCCATCAGCCCTTTCTGGGCCTCTCTTAAGAGAGGACAATTTTTTTTTTATTATACTTTAAGTTCTAGGGTACATGTGCACAACGTGCAGGTTTGTTACATATGTATACATGTGCCATGTTGGTGTGCTGCACCCATTAACTCATCATTTACATTAGGTATTTCTCCTAATGCTATCCCTCCCCCCTCCCCTCACCCCCTGACCGGCCTCAGTGTGTGATGTTATCCGCCCTGTGTCCAAGTGTTCTCATTGTTCAGTTCCCACCTATGAGTGAGAACATGCGCTGTTTGGTTTTCTGTCCTTGTGACAGTTCGCTCAGAATGATGGGTTATGAGTTCATGTCCTTTGTAGGGACTTGGATGAAGAGAGGACAATTATCGTTCCCACCACATAGGGTTGGCGGAAGGATCCTGAAGCTGCGCAGTCGCCCCTCTACTGGGATGTCTCTGAGAATCAGCCCCCTAGAAGATGCTAATGGTGACAGGGCACCAGGGGGAAGTGTAAAGGGTAACTCCCTGAAAATCATCCTCAGGTGCACATGCAAATGAGCGGCAAAGCCCACCCTAGGCTGGTGCACAGCCCTTCAGAGTTTGTTTTTCCTTCCCAAGAGCTCCCTGGCTCCTCTGAGTGGCCTCAAAAGGGAGGGAGGGGAGGGATTCTTATCCCCACTGGACAGATGAGGATCCTGAGGTCAGAGAGGACCAGGAGGACTAAGCTGGAAGGAACACTGGACAGGAGACAGGAGTAACTGATGGAAGCCCTGACTCAAGGGCCAGGCTGTGGGGGAACAAACCATGGATCCACTACAGATTAGCTGTGTGACCCCCAGTAAGTGGCTTAACCTGTCTGTGCCTCAGTCCCTTCATCTGTCAAATGGGGATACTAATAAATTCCTACCTCCTGGGGCTATTGTAAGGACTAAATGAGTTGATGAACATAAAGCACTTAGAACAGGCCGCAGTGCACAATAAGCACGAGAACTGTTGGTTTTTATTCTTATCGTTGTTGGCGTCATCATCATCGTCATCATCCTTGCCTCACAGCCAACCAGCAATGGGAACTTGGGTACGTTCCTTTTCCTCTCTGCACCTCAGTTTCCCCACAGGCAGAATGATCTTGGTTTGATGGTCTCTAACAGTTTAGTGTGTCCAGAATTCCTGCTTCCATGCTCAATGCACAGACGAGAAGCAGGGTAGAAACTGGGGGCTCAGAGTCCCCGCAAGAGACCACCTTCTCTTTTCTAGGTCTCAGTTTCCCCATTTGCCAGGTGAGGTGAACAAGTAATGCCTGAGAAACACAGAGCACTGTGACCTCCCCAGAAGCCTGTGGAGCCCTGGGGGAAACCGAGTCACCTGGCTTCAACTGCCCTTCTGCAGTGTCCCAGGCCTAAGGTCAGAGCAGGGTATAAAGGGTTAATCCCCACAGGCAAGGTGAAGGGATCCCTGTGTGCTGTGTTCTGACCCTGGTCTCCACAGCCAGAGCCCCGGAGGGAAAAGCCCCATGTTTGTGTTGGCACCTGGGCCAGACGGTGGGAGGAACCGGTGCTCAGCGGGGCCTGGAAAAGTCGGCTCATCCTGCAGCAGGGCTGGGCCAGCCTCGCCCGGGTCCCTGCTCCGCCACCTGCCGCCCCATTACCTAAGCCCCACACAGGACATGAGCACATGGGCCGGGCGTGAACAGCAGCAGCAGCTCAAACAGGACGGCCATTCACACAGCCACCCCCAGCCCGGCCCAGACACAGCCCCAAGTGGGGTCTGCAGCCGGCCTCCTCTTGCTCTGCCATTCACCATGAGGCCTGTGGGTGCCAGGCACGGAGGGAGCACACCTGACAGGGGAGAAGGGGACAAAACAAACCAAACGTGTGCCCCCCACCCCCGAGAGCTTGTGGGCCAGGAGGAAACGTGCTTTAACAGGGGTGTGAGGCACCAGTGATTAAGGAGCAAGAGGAACGTTCCAGAGACTGAGGAACGGGGGCCTCCATGAAGGCTTCTTGGAGAAGTACAAGGCCTGAGCCCATTTAGGAGCTTGTCCAGGAAAAGTGACGGCTTCAGGGAGGACCACGGAAGGCTGCAGAACAAACACAACACTTGAACAGACCCTCGAAGGATAAGGGGACGTTTGACTCATTACACAAATAAGGGAAGACTCCAGGTGGAGGGAGCTGCATGCGCAAAGCCTTGGCAGTGTGAGGCCCTAGGAGGCTGGAGCACACCCGAAGCATCACATGGGCATCTCTGATTGGGAGGGGAGAAGCATTCCCTGCAGTGACAGCCACAGCCCCCTCCTCAAGCAAAGCTGTGGGGTACTGTGGTCTGAGAGCAGACTCAGGCCCAGATCTCCTGGGGGTAAACCCCTGCTCCACCCCTTGCCCTCTGTGAGACCTCAAGTGAGGTCTGAGCATGGCAATTTGTCTTGCCTCAGTGTCCTCATCTGTAAAATGGGCACAGTCAGTGGGTTACAGATGAGGTACACTGTGCCTGACTTAGGTAGGCTCCCTGAGTGGGTGGCCTGCCCTCCTCTAGCCCTGGATCTCCCTCCCAGAGGCACTGAGTGGAGGCTAGGAGGCCCGGTTCTAGGCCTGCCCCACTGAGCAGCTCCTCATGCCTCTCTGGCCCTTGGTTTGCTCATCTCTGAAATGGGCTATCCCCTACCCCTGATCACGATTGTACTCATGATGGTCCCTAGGATGGTAAATCAAAAGGCACTTTGCCAATAATGGAATTTGTTTTCTTACTGGGTCCCAGACTGGGGCTCTAGGTTGACACCAGCCTGGGCTCCAGTCCTCACAGCAAATCACTTTGCCTCCTTCTGCCTCAGTTTCTGCATCTATAAAATCAAGGCCACTGCACTGCCTGCCTCACAGTGGTGAGGGTGAAATGAACTAGACAGGAACCATCTCTGGGGCTCCTCCAAACACAGACTGCTGGACCCCACCTTCAGAATTATCATTCAGAGTTTGCGCTGCTGATGAGCTTCGAGGTAATACTAATGCTGCAGGTCCAGGGGCCACACTTTGAGAACCGCTAATCTACTGCATGCAAAAGGCTTGACATGGCCAGGCATGGTGGCTCATGTCTGTAATCCCAGCACTTTGGAAGGCCAAGCAGGAAGAATCATTTGAGCCCAAGAGTTTGAGACCAGCCTGGGCAACATAGTGAGATTCTGTATCTACAAAAAAATAAAAATAAACAAATGAGCCAGGTGTGGTGGTGTGTGCTTGTAGTCCCAGCTACTTGGAAGGCTAAGGCAGGAGGATCATCTGATAACTTGAGCCCAGGAGTTCAAGGCTGCAGTAGGCTATGATCACACCACTGCCCTCCAGCCCAGGCTACAGAACAAGGCCCTGTTTCAAAAAAATAAAATAAAATAAAATAAAATAAATTAAATAAGAAATTTTTTTAAAGGCTTAACACACCTATACTAATACAGGAAGCATTCAAAATTATAGCTCAGGACAATCATGTTCCTGTTTCAGTTTGAACTCCTGGCCATGTAGATCCTGAAATTTGACCCAGACCCTGTGCCCAGTTTTATGCCAGCCCCAGGCCCCCAGCCAAGTGGTCACAGCCCTGGGTCAGCAGCTGCAGCCCCTGAGCTCCTCAAGATTCCCCCTAGTAGTGTGCCCAGCTCTGACCTCTCAGACAGAAGGAGGCAAGACAATTAGCTTCTGGGGAGGTATGAGCCAGTCTCAAGCCCTGTTCCTCCTCCCTACCCCCCACCCACCTCCCTACTCCCAACCTTCCCCTTCACTCCCCTGCTCCCCCACAGCAAAAAGACCTCTAAAAGGAAATTTGAGCTGCCCCTTTCTCTCCCTTCCCTTTATCCTGCCTAGGCTGGGGGCTGTCACTGGAGCTGTTTGCTCTCCCCAGGCAAGCCCAGGCACCCTTCCCTGGAGCCATCCCTCGGGGTCCCTTCTTTCCCTAGAAAATGTCTGAGCCAGTAAGGAGATTCAGACATTCATACGCCCCTCCAGGGCAAAGCTCAGCTTGCTGAGATGGCACGTGACATTCTGGGTCGCTGCTAGCAAACTGAGAAGGCTTAGGGCCAGACAAGGAAGGTAAATATATAACTGAACAGAGTACAAGGCAGTAAGGCATGGTGGGAACTGTGGCAAACGGCAGAGCAAAGGCCCTTCCTGCTCTACAGTTATTGCCAGGCGGGAATGTGGGCCCAGAACGCACACTTCTTATTTCTTGGAGCGAAACTGCAAATTTAGTTTTTAAAAATGTTTGGCCGGGCACGGTGGCTCACGCCTGCAATCCCAGCACTTTGGGAGGCCAAGGTGGGCAGATCACGAGGTCAGGATATCGAGACCACCTTGGCTAACATGGTGAAACCCCGTCTCTACTAAAAATAAAAAATAATCAGCCAGGTCTGGTGACATGGGCCTGTAGTCCCAGCTACTTGGGAGGCTGAGGCAGGAGAATCGCTGGAACCCGGGAGGTGAAGGTTGCAGTGAGCCGAGATCACCCCACTGCACTCCAGCCTGGGCGATAGAGCAAGACTCTGTCTCAAAATAAATAAATAAATAAATAAATATAAAAATAAAAATGTTTAAGAAGAGTTACTGCCTTTTAAAACCCTACAAGGGCCTAGTGAAAAATATCTGAGGGCTGGATTTGACCCGTGAGACAGTAGTTTGTGACCTGATTCCAGGTCAGTGTGTCCTGCAGACCAAGAATTCCACAAAATAGTCACTGATAAAAGAATCCCCTGGTCAATACCGCTGGGCAACTCAGCATTCTTAATCCCCTCTGGGAATCCCAGAGTTTATTAGCATATTAAAGGCTCTGAAAAGGTCTGTAAGAAAGAGATCTGATTAACTTTGTGAAGCCCAGAAGGGCATTAGTGCTCCATAGGACCTGTCTTGTGACATAGCCCCTCATAGAGCTGTGATCTCTTCAGTGTGCTCAGCATTTCAAAGGGTCACGGGCCCCTGGAGGCCCATCTCAGCTCTGAGTTAGGAACCTACCTCTTTCATCTGCTAATCTGACAATAGTTATGAAGCCTGTTTCTAGGCCAGGCATGGTGTGAGCACCAGGGACACAGTGATGACCTGACAGGTGTATGTCCCCTGCTCGGCCTTGTAGAGACCACACCTAATGGCCCCTTTCTCTAGGTTTGCTCTCACCTCCAACTCCAGCCCTTCCAATCACACAGCATTAATGCACACATAAAGGCCTTGTCAGCCCAAAGCAGGCACTGGTGTTCTCTCCCAGAAGAGCCAGGTTCTATCCTGGCTCTGTCCTGAACACACTGTGAGACATCCAGTTTACATTTAGTCATCATATATCTGCTGGGCAGCTACTATGTCCAGGCACTGAGCTCAGTGCTAGGGACAAAGGCAAGAAGAGAAGAGACTCCAAGAGCTGGCTCTGGCCATCATGGAACCTGCAGCCGAAAAGAGAGAGAGAAAATAATAATAATAATAATAATAAGGAACAGCAAAACAAAATAATTAAGTTGTTCTTGGGTTTTTGTTTTGTTTTGTTTTTTGAGACGGAGTCTCGCTCTTGTTACCCAGGTTGGAGTGCAATGGTGCAATCTCGGCTCACTGCAACCTCCACCTCCCAGGTTCAAGCGATTCTCCTGCCTTATCTTCCAGAGTAGCTGAGATTACACCATGCCCAGCTAATTTTTTTGTATTTTTAGTAGAGACAGGGTTTCCCCATGTTGGCCAGGCTGGTCTTGAACTCCTAACCTCAGGTGATCTGCCCACCTCAGCCTCCCAAAGTGCTGGGATTATAGGCATGAGCCACTGAACCTGGCCTGTTCTTGTTTTTATTTTAACTTTTATGAAGCACATAAACAAGAGATTGAAATAGAGAATGTAATAGACTGAGAAACTTACTTTTGACGGGATGGTCAAAGAAGGCCTAAGGAGGTGGCATTTATACTGAGACCTAAAGGGCAGGAAGAAAAACATGACTAAAGCTGTCCAGATGGAAAGCACTATATGGGCAAAGGCCTTGAGAGAGGGAAGAGCAATAATTATAGAGGAGAAGGACAGGAGATGAGATTGGAGAGGTCAAAAGGGCCCAAATCATGCAAGGGCTTATAGACAACATGTATCAGTTAGCTTTGCTGCATAAGAAACAATCCCAAAACTTGATGGTGTGTAACAGCTATCATCTATTATTATAGCTCACATTTCTAGGGGTCAGTAGTTGGCTTGGGGAGTGTTCTTCTCTATGTTTGGCTTGGCTGGAGCATTTTAGTTGGAGCAAATTTGTCCCTAGCTTTCTCATCCTCTCCTGGGATTGAAAGCTAGCCTGGGCATGTCCTTCTTGTAGCAATGGCAGAATCTCAAGAGAGTGGAAGCCACAAGGCCACTGGAGGTCTTGACTGGAACTGACACATTGATACTTCTGCTTCATTCTAGTGACAAAGTCACATGGCCAACTTCAGGAGGAGGCAATTCCATCCCATCCACAGTAGGAGAGCACAACAAGAGAGAGGGAGAGGTGGTGGCTTGGACAAGGATGGTGATCATGATAAGTAGAAAAGTAGATTAATTCTGGCACCATTTAGGGGGCAGAAACAACAGGAATGTTGATGATGGGTTGAACCAAAGAAGTGGGGAAAAGGGTAGACTCAAGTTAGGCTTCTCAGTGTCTTCCAGAGTGAGGGGTTGGATGCTGAGGGTATTGGAGGCAGGAGAAAATAGGTGTGGGGCTGACCTCAGCCCACTCGGGCCCCCAGCTTCTTCATCTGAACCATAAGAAGATAGGGAAGGGCCTCCCGGGCTAGCCCATGCCCCTCTTCACCCCCAACCCCAGCCAGAGCCCAAGCTGCCTGCCGACTGCGGCCTCCACGGTGTACAGTGAAGCCCAGCCAGGCCTGCTGTGATACATGAACCCCACAGCTCACAGCCGGGTTGCCGCTGGGATGATGTGTTGTTGCCATCCATCACCAGCCTGACGGGCACCCACCGCCAGAATTCGGCAGCTGCCCTTCACCGGGACACTTAATTATAAAGGTCTGAAATTTTTCCCCACTGGCCTGGGAAATAAAGGCTTTGTTTACCAATGGCAAGTTGGGAGGCTCCCACGAGACAGCCGATATATCAGAGCAGCCTGGCAGATGCAGTGCAAATCCTGATGGGGTGGTGGAGGGGTGGGGGCTTCCGAGGAGCTGTCACCTCGACCCCCCGGCTACTCCCCAGCCCTGCTCTCCAATGCTGCACAAGAATATTGATTCCCGAAGCTCTATGCCGTCATCTCACCTGTGCCATGTTTGAGTTTGCTGCAAGCCCACTCCATTGCTGCAAAGCCCTCAGATCCACTCTCTGGACCTCTCCTCTGGGTTTGCCAGAAAACTCGCAGGACATCATCTGTGTGAGGATGCATGTGAGCAGAGCCACTGCGGGAGTGGGTCACGGATTGCAAAGGAAACCAGCGGACTCAGCAGTACTTGGAAGAAACCATTCAATGTCACTACGCAAAAGAATCTGAGTTCATCCAGCCAAGTGGTTCTCAAAAGTGTGGTCCCTGGACCATCAGCATGAGCATCTCCCTGGAACTTGTCAGAAATGCACACTCTTGGGCCCCATCCCTGACCTAACGAATCAGCAATTCATTGCTGGGGGTGAGCCCGGTGATCTGTGTTGTAACAAGCCCTCCAGAACTTTCTGATGTGCACCCAAGCTTGAGAACCACTGACTAGTTCACTCACAGCCTCCTTTTGTGCTTCTGGGTTACCAAAGCTCCAGAGAAGGGGACATGGCTTGCCCAGGTGACCCAGAAAGCAGAAACAGCTGCGACATTGGACCCAGGTACCAACACTCTCTAGGTTTCTGTGTGCAATCCTGGGATGGTGGTTAAGTCTCTCCAAGCCTCTTTTTTCTCTTCTGTAAAATGGGGTTGAGAGTGCTAACCATGTAACTTGGGATCAGGGTTGAGTGAGGAAAACCCTGGCGCACAGAAGATGCTGGACACAGATGGGCCTTTACTGGGTCTCCCTGCAGTGGGATGTGGCCATTTCCTCCCATCTACACAGAGGGGCCTCCCCGGCACGACCAGGACCTACCTGCTGCAGTCAGGGGATCAGTCCTTGCTGAGGCTCAGCTCAAAGCCAGGGCAAAAACCCATGCCAGCTGGCATTTGAAAGATTCCCAAGCAAAGGTGTCTTCTTTCCACTCATTCTCCAGCCTTACTCCTGGGATACAGGACTTGGAAGGATGAAAGAATGGCAGGGGTAGGAAGGGGGCTTCAATTGAGAGAAGAGGGCTCTCAGAAGCACAGAGGCCAGAAATGAGAAGGCAGCCCAGGCACGTCTCAGTCACGTCCACAGATGTATCCGGAGCCCTCACATTCGTGGCTTAAGGCAAGGCAGGGCTGGGCAGGTTTATCCACACATCCACCATCTCTTTGATTCCTCACTGAGAGATTTTTTTTCTTTTTGAGACAGAATCTCGTTCTGTCACCCAGGCTGGAGTGCAGTGGCAATCTCGGCTCACTGCAACCTCTGCCTCCTGGGTTCAAGCAATTCTCCTGCCTCAGCCTCCTGAGTAGCTGGGATTACAGGCGCCCACCACCATGCCCAGCTAATTATTGTATTTTTAGTAGAGACAGGGTTTCACCATGTTGGCCAGGCTGGTCTTGACCTCTTGACCTCGTGATCCGCCCACCTCAGCCTCCCAAAGTGCTGGGATTACAGGCATGAGCCACCGCACCCGGCCTGAGATCTTAAGGTAAAGGGCAGAGTCCCGCAGTCCATCAGTGCCAGAGTCAGGACTCAAACCCAGGTCTATCTGACTCCTCTACCTTCAGGGTTCTAACAAAGTGTTGGAGTTAGAGAAGGGCAGATCTCCTCCTGGGAGAAAGAAAGTGCTCCTGGTGCAGGCCAACCCTGGATCAGGTGCTTCACGGGGAGGGAGGCAGGTAAAGCACGGGCAGCCTCTCATCAGAGTTTGATCTCTGCCAGGTGACCAGATCCAAGAAATATCCTCTTCCAGATCTAGTCTCCTCGGGGACGGTGGGGAGACTGTGGTCAGAGTGGGTCAGAGAGGGCTTTGTAAACCATCAAGTGTGATGCACAGGTTACTGTGGAAGGACCGTCCCATGGGCAGCCTTCAGGGACTAAGTCTTTCTCTGGGATTTGGTTTCCCCACGTGTACAACCAGAGGATTGGACAAAGTGATCCTGCAGTCTCCTCCTCTGCATCCCTGAGTCCTTTTGTAGGATGACAACAAATGACATTGGTCTACAGGGTCCAGGCACACAACAGGTGCCTACTAAGTGCAGAAGTGCTCAGGGAGTGACTGCCCCAAGCCACATAGTGGTGCAGGATCGAAACCCAGGCCTCCGAACTCTCAGCACCTATTTCCTTTCTCCTTCCCCCTGCTACCACCCCCCAGAAATGACATCTGCAACTTGGCTTTTGGTTCCTGGTCACCAGGGAACCTACTCTCTAGTGGCAATTGGTTTATTGAGCACAGAAAGGTCAGCTCCCTCATAGTCCAGCTAAGGAAGTGGCTGCAAAACACCAACCTTTCATCGACTGCAGGATCTTAGTAATCGGCACTGTTAATCTGCCCTGGCTTCTGCTTCCCAGGCTTGGGAAAGAACTAGCCAACTCTCCCAGAAGCTCCTCAGAGTGGGGCTGAAAGGGACAAACAGCATTTTGGCCAGCAGCCCCACTCCAGCAAATTGGGTTATTCTCTTGGCAATCATCTCCTCCAAACCTAAATGGGGATACCCAATCTGATTGCTGGAGAGAGGAGTAGGACTGAGGGCTGGGGCTAGCACAGTGTCTGAGGCATGGTAAACATTTAACTAATCTTTTCCAAAAGGGGCTAGGAAGGAAAGGAGGGAGGGGGTGATCTTGGGGACTTTTATTAGTCAGACACTTGGTATGCACATTACAGAAAACCCAATTTGAACTGGCCTAAGCCAAAATCTTTTTTAAAAAATAGGACAGGGAGGGGCTATAAGAACATTTGATGGAGTGGGAGTGGTTGATGGAACTGTCTGATATTCCAATTTGTGGTAGTGGTTATACGACTATATGTGTTTGTCAAAATACATAAAACTATACACTGAAGAATGTGGATTTTACCATGAGTAGATTATACCTCAATAAACCTAACCCTCATCCAATAAAAAAGAGAAATACATTAACTTACGTATTGAAGTCTAGATAGGCTGCTTTCAGGCAAGGCTTGATCCAGCAGCTCAAACAATGTTTCCAAAGTCCCAATTTCTCTGTTTCCTCACTCTGCCTTCTCTGGTGCTTGTTTCTCTCTCTCACTTCCCTCTGAGGCATCCAGCAAGCTTCAAGGTGTCTCCTATAAGGTACCCAGAAGCTCCAGAGTCTCTTGACCTGGTAACAATTTGACCATATCTATGACAGAGATTATAACTTTACTTCTCACTCTTAAGCAGAAGAAAGAGAAAGTGTCTCTTTTCTAGAAATCCCAGCAGATGCTTTCTTGCATCTCCTTGGCTTGTGATGGGCTCTCATGGTCTAGCCTTGAACCAATCACTATGACTTGACAGTGGAAAACGATGATTGGTATAAGCCAATCAGGGCACTCCCTGCAGTGGAGAGTGAGTTCCACTCTCACTCTAACCCCAACCCCAGGGCTAAGAATAAGAGAGGGGTGATGCATCCCAAAGCAACAAATTAGTCAGAGAGGAGGGGGGAAAAGACAAATGCCCATTACAGCTTCCCTTGGAAATTTCCCAACCTGTTACTCATGGAAGTTCCTACTCTTCTTTTTGGCTTCTTCAAATACTATCATGCTATAGAGACTCTTCCCAGCCCCACTTTCCCCAAGCATTTTGAATGCACTCAACCACACTTCATCGATTGATTGCTTACTACTCAGAGAAGCCAGCATCCAGGCCCCATCCAGCAGGGCTGAAGCTCTTTGCACAGCAGCACCTGCTACTGGCACAAAACTAGCCACCCCCCTATGCACATACACACACACACACACACACATACACACACACACACCTTCCTGGCTGTCCCCCACCTTGTTCCAAGGGCCTGTGAGATGTGTCAGCTGCCCCAAGGGAAGAAGGTGGCTTGTGGGTGAGGGACAGGGGAGGCACAGAGTGGAAACATACCTTGCACCCTGCTCCAGAGAATCATACAGTAACCTGCAGAGAAACTGAGTCACAGAGCCCTGAAAGATATACAGCAAGACATGGTGGTATTCCTGGCCTTGAATCACAGGCTCCTGGCTTCTAGTCTGCACCACACAACCACTGGCTCTGTGTTTCTGAGCAAGTCAACTTACTCTTCTGAGCTTTGGAGTTTTTACCTGCAAAATAAGAAATGATGATGTTCCCCAGTGGGCTGCTGCAAGCCAGATCAGAATGGGAATGGCCAATGATGATGGATACCTAGCCTAATCATTGACAATAGATCACTCATCACATTTCAGGAATGTGTCACGTTGGTGATCCATGCTTTTTTCACTGTCTTGATTTGGATTTTCCCAAAAGCTGGCCCCCAGATGAATAGCAGTTTACTCAGAATGTGCAGAAAGCCCTTGCTGAAGAGTGAGAAAAGGAAATAAGGAAGAAGCCAGCCATACAGGATGAAATATCTATGGCAGTTACCACCATGGGCAACTAGGGCTCAATTCCACTGGGGAACATTGGGAGATTCTGCAGAATATACATCTCAATGTTATTCCACCTGAGTGGGGAGGGAGCTGGGGTGCTGATACACCAACTCCCATCTGTTAGCAGTTGAGGGCTTCCTGGGAGTGTTAATTCCCAGCCTCTCTCTGCCTACCACTCACAAAGACAAAACAAACTCTGGTGACCAGAAAAACCCTCAGACAAAGAGCATTTGGTGTTGGCCATTGGAATGGGCCAGGTGCACATAGAAACGTTTTGTGCTGAGAGCAATGTGGGGGAAGCACTAAAATACATGCCACATCCTCCTCCCTTCTCCACCTGGAGAAACACTTTATCTTCTTCAAGGCTTAGCTCAGAGTATAATTTCCTCTGTGAAACCTTCCGCTAATCTCCCAAGGAGAATGGGAATTTGCTTTCTTGCAGCAACTTTATCTTGTCTCTATCACAAACATTGCTTCCATTCATTTGCTGGACATTCCCTCAAAGGCAGCCGGGTGCCAAGCACTGTATGAATCTCTGATCTCACTGCACTATAACTGTTTTTTTTTTAACTTGTCTGTGAGCACTAGATCATGAGTTCTCTGCTGGTGGGACTATGTCAGATTCACTTTTGCATCTCCAGCTCCCAGCACATAGTAAGCACTCCATGTTGGCTGATTTACACTTCAAAGTAAAAGTAATCCAATAATACATGAAAAGCACTTGACTTGGAAGAAGACCTGCCACAATAAAAGTCCTGAAGAAAATTGTAGTTAATGTAGTGTGGATACAAACTGTGTGGGTCCCTCTTGAACATATCACAACCCTAATCTGTTCTGGAAGGCACCCACTTCACCCCAGGCACTCCAAACAACAGAGCTTGAATTCCCTTGGGAGCCCCCAGCACAAGGGCCACCCAAAATTAGACCTGCCCCTGCTGGTGCTTAAAATTAGAAGGAGTTTGCATTCCAAGATGCCAACAGGTGCGAGCAATAGTTCATGGACCAAAATAAATTGGTGACACACTAGGGCTTAAAATTAGATGAACCCTCTTGGTTCAAACTGTTGTCCATGTCGGGTGGTTGTCTTGGGTAAAGGATAGAGAGGAGGATGCTCAAACTACTCAAAGCCTGAACTCAGGGGATGAAAGGAATCCACATGGACTGAAAATGTATCTGGTGCCAGGCCCTGTGCCAGCAGTCTGGATTAAATTATGCAGCTGGATGTGCACAGTGGTGCTGGAAAACAGTGCTGTCCTTATTATCATCATACCTTGCCAATGACAAAACAGCTTCATGCCAGGGACTTGTCCAAAGGCACCCAGCTAGCAGGAGGCAGAGCAGGGTTTGAAACTCCACCTCTCATTGGCTGCCCCAGGCTTGTTTCAGGGAGCCAGACTACCCACCACCCCTACTTCCCTAAGTAGCCTTTGTCTGGGTGGATCATGTGTCCTGGCCCTAAACACACTGACTGGACAAAGCAATCGTTGTGTGCCCTAGTGCAAGCTACTCATTGGCCAGGGACTTACAGGTGGAAAGGATGAACTGAACCAATCAGATGTCACCTGGAGGAATGTGCACTAGGCAACTGTCCTAAGAGAAAGGGATGGAGTAGGCTCTACTGAGGAAAGTGAGAGAGGTGGGGCAGCAGCCCAGAGCAACACAGTCACATAACGACTTCAGCAAATACTAAGGAGCAGATGGGCACATTACATTGTATCCTCAACTCATCCCTGGGAATTTTACCCCCTTTTATAGATGAAAGCAGCTGGGTATTGGTGAGGTCACCAAGCAACCCCACAGAGAGGTGAAGACAAGGTTTCAGATTCCAAAGTCTTCCAGTCTACTGTAGGAACTTAGGGGTGTGTGCATATTCACATGTGTGCACAGGTATGGGAGAGGGCATGTGCATGTGAGTGGCTATGTGTGTGCCCATTGTGTATGTGTGCATGGATATGGGTGTCACACAGGAAGGATGCAAGAATGGGAGATTCAGAGCAGGTTTGGTCCTCAAGGTGGCTGCAATGGGTGCCCCACCCCTCAAGCCACCAGTAACTCTGGGATCCTCTTCACATTTCCCCTGTTTTCCAACAATGGGGCCACATCAGCCCCACCAGGGCTCCACTGGAAATTGTTGTTGATACCTAGACAGAAAGGGCCTTTCACTGTCCAGACCCCTATGGGCTGGTTGCTCTCCCAGGATCAGCACGAGGACTTTCTGTGAGCTCTGGAAAAAAGTAGACTGCACTTAAGAGAAAACTTCCCGAAGGAGTAGCTTTTAAGTCTGCTTCAGTTGAATGCCATTGATCTCTTTCTCTAAAAGACCCTAAACAGTGACAGAGTCCTATTCAGAGGTTCTGATCAAGGCTGGGTAAGGCTCTGCCCCCACCAGCCCTCTGTGTGCTACCGAACACAGGCATCAAGCTTTGGAAGAAGCCACTTCAAGACAAATTCTGGGTCCTCCACCTGGAGCCAGCTCAAACCTCCCTGAACCTATTTCTCCATCAGTAACATGGGGAATATTCCTTCTTCATAGGTTGTTCCAAAGAAGTTAAATCTATAAAGTCACTGATCAGTAATAGTCAGTTTCTTTAAGCATCTCGCATGATGACATAAAATAAAACTGTACTAAGTGTCAGGAACATTGGGTTCCACTTTTTTGCCTAGCCGTTGACATACTCCATGATTTGGGGCAAGCAGCTTGTCCTCTCTGGACCATATTGTTCTCAGTTCTATAATTAAAGTGTTAGCCCTGATTAATTGATTCATTCCTATTATGTACTGAGTCTTGGACTCAACATGGTAGATGTAGATGGGAATATGACAAAGAAGGTCCCTGTGGCATCTGGGAAGGCTTTACCCAGACACCTTAGGAAACTACTATTGGTGACTGACCTTTGGAAGAAGAGGCACCTAAGCTAACTCCTTTTTGTCTTTCTTGGGAGGTTGCAAGAGTAAAGAGCATGTTCAAGGAAAAAAGGAGTCCCTCTCCAGGGTTCTCCTAGGTCTGTTTGTTGATTGGCTCATTGAGTACGTAACCTACATGTGCACACACACATCTGCGTGGGCATGCGTAGACATGCGACCACACACCTACCAGAAGGCACGGTTCAACAGGCCCAGCAACGGCATGTTGGGGAAAAGGATCAATTCGAGAGAAAACAGGAAGCAACTCCAAGTGTTCAAGCCTCTCTCTGCAACCCCGATCCTTTTCCACACATTATGAAAATGAGATTGGACGGTGGAGGGTGGAGAGGTGCGTAATGCTCCTGCTATTTCCTGACGTCCTTCCCAGTGCCTCAGAGGCCCAGATCGAGTGGAATTATCTCCTCCCCTGGCTGGGAGGGAGCTAGCTTAGAGCCAAAAACACCAAGATATGGGGAAGAAGCCTGAAGAACTATACAAACAAGCTAGGCTCGTGGCTTCAGGCCAAGAGAAACTGAGCCAACAACCCTCCCCTGTCCCAGTCCAAACCCAGATGCTGGCTGGCCCCCCAGCTATTGGCCACAGAGGTGATGGGGGTCCCACTTCAGGATCTGAGCCCTGCTTGAGTAAGATTGACAGGGGGCTGGTGTGTGAATCTGGAGAGAAACAGGGGGCTGGGTGCCTTCCTTTCTCTCTCTCTCTCTCTGTTCCCAGTCTCTGCCTCATCATCTTGTCACCCGTATCTCTTTCTCTTTGCAGTGTCGGCCCAATCTTTTTCTCTGGAACAAGTAGGGTGAAGCTGGCAGGATGTCTGAAAAATCCAACCTGACCAAAAACTTGCTATGAAACCCAAATTAATGTAAGACACCCTGTTCTGTCTATCACACTGATAAAAATGGAAACATCAACAATATTCTTCATTAACAAGGGTAGAGCAAACAGGCTTTCTCAAAAATTATTAGTGGGAGTAAAAACCAGTATTAAATGTGCATTCTCCTGACCAAGCAATGCTACTGGCACAAAGTCAATGTGCACAAAGATGTATGAGGAAGTGTAAGAATACAATGGTATTGTTTATACACCATTGTTTGTCATAATGAAATTTGGCAATAATGCAAGAATGATCTAAAGGGGACTGGTTAAATAAGTCGTGTCACCATACTATGGAATATTATGCAGATATGTAAAAGAATGAGCTAGGTCTACATGTCAGGCATGGAAAGACAGCCATGAACAAAGAAAGTCACATAAAGGTTTAGCTGGGTGGGGTAGCTTAGGCTATGCTTAATAACAAATATGTCTGAACGCCTCAGTGGCTTACTACAAAAAGGTTCATTTGTTGCTCATACAAAGTCTAATGGAAGCCTGGTGACTCTCCAGGGTAGCTTTGCTCCATGCTGTGACTCAGTGATCCAATCTGAGTCCATCCCACGGCTCTACTATTTCAATACTATCTCAGCATCCTGTTCACTATAAAGGGAAGAGAATGCAGAAAGAACTCACACCTGATCATGCATGCACCACCCTTTGCTGGGAAGTCACATGCCCTCTGCCTAATTACAGGGAGACAGGAAAATTGGGAGGAGTAAGTTGATTTTAAGTGAGCCATAAAAAGGCACATGTAAGAATTATCCCCACTTTACATATGGAAAAATGAAGTCTCAGACAGACCACCACTCGCTGCAGTGAATGTTTTTACCTCCCTAGCATCCATCCACCTCTTCTTCAGCCAAGGGTATCATTACATCTCTTCAGAAAGACCTGTCCTAATCTCACCCACACAGAATATGTGGGTCATAATTGCCTTAGGTTAGTTGCTTCCACAATTCTCTCAGTCATAGTGACTGGTTCTGGGAGGTACTATAGTTCAGTCAGGGCCCATGAAACCAATGGATACTCTCATGGGAGTTCTGTGTAAGCATCTGGATCAATCCATTCCTGAAGCTAATACCAACCACTTTGGCCAATATATTATTACTCCCTTACTCCCCCATCCCCATTTTTTTGTGTTGATTTTTGTTTGGTTTGTTTGTTCCTAAGCCTCTTAGGAACCCTAACCCTAGGGCCTAGGGTTTTTATCAGGACTTAATCCCAGGTCTTCCAGATTCCAATGCCCACTCTTAACCAGCATATACGATACCCTGTCTTAGATGAGGGAGCAGAAGGGACCTTACATATTTTCTGGTCCAAACCCTTTTATTTCACAAATGAGATTGAGACCCGGGGAAGTCAAGTGACTCCCCTGAGGCCACACAGCAAGCCCATCTCAGAGCCTGCATTGCCATCCACAGACCCCTGGTCTTGCCACAAAACCTCCACTCAAATTTACCTGACCTAAGCCCCTTGTGTCTCTGAGGCCCTGGGGATGTCAGCATCATTTCTGATTTAAACAGATGATGACCAAGGCCCACCCTGATACGTTTGGCTGTGAACTACGTTCCAAGCCATCGGTTGCCAATAACAGTTCAAGTGCTGACATTTTAGAATGACTTAGTTTCTTTTTCATTTCATTTAGTGTGGATTCTAATGACATCATCCTCACTCAGTCACCTTCTGATGGGTTTTGTCCAGTGAAGAGAAAGCCAGAGATTTGCAGGTGGCCTTCTGCAGGAATTGCATGTCCAACCACTTGAGGTCTCCAAGTCTCAGTTTCCTTCCCTATAAAATGGAGAAAATGATAGCACACACCTCGCAGGATATTGTCAGAATTAAATGAAATCTCACATGACAGAGCCAAGCACAGAATGCAGTGCAAACAGTATTGTGTAAACTCCAGTTAGCATCTTCCTCAACATCCCCCGAAGGGGCCCAGCAATGTCATGAATTCTCTGGGCCCTAACAAAGTTCTCTCCACTCTAAGCCTCAGTTTCCCCAAGGGCAAAGTGAGACCGAGACACTCTAAGGACCTTCCAGCCCTAACAGCTGGACAGCCAGCTGGAGAACAGCATTGAGCTGATTGCTACAATTCCCTGGATACCTGCAGGGTGCCAGGTCTGTGTCAGGGCCCCTCCCTCCATGAGCTCACCAGCCCTTGTGGGGGTGGATACTTTTCCCCCAATTTGCTGAGGAGGAAATTGAGGCCAAAGAGACCCAGGGAGACTTGCACTGGCTGTCCAGATCCAACATTCCTGGACACTTTCCTAAGCAAGCAAGTTAGACTTTATTCCAAGTTTCAACAAGCTCTACGGCATGTTTTTTATGTTTCCTTTGAAGGAGAGGCCACAGCTGACGGATGGGGAAACCCAAGTCCAGAGTGTTTGATGGACTTGACCAAAGCCACCCAGCCATAGGCAAGAGGTGCAGAGTTGGAGCCCCGGGCATGTGATTCCCAACAAATTATTCTTTCCACCAGACCACATGATTCTTTTGGATTGAGCCCTTCTCTGCTCTTCCCAAACAGAAGACATCAAGTTGTTTTCAGAGGCAAGGAAAACTTTGCTCCACATTTTTGAGATCAGGAGGTGGGAAGAACTTGAGTCTGAACTCTCTTCTTATAGTTTCTTAAACTTAGGTAACTACTACTGGTGACTGACCTTTGGAATCGCTCAAACTGGCCCCAGGATGATTCCTGGGGAAGAAATGTGAGTGCGACAGACCCAAAGAGGCCAAAGTTTGGAAAAGAATAGATCTAGTGTCTGCCTCTCAATTATAGCTGTGTGGCCTTGGGCAAGTTACCTTACCTCTCTGAACCTCAGTCTTTTCATGTGTACTATGGAGATAATAACAGTTGGCTGTGACATTACTAGGTGGCTAGAAAAAAGTAAAATTGGTCTACACAAACTGATAAGGATTATTAAATCTGTGATGAGTTATTAAGTGGAAAAATAATATTGCAGGACACTGTGGTGTGATCATGTTTGTGGATGTACCTTCCTCTCCCTCATCCTCCACTCTTGTGGCAGACAGCAGTAATGGCCCCAATTCTCCAGCATTCACCCCAGCAACCATGCCCTTGGCCATGTGACCTACAGCGCCCTTCCACTCTGACCTTAGAATGTCCTCTCACATGGTTCAACCATATGACTTGCTTTGGCCAATGAGATGTTAACAAACATGATGCTTGTGTATTTCACTTGCACTTTCCTGCTCTTCCATGATTGCCATGAGAACATGACCTGGGCAGCCTTTTGGAAGATGATTGACAAGGGGGCTCAGATGAGTTGTCCCCAGCTGAGGCCATCCTAGATCAACCAACAGCCAGGCCAACCCCTGGAAATGTGAGCCAGCCCAGCCAAGAGCAGAACCATCCAACCAAACCCAGTCTAAATCATCCACCTGCTGACTCATAAGTGAAATAAATGCCCGTGAATTGACACCACCATGACATTTTGGGGTGGTTTGTTAACAAGGCATCATTGTGTCAACAGGTGACTGATACACCCCTCACCCCATCCTGTTAATTCCACCTTCCAAGTATGTCTGAACCTTTTTGTTTACCTCCTCTCCTTCTCCGCTCTCCTCTCCTTTCCCACCACCACTGTATTTCCCACCACCAGTCATCAACCTTACAGAAACATTTGGGGCATATGATCTTTTGTGTTTCTAAGTATGTGAAATGGAAATACTCAAAGGTAAAATTCAAAATGCTCTACCATCAGTTTAAGTGGACACCAAGAAGTCAACAGACAGCCAAGTATGGTAGTCCAAGAATTCCAATGTCAGCCCAACATAGCTGTCATGGGGATTAAATAAACACAAGTTCTACCCACTAGGAGGAAGTGGCAACTAAATAAAGAGCTGGAAGGGACTTTGAAATTAGAGTCCAGTCTCCTCATTTTAGATCCAAGGAAACTGAGGCACAGAGAGAAAAAGCAACCTGTCCAGAGTCACACAGTGACCAGGAACCTGTAGGGGAAGGAAGAAGGCCAGTATCATGAGGCAGTGTTCTCCTGGTTCTTATCGCTGGTGTATTCTAGCACCCACCACGTGGTTTGGCTCACATTTGTTGATAAATGAACCAAGGATCTAGACACTTCCTAACTCTTGCCACATCCCTCTCCAAACCCTTTCCCACACACACTTGCCTCCAACCTGAACAAGGGGGATGGTTCTCCCACAGCCAGCAGAAAAGAGGTCTGGAGTCACCCTTCTGTGTATTCACTTGATCAATAAATCTGGGCTCCACATGTACCTCGAGCAGAGCTGCTAAGAAGCCCCAGCAACACCAGGAAGAATCCACGATGGGGGGTGGGGGTTGCTGTAGGAGCTACAAGCCATTCAGACCATCCCAGGCTTGTGCCTTGGCTCAACCAAATGGCTGCGTCTTACTGTGCCTCTCTTTGCCCATCTGTGAAATGGGTATAACAGGCCCAATCACACAAGATGCAAATGATAAATATTAGCCCTTCTTGTTGCAGCACCAGGGCCTTGGTCACCTTCTTTCATTTTGTTAATTTTGTTTTCATTTTGCTAATTTTTTTAAATGTGGATATAAACCAAAAAAAAATGGCCTTTGAGGGATCCCCTCAAGGAAGGTATCTAAAAGGAGACCCTAAGAACCACCTTTCCCCGAGGGTGTTTACAGGTTGGGGGACCCCTTCCTCCTGCCTAACCTTAACAGCCACTGTGAAATACATTTTTTCCGCTCAAATATTCACTGTGCAGGATGAACTCTGGCCAGATGTGGACAAAAGTAACTCAGGGGTGGTGGCTCAGCCCCAACAAAAGGAAAATGGAGCCAAGGCCTGATGCCTCTGGGTTTTCAGCTGGTGGCCACATGGTCCCCAGGCCACACAGCAGAGTGGAGAAGAAGGTGGATTTGAAACCAGCCCCCATGCCCAGCCCACAGCAGGGATTCCAGGAGCCAAAGGTGCTGAGGTTTGAATTCCAGTTCAGCCACCTACTGTCTGACTACAAGCAAGTCCCTGTTCCTATCTGAGCCTCAGTTTCTCTGTCCTGTTGGGGATATGGCAGCTGGCTGGGTCCTGGTGGAGGATAAGAGAGAAAATGACCTGAGTCTGAGCATAGGAGTCTATTGAGGTGCGCATGTGTGTGTGCACATGCACGTGTGTGGATGTGTGTGTGAGCATGCACACCCCTTGCAGAGTGTCCAGTAGGTGTGACTATCTGAGCAAGTGTAACAGCCGGGGCTGGAACCAAGGGGAGGCCTGCAAGGTGCCCGGGACGCATGCTTTATGGAGGCATCCAGTCCCAGTCCTGGTGGGGGTTCTTGTTTCCATCACTCCAACATCCCCTGGATGAACCAGGTAGAAAAAATGAGCCATAAGCTCCCCAGTCTGGCTACCACCTCCTAAGCCCCCTCCCTCCCTAGCCAGCCTCCAGCAGCCTTCCAGGCAAGAAGGAGTTAACTGGATGCCCTTCCAAAGCAAATAGGGCCCAGAGTACAGCCAGCCCAGAACTCAAAACACATGAGAAGGAGGAAAGCCCTTCCCCCATTTTCTCCCCCATCCCCTCTCCCACTCCAGGGCTACTTTTGTGCAGTTCCTCCCACACACCCTGCCCTTTTTCCCTCCTGCCCCTTGCTACCACTAGCAAGTCCCACGGATTTTACCTACTCCCTCCCTCCTCATCTCCGTCTCGTGTCCCCAGTCTGCTCCTGCCTAGGATACAAGCAATCGGGCTACCAGCTGACCTGTACTCTGTTGCTCCCTGGCCTTCCCCAGTCCTAGACCCCCAGCCTGTGCAGGGGAGCCCTGCCTAGAGACCCTCCTCTGTCACACACTGTTATGGGAGCACGGAGCCCTGTCAATACCTCTGCTACCTCCATTGCCTCTGAAGGTGAAGACGCACGTGAAATGCACACAATGAACCACCCACTTACTCTTAGGCGGAGAAGGACCCTTCCCTGCAGAGATCTGTGGCAGAGACAAGGCTGACAGCAGCAATATCTGGGCCTGCGTCCTCTGTATGGGTGACACATAGCCCCTATCTGGGGCTGCAGTCCTCCTGGAAAATGAAGTTGCAGCTGCCAGGCCTTCTCAGGGCAACCGTAAGGATGGAAGGAGACCAAGGGTGTGAACGCTTCACACACTGCATGGGCAGCCCACATCACAGTGTTGATTCTCAGCATCACGGTGCCTCTACTGACCAGCTTTCTCACTCCAGTGAGATGTACTAAGAAGTAGAGGGGCATATGGCTCTTAGAATTCCTGCCCCTCTGAACCAAGGGCAGATTGGCACTGATGGTTGAGTGTTTTTGGTGTTTTTTTGTTGTTTGTTTTTTGAGACAAAGTCTTGTTCTGTCGCCCAGGCTGGAGTCCAGTGGTGTAATCTCAGCTCACTGCAACCTCCGCCTCCCGGGTTCAAGTGATTCTTGTGCCTCAGCCTCCCGAGTAGCTGGGACCACAGGCATGCAGCACCACGCCCGGCTAATTTTTGTATTTTTAGTAGAGACAGGGTTTCGCCATGTTGGCCAGGCTGGTCTTGAACTCCTGACCTCAGGTGATCCACCTGCCTCAGCCTCCCAAAGTGCTAGGATTAGAGGGGTGAGCCACCATGCCTGGCCTACGTTTTTAGTAAGAATAAGAATATGAATATTTTATTGATCCCTGCACTTGTACCTTGTGCTATGCCCATTCTATAAATTATTTCATTTAATCTACATGCCAGTTCTGAAAGGTGGGTATTACTGGCTCCATTTTACAGACGAGGAAATTGAGGTGTCTGGTGGTATTTATCTTCCAAGAAGAGAAAGGTTTACATTCTCTCTACCAAACTTATCATTTAACAGTTGCCCAAAAAGAAAAAAAAAATCATTTTTAAGAGGCAGAGAATCTTCTAGTCTACACTGGGGACCAGGGAAGGGGTGACCTGGGGGTGCCCAGAACAGCCCACCCACCCAGGTAACCCAGGAGCCAAAGTCATTTATTTCCTTATTCATAAAAGTGTTTTTAAAATGATTTGTGCAGCTGGGCATGGTGGCTCACACCTGTAATCTGAGCACTTTGGGAGGCCAAGGCAGGAGGACTGTTTGAGACCAGGAGTTCAAGACCAGCCTGGGCAACATAACAAGACCCTGTCTCTATAAAAAGTGGAAAAAATGATATGTGTTTGCAATGCTTTATATACATCATGCGCAAGGCAGTGTGTCACCCTCAAAGCCACCTGCAAGAAAGATCCGACCTGCCCATTTTACAGATAAGGAAGCTGAGACCCAGAGCAGGGAAAAGACTTGCTTGGGGTCACAGCCAGTTAATCAGATCCAGGCAGGGCCCTCAGTTTCCTGACTCCCAGGCTGGGATTCTAGGGTTCAGTATAGTCTGTCTGGGTCTGCAACAATGGATCACATCCTCAGCACCCCCTGGGAGGGTTATTTCTGTTTTTGTTTTTGTTTTTTTGAGACAGGGTCTCGCTGTCACACAGGCTGGAGTGCAGTGGCATATCAGCTCACCGCAACCTCTGCTTCCTGGGCTCAAGTGATCCTCCTGCCTCAGCCTCTCAAGTAGCTGAGACTATTGTCTCGTCCCACCATGCTGGGCTAATTTTTTGAATTTTTGGAGAGTCAGGGTTTCACCATGTTGCCCAGACTGGTCTCGAATTCCTGGGCTCAAGCATCTGCCCACTGCAGCCTCCAAAAGTGCTGGGATTACAGGCATGAGCCACCATGCCCAGCCATCCCTGGGAGGATTTCTTATGACACAGATGACTGCTGGACCCCAGGCTCAGAGTTTCTGATTCAGAAGGTGTAGGTGGACCCAATAATCTGTATTTCTAACAAATTCTCAGGCGATGTTGATGCTGCTGATCCAGAGCCTCCACTGTGAGAATCAGTGATTATCATGAGGGACCTGTCAGGCATTTTCAAGCTATTTAAAAAAATTTTTTTAAGATATTTCAGGTAGGGCTGGCAGCACCTCAAATGTCATTCCATGCAATCACCTGAGTCCTCCCATTCTTCAGCTGGGAAAACTGAGGTCCCGAGATAGAATGTGCAAGAACCAGACATTGCCAAGGCTATGCGGGGACCCTGGGGCAGAACAGGCTGCATAATCTGCCAGGCCACATGCAAAACCAAAATGCAGGGCTCCTCATTTTCAAATGTGTTAAGAATTTTGGCCAAGCGTGGTGGCTCATGCCTATAATCCCAGCACTTTGGGAGGCCGAGGCGGGTGGGTCACGAGGTCAGTAAATTGAGGCCAGTGTGGCCAACATGGTGAAACCTCGTCTCTACTGAAAATACAAACATTAGCTGAGCGTGGTGGCAGGTGCCTGTAAGTCCCAGCTACTCGGGAGGCTAAGGCACGAGAATTGCTTGAACCTGGGAAGTGGAGGTTGTAGTGAGCCGAGATCGTTCCACTGCACTCCAGCCTGGGCAACAGAGCGAGACTCTGTCTCAAAAAAAAAAAAAAAAAAAAAAGAATTTTAAGATGGTAACAATAGAGCATTCAACAAACATGGCGCCCTTCTCAGCTCAAAGCCCTGTTCAATTGCAGAGGTCCCAAGGCCGTGAAGCCAGCCCTGCCCCCAGGTCTCCTGGCTGCATCCTATACTGAGGCCACAGTTGATAGTCTGCAGCCACAGTGGGGTCACATGGGTGAACCCCAGCTCCCCAGATGAAGCTGCCTTCCTGGGGAGCAGCCTGAGCCATTTATCCTCCAGGTGAGAAGACCAACAAGGCCACCTGCACTGAATTTCAATTTGTTTTCTTTAAGTAGAACGGCACCTCGGGAAGCTGGTTTCGGCAGAAATACAACCCCCGAAGAATCTGACCTGCCTCAGCCCGGCTCTCATGGGCCCCCACCAAGCCCCTTCATCCTCACCCTCTCACCTCAGCCTGCGTCCTATTCTTTTTTTTTTTTTTTTTGGAGACAGAGTCTCACTCTGTCCCCCAGGCTGGAGTGTGCAGTGCCATGATCTTGGCTCACTGCAACCTCTGCCTCCTAGGCTCAAGCAATTCTCCCACCTCAGCCTCCCAAGTAGCTGGGACTACAGGCGCACAACACCCACCACGCCTGGCTACTTTTTGTATTTTTAGTAGAGACAGGTTTCACCATGTTGGCCGGGCTGGTCTCGAATTCCTGACCTCAGGTGATCTGCCCACCTCGGCCTCCCAAAGTGCTGGGATTACAGGCATGAGTCACAGTGCCCGAACCTGCATCCTATTCTTAAGCATTTTAGGAAGGTTTGTAAAGATGAAGCAGGAACCAGCTGGGCAAGAAGAGGAAGGAGAACACGATTTTTTAAGCTGCAAACCGGGGAGGTATACCACTGAAGAGTCGCTGAAAACGGGGACAAGCTTTATGGAATAAGTGGAGGATGGAGTGATGCTTACAGCAAAACCTCCTCGCCCTACACAAAGCAAGCCCCATGGGGACTCCTCCCAGGAGTGGAGACCCTCCCTATTGCCTCCCTGGGACCCCACTGATCTCCAGGTGCCACCAGATTCCTCTTTCCACATGGAGACACCTTGGTGGCCAGACTCTGGCGACACAGAGAACAACATGCCAGGTCGTGGGGCTGGAACCCCTGAGTGAGACCAGTGAGAAAGATTTCTAGGGGAAGGTGAGTGGAGTTCCCTCCTTGTCTCCAGTGACTTCAAAGGGAGAGGAAGAAAACCAACTGCCAACAAGACGCCTTGGAGACCTCCATTTAGGTCACTGGGCAATGTGTGCGTGTGTCTGGTGTGTCTGATGTGTGTGTCTGAGAGAGAGAGAGAGAGAGACAACAGTCTGTTGACAATGGTTATCTGGAGAAGGAGGTGGGAGAGAGGCTGACCTTTGATTTTTGTTTTGTTAGAGACAGGGTCTCACTGTGTTGCCCAGGCTGGAGTGCGGTGGCATAATCATAGCTCACTGCAGCCTCAACCTCTCCAGCTCCAGGCGATCCTCCCACCTTGGCCTCCTGAGTAGCTGGGACTACAGGCACATGCTACCGTGCCTGGCTAACTTTTTTTTATTTTTTGTAGAGACAGGGTCTCACTATGTTGCCCAGGCTGGTCTCAAACTCCTGGCCTCAAGTGATCCTCCTGCCTTAGCCTCTCAAAGCACTGGGATTACAGGCATGAGCCATCATGTCCAGCCAAAAAACTTTTTTAAACATGAAAGCAATGTTTGGTGCACCAGTCAGGAAGCCTGCTTAGCGGTACCTGCTGAAGCCAGACATGCCCCTGCCATGGGAGCCAGCAACCCTGCTCCTAGGCAAACACCCAGCATAAAGTGTGTGTGGGCACCAGAGACCCACAGGAGGATGTTAGCAGGACCACTCTTCCTACTAGCCCTAAACCAGACACTACCCAGGTGCTTATCAATAGGCAAATGAATGTACGGACTATGGAAGATTCACAGAAGGCAAAACTCCTTGGCAAGGAAAAAGAACGAACTGTTGATACCCACAGCTATGTGGACGAATCTTGCGGATATAGTGTGAGCAAAAGAAGCTGGACATGAAAGAACTCGCACTCCTTGACTCCAGGGGAAATTCAAAAACTGGCACTGTTAGAAGTCCGGCTAGAGATTCCATCTGGTGGGCAGGGGGTGGGGGTGCCAAAAACAAGACAAGGAGAACAGTTATCATAGATGGCATATTTTTGAGTGTCCCCTGCGAGCCAAGCAGCATCTTAAGCACTCAATGTGCAATGCATCCTCATCCATTTATATACCCATTTCACAGATGAAGAAACAGAGGCTCGGAAAGGTGAAGTTCTTTTCTAGAGATCCAGCAAAGAGCTAAGTGACAGAGGTTGTGGTTTGGATGCAGTTCTGCTTGGTTCCAGGGTCTGTGTTCCAAAGTACGTGGGGACTTCCAAAGTATGTAGGGACTTCATCAAAGACTTATGACAGCCTCAAAATGGGACTTGGACCCCGGACCCTCCCAAAACCAAAGTCCCCCACGCTGTTAACGCCTACCCCTCTAAGTTAAGGTGTGGAAAATTCTTAGCACACAGCAAGAGTTCACCTATGCTGGTTATGATAATCAATAATAATACTAGGGGGCCTCGTCTAGCAATAAGTGTAGGAAGAGGGAGGGCACAGCCTCCCTAGGGGAGCACACTTGTGACCCCCATGGTAAACCCAGCAGTGCAGGGGGACAGGGCAGAGGCCCATTGCTCAGGAGGCTGCAAGCCAAGGAGGAATTTCCTACACCCAAGTCCTGACTCCTAGGGCCTGCTGTCCTAGAGCCCCCAGGCCCTGGTCCTTCGGAGATTTTATTGATCAACTGGAGCAAACTGCATGGTCCACGCCAGGGCTGGCCTGCATGGAAGGGGCCAGAGCATGTGCTTAGACAACCCTGGATGGAGCAGCTGGGGAACCAGGGATGTAGGTTCTGAGCTATGCCTCTGTGAAATGTGCATTAAAAATACATCTGTATCGATCAGAGGCCTGAGGTCAGGCTCCAAGGACAATGTGTATTCCCTGCATGATAGGCTGTCCCTTGCAATTTCAGAAATGAAAATTGAGAATGCCTTAATTACCTCTCTTGGGGCAGACAGGAGCGAGCTGCCCCGTGTCCCCTTCCAAGGCTGGCTTCTCACACTGGCTGAGGCCATCCCAGGCTGGCAGAGATAGAAATTGCCTCAATTTCATCTACTCCAATACCTCCATCCTACAGATGGGGACACTGAGGCCCAGAAGGGGAAACGGGTTCACCCAAGGTCAAAGAGTGAGAGGTGGACGCAAAACAAGAATTCAAACCCAGGGTTCTGGACTCCCAGGCAAGATTCTCGCTCAACACCGCGTCTCTTGACTAAAGTACTCATTCTCCAAATGAGATCTTTGAACCACTCATTCATTTCACAAATATTTACTGAGTACTTACTATAGACCAGGCTTTAGGTTAGAAATTAGGAAAACCACAGAAAGCAATCCCAGGCATGTCTCTACCCCTGGGGAGGTTACCATCTAAGGTGGTGGAGTTCCCAGACCTGCTGGCCACTCTTGTAAACTCATTCCCAGTCACCCTGGCATTTAATAAAATTTACGGGGCTCTTATTGATGCCAGGCACAGTGTCAAGACTGGGGAATGCAAAGAGGAAGCAGGCATAGTTTAAGGTCCCAGAAAATCCAGTAGTTTGGATAGTGCACCTACACAATCACAAATTGAAGGAAATTCGTGATGGAAGGTAAAATAGACAGGGAGCCACAGAACCCAGGAAGGTTAACAAGGGCTTCTCGGAAAATGTGGCCTTTGGTGTGGATGCTGAGACTATGAAGATTTTAGGGCTGGGCACTATGGCTCATGCCTGTAATCCCAGCACTTTGGGAGGCCAAGGTGGGCGGATCACTTGAGGTCAATGTTGAAGATCAGCCTGGCCAACATGGCGAAACCCCTTCTCTACTAAAAGTACAAAAATTCAGCTGGGTGTTGTAGTGCATGCCTGTAATCCCAGCTACTTGGGAGGCTGAGGCAGGAGAATCACTTGAACCCAGGAAGCAGAGGTTGCAGTGAGCCAAGATTGTACCACTGCACTCCAGCCTGGGCTACACAGAGTGAGACTCTGTTTCAAAAAAATAAATAAATAAAGATTTTGGAAGGGAGGCGATAGAGGGATAGGGCATTCCAAGTGGGAGAAATGGTTATGAGCGAAGGAAGGTGCAGAGGTGAGACCATGAACATTCTGTTCAGGAAATAGCAAATAGACTCACTAGTTGGCACAATGGATAGAAGCCAGAATAGTAGCTTAGGGTTATATCATAGAAGGAGGTCAAAGTCAAACAAGGAGGTTATTCTTTAATCTGTAATGTAAGGGGAGAATGGTTGGAAATTTAGGTTCCTCCTCTCTACCCGAGACCTGTTAACCCAGTATGCCTAGGACCAGTCTGGCCATTCCTCAAAAAGTGCAATATAGAGTTACCACATGACCCAGCAATTTCACTTCAGGTATTTATCCAAGAGAAGTGAAAACACTTGTCCACACAAAAACTTGCCCACGAGTGCTCACAGCAGCAGTCTTCATTCTAGCCAAAAAGTGAAAACACCCCAAATGTCCATCAACAGAGGAGTGGATAAACAAAATGTGGTCTATGTGTGCAATGGAATATTATTCAGCCATGTAAAGGAATGAAGTTCTGATCCGTGCTACAACATGGATGTTTCAAGGATGAACCTTGAAAACACGGTGCTAAGAGAAAGAAGCCCATCTCAGAAGACCCATTGTATGATGCATTTATAGGGAGTGTCTAAACAGGTAAATCTATAGAGACAGAGACTAAATTAGCAGTAGCTGGGGATGGACTGGGGTGGGGGTTGGTAGTGATGGCTAAGGGTTTAAATAGGGTGGTCCAGGGAGGTCTCCAGGGGAAGGTAATATTGAAGCCAAGACACGCAGCAGGTGGGGCTCTGGCCTTTTGCTTTCCAGAGAAATGACTTAAACTCATGGCCAGCGGGCAGAAGGCAATGAGTGGAAGCTACTGATTTATTGATCCTGTCGTGTCTGGGTTTTCCTCCATACTCTTCTCACCAACAGCAGGAGAAGACAGACAGAAATGCTCACCTCTTATAAAGAGGAAACTGAGGCCCAACGAGGGTTGCCTTGTCTACTTACCAGTCCATGTGGGGCTTAGGCGTAGGGGTCTTCCTGCTCCATTCCAGCTGGTGAGGCAGGCAGGGGCAACCTGCAACACCCCCCAAATCTCAGCACACAGTGAAGGGAAAATGCTCCCCACCCCACCCCCCACCACCACAGCCACCTGCCTCAGGTGTGTCTTCAGGAGTGTCGAGGGAAAACACCCCCGGGGCAGCTCTGCAGACCAGCAGCCCCCACCCCGCCCCACACACATGCACAAGACCAGCCCATGATCTCACGGAGGCTCTTGCCAAAGCAACTGAAATTGTTCAGGGCTTGGAGAGCGCTTGCTGGCGAGGCTATGGGTGGGAGGACCTGGTGGGGGCCGGGGGGTGGATACTGGGGAAGGGGATGGGGAGCAACAAAGCCTTCCTCCTTAGAGACAGTTTGTTCTCTCAACAGCTGTTAGAAATTTGAGGTTTTTCATGCTCCAGGCTCAGAAAGGAAAGCAAGGAGACAGCTCTAGGGACACATCGCTTGCCAATGCCTGTGTCCTGGGAAGGAGGATGTGCACCTACCAATCACCTACTTTGTGCAACCACCGTTGGCCATACACCCGCCTCACCAGCCCTGTGGGCAAGCAGCAGGCTCTAGCTGGGCATCCAGTGGGTTCTCAATAGTGTTGAATTCACGACTCCACCACTGAAATCCTGCAAGCAACTTTGCCACTCCAAGCCATGCCCAGAAGTTGCCAGAAGGTGCCCCCACCTCTTCTTTGTCCAGGGAAGCTTCTCCAAGGCTCAGATGGAAGGCTGCCTCTTTCCAAAAGTCATCTGTGATTGGATCCCTTTTTCTCTGGCATTCCTTCAATTATCAGAAGATGCTTGCTGATACCTATATGTGTGGGTCTCTGTCCTAGGCCCTGAGAGTTGGGCACGTACAGAAGGTGGGCCCCACCCTCAAGGGAGACTTGTTGTCATTAGAAGGAAATAAAAACATTACACATCAACAGCGGGTCTCATCTATGCAAAAAATTAGACCTAGAACAAAAGACTGGAAGGAAGTACTTCCACATGAGGGGTACTCAGCCCCAGATGGTGGAACTGAAGAGGGTTTTCTTTGGGGATAAAAAGGAGTAGCTTGCCCTGGGGCTGCTACATCTGGCACAGGGACTTCTGAATGGGGGGGTTTAAGTTTTAGGAGGCAATAATGTTCAGATTTAGATTTCTTTTTAGATATAGCTTTTGTATTTTTCTCCAATTTCCTATAAGGATCCTATCACAGTTGCATATTTAAGGACTATGAAATGAACACATTTTAAAGCATGAACTGTCACTAAATGATGGGGCCTATGTGTGCCTGACTCCCAAACTTGTGTATCACCTCATTGCTCCATGCCTCAGTTTCCCCATCTGTTGATAAGGCAATGGGATCTGCCACCTTTTGAGGTCCTGCTACCCTGACATTCAGAGTGTGTTTGACACCAGAAGCTGCCAAGCAGGGAAAACTGGGGTGGTTTGTGGCCATCAGCAGAACCCAATCACTCCATCACAGGTGCTCACTGTACACCTATGATGTACCAAACCTCGGGACACCATGAATAGCAAGCCCACGTGCCACTCATAGCTTCAGAGGGAAACAGCAAACAAATGATCCCAAATGATCACTTATATGAGTCCAAGTTTGCAACCTGCTGCAGAGGAGAAGGCAGAGCGTTCTGGGATCAAAAGTGTGAGACTTAATGCAGAGGTCAGGGGAGGCTTCCACATAGAAGTGGCACTTCAGGTAAATGAGAGCCAGCCAGGGGAAGGAAGGAGAGAAGCTCACACAAGGACCCTGAGTCAGGGGTGACTGCGGCTCTGGGAAGGATGTCTAGAACAGCTGGAGCAGAGAAAACCAGAGGGACCGAGCTAGAGGATGAGGCCTCAGTGACCAGAGGGGCTGGTTCACATGGGCCCTTGCAAGCCACCGGCAGGATTCTGCACTTTTCTCAAGGGCACTGGGGAGCCATGGATGGCTCAACCTGGAAGGAGCCTGATAAGCTCATAGGAAGACCAGAGTCCTCTGCCCCGAGCAGCAATTCCTGTGGGGCCTTTTGTGGCCACACTTGACCAGGTACTGGGGATGGGTTCATTCATAAATTAGGTTCAGCCTGAGTGCCAGGAGGAGGAGCCTCACAGGCAAGAGGTTTGTTCAGGGTCAGGTACCTAGAACATTCCCTGGCTGCCACCAGAAGGCTCTGTCTTTACCAAAAAGTCATCCCAGGAGAGCTCACAGCCAGGTTTTATCACTGCTCTCAACCCCAAGGCCACATTTTCTCATCTCAGAGCTTCACACCTTGAAGGCCAGCAGGTTCAGTATAAAACATCCCAGCAAGGGGCCAGTGCACAGTAGGTGTTTCATAACAAAAGCCACCATTCTTTGAGTAGTTACCATGTCCTCATGGTTCTGAGACTTTCTATTCATAAACATAGTTTACCATCATATTACTCCGTGAGGTAGGAACCAGCATCCTCTTTGTTCTGGAGATGCCTGTCAGACTGATGCTTGGAGACGTTTCTTTTCAGAGCCAAGGCCTCAAAGAGGCCCCACAGCAGGTCTCCATCACAAGCACCTGTCTTCTTAATTCCTTCTCTGCTCCACTTCCTCTTTACACATAGTAGGGCATCCTCTGACCCCTTCCAGAGGGCATTTGCATGTATTTTCTTGTGGGTAGCAGAATGAGGGTCACAGCCCACAGCAGGGTTAAAGTCCCTGCACATGGGCTGTGGTAAGGGTTGAGACAGCACTGGTAAAGCACTGCCTTAGTGGTTGGTATTCCATACCCACTCGATAAGTCATAGAGGGTCCATGATGATTGGACGCTCACATCACCATTGAGCCAGGGATAGCTCTGTGGTATTCATTCCACTGGTCAGATAGGGCAAGGGAGGCCCAGAGAGCTAATGTCAAGCCAAAAGTCTCACAGCAAGATCAGAGTTGGGACTGTCCCAACCCCACACACAGGATCCACGCATTGCTCCATAGAAGTTTCCTGAGGGCAGGGCCACATCTATCTCGCTTACTATCAATAGTACTAGTTGAGATGGGGCAGTGGTTCATACCTGTAAATCTCAGCTACTCCGGAGGCTGAAGCAGGGGGATCACTTGAGCCCAGGAGGTCAAGGCTCTAGCAAGCTGTGATTGCGCCACTGGACTCCAGCCTGGGCCACAGAGCAAGACCCTATCTCTACAAAAACATAAAAGAAAAATTAAAAATCATACTAGCTGAATGAATAAATGAACCATTGCAGCAGACAGACTCTTCTCCTAATGTTTATGCCCTTGTGTAGCCAGTTCCTTTTCCTGGCATGTGGGAAGAGCCTGTGACCTGCTTCTAACCCACAAAATAGAGCAAATTGACAAGATGTATATGATGACATACTTAAGATTATAGCACCCATCTTCCTGGAATCTCTTGCTTCCTGACAGCTTTGAAAGCAGCAAGCTGCCAAGGTATAGGCTGCCTATGTTGGGAGGCCCATGTGGCAAGGAAATGTGGGGGTTTCTGGGAGCTGAAGGTGGCCTCTGACCAACAGTCAGGAAAAAGCTGAAGTCTTCAGTCCTACACCCACCAGGACCTAACTCCTATCAATCATCTGCATGATTGTGGAAGCAGATCTCTCTCCAGTTGAGCCTCAGATGAGAACATAGCCACAGCTGACACCTTGGTTGCAGTCTTGTGAGACCCTAAGCAGAAGACCCACCCACACCATGCTCAGACTCTTGATCCACAGAAACTACGAGATCATAAATGTAAATTGTTTTAAGCCACAAAATTAGTAGATGTTACACAGCAGTAGATAACTAACACAGCCAGAGACAGCAATAGCCATAGTTCCCAACTTGACTCATTCACAAACCAGTTCCTCTTCCATAGTTTCAGTCAAGGGAGAGTTTACCAAGACAAAATGGCCGAGCATGGTGGCTTACACCTATAATCCCAACACTTTGGGAGGCCAGACAAGAAGGATCATTTGAGGCCAGGAGTTCAAGACCAGCCTGAGCAACATAGCAGGACCCCATTTCTATCTAAAACAAAAAATTAAAAATTAGCCAGGCATGGTGGTGGCACCTGTAGTCCCAGCTACTTAGGAGGCTGGGGCAGGAAGATCACTTGAGCTCAGGAGTTCAAGATTGGGGTGAGTTATGATGGCACCACTACACTCTAGCCTGGGTGACAGAACAAGACCCTGTCTCAACAACAACAACAACAACAAAAAAAAAAAAAAAAAAAAAAAAGAGAGAGAGAGAGAAGAAAGAAAACCATTTGGAGCCATTTGGAGCTGGGAGTGGAGGGAAAAGGGGACTTCTTAAAACCGTCCCTGGGAGCTCAGATGTGGTTGAACATGAAAATACACTCTTCTTACAAGTGGCTTGGAAATGGGACCTAAAGTAATTATCTTAAACAAATTCACAAGAGGAGAACATTCCTGCTTGAGGTCATCTCAACTAACCAATGCAGCCTTGTTCTGCTCAGCCTGACACAGTGTTTAGCCTGGGAAACTGATTTGGACTGAGAAAAAGACCTCTCTGGCTGTCACTGTTCCATGTGGATTCTCTGAATGTCAGAATGTTCCAGGCATCAACTCCTTAAGTCTAGGAGTCATGAAATTCCAGAACTCTGCAGGCACTGGAACGTAGACTGTGATAACCACCATGTTTGTCCTAATAACCAATTTGTTTCTAGATAATCTAGTTTGGGTGGTAGAGACATGGATGAACACAGCTGGGAGTGTGTTGATGAATGTTGAGGCAGTTGATAGATACCTGGGGGTTCTTTATACATCTGTTCTTTTTGCTTTCACACGTTTGAGGTTTTCCATAGTGAAAAATTAAATCAGCGGAAAGGCAGTGCAGTCCAGTTGTTATGTGCATGGACTCTGGGTCCCGCAGATCAGGGGGTGTGTCCTGGCTCATCCAAGCTACATCATCCCAGGCTGAGTCTCCACAGTAGTAACCTCAGTGAGATTTTTTGTTTTGTTTTGGTTTTGAGACGGAGTCTCGCTTTGTCACCCAGGCTGGAGTGCATTGGCGCGATCTCGGCTCACTGCAAGCTCCACCTCCCAGGTTCACACCATTCTCCTGCCTCAGCCTCCTGAGTAGCTGGGACTACAGGCACCTGCCACCATGCCCAGCTAATTTTTTTGTATTTTTAGTAGAGACAGGGTTTCACTGTGTTAGCCAGGATGGTCTCGATCTCCTGACCTCGTGATCCGCCCACCTCAGCCTCCCAAAATGCTGGGATTACAGGCGTGAGCCACCATGCCCAGCCAAGATCTTAGCTCCATTTTACAGATGAAGCCACTGAGGCTCAGGGAGCAGCTGTGACTTGCCCAGAGTCTCACAGCTGGGAAGGCCTGAGCCAGGATTTGAACCAAGTCCTTTTGCCTCCAAAATCTTCTAATTGGTACACTCAGGATTGGCTGTGTAATTTGTGGGACCCACAAATTATAAATGAAATGGGACCCACAAAAAAATGAAATGCGGGGCCCCTTGTTAAAAAACAATGATGAGTGCTTCTCAGAATAGGGGATTTGAAAAAATAATAATAATGATGAATTTCAAGGTGATGGCAGCAGAGCATTAAACCAAGCAGAGGGCCCCCGGTGAAGCTGGCCCTGGCTACACTGTAGTGATGTTAGCTGCCATTATTCTTATTACAATTGCATATTCATAGTCCCCTGGAGTCTTCAAATCAAAGAACAATAGAACAGAACTCTGGTGTCTCAAGGATCTTGATGATCCCAGAATTACAGAACAGTGTCCACTCCCACAAATTCTTGCTAAGTCAGAACCCAGAACATGAGAAAGAATAAAAAATACTTTGGCAAATACAGAGTGCTGGAACCGGAAGAGGTCATCAAATCAGCCCATTTCACAGATGTGGAAATCAAGTCCCAGAAAGCAGTAGCGGCTTTCCTAGTATTCAGGACTCCAAGACCCCAGGGTTCCTCATCACCCCTGAGAGCAACTCTCTGGATCTTCCCATTCAGCTGACGGGCCTCCCCCATTCCTTCAGTTTCGAGTCCCTGGAGTGGGATTCTCCCTCCATTGTCCTTCTTGTGGGCCAACCTTCTCCCACACCATCGCCTCTCTTAGCTCAATGTCCCAGAAGAGCATTACCAGCAGCTGCTTAGCTCAAATTATAGCTTCTTTTAGACAGAAAGAAAACACGGGATAAGAGATCGAGGCAAACATTGCCACTCTAAAGAGGCTCTCGTCAGCCTGTTATGAGCGAGGAGTTTGTTTTTTGTTAATATTTTTTCTGCATGGCATGCTGCAAATAAGAACATTCAGAGAGCAAATTGGTGGCGTATTTATTGCTGTTGGTTCTTCAGCAGCACTAAGCCAGTAATAACGGAGAAGCTGCTTGAAGTGTGAGCTCAATTCCGCCTGGTTAAAGCAATCAGGGCTCCGCTCCGGGGCTGTGTTTTGTCAAGCAGACACAGAGCACAACCCCAGAATGCCCAAACTAATAGCATAATCGGATTGAGACTTCCGCATGCTCCCCACATCCCTGCGGGTTCCCTGGGGCAGCGGGCTGGGCTCCAAGCTCCAGGTGCCCACCCGGCGCCCAGCCCAGACCCAGAGAAGACTGGTGCCTCTCCCTACCCAGCCAAGCCATACTCTTAGCATTGTACCTTGACCCTGGGTGCCTGAGAGGGATGGCAGTGTGAGACCTAAGTCATGCACCCAGGAGGGTGGGGGTGTCCCCTCGAGTAGAGGGTTCCACAGATACCAAGAGGGTCACCTTAAAGTCCAGCACTGGCAGTTCCTGGTTGAATGACCTTGAGCAAGTTACTTAACCTCTCCATCCATACCTCTACTTCTCCATAAGTAAAATGGGTATAATAATAAATACCTACATCATAGAGTCACTATGAGGATTAAACTGAGTTAATACATGAGAAGGGAATCCTTTAGAACAGTGCCTGGCCCTTGGTAAAAATTACACAAGCACTGGGTTTTATTTATTTAAAATCTGTCGCCTAGGCTGGAGCAGAGTGGTGCAAACATAGTTCACTGCAGCCTCAAACTCCTGCACTCAAGTGATCCTCCCTCCTCAGCTTCCACAGTAGCTGGGACTATAGGTGTGCGCCACCATACCCAGCTAATTTTTTAAAATTTTGTGTAGAGACAAAATTTTAATTTTGTGTAGAGGGGCATCTCACCATGTTGTCCAGGCTGGTCTCAAGGCAGAATTCTGGTGGCTCAAAAATCTTGATGATCCCAGAATTACAGAACTCTTGGGCTCAAGCGATAGCCCCACCTCTGTCCCCCAAAGCTCTGGGATTACAGGTGTGAGCCACCATGCCTAGCCTTGGGTTTTTACAGGAAAGATAACAAGGTATGGAGTCTGCAACCTGGACTTTGCACACTGTGTGAACTTGAGTGGGTCACTTCAGCTCTGGCTTCTTTTTCCGAACAGACACGAGGTGATAACTCATGTCTATGTCACCAGGGGCTGTGAGGGTTAACCAGGGTAAGGAGTGTTGATGAGTTTTGTAAACAGTGC